>NW_028232021.1:0-611326 GCF_054491065.1 Syngnathus leptorhynchus
GAGCTATGGTGCTATGGAGCTCTGAAGCCATGGAGCTCTGGTGCTATGGAGCTCTGGAGCTCTGGAGGTATGGAGCTCTGGAGGTATGGAGCTATGGAGCCCTGGAGCTCTGGAGGTATGGAGCTATGGTGCTATGGAGCTCTGAAGCCATGGAGCTCTGGTGCTATGGAGCTCTGGAGCTCTGGAGGTATGGAGCTCTGGAGGTATGGAGCTATGGAGCCCTGGAGCTCTGGAGGTATGGAGCTATGGTGCTATGGAGCTCTGAAGCCATGGAGCTCTGGTGCTATGGAGCTCTGGAGCTCTGGAGGTATGGAGCTCTGGAGGTATGGAGCTCTGGAGGTATGGAGCTATGGAGCCCTGGAGCTCTGGAGGTATGGAGCTATGGTGCTATGGAGCTCTGAAGCCATGGAGCTCTGGTGCTATGGAGCTCTGGAGGTATGGAGCTCTGGAGGTATGGAGCTCTGGAGGTATGGAGCTATGGAGCCCTGGAGCTCTGGAGGTATGGAGCTATGGTGCTATGGAGCTCTGAAGCCATGGAGCTCTGGTGCTATGGAGCTCTGGAGGTATGGAGCTCTGGAGGTATGGAGCTATGGAGCCCTGGAGCTCTGGAGGTATGGAGCTATGGTGCTATGGAGCTCTGAAGCCATGGAGCTCTGGTGCTATGGAGCTCTGGAGGTATGGAGCTCTGGAGGTATGGAGCTCTGGAGGTATGGAGCTATGGAGCCCTGGAGCTCTGGAGGTATGGAGCTATGGTGCTATGGAGCTCTGAAGCCATGGAGCTCTGGTGCTATGGAGCTATGGAGCTCTGGTGCTATGGAGCTATGGAGGTATGGAGCCACCAGCCAGCACCCTCCGTGGCTGGATCAATGGAAGTGTTTTAGGTACCAGGCAGCCAAAGGGCCGAGGCCTCACCCTCGACCACGCCGGCGCAGAGTTCCAGCCGCTCGGATAAGCTCTGTCACTCACCCGCCGCGCAGCCACCGGTAACGGGGAAATGTCGCCGCCTTGTGGACACGCCGTTGTAAATGAATGGGCTTTCGCACTTAGTGCAATTTTCGCCAACTCTCTGACTTAGAGCTATGGAAGTATGGAGCTATGGAGCCACCAGCCACCCAGGCTGGAGCTCTGGAGCTCTGGAGGTATGGAGCTCTGGTGCTATGGAAGTATGGACCTCTGGTGCTATGGAAGTATGGAGCTATGGAGGTATGGAAGTATGGAGCTATGGAAGTATGGAGCTATGGAGCTCTGGAAGTATGGAGCTATGGAGCTCTGGAGGTATGGAGCCCTGGAGCTATGGAGCCCTGGAGCTATGGAAGTATGGAGCTCTGGTGCTATGGAGCTATGGAGCTCTGGTGCTATGGAGCTATGGAGCTCTGGAGCTATGGAGCTCTGGAGGTATGGAGCTATGGAGCTATGGAGCTCTGGAGGTATGGAGCTATGGAGCTATGGAAGTATGGAGCTCTGGTGCTATGGAACTATGGAGCTCTGGTGCTATGGAGCTATGGAGCTCTGGTGCTATGGAGCTATGGAGCTATGGAGCTCTGGAAGTATGGAGCTCTGGTGCTATGGAGCTATGGAGCTCTGGTGCTATGGAGCTATGGAGCTCTGGTGCTATGGAGTTCTGGTGCTATGGAGCTCTGGTGCTATGGAGCTATGGAGCTCTGGTGCTATGGAGCTCTGGAGGTATGGAGCTCTGGAGGTATGGAGCTCTGGAGGTATGGAGCTATGGAGCCCTGGAGCTCTGGAGGTATGGAGCTATGGTGCTATGGAGCTCTGAAGCCATGGAGCTCTGGTGCTATGGAGCTATGGAGCTCTGGTGCTATGGAGCTATGGAGCTATGGAGCTCTGGAAGTATGGAGCTCTGGTGCTATGGAGCTATGGAGCTCTGGTGCTATGGAGCTATGGAGCTCTGGTGCTATGGAGCTATGGAGCTCTGGTGCTATGGAGCTCTGGTGCTATGGAGCTCTGGTGCTATGGAGCTATGGAGCTCTGGTGCTATGGAGCTATGGAGCTCTGGAGGTATGGAGCTCTGGAGGTATGGAGCTCTGGAGGTATGGAGCTATGGAGCCCTGGAGCTCTGGAGGTATGGAGCTATGGTGCTATGGAGCTCTGAAGCCATGGAGCTCTGGTGCTATGGAGCTCTGGAGCTCTGGAGGTATGGAGCTCTGGAGGTATGGAGCTATGGAGCCCTGGAGCTCTGGAGGTATGGAGCTATGGAGCTCTGAAGCCATGGAGCTCTGGTGCTATGGAGCTCTGGAGCTCTGGAGGTATGGAGCTCTGGAGGTATGGAGCTCTGGAGGTATGGAGCTATGGAGCCCTGGAGCTCTGGAGGTATGGAGCTATGGTGCTATGGAGCTCTGAAGCCATGGAGCTCTGGTGCTATGGAGCTCTGGAGGTATGGAGCTCTGGAGGTATGGAGCTCTGGAGGTATGGAGCTATGGAGCCCTGGAGCTCTGGAGGTATGGAGCTATGGTGCTATGGAGCTCTGAAGCCATGGAGCTCTGGTGCTATGGAGCTCTGGAGGTATGGAGCTCTGGAGGTATGGAGCTCTGGAGGTATGGAGCTATGGAGCCCTGGAGCTCTGGAGGTATGGAGCTATGGTGCTATGGAGCTCTGAAGCCATGGAGCTCTGGTGCTATGGAGCTATGGAGCTCTGGTGCTATGGAGCTATGGAGGTATGGAGCCACCAGCCAGCACCCTCCGTGGCTGGATCAATGGAAGTGTTTTAGGTACCAGGCAGCCAAAGGGCCGAGGCCTCACGCTCGACCACGCCGGCGCAGAGTTCCAGCCGCTCGGATAAGCTCTGTCACTCACCCGCCGCGCAGCCACCGGTAACGGGGAAATGTCGCCGCCTGGCGGACACGCCGTTGTAAATGAATGGGCTTTCGCACTTAGTGCAATTTTCGCCAACTCTCTGACTTAGAGCTATGGAAGTATGGAGCTATGGAGCCACCAGCCACCCAGGCTGGAGCTATGGAGCTCTGGAGGTATGGAGCTCAGGTGCTATGGAAGTATGGAGCTATGGAGCTATGGAAGTATGGAGCTATGGAGCTATGGAACTCTGGAAGTATGGAGCTATGGAGCTCTGGAGGTATGGAGCTATGGAGCCCTGGAGCCCTGGAGCTATGGAGCTCTGGTGCTATGGAGGTATGGAGCTCTGGAGGTATGGAGCTCTGGAGGTATGGAGCTATGGAGCTATGGAGCCCTGGAGCTATGGAGCTATGGAGCCCTGGAGCTATGGAGCTATGGAGCCCTGGAGCTATGGAGCTATGGAGCTCTGGTGCTATGGAGCTATGGAGCTCTGGTGCTATGGAGCTATGGAGCTCTGGTGCTATGGAGCTATGGAGCTCTGGTGCTATGGAGCTATGGAGCTCTGGAAGTATGGAGCTATGGAGCTCTGGAGGTATGGAGCTATGGAGCCCTGGAGCTATGGAGCCCTGGAGCTATGGAAGTATGGAGCTCTGGTGCTATGGAGCTATGGAGCTCTGGTGCTATGGAGCTATGGAGCTCTGGAGCTATGGAGCTCTGGAGGTATGGAGCTATGGAGCTATGGAGCTCTTGAGGTATGGAGCTATGGAGCTATGGAAGTATGGAGCTCTGGTGGTATGGAGCTTTGGAGCTCTGGTGCTATGGAGCTATGGAGCTCTGGTGCTATGGAGCTATGGAGCTATGGAGCTCTGGAAGTATGGAGCTCTGGTGCTATGGAGCTATGGAGCTCTGGTGCTATGGAGCTATGGAGCTCTGGTGCTATGGAGCTATGGAGCTCTGGTGCTATGGAGCTCTGGTGCTATGGAGCTCTGGTGCTATGGAGCTATGGAGCTCTGGTGCTATGGAGCTATGGAGCTCTGGAGGTATGGAGCTCTGGAGGTATGGAGCTCTGGAGGTATGGAGCTTTGGAGCCCTGGAGCTCTGGAGGTATGGAGCTATGGTGCTATGGAGCTCTGAAGCCATGGAGCTCTGGTGCTATGGAGCTCTGGAGCTCTGGAGGTATGGAGCTCTGGAGGTATGGAGCTATGGAGCCCTGGAGCTCTGGAGGTATGGAGCTATGGTGCTATGGAGCTCTGAAGCCATGGAGCTCTGGTGCTATGGAGCTCTGGAGCTCTGGAGGTATGGAGCTCTGGAGGTATGGAGCTATGGAGCCCTGGAGCTCTGGAGGTATGGAGCTATGGTGCTATGGAGCTCTGAAGCCATGGAGCTCTGGTGCTATGGAGCTCTGGAGCTCTGGAGGTATGGAGCTCTGGAGGTATGGAGCTCTGGAGGTATGGAGCTATGGAGCCCTGGAGCTCTGGAGGTATGGAGCTATGGTGCTATGGAGCTCTGAAGCCATGGAGCTCTGGTGCTATGGAGCTCTGGAGGTATGGAGCTCTGGAGGTATGGAGCTCTGGAGGTATGGAGCTATGGAGCCCTGGAGCTCTGGAGGTATGGAGCTATAGTGCTATGGAGCTCTGAAGCCATGGAACTCTGGTGCTATGGAGCTCTGGAGGTATGGAGCTCTGGAGGTATGGAGCTCTGGAGGTATGGAGCTATGGAGCCCTGGAGCTCTGGAGGTATGGAGCTATGGTGCTATGGAGCTCTGAAGCCATGGAGCTCTGGTGCTATGGAGCTATGGAGCTCTGGTGCTATGGAGCTATGGAGGTATGGAGCCACCAGCCAGCACCCTCCGTGGCTGGATCAATGGAAGTGTTTTAGGTACCAGGCAGCCAAAGGGCCGAGGCCTCACGCTCGACCACGCCGGCGCAGAGTTCCAGCCGCTCGGATAAGCTCTGTCACTCACCCGCCGCGCAGCCACCGGTAACGGGGAAATGTCGCCGCCTTGTGGACACGCCGTTGTAAATGAATGGGCTTTCGCACTTAGTGCAATTTTCGCCAACTCTCTGACTTAGAGCTATGGAAGTATGGAGCTATGGAGCCACCAGCCACCCAGGCTGGAGCTCTGGAGCTCTGGAGGTATGGAGCTCTGGTGCTATGGAAGTATGGAGCTCTGGTGCTATGGAAGTATGGAGCTATGGAGGTATGGAAGTATGGAGCTATGGAAGTATGGAGCTATGGAGCTCTGGAAGTATGGAGCTATGGAGCTCTGGAGGTATGGAGCCCTGGAGCTATGGAGCCCTGGAGCTATGGAAGTATGGAGCTCTGGTGCTATGGAGCTCTGGTGCTATGGAGCTATGGAGCTCTGGTGCTATGGAGCTCTGGAGGTATGGAGCTCTGGAGGTATGGAGCTCTGGAGGTATGGAGCTATGGAGCCCTGGAGCTCTGGAGGTATGGAGCTATGGTGCTATGGAGCTCTGAAGCCATGGAGCTCTGGTGCTATGGAGCTATGGAGCTCTGGTGCTATGGAGCTATGGAGCTATGGAGCTCTGGAAGTATGGAGCTCTGGTGCTATGGAGCTATGGAGCTCTGGTGCTATGGAGCTATGGAGCTCTGGTGCTATGGAGCTATGGAGCTCTGGTGCTATGGAGCTCTGGTGCTATGGAGCTCTGGTGCTATGGAGCTATGGAACTCTGGTGCTATGGAGCTATGGAGCTCTGGAGGTATGGAGCTCTGGAGGTATGGAGCTCTGGAGGTATGGAGCTATGGAGCCCTGGAGCTCTGGAGGTATGGAGCTATGGTGCTATGGAGCTCTGAAGCCATGGAGCTCTGGTGCTATGGAGCTCTGGAGCTCTGGAGGTATGGAGCTCTGGAGGTATGGAGCTATGGAGCCCTGGAGCTCTGGAGGTATGGAGCTATGGTGCTATGGAGCTCTGAAGCCATGGAGCTCTGGTGCTATGGAGCTCTGGAGCTCTGGAGGTATGGAGCTCTGGAGGTATGGAGCTCTGGAGGTATGGAGCTATGGAGCCCTGGAGCTCTGGAGGTATGGAGCTATGGTGCTATGGAGCTCTGAAGCCATGGAGCTCTGGTGCTATGGAGCTCTGGAGGTATGGAGCTCTGGAGGTATGGAGCTCTGGAGGTATGGAGCTATGGAGCCCTGGAGCTCTGGAGGTATGGAGCTATGGTGCTATGGAGCTCTGAAGCCATGGAGCTCTGGTGCTATGGAGCTCTGGAGGTATGGAGCTCTGGAGGTATGGAGCTCTGGAGGTATGGAGCTATGGAGCCCTGGAGCTCTGGAGGTATGGAGCTATGGTGCTATGGAGCTCTGAAGCCATGGAGCTCTGGTGCTATGGAGCTATGGAGCTCTGGTGCTATGGAGCTATGGAGGTATGGAGCCACCAGCCAGCACCCTCCGTGGCTGGATCAATGGAAGTGTTTTAGGTACCAGGCAGCCAAAGGGCCGAGGCCTCACGCTCGACCACGCCGGCGCAGAGTTCCAGCCGCTCGGATAAGCTCTGTCACTCACCCGCCGCGCAGCCACCGGTAACGGGGAAATGTCGCCGTTTTGTGGACACGCCGTTGTAAATGAATGGGCTTTCGCACTTAGTGCAATTTTCGCCAACTCTCTGACTGGAGCTATGGAAGTATGGAGCTATGGAGCCACCAGCCACTCAGGCTGGAGCTATGGAGCTCTGGAGGTATGGAGCTCTGGTGCTATGGAAGTATGGAGCTATGGAGCTATGGAAGTATGGAGCTATGGAGCTATGGAGCTGGAAGTATGGAGCTATGGAGCTCTGGAGGTATGGAGCTATGGAGCCCTGGAGCCCTGGAGCTATGGAGCCCTGGAGCTATGGAGCTATGGAGCCCTGGAGCTATGGAGCTATGGAGCCCTGGAGCTATGGAGCTATGGAGCTCTGGTGCTATGGAGCTATGGAGCTCTGGTGCTATGGAGCTATGGAGCTCTGGTGCTATGGAGCTATGGAGCTCTGGTGCTATGGAGCTATGGAGCTCTGGAAGTATGGAGCTATGGAGCTCTGGAGGTATGGAGCTATGGAGCTCTGGAGGTATGGAGCTATGGAGCCCTGGAGCTATGGAGCCCTGGAGCTATGGAAGTATGGAGCTCTGGTGCTATGGAGCTATGGAGCTCTGGTGCTATGGAGTTATGGAGCTCTGGAGCTATGGAGCTCTGGAGGTATGGAGCTATGGAGCTCTGGAGGTATGGAGCTATGGAGCTATGGAAGTATGGAGCTCTGGTGCTATGGAGCTATGGAGCTCTGGTGCTATGGAGCTATGGAGCTCTGGTGCTATGGAGCTATGGAGCTATGGAGCTCTGGAAGTATGGAGCTCTGGTGCTATGGGGCTATGGAGCTCTGGTGCTATGGAGCTATGGAGCTCTGGTGCTATGGAGCTATGGAGCTCTGGTGCTATGGAGCTATGGTGCTATGGAGCTCTGGTGCTATGGAGCTATGGAGCTCTGGTGCTATGGAGCTATGGAGCTCTGGAGGTATGGAGCTCTGGAGGTATGGAGCTCTGGAGGTATGGAGCTTTGGAGCCCTGGAGCTCTGGAGGTATGGAGCTATGGTGCTATGGAGCTCTGAAGCCATGGAGCTCTGGTGCTATGGAGCTATGGAGCTCTGGTGCTATGGAGCTATGGAGGTATGGAGCCACCAGCCAGCACCCTCCGTGGCTGGATCAATGGAAGTGTTTTAGGTACCAGGCAGCCAAAGGGCCGAGGCCTCACGCTCGACCACGCCGGCGCAGAGTTCCAGCCGCTCGGATAAGCTCTGTCACTCACCCGCCGCGCAGCCACCGGTAACGGGGAAATGTCGCCGCCTTGTGGACACGCCGTTGTAAATGAATGGGCTTTCGCACTTAGTGCAATTTTCGCCAACTCTCTGACTTAGAGCTATGGAAGTATGGAGCTATGGAGCCACCAGCCACCCAGGCTGGAGCTCTGGAGCTCTGGAGGTATGGAGCTCTGGTGCTATGGAAGTATGGAGCTCTGGTGCTATGGAAGTATGGAGCTATGGAGGTATGGAAGTATGGAGCTATGGAAGTATGGAGCTATGGAGCTCTGGAAGTATGGAGCTATGGAGCTCTGGAGGTATGGAGCCCTGGAGCTATGGAGCCCTGGAGCTATGGAAGTATGGAGCTCTGGTGCTATGGAGCTATGGAGCTCTGGTGCTATGGAGCTATGGAGCTATGGAGCTCTGGAGCTATGGAGCTCTGGAGGTATGGAGCTATGGAGCTATGGAGCTCTGGAGGTATGGAGCTATGGAGCTATGGAAGTATGGAGCTCTGGTGCTATGGAGCTATGGAGCTCTGGTGCTATGGAGCTATGGAGCTCTGGTGCTATGGAGCTATGGAGCTATGGAGCTCTGGAAGTATGGAGCTCTGGTGCTATGGAGCTATGGAGCTCTGGTGCTATGGAGCTATGGAGCTCTGGTGCTATGGAGCTCTGGTGCTATGGAGCTCTGGTGCTATGGAGCTATGGAGCTCTGGTGCTATGGAGCTATGGAGCTCTGGAGGTATGGAGCTCTGGAGGTATGGAGCTCTGGAGGTATGGAGCTATGGAGCCCTGGAGCTCTGGAGGTATGGAGCTATGGTGCTATGGAGCTCTGAAGCCATGGAGCTCTGGAGCTCTGGAGGTATGGAGCTCTGGAGGTATGGAGCTATGGAGCCCTGGAGCTCTGGAGGTATGGAGCTATGGAGCTCTGAAGCCATGGAGCTCTGGTGCTATGGAGCTCTGGAGCTCTGGAGGTATGGAGCTCTGGAGGTATGGAGCTCTGGAGGTATGGAGCTATGGAGCCCTGGAGCTCTGGAGGTATGGAGCTATGGTGCTATGGAGCTCTGAAGCCATGGAGCTCTGGTGCTATGGAGCTCTGGAGGTATGGAGCTATGGAGGTATGGAGC
Organism: Syngnathus leptorhynchus; assembly: GCF_054491065.1. Taxonomy (NCBI): domain Eukaryota; kingdom Metazoa; phylum Chordata; class Actinopteri; order Syngnathiformes; family Syngnathidae; genus Syngnathus; species Syngnathus leptorhynchus. The sequence goes on from NW_028232021.1 coordinate 8,722, forward strand.
TCTGGAGGTATGGAGCTATGGAGCCCTGGAGCTCTGGAGGTATGGAGCTATGGTGCTATGGAGCTCTGAAGCCATGGAGCTCTGGTGCTATGGAGCTCTGGAGGTATGGAGCTCTGGAGGTATGGAGCTCTGGAGGTATGGAGCTATGGAGCCCTGGAGCTCTGGAGGTATGGAGCTATGGTGCTATGGAGCTCTGAAGCCATGGAGCTCTGGTGCTATGGAGCTATGGAGCTCTGGTGCTATGGAGCTATGGAGGTATGGAGCCACCAGCCAGCACCCTCCGTGGCTGGATCAATGGAAGTGTTTTAGGTACCAGGCAGCCAAAGGGCCGAGGCCTCACGCTCGACCACGCCGGCGCAGAGTTCCAGCCGCTCGGATAAGCTCTGTCACTCACCCGCCGCGCAGCCACCGGTAACGGGGAAATGTCGCCGCCTGGCGGACACGCCGTTGTAAATGAATGGGCTTTCGCACTTAGTGCAATTTTCGCCAACTCTCTGACTTAGAGCTATGGAAGTATGGAGCTATGGAGCCACCAGCCACCCAGGCTGGAGCTATGGAGCTCTGGAGGTATGGAGCTCAGGTGCTATGGAAGTATGGAGCTATGGAGCTATGGAAGTATGGAGCTATGGAGCTCTGGAAGTATGGAGCTATGGAGCTCTGGAGGTATGGAGCTATGGAGCCCTGGAGCCCTGGAGCTATGGAGTTCTGGTGCTATGGAGGTATGGAGCTCTGGAGGTATGGAGCTCTGGAGGTATGGAGCTATGGAGCTATGGAGCCCTGGAGCTATGGAGCTATGGAGCCCTGGAGCTATGGAGCTATGGAGCCCTGGAGCTATGGAGCTATGGAGCTCTGGTGCTATGGAGCTATGGAGCTCTGGTGCTATGGAGCTATGGAGCTCTGGTGCTATGGAGCTATGGAGCTCTGGTGCTATGGAGCTATGGAGCTCTGGAAGTATGGAGCTATGGAGCTCTGGAGGTATGGAGCTATGGAGCCCTGGAGCTATGGAGCCCTGGAGCTATGGAAGTATGGAGCTCTGGTGCTATGGAGCTATGGAGCTCTGGTGCTATGGAGCTATGGAGCTCTGGAGCTATGGAGCTCTGGAGGTATGGAGCTATGGAGCTATGGAGCTCTGGAGGTATGGAGCTATGGAGCTATGGAAGTATGGAGCTCTGGTGCTATGGAGCTATGGAGCTCTGGTGCTATGGAGCTATGGAGCTCTGGTGCTATGGAGCTATGGAGCTCTGGAAGTATGGAGCTCTGGTGCTATGGAGCTATGGAGCTCTGGTGCTATGGAGCTATGGAGCTCTGGTGCTATGGAGCTATGGAGCTCTGGTGCTATGGAGCTCTGGTGCTATGGAGCTCTGGTGCTATGGAGCTATGGAGCTCTGGTGCTATGGAGCTATGGAGCTCTGGAGGTATGGAGCTCTGGAGGTATGGAGCTCTGGAGGTATGGAGCTTTGGAGCCCTGGAGCTCTGGAGGTATGGAGCTATGGTGCTATGGAGCTCTGAAGCCATGGAGCTCTGGTGCTATGGAGCTCTGGAGCTCTGGAGGTATGGAGCTCTGGAGGTATGGAGCTATGGAGCCCTGGAGCTCTGGAGGTATGGAGCTATGGTGCTATGGAGCTCTGAAGCCATGGAGCTCTGGTGCTATGGAGCTCTGGAGCTCTGGAGGTATGGAGCTCTGGAAGTATGGAGCTATGGAGCCCTGGAGCTCTGGAGGTATGGAGCTATGGTGCTATGGAGCTCTGAAGCCATGGAGCTCTGGTGCTATGGAGCTCTGGAGCTCTGGAGGTATGGAGCTCTGGAGGTATGGAGCTCTGGAGGTATGGAGCTATGGAGCCCTGGAGCTCTGGAGGTATGGAGCTATGGTGCTATGGAGCTCTGAAGCCATGGAGCTCTGGAGGTATGGAGCTCTGGAGGTATGGAGCTATGGAGCCCTGGAGCTCTGGAGGTATGGAGCTATGGTGCTATGGAGCTCTGAAGCCATGGAGCTCTGGTGCTATGGAGCTCTGGAGGTATGGAGCTCTGGAGGTATGGAGCTCTGGAGGTATGGAGCTATGGAGCCCTGGAGCTCTGGAGGTATGGAGCTATGGTGCTATGGAGCTCTGAAGCCATGGAGCTCTGGTGCTATGGAGCTATGGAGCTCTGGTGCTATGGAGCTATGGAGGTATGGAGCCACCAGCCAGCACCCTCCGTGGCTGGATCAATGGAAGTGTTTTAGGTACCAGGCAGCCAAAGGGCCGAGGCCTCACGCTCGACCACGCCGGCGCAGAGTTCCAGCCGCTCGGATAAGCTCTGTCACTCACCCGCCGCGCAGCCACCGGTAACGGGGAAATGTCGCCGCCTTGTGGACACGCCGTTGTAAATGAATGGGCTTTCGCACTTAGTGCAATTTTCGCCAACTCTCTGACTTAGAGCTATGGAAGTATGGAGCTATGGAGCCACCAGCCACCCAGGCTGGAGCTCTGGAGCTCTGGAGGTATGGAGCTCTGGTGCTATGGAAGTATGGAGCTCTGGTGCTATGGAAGTATGGAGCTATGGAGGTATGGAAGTATGGAGCTATGGAAGTATGGAGCTATGGAGCTCTGGAAGTATGGAGCTATGGAGCTCTGGAGGTATGGAGCCCTGGAGCTATGGAGCCCTGGAGCTATGGAAGTATGGAGCTCTGGTGCTATGGAGCTATGGAGCTCTGGTGCTATGGAGCTATGGTGCTATGGAGCTCTGGAGCTCTGGAGGTATGGAGCTCTGGAGGTATGGAGCTCTGGAGGTATGGAGCTATGGAGCCCTGGAGCTCTGGAGGTATGGAGCTATGGTGCTATGGAGCTCTGAAGCCATGGAGCTCTGGAGGTATGGAGCTCTGGAGGTATGGAGCTATGGAGCCCTGGAGCTCTGGAGGTATGGAGCTATGGTGCTATGGAGCTCTGAAGCCATGGAGCTCTGGTGCTATGGAGCTCTGGAGGTATGGAGCTCTGGAGGTATGGAGCTCTGGAGGTATGGAGCTATGGAGCCCTGGAGCTCTGGAGGTATGGAGCTATGGTGCTATGGAGCTCTGAAGCCATGGAGCTCTGGTGCTATGGAGCTATGGAGCTCTGGTGCTATGGAGCTATGGAGGTATGGAGCCACCAGCCAGCACCCTCCGTGGCTGGATCAATGGAAGTGTTTTAGGTACCAGGCAGCCAAAGGGCCGAGGCCTCACGCTCGACCACGCCGGCGCAGAGTTCCAGCCGCTCGGATAAGCTCTGTCACTCACCCGCCGCGCAGCCACCGGTAACGGGGAAATGTCGCCGCCTTGTGGACACGCCGTTGTAAATGAATGGGCTTTCGCACTTAGTGCAATTTTCGCCAACTCTCTGACTTAGAGCTATGGAAGTATGGAGCTATGGAGCCACCAGCCACCCAGGCTGGAGCTCTGGAGCTCTGGAGGTATGGAGCTCTGGTGCTATGGAAGTATGGAGCTCTGGTGCTATGGAAGTATGGAGCTATGGAGGTATGGAAGTATGGAGCTATGGAAGTATGGAGCTATGGAGCTCTGGAAGTATGGAGCTATGGAGCTCTGGAGGTATGGAGCCCTGGAGCTATGGAGCCCTGGAGCTATGGAAGTATGGAGCTCTGGTGCTATGGAGCTATGGAGCTCTGGTGCTATGGAGCTATGGAGCTATGGAGCTCTGGAGCTATGGAGCTCTGGAGGTATGGAGCTATGGAGCTATGGAGCTCTGGAGGTATGGAGCTATGGAGCTATGGAAGTATGGAGCTCTGGTGCTATGGAGCTATGGAGCTCTGGTGCTATGGAGCTATGGAGCTCTGGTGCTATGGAGCTATGGAGCTATGGAGCTCTGGAAGTATGGAGCTCTGGTGCTATGGAGCTATGGAGCTCTGGTGCTATGGAGCTATGGAGCTCTGGTGCTATGGAGCTCTGGTGCTATGGAGCTCTGGTGCTATGGAGCTATGGAGCTCTGGTGCTATGGAGCTCTGGAGGTATGGAGCTCTGGAGGTATGGAGCTCTGGAGGTATGGAGCTATGGAGCCCTGGAGCTCTGGAGGTATGGAGCTATGGTGCTATGGAGCTCTGAAGCCATGGAGCTCTGGTGCTATGGAGCTATGGAGCTCTGGTGCTATGGAGCTATGGAGCTATGGAGCTCTGGAAGTATGGAGCTCTGGTGCTATGGAGCTATGGAGCTCTGGTGCTATGGAGCTATGGAGCTCTGGTGCTATGGAGCTACCGAGCTCTGGTGCTATGGAGCTCTGGTGCTATGGAGCTCTGGTGCTATGGAGCTATGGAGCTCTGGTGCTATGGAGCTATGGAGCTCTGGAGGTATGGAGCTCTGGAGGTATGGAGCTCTGGAGGTATGGAGCTATGGAGCCCTGGAGCTCTGGAGGTATGGAGCTATGGTGCTATGGAGCTCTGAAGCCATGGAGCTCTGGTGCTATGGAGCTCTGGAGCTCTGGAGGTATGGAGATCTGGAGGTATGGAGCTATGGAGCCCTGGAGCTCTGGAGGTATGGAGCTATGGTGCTATGGAGCTCTGAAGCCATGGAGCTCTGGTGCTATGGAGCTCTGGAGCTCTGGAGGTATGGAGCTCTGGAGGTATGGAGCTCTGGAGGTATGGAGCTATGGAGCCCTGGAGCTCTGGAGGTATGGAGCTATGGTGCTATGGAGCTCTGAAGCCATGGAGCTCTGGTGCTATGGAGCTCTGGAGGTATGGAGCTCTGGAGGTATGGAGCTATGGAGCCCTGGAGCTCTGGAGGTATGGAGCTATGGTGCTATGGAGCTCTGAAGCCATGGAGCTCTGGTGCTATGGAGCTCTGGAGGTATGGAGCTCTGGAGGTATGGAGCTATGGAGCCCTGGAGCTCTGGAGGTATGGAGCTATGGTGCTATGGAGCTCTGAAGCCATGGAGCTCTGGTGCTATGGAGCTCTGGAGGTATGGAGCTCTGGAGGTATGGAGCTCTGGAGGTATGGAGCTATGGAGCCCTGGAGCTCTGGAGGTATGGAGCTATGGTGCTATGGAGCTCTGAAGCCATGGAGCTCTGGTGCTATGGAGCTATGGAGCTCTGGTGCTATGGAGCTATGGAGGTATGGAGCCACCAGCCAGCACCCTCCGTGGCTGGATCAATGGAAGTGTTTTAGGTACCAGGCAGCCAAAGGGCCGAGGCCTCACGCTCGACCACGCCGGCGCAGAGTTCCAGCCGCTCGGATAAGCTCTGTCACTCACCCGCCGCGCAGCCACCGGTAACGGGGAAATGTCGCCGCCTTGTGGACACGCCGTTGTAAATGAATGGGCTTTCGCACTTAGTGCAATTTTCGCCAACTCTCTGACTTAGAGCTATGGAAGTATGGAGCTATGGAGCCACCAGCCACCCAGGCTGGAGCTCTGGAGCTCTGGAGGTATGGAGCTCTGGTGCTATGGAAGTATGGAGCTCTGGTGCTATGGAAGTATGGAGCTATGGAGGTATGGAAGTATGGAGCTATGGAAGTATGGAGCTATGGAGCTCTGGAAGTATGGAGCTATGGAGCTCTGGAGGTATGGAGCCCTGGAGCTATGGAGCCCTGGAGCTATGGAAGTATGGAGCTCTGGTGCTATGGAGCTATGGAGCTCTGGTGCTATGGAGCTATGGAGCTCTGGAGCTATGGAGCTCTGGAGGTATGGAGCTATGGAGCTATGGAGCTCTGGAGGTATGGAGCTATGGAGCTATGGAAGTATGGAGCTCTGGTGCTATGGAGCTATGGAGCTCTGGTGCTATGGAGCTATGGAGCTCTGGTGCTATGGAGCTATGGAGCTATGGAGCTCTGGAAGTATGGAGCTCTGGTGCTATGGAGCTATGGAGCTCTGGTGCTATGGAGCTATGGAGCTCTGGTGCTATGGAGCTCTGGTGCTATGGAGCTCTGGTGCTATGGAGCTATGGAGCTCTGGTGCTATGGAGCTATGGAGCTCTGGAGGTATGGAGCTCTGGAGGTATGGAGCTCTGGAGGTATGGAGCTATGGAGCCCTGGAGCTCTGGAGGTATGGAGCTATGGTGCTATGGAGCTCTGAAGCCATGGAGCTCTGGTGCTATGGAGCTCTGGAGCTCTGGAGGTATGGAGCTCTGGAGGTATGGAGCTATGGAGCCCTGGAGCTCTGGAGGTATGGAGCTATGGAGCTCTGAAGCCATGGAGCTCTGGTGCTATGGAGCTCTGGAGCTCTGGAGGTATGGAGCTCTGGAGGTATGGAGCTCTGGAGGTATGGAGCTATGGAGCCCTGGAGCTCTGGAGGTATGGAGCTATGGTGCTATGGAGCTCTGAAGCCATGGAGCTCTGGTGCTATGGAGCTCTGGAGGTATGGAGCTCTGGAGGTATGGAGCTCTGGAGGTATGGAGCTATGGAGCCCTGGAGCTCTGGAGGTATGGAGCTATGGTGCTATGGAGCTCTGAAGCCATGGAGCTCTGGTGCTATGGAGCTCTGGAGGTATGGAGCTCTGGAGGTATGGAGCTCTGGAGGTATGGAGCTATGGAGCCCTGGAGCTCTGGAGGTATGGAGCTATGGTGCTATGGAGCTCTGAAGCCATGGAGCTCTGGTGCTATGGAGCTATGGAGCTCTGGTGCTATGGAGCTATGGAGGTATGGAGCCACCAGCCAGCACCCTCCGTGGCTGGATCAATGGAAGTGTTTTAGGTACCAGGCAGCCAAAGGGCCGAGGCCTCACGCTCGACCACGCCGGCGCAGAGTTCCAGCCGCTCGGATAAGCTCTGTCACTCACCCGCCGCGCAGCCACCGGTAACGGGGAAATGTCGCCGCCTGGCGGACACGCCGTTGTAAATGAATGGGCTTTCGCACTTAGTGCAATTTTCGCCAACTCTCTGACTTAGAGCTATGGAAGTATGGAGCTATGGAGCCACCAGCCACCCAGGCTGGAGCTTTGGAGCTCTGGAGGTATGGAGCTCTGGTGCTATGGAAGTATGGAGCTCTGGTGCTATGGAAGTATGGAGCTATGGAGGTATGGAAGTATGGAGCTATGGAAGTATGGAGCTATGGAGCTCTGGAAGTATGGAGCTATGGAGCTCTGGAGGTATGGAGCCCTGGAGCTATGGAGCCCTGGAGCTATGGAAGTATGGAGCTCTGGTGCTATGGAGCTATGGAGCTCTGGTGCTATGGAGCTATGGAGCTATGGAGCTCTGGAGCTATGGAGCTCTGGAGGTATGGAGCTATGGAGTTATGGAGCTCTGGAGGTATGGAGCTATGGAGCTATGGAAGTATGGAGCTCTGGTGCTATGGAGCTATGGAGCTCTGGTGCTATGGAGCTATGGAGCTCTGGTGCTATGGAGCTATGGAGCTATGGAGCTCTGGAAGTATGGAGCTCTGGTGCTATGGAGCTATGGAGCTCTGGTGCTATGGAGCTATGGAGCTCTGGTGCTATGGAGCTCTGGTGCTATGGAGCTCTGGTGCTATGGAGCTATGGAGCTCTGGTGCTATGGAGCTCTGGAGGTATGGAGCTCTGGAGGTATGGAGCTCTGGAGGTATGGAGCTATGGAGCCCTGGAGCTCTGGAGGTATGGAGCTATGGTGCTATGGAGCTCTGAAGCCATGGAGCTCTGGTGCTATGGAGCTATGGAGCTCTGGTGCTATGGAGCTATGGAGCTATGGAGCTCTGGAAGTATGGAGCTCTGGTGCTATGGAGCTATGGAGCTCTGGTGCTATGGAGCTATGGAGCTCTGGTGCTATGGAGCTATGGAGCTCTGGTGCTATGGAGCTCTGGTGCTATGGAGCTCTGGTGTTATGGAGCTATGGAGCTCTGGTGCTATGGAGCTATGGAGCTCTGGAGGTATGGAGCTCTGGAGGTATGGAGCTATGGAGCCCTGGAGCTCTGGAGGTATGGAGCTATGGTGCTATGGAGCTCTGAAGCCATGGAGCTCTGGTGCTATGGAGCTCTGGAGCTCTGGAGGTATGGAGCTCTGGAGGTATGGAGCTATGGAGCCCTGGAGCTCTGGAGGTATGGAGCTATGGTGCTATGGAGCTCTGAAGCCATGGAGCTCTGGTGCTATGGAGCTCTGGAGCTCTGGAGGTATGGAGCTCTTGAGGTATGGAGCTCTGGAGGTATGGAGCTATGGAGCCCTGGAGCTCTGGAGGTATGGAGCTATGGTGCTATGGAGCTCTGAAGCCATGGAGCTCTGGTGCTATGGAGCTCTGGAGGTATGGAGCTCTGGAGGTATGGAGCTCTGGAGGTATGGAGCTATGGAGCCCTGGAGCTCTGGAGGTATGGAGCTATGGTGCTATGGAGCTCTGAAGCCATGGAGCTCTGGTGCTATGGAGCTCTGGAGGTATGGAGCTCTGGAGGTATGGAGCTCTGGAGGTATGGAGCTATGGAGCCCTGGAGCTCTGGAGGTATGGAGCTATGGTGCTATGGAGCTCTGAAGCCATGGAGCTCTGGTGCTATGGAGCTATGGAGCTCTGGTGCTATGGAGCTATGGAGGTATGGAGCCACCAGCCAGCACCCTCCGTGGCTGGATCAATGGAAGTGTTTTAGGTACCAGGCAGCCAAAGGGCCGAGGCCTCACGCTCGACCACGCCGGCGCAGAGTTCCAGCCGCTCGGATAAGCTCTGTCACTCACCCGCCGCGCAGCCACCGGTAACGGGGAAATGTCGCCGCCTGGCGGACACGCCGTTGTAAATGAATGGGCTTTCGCACTTAGTGCAATTTTCGCCAACTCTCTGACTTAGAGCTATGGAAGTATGGAGCTATGGAGCCACCAGCCACCCAGGCTGGAGCTATGGAGCTCTGGAGGTATGGAGCTCAGGTGCTATGGAAGTATGGAGCTATGGAGCTATGGAAGTATGGAGCTATGGAGCTATGGAGCTCTGGAAGTATGGAGCTATGGAGCTCTGGAGGTATGGAGCTATGGAGCCCTGGAGCCCTGGAGCTATGGAGCTCTGGTGCTATGGAGGTATGGAGCTCTGGAGGTATGGAGCTCTGGAGGTATGGAGCTATGGAGCTATGGAGCCCTGGAGCTATGGAGCTATGGAGCCCTGGAGCTATGGAGCTATGGAGCCCTGGAGCTATGGAGCTATGGAGCTCTGGTGCTATGGAGCTATGGAGCTCTGGTGCTATGGAGCTATGGAGCTCTGGTGCTATGGAGCTATGGAGCTCTGGTGCTATGGAGCTATGGAGCTCTGGAAGTATGGAGCTATGGAGCTCTGGAGGTATGGAGCTATGGAGCCCTGGAGCTATGGAGCCCTGGAGCTATGGAAGTATGGAGCTCTGGTGCTATGGAGCTATGGAGCTCTGGTGCTATGGAGCTATGGAGCTCTGGAGCTATGGAGCTCTGGAGGTATGGAGCTATGGAGCTATGGAGCTCTGGAGGTATGGAGCTATGGAGCTATGGAAGTATGGAGCTCTGGTGCTATGGAGCTATGGAGCTCTGGTGCTATGGAGCTATGGAGCTCTGGTGCTATGGAGCTATGGAGCTATGGAGCTATGGAAGTATGGAGCTCTGGTGCTATGGAGCTATGGAGCTCTGGTGCTATGGAGCTATGGAGCTCTGGTGCTATGGAGCTATGGAGCTCTGGTGCTATGGAGCTCTGGTGCTATGGAGCTATGGAGCTCTGGTGCTATGGAGCTATGGAGCTCTGGAGGTATGGAGCTCTGGAGGTATGGAGCTCTGGAGGTATGGAGCTTTGGAGCCCTTGAGCTATGGAGGTATGGAGCTATGGTGCTATGGAGCTCTGAAGCCATGGAGCTCTGGTGCTATGGAGCTCTGGAGCTCTGGAGGTATGGAGCTCTGGAGGTATGGAGCTATGGAGCCCTGGAGCTCTGGAGGTATGGAGCTATGGTGCTATGGAGCTCTGAAGCCATGGAGCTCTGGTGCTATGGAGCTCTGGAGCTCTGGAGGTATGGAGCTCTGGAGGTATGGAGCTATGGAGCCCTGGAGCTCTGGAGGTATGGAGCTATGGTGCTATGGAGCTCTGAAGCCATGGAGCTCTGGTGCTATGGAGCTCTGGAGCTCTGGAGGTATGGAGCTCTGGAGGTATGGAGCTATGGAGCCCTGGAGCTCTGGAGGTATGGAGCTATGGTGCTATGGAGCTCTGAAGCCATGGAGCTCTGGTGCTATGGAGCTATGGAGCTCTGGTGCTATGGAGCTATGGAGGTATGGAGCCACCAGCCAGCACCCTCCGTGGCTGGATCAATGGAAGTGTTTTAGGTACCAGGCAGCCAAAGGGCAGAGGCCTCACGCTCGACCACGCCGGCGCAGAGTTCCAGCCGCTCGGATAAGCTCTGTCACTCACCCGCCGCGCAGCCACCGGTAACGGGGAAATGTCGCCGCCTGGCGGACACGCCGTTGTAAATGAATGGGCTTTCGCACTTAGTGCAATTTTCGCCAACTCTCTGACTTAGAGCTATGGAAGTATGGAGCTATGGAGCCACCAGCCACCCAGGCTGGAGCTTTGGAGCTCTGGAGGTATGGAGCTCTGGTGCTATGGAAGTATGGAGCTCTGGTGCTATGGAAGTATGGAGCTATGGAGGTATGGAAGTATGGAGCTATGGAAGTATGGAGCTATGGAGCTCTGGAAGTATGGAGCTATGGAGCTCTGGAGGTATGGAGCCCTGGAGCTATGGAGCCCTGGAGCTATGGAAGTATGGAGCTCTGGTGCTATGGAGCTATGGAGCTCTGGTGCTATGGAGCTATGGAGCTATGGAGCTCTGGAGCTATGGAGCTCTGGAGGTATGGAGCTATGGAGTTATGGAGCTCTGGAGGTATGGAGCTATGGAGCTATGGAAGTATGGAGCTCTGGTGCTATGGAGCTATGGAGCTCTGGTGCTATGGAGCTATGGAGCTCTGGTGCTATGGAGCTATGGAGCTATGGAGCTCTGGAAGTATGGAGCTCTGGTGCTATGGAGCTATGGAGCTCTGGTGCTATGGAGCTATGGAGCTCTGGTGCTATGGAGCTCTGGTGCTATGGAGCTCTGGTGCTATGGAGCTATGGAGCTCTGGTGCTATGGAGCTCTGGAGGTATGGAGCTCTGGAGGTATGGAGCTCTGGAGGTATGGAGCTATGGAGCCCTGGAGCTCTGGAGGTATGGAGCTATGGTGCTATGGAGCTCTGAAGCCATGGAGCTCTGGTGCTATGGAGCTATGGAGCTCTGGTGCTATGGAGCTATGGAGCTATGGAGCTCTGGAAGTATGGAGCTCTGGTGCTATGGAGCTATGGAGCTCTGGTGCTATGGAGCTATGGAGCTCTGGTGCTATGGAGCTATGGAGCTCTGGTGCTATGGAGCTCTGGTGCTATGGAGCTCTGGTGCTATGGAGCTATGGAGCTCTGGTGCTATGGAGCTATGGAGCTCTGGAGGTATGGAGCTCTGGAGGTATGGAGCTCTGGAGGTATGGAGCTATGGAGCCCTGGAGCTCTGGAGGTATGGAGCTATGGTGCTATGGAGCTCTGAAGCCATGGAGCTCTGGTGCTATGGAGCTCTGGAGCTCTGGAGGTATGGAGCTCTGGAGGTATGGAGCTATGGAGCCCTGGAGCTCTGGAGGTATGGAGCTATGGTGCTATGGAGCTCTGAAGCCATGGAGCTCTGGTGCTATGGAGCTCTGGAGCTCTGGAGGTATGGAGCTCTTGAGGTATGGAGCTCTGGAGGTATGGAGCTATGGAGCCCTGGAGCTCTGGAGGTATGGAGCTATGGTGCTATGGAGCTCTGAAGCCATGGAGCTCTGGTGCTATGGAGCTCTGGAGGTATGGAGCTCTGGAGGTATGGAGCTCTGGAGGTATGGAGCTATGGAGCCCTGGAGCTCTGGAGGTATGGAGCTATGGTGCTATGGAGCTCTGAAGCCATGGAGCTCTGGTGCTATGGAGCTCTGGAGGTATGGAGCTCTGGAGGTATGGAGCTCTGGAGGTATGGAGCTATGGAGCCCTGGAGCTCTGGAGGTATGGAGCTATGGTGCTATGGAGCTCTGAAGCCATGGAGCTCTGGTGCTATGGAGCTATAGAGCTCTGGTGCTATGGAGCTATGGAGGTATGGAGCCACCAGCCAGCACCCTCCGTGGCTGGATCAATGGAAGTGTTTTAGGTACCAGGCAGCCAAAGGGCCGAGGCCTCACGCTCGACCACGCCGGCGCAGAGTTCCAGCCGCTCGGATAAGCTCTGTCACTCACCCGCCGCGCAGCCACCGGTAACGGGGAAATGTCGCCGCCTGGCGGACACGCCGTTGTAAATGAATGGGCTTTCGCACTTAGTGCAATTTTCGCCAACTCTCTGACTTAGAGCTATGGAAGTATGGAGCTATGGAGCCACCAGCCACCCAGGCTGGAGCTATGGAGCTCTGGAGGTATGGAGCTCAGGTGCTATGGAAGTATGGAGCTATGGAGCTATGGAAGTATGGAGCTATGGAGCTATGGAGCTCTGGAAGTATGGAGCTATGGAGCTCTGGAGGTATGGAGCTATGGAGCCCTGGAGCCCTGGAGCTATGGAGCTCTGGTGCTATGGAGGTATGGAGCTCTGGAGGTATGGAGCTCTGGAGGTATGGAGCTATGGAGCTATGGAGCCCTGGAGCTATGGAGCTATGGAGCCCTGGAGCTATGGAGCTATGGAGCCCTGGAGCTATGGAGCTATGGAGCTCTGGTGCTATGGAGCTATGGAGCTCTGGTGCTATGGAGCTATGGAGCTCTGGTGCTATGGAGCTATGGAGCTCTGGTGCTATGGAGCTATGGAGCTCTGGAAGTATGGAGCTATGGAGCTCTGGAGGTATGGAGCTATGGAGCCCTGGAGCTATGGAGCCCTGGAGCTATGGAAGTATGGAGCTCTGGTGCTATGGAGCTATGGAGCTCTGGTGCTATGGAGCTATGGAGCTCTGGAGCTATGGAGCTCTGGAGGTATGGAGCTATGGAGCTATGGAGCTCTGGAGGTATGGAGCTATGGAGCTATGGAAGTATGGAGCTCTGGTGCTATGGAGCTATGGAGCTCTGGTGCTATGGAGCTATGGAGCTCTGGTGCTATGGAGCTATGGAGCTATGGAGCTATGGAAGTATGGAGCTCTGGTGCTATGGAGCTATGGAGCTCTGGTGCTATGGAGCTATGGAGCTCTGGTGCTATGGAGCTATGGAGCTCTGGTGCTATGGAGCTCTGGTGCTATGGAGCTATGGAGCTCTGGTGCTATGGAGCTATGGAGCTCTGGAGGTATGGAGCTCTGGAGGTATGGAGCTCTGGAGGTATGGAGCTTTGGAGCCCTGGAGCTATGGAGGTATGGAGCTATGGTGCTATGGAGCTCTGAAGCCATGGAGCTCTGGTGCTATGGAGCTCTGGAGCTCTGGAGGTATGGAGCTCTGGAGGTATGGAGCTATGGAGCCCTGGAGCTCTGGAGGTATGGAGCTATGGTGCTATGGAGCTCTGAAGCCATGGAGCTCTGGTGCTATGGAGCTCTGGAGCTCTGGAGGTATGGAGCTCTGGAGGTATGGAGCTATGGAGCCCTGGAGCTCTGGAGGTATGGAGCTATGGTGCTATGGAGCTCTGAAGCCATGGAGCTCTGGTGCTATGGAGCTCTGGAGCTCTGGAGGTATGGAGCTCTGGAGGTATGGAGCTATGGAGCCCTGGAGCTCTGGAGGTATGGAGCTATGGTGCTATGGAGCTCTGAAGCCATGGAGCTCTGGTGCTATGGAGCTCTGGAGGTATGGAGCTCTGGAGGTATGGAGCTCTGGAGGTATGGAGCTATGGAGCCCTGGAGCTCTGGAGGTATGGAGCTATGGTGCTATGGAGCTCTGAAGCCATGGAGCTCTGGTGCTATGGAGCTCTGGAGGTATGGAGCTCTGGAGGTATGGAGCTCTGGAGGTATGGAGCTATGGAGCCCTGGAGCTCTGGAGGTATGGAGCTATGGTGCTATGGAGCTCTGAAGCCATGGAGCTCTGGTGCTATGGAGCTCTGGAGGTATGGAGCTCTGGAGGTATGGAGCTCTGGAGGTATGGAGCTATGGAGCCCTGGAGCTCTGGAGGTATGGAGCTATGGTGCTATGGAGCTCTGAAGCCATGGAGCTCCGGTGCTATGGAGCTATGGAGCTCTGGTGCTATGGAGCTATGGAGGTATGGAGCCACCAGCCAGCACCCTCCGTGGCTGGATCAATGGAAGTGTTTTAGGTACCAGGCAGCCAAAGGGCCGAGGCCTCACGCTCGACCACGCCGGCGCAGAGTTCCAGCCGCTCGGATAAGCTATGTCACTCACCCGCCGCGCAGCCACCGGTAACGGGGAAATGTCGCCGCCTTGTGGACACGCCGTTGTAAATGAATGGGCTTTCGCACTTAGTGCAATTTTCGCCAACTCTCTGACTTAGAGCTATGGAAGTATGGAGCTATGGAGCCACCAGCCACCCAGGCTGGAGCTCTGGAGCTCTGGAGGTATGGAGCTCTGGTGCTATGGAAGTATGGAGCTCTGGTGCTATGGAAGTATGGAGCTATGGAGGTATGGAAGTATGGAGCTATGGAAGTATGGAGCTATGGAGCTCTGGAAGTATGGAGCTATGGAGCTCTGGAGGTATGGAGCCCTGGAGCTATGGAGCCCTGGAGCTATGGAAGTATGGAGCTCTGGTGCTATGGAGCTATGGAGCTCTGGTGCTATGGAGCTATGGAGCTATGGAGCTCTGGAGCTATGGAGCTCTGGAGGTATGCAGCTATGGAGCTATGGAGCTCTGGAGGTATGGAGCTATGGAGCTATGGAAGTATGGAGCTCTGGTGCTATGGAGCTATGGAGCTCTGGTGCTATGGAGCTATGGAGCTCTGGTGCTATGGAGCTATGGAGCTCTGGAGCTCTGGAAGTATGGAGCTCTGGTGCTATGGAGCTATGGAGCTCTGGTGCTATGGAGCTATGGAGCTCTGGTGCTATGGAGCTATGGAGCTCTGGTGCTATGGAGCTCTGGTGCTATGGAGCTCTGGTGCTATGGAGCTATGGAGCTCTGGTGCTATGGAGCTATGGAGCTCTGGAGGTATGGAGCTCTGGAGGTATGGAGCTCTGGAGGTATGGAGCTATGGAGCCCTGGAGCTCTGGAGGTATGGAGCTATGGTGCTATGGAGCTCTGAAGCCATGGAGCTCTGGTGCTATGGAGCTCTGGAGCTCTGGAGGTATGGAGCTCTGGAGGTATGGAGCTATGGAGCCCTGGAGCTCTGGAGGTATGGAGCTATGGAGCTCTGAAGCCATGGAGCTCTGGTGCTATGGAGCTCTGGAGCTCTGGAGGTATGGAGCTCTGGAGGTATGGAGCTCTGGAGGTATGGAGCTATGGAGCCCTGGAGCTCTGGAGGTATGGAGCTATGGTGCTATGGAGCTCTGAAGCCATGGAGCTCTGGTGCTATGGAGCTCTGGAGGTATGGAGCTCTGGAGGTATGGAGCTCTGGAGGTATGGAGCTATGGAGCCCTGGAGCTCTGGAGGTATGGAGCTATGGTGCTATGGAGCTCTGAAGCCATGGAGCTCTGGTGCTATGGAGCTCTGGAGGTATGGAGCTCTGGAGGTATGGAGCTCTGGAGGTATGGAGCTATGGAGCCCTGGAGCTCTGGAGGTATGGAGCTATGGTGCTATGGAGCTCTGAAGCCATGGAGCTCTGGTGCTATGGAGCTATGGAGCTCTGGTGCTATGGAGCTATGGAGGTATGGAGCCACCAGCCAGCACCCTCCGTGGCTGGATCAATGGAAGTGTTTTAGGTACCAGGCAGCCAAAGGGCCGAGCTATGGAGCTATGGAGGTATGGAAGTATGGAGCTATGGAAGTATGGAGCTATGGAGCTCTGGAAGTATGGAGCTATGGAGCTCTGGAGGTATGGAGCCCTGGAGCTATGGAGCCCTGGAGCTATGGAAGTATGGAGCTCTGGTGCTATGGAGCTATGGAGCTCTGGTGCTATGGAGCTATGGAGCTATGGAGCTCTGGAGCTATGGAGCTCTGGAGGTATGGAGCTATGGAGCTATGGAGCTCTGGAGGTATGGAGCTATGGAGCTATGGAAGTATGGAGCTCTGGTGCTATGGAGCTATGGAGCTCTGGTGCTATGGAGCTATGGAGCTCTGGTGCTATGGAGCTATGGAGCTATGGAGCTCTGGAAGTATGGAGCTCTGGTGCTATGGAGCTATGGAGATCTGGTGCTATGGAGCTATGGAGCTCTGGTGCTATGGAGCTCTGGTGCTATGGAGCTCTGGTGCTATGGAGCTATGGAGCTCTGGTGCTATGGAGCTCTGGAGGTATGGAGCTCTGGAGGTATGGAGCTCTGGAGGTATGGAGCTATGGAGCCCTGGAGCTCTGGAGGTATGGAGCTATGGTGCTATGGAGCTCTGAAGCCATGGAGCTCTGGTGCTATGGAGCTATGGAGCTCTGGTGCTATGGAGCTATGGAGCTATGGAGCTCTGGAAGTATGGAGCTCTGGTGCTATGGAGCTATGGAGCTCTGGTGCTATGGAGCTATGGAGCTCTGGTGCTATGGAGCTATGGAGCTCTGGTGCTATGGAGCTCTGGTGCTATGGAGCTCTGGTGCTATGGAGCTATGGAGCTCTGGTGCTATGGAGCTATGGAGCTCTGGAGGTATGGAGCTCTGGAGGTATGGAGCTCTGGAGGTATGGAGCTATGGAGCCCTGGAGCTCTGGAGGTATGGAGCTATGGTGCTATGGAGCTCTGAAGCCATGGAGCTCTGGTGCTATGGAGCTCTGGAGCTCTGGAGGTATGGAGCTCTGGAGGTATGGAGCTATGGAGCCCTGGAGCTCTGGAGGTATGGAGCTATGGTGCTATGGAGCTCTGAAGCCATGGAGCTCTGGTGCTATGGAGCTCTGGAGCTCTGGAGGTATGGAGCTCTGGAGGTATGGAGCTCTGGAGGTATGGAGCTATGGAGCCCTGGAGCTCTGGAGGTATGGAGCTATGGTGCTATGGAGCTCTGAAACCATGGAGCTCTGGTGCTATGGAACTCTGGAGGTATGGAGCTCTGGAGGTATGGAGCTCTGGAGGTATGGAGCTATGGAGCCCTGGAGCTCTGGAGGTATGGAGCTATGGTGCTATGGAGCTCTGAAGCCATGGAGCTCTGGTGCTATGGAGCTATGGAGCTCTGGTGCTATGGAGCTATGGAGGTATGGAGCCACCATCCAGCACCCTCCGTGGCTGGATCAATGGAAGTGTTTTAGGTACCAGGCAGCCAAAGGGCCGAGGCCTCACGCTCGACCACGCCGGCGCAGAGTTCCAGCCGCTCGGATAAGCTCTGTCACTCACCCGCCGCGCAGCCACCGGTAACGGGGAAATGTCGCCGCCTTGTGGACACGCCGTTGTAAATGAATGGGCTTTCGCACTTAGTGCAATTTTCGCCAACTCTCTGACTTAGAGCTATGGAAGTATGGAGCTATGGAGCCACCAGCCACCCAGGCTGGAGCTCTGGAGCTCTGGAGGTATGGAGCTCTGGTGCTATGGAAGTATGGAGCTCTGGTGCTATGGAAGTATGGAGCTATGGAGGTATGGAAGTATGGAGCTATGGAAGTATGGAGCTATGGAGCTCTGGAAGTATGGAGCTATGGAGCTCTGGAGGTATGGAGCCCTGGAGCTATGGAGCCCTGGAGCTATGGAAGTATGGAGCTCTGGTGCTATGGAGCTATGGAGCTCTGGTGCTATGGAGCTATGGAGCTATGGAGCTCTGGAGCTATGGAGCTCTGGAGGTATGGAGCTATGGAGCTATGGAGCTCTGGAGGTATGGAGCTATGGAGCTATGGAAGTATGGAGCTCTGGTGCTATGGAGCTATGGAGCTCTGGTGCTATGGAGCTATGGAGCTCTGGTGCTATGGAGCTATGGAGCTATGGAGCTCTGGAAGTATGGAGCTCTGGTGCTATGGAGCTATGGAGCTCTGGTGCTATGGAGCTATGGAGCTCTGGTGCTATGGAGCTCTGGTGCTATGGAGCTCTGGTGCTATGGAGCTATGGAGCTCTGGTGCTATGGAGCTCTGGAGGTATGGAGCTCTGGAGGTATGGAGCTCTGGAGGTATGGAGCTATGGAGCCCTGGAGCTCTGGAGGTATGGAGCTATGGTGCTATGGAGCTCTGAAGCCATGGAGCTCTGGTGCTATGGAGCTATGGAGCTCTGGTGCTATGGAGCTATGGAGCTATGGAGCTCTGGAAGTATGGAGCTCTGGTGCTATGGAGCTATGGAGCTCTGGTGCTATGGAGCTATGGAGCTCTGGTGCTATGGAGCTATGGAGCTCTGGTGCTATGGAGCTCTGGTGCTATGGAGCTCTGGTGCTATGGAGCTATGGAGCTCTGGTGCTATGGAGCTATGGAGCTCTGGAGGTATGGAGCTCTGGAGCTCTGGAGGTATGGAGCTATGGAGCCCTGGAGCTCTGGAGGTATGGAGCTATGGTGCTATGGAGCTCTGAAGCCATGGAGCTCTGGTGCTATGGAGCTCTGGAGCTCTGGAGGTATGGAGCTCTGGAGGTATGGAGCTATGGAGCCCTGGAGCTCTGGAGGTATGGAGCTATGGTGCTATGGAGCTCTGAAGCCATGGAGCTCTGGTGCTATGGAGCTCTGGAGCTCTGGAGGTATGAAGCTCTGGAGGTATGGAGCTCTGGAGGTATGGAGCTATGGAGCCCTGGAGCTCTGGAGGTATGGAGCTATGGTGCTATGGAGCTCTGAAGCCATGGAGCTCTGGTGCTATGGAGCTCTGGAGGTATGGAGCTCTGGAGGTATGGAGCTCTGGAGGTATGGAGCTATGGAGCCCTGGAGCTCTGGAGGTATGGAGCTATGGTGCTATGGAGCTCTGAAGCCATGGAGCTCTGGTGCTATGGAGCTATGGAGCTTTGGTGCTATGGAGCTATGGAGGTATGGAGCCACCAGCCAGCACCCTCCGTGGCTGGATCAATGGAAGTGTTTTAGGTACCAGGCAGCCAAAGGGCCGAGGCCTCACGCTCGACCACGCCGGCGCAGAGTTCCAGCCGCTCGGATAAGCTCTGTCACTCACCCGCCGCGCAGCCACCGGTAACGGGGAAATGTCGCCGCCTTGTGGACACGCCGTTGTAAATGAATGGGCTTTCGCACTTAGTGCAATTTTCGCCAACTCTCTGACTTAGAGCTATGGAAGTATGGAGCTATGGAGCCACCAGCCACCCAGGCTGGAGCTCTGGAGCTCTGGAGGTATGGAGCTCTGGTGCTATGGAAGTATGGAGCTCTGGTGCTATGGAAGTATGGAGCTATGGAGGTATGGAAGTATGGAGCTATGGAAGTATGGAGCTATGGAGCTCTGGAAGTATGGAGCTATGGAGCTCTGGAGGTATGGAGCCCTGGAGCTATGGAGCCCTGGAGCTATGGAAGTATGGAGCTCTGGTGCTATGGAGCTATGGAGCTCTGGTGCTATGGAGCTATGGAGCTATGGAGCTCTGGAGCTATGGAGCTCTGGAGGTATGGAGCTATGGAGCTATGGAGCTCTGGAGGTATGGAGCTATGGAGCTATGGAAGTATGGAGCTCTGGTGCTATGGAGCTATGGAGCTCTGGTGCTATGGAGCTATGGAGCTCTGGTGCTATGGAGCTATGGAGCTATGGAGCTCTGGAAGTATGGAGCTCTGGTGCTATGGAGCTATGGTGCTCTGGTGCTATGGAGCTATGGAGCTCTGGTGCTATGGAGCTATGGAGCTCTGGTGCTATGGAGCTATGGAGCTCTGGAAGTATGGAGCTATGGAGCTCTGGAGGTATGGAGCTATGGAGCCCTGGAGCTATGGAGCCCTGGAGCTATGGAAGTATGGAGCTCTGGTGCTATGGAGCTATGGAGCTCTGGTGCTATGGAGCTATGGAGCTCTGGAGCTATGGAGCTCTGGAGGTATGGAGCTATGGAGCTATGGAGCTCTGGAGGTATGGAGCTATGGAGCTATGGAAGTATGGAGCTCTGGTGCTATGGAGCTATGGAGCTATGGAGCTCTGGTGCTATGGAGCTATGGAGCTCTGGTGCTATGGAGCTATGGAGCTATGGAGCTCTGGAAGTATGGAGCTCTGGTGCTATGGAGCTATGGAGCTCTGGTGCTATGGAGCTATGGAGCTCTGGTGCTATGGAGCTATGGAGCTCTGGTGCTATGGAGCTCTGGTGCTATGGAGCTATGGAGCTCTGGTGCTATGGAGCTATGGAGCTCTGGAGGTATGGAGCTCTGGAGGTATGGAGCTCTGGAGGTATGGAGCTTTGGAGCCCTGGAGCTCTGGAGGTATGGAGCTATGGTGCTATGGAGCTCTGAAGCTTTGGTGCTATGGAGCTCTGAAGCCATGGAGCTCTGGTGCTATGGAGCTCTGGAGCTCTGGAGGTATGGAGCTCTGGAGGTATGGAGCTCTGGAGGTATGGAGCTATGGAGCCCTGGAGCTCTGGAGGTATGGAGCTATGGTGCTATGGAGCTCTGAAGCCATGGAGCTCTGGTGCTATGGAGCTCTGGAGCTCTGGAGGTATGGAGCTCTGGAGGTATGGAGCTCTGGAGGTATGGAGCTATGGAGCCCTGGAGCTCTGGAGGTATGGAGCTATGGTGCTATGGAGCTCTGAAGCCATGGAGCTCTGGTGCTATGGAGCTCTGGAGGTATGGAGCTCTGGAGGTATGGAGCTCTGGAGGTATGGAGCTATGGAGCCCTGGAGCTCTGGAGGTATGGAGCTATGGTGCTATGGAGCTCTGAAGCCATGGAGCTCTGGTGCTATGGAGCTCTGGAGGTATGGAGCTCTGGAGGTATGGAGCTCTGGAGGTATGGAGCTATGGAGCCCTGGAGCTCTGGAGGTATGGAGCTATGGAGCTATGGTGCTATGGAGCTCTGAAGCCATGGAGCTCTGGTGCTATGGAGCTATGGAGCTCTGGTGCTATGGAGCTATGGAGGTATGGAGCCACCAGCCAGCACCCTCCGTGGCTGGATCAATGGAAGTGTTTTAGGTACCAGGCAGCCAAAGGGCCGAGGCCTCACGCTCGACCACGCCGGCGCAGAGTTCCAGCCGCTCGGATAAGCTCTGTCACTCACCCGCCGCGCAGCCACCGGTAACGGGGAAATGTCGCCGCCTTGTGGACACGCCGTTGTAAATGAATGGGCTTTCGCACTTAGTGCAATTTTCGCCAACTCTCTGACTTAGAGCTATGGAAGTATGGAGCTATGGAGCCACCAGCCACCCAGGCTGGAGCTCTGGAGCTCTGGAGGTATGGAGCTCTGGTGCTATGGAAGTATGGAGCTCTGGTGCTATGGAAGTATGGAGCTATGGAGGTATGGAAGTATGGAGCTATGGAAGTATGGAGCTATGGAGCTCTGGAAGTATGGAGCTATGGAGCTCTGGAGGTATGGAGCCCTGGAGCTATGGAGCCCTGGAGCTATGGAAGTATGGAGCTCTGGTGCTATGGAGCTATGGAGCTCTGGTGCTATGGAGCTATGGAGCTATGGAGCTCTGGAACTATGGAGCTCTGGAGGTATGCAGCTATGGAGCTATGGAGCTCTGGAGGTATGGAGCTATGGAGCTATGGAAGTATGGAGCTCTGGTGCTATGGAGCTATGGAGCTCTGGTGCTATGGAGCTATGGAGCTATGGAGCTCTGGAAGTATGGAGCTCTGGTGCTATGGAGCTATGGAGCTCTGGTGCTATGGAGCTATGGAGCTCTGGTGCTATGGAGCTATGGAGCTCTGGTGCTATGGAGCTATGGAGCTCTGGAAGTATGGAGCTATGGAGCTCTGGAGGTATGGAGCTATGGAGCCCTGGAGCTATGGAGCCCTGGAGCTATGGAAGTATGGAGCTCTGGTGCTATGGAGCTATGGAGCTCTGGTGCTATGGAGCTATGGAGCTCTGGAGCTATGGAGCTCTGGAGGTATGGAGCTATGGAGCTATGGAGCTCTGGAGGTATGGAGCTATGGAGCTATGGAAGTATGGAGCTGTGGTGCTATGGAGCTATGGAGCTATGGAGCTCTGGTGCTATGGAGCTATGGAGCTCTGGTGCTATGGAGCTATGGAGCTATGGAGCTCTGGAAGTATGGAGCTCTGGTGCTATGGAGCTATGGAGCTCTGGTGCTATGGAGCTATGGAGCTCTGGTGCTATGGAGCTATGGAGCTCTGGTGCTATGGAGCTCTGGTGCTATGGAGCTATGGAGCTCTGGTGCTATGGAGCTATGGAGCTCTGGAGGTATGGAGCTCTGGAGGTATGGAGCTCTGGAGGTATGGAGCTTTGGAGCCCTGGAGCTCTGGAGGTATGGAGCTATGGTGCTATGGAGCTCTGAAGCTTTGGTGCTATGGAGCTCTGAAGCCATGGAGCTCTGGTGCTATGGAGCTCTGGAGCTCTGGAGGTATGGAGCTCTGGAGGTATGGAGCTCTGGAGGTATGGAGCTATGGAGCCCTGGAGCTCTGGAGGTATGGAGCTATGGTGCTATGGAGCTCTGAAGCCATGGAGCTCTGGTGCTATGGAGCTCTGGAGCTCTGGAGGTATGGAGCTCTGGAGGTATGGAGCTCTGGAGGTATGGAGCTATGGAGCCCTGGAGCTCTGGAGGTATGGAGCTATGGTGCTATGGAGCTCTGAAGCCATGGAGCTCTGGTGCTATGGAGCTCTGGAGGTATGGAGCTCTGGAGGTATGGAGCTCTGGAGGTATGGAGCTATGGAGCCTTGGAGCTCTGGAGGTATGGAGCTATGGTGCTATGGAGCTCTGAAGCCATGGAGCTCTGGTGCTATGGAGCTCTGGAGGTATGGAGCTCTGGAGGTATGGAGCTCTGGAGGTATGGAGCTATGGAGCCCTGGAGCTCTGGAGGTATGGAGCTATGGAGCTATGGTGCTATGGAGCTCTGAAGCCATGGAGCTCTGGTGCTATGGAGCTATGGAGCTCTGGTGCTATGGAGCTATGGAGGTATGGAGCCACCAGCCAGCACCCTCCGTGGCTGGATCAATGGAAGTGTTTTAGGTACCAGGCAGCCAAAGGGCCGAGGCCTCACGCTCGACCACGCCGGCGCAGAGTTCCAGCCGCTCGGATAAGCTCTGTCACTCACCCGCCGCGCAGCCACCGGTAACGGGGAAATGTCGCCGCCTTGTGGACACGCCGTTGTAAATGAATGGGCTTTCGCACTTAGTGCAATTTTCGCCAACTCTCTGACTTAGAGCTATGGAAGTATGGAGCTATGGAGCCACCAGCCACCCAGGCTGGAGCTCTGGAGCTCTGGAGGTATGGAGCTCTGGTGCTATGGAAGTATGGAGCTCTGGTGCTATGGAAGTATGGAGCTATGGAGGTATGGAAGTATGGAGCTATGGAAGTATGGAGCTATGGAGCTCTGGAAGTATGGAGCTATGGAGCTCTGGAGGTATGGAGCCCTGGGGCTATGGAGCCCTGGAGCTATGGAAGTATGGAGCTCTGGTGCTATGGAGCTATGGAGCTCTGGTGCTATGGAGCTATGGAGCTATGGAGCTCTGGAACTATGGAGCTCTGGAGGTATGCAGCTATGGAGCTATGGAGCTCTGGAGGTATGGAGCTATGGAGCTATGGAAGTATGGAGCTCTGGTGCTATGGAGCTATGGAGCTCTGGTGCTATGGAGCTATGGAGCTCTGGTGCTATGGAGCTATGGAGCTATGGAGCTCTGGAAGTATGGAGCTCTGGTGCTATGGAGCTATGGAGCTCTGGTGCTATGGAGCTATGGAGCTCTGGTGCTATGGAGCTATGGAGCTCTGGTGCTATGGAGCTCTGGTGCTATGGAGCTCTGGTGCTATGGAGCTATGGAGCTCTGGTGCTATGGAGCTATGGAGCTCTGGAGGTATGGAGCTCTGGAGGTATGGAGCTCTGGAGGTATGGAGCTATGGAGCCCTGGAGCTCTGGAGGTATGGAGCTATGGTGCTATGGAGCTCTGAAGCCATGGAGCTCTGGTGCTATGGAGCTCTGGAGCTCTGGAGGTATGGAGCTCTGGAGGTATGGAGCTATGGAGCCCTGGAGCTCTGGAGGTATGGAGCTATGGAGCTCTGAAGCCATGGAGCTCTGGTGCTATGGAGCTCTGGAGCTCTGGAGGTATGGAGCTCTGGAGGTATGGAGCTCTGGAGGTATGGAGCTATGGAGCCCAGGAGCTCTGGAGGTATGGAGCTATGGTGCTATGGAGCTCTGAAGCCATGGAGCTCTAGTGCTATGGAGCTCTGGAGGTATGGAGCTCTGGAGGTATGGAGCTCTGGAGGTATGGAGCTATGGAGCCCTGGAGCTCTGGAGGTATGGAGCTATGGTGCTATGGAGCTCTGAAGCCATGGAGCTCTGGTGCTATGGAGCTCTGGAGGTATGGAGCTCTGGAGGTATGGAGTTCTGGAGGTATGGAGCTATGGAGCCCTGGAGCTCTGGAGGTATGGAGCTATGGTGCTATGGAGCTCTGAAGCCATGGAGCTCTGGTGCTATGGAGCTATGGAGCTTTGGTGCTATGGAGCTATGGAGGTATGGAGCCACCAGCCAGCACCCTCCGTGGCTGGATCAATGGAAGTGTTTTAGGTACCAGGCAACCAAAGGGCCGAGGCCTCACGCTCGACCACGCCGGCGCAGAGTTCCAGCCGCTCGGATAAGCTCTGTCACTCACCCGCCGCGCAGCCACCGGTAACGGGGAAATGTCGCCGCCTGGCGGACACGCCGTTGTAAATGAATGGGCTTTCGCACTTAGTGCAATTTTCGCCAACTCTCTGACTTAGAGCTATGGAAGTATGGAGCTATGGAGCCACCAGCCACCCAGGCTGGAGCTATGGAGCTCTGGAGGTATGGAGCTCAGGTGCTATGGAAGTATGGAGCTATGGAGCTATGGAAGTATGGAGCTATGGAGCTATGGAGCTCTGGAAGTATGGAGCTATGGAGCTCTGGAGGTATGGAGCTATGGAGCCCTGGAGCTATGGAGCTCTGGTGCTATGGAGGTATGGAGCTCTGGAGGTATGGAGCTCTGGAGGTATGGAGCTATGGAGCTATGGAGCCCTGGAGCTATGGAGCTATGGAGCCCTGGAGCTATGGAGCTATGGAGCCCTGGAGCTATGGAGCTATGGAGCTCTGGTGCTATGGAGCTATGGAGCTCTGGTGCTATGGAGCTATGGAGCTCTGGTGCTATGGAGCTATGGAGCTCTGGTGCTATGGAGCTATGGAGCTCTGGAAGTATGGAGCTATGGAGCTCTGGAGGTATGGAGCTATGGAGCCCTGGAGCTATGGAGCCCTGGAGCTATGGAAGTATGGAGCTCTGGTGCTATGGAGCTATGGAGCTCTGGTGCTATGGAGCTATGGAGCTCTGGAGCTATGGAGCTCTGGAGGTATGGAGCTATGGAGCTATGGAGCTCTGGAGGTATGGAGCTATGGAGCTATGGAAGTATGGAGCTCTGGTGCTATGGAGCTATGGAGCTCTGGTGCTATGGAGCTATGGAGCTCTGGTGCTATGGAGCTATGGAGCTATGGAGCTCTGGAAGTATGGAGCTCTGGTGCTATGGAGCTATGGAGCTCTGGTGCTATGGAGCTATGGAGCTCTGGTGCTATGGAGCTATGGAGCTCTGGTGCTATGGAGCTCTGGTGCTATGGAGCTCTGGTGCTATGGAGCTATGGAGCTCTGGTGCTATGGAGGTATGGAGCTCTGGAGGTATGGAGCTCTGGAGGTATGGAGCTCTGGAGGTATGGAGCTTTGGAGCCCTGGAGCTCTGGAGGTATGGAGCTATGGTGCTATGGAGCTCTGAAGCCATGGAGCTCTGGTGCTATGGAGCTCTGGAGCTCTGGAGGTATGGAGCTCTGGAGGTATGGAGCTATGGAGCCCTGGAGCTCTGGAGGTATGGAGCTATGGTGCTATGGAGCTCTGAAGCCATGGAGCTCTGGTGCTATGGAGCTCTGGAGCTCTGGAGGTATGGAGCTCTGGAGGTATGGAGCTATGGAGCCCTGGAGCTCTGGAGGTATGGAGCTATGGTGCTATGGAGCTCTGAAGCCATGGAGCTCTGGTGCTATGGAGCTCTGGAGCTCTGGAGGTATGGAGCTCTGGAGGTATGGAGCTATGGAGCCCTGGAGCTCTGGAGGTATGGAGCTATGGTGCTATGGAGCTCTGAAGCCATGGAGCTCTGGTGCTATGGAGCTCTGGAGGTATGGAGCTCTGGAGGTATGGAGCTCTGGAGGTATGGAGCTATGGAGCCCTGGAGCTCTGGAGGTATGGAGCTATGGTGCTATGGAGCTCTGAAGCCATGGAGCTCTGGTGCTATGGAGCTCTGGAGGTATGGAGCTCTGGAGGTATGGAGCTCTGGAGGTATGGAGCTATGGAGCCCTGGAGCTCTGGAGGTATGGAGCTATGGTGCTATGGAGCTCTGAAGCCATGGAGCTCTGGTGCTATGGAGCTATGGAGCTCTGGTGCTATGGAGCTATGGAGGTATGGAGCCACCAGCCAGCACCCTCCGTGGCTGGATCAATGGAAGTGTTTTAGGTACCAGGCAGCCAAAGGGCCGAGGCCTCACGCTCGACCACGCCGGCGCAGAGTTCCAGCCGCTCGGATAAGCTCTGTCACTCACCCGCCGCGCAGCCACCGGTAACGGGGAAATGTCGCCGCCTTGTGGACACGCCGTTGTAAATGAATGGGCTTTCGCACTTAGTGCAATTTTCGCCAACTCTCTGACTTAGAGCTATGGAAGTATGGAGCTATGGAGCCACCAGCCACCCAGGCTGGAGCTCTGGAGCTCTGGAGGTATGGAGCTCTGGTGCTATGGAAGTATGGAGCTCTGGTGCTATGGAAGTATGGAGCTATGGAGGTATGGAAGTATGGAGCTATGGAAGTATGGAGCTATGGAGCTCTGGAAGTATGGAGCTATGGAGCTCTGGAGGTATGGAGCCCTGGAGCTATGGAGCCCTGGAGCTATGGAAGTATGGAGCTCTGGTGCTATGGAGCTATGGAGCTCTGGTGCTATGGAGCTATGGAGCTCTGGAGCTATGGAGCTATGGAGCTCTGGAGGTATGGAGCTATGGAGCTATGGAGCTCTGGAGGTATGGAGCTATGGAGCTATGGAAGTATGGAGCTCTGGTGCTATGGAGCTATGGAGCTCTGGTGCTATGGAGCTATGGAGCTCTGGTGCTATGGAGCTATGGAGCTATGGAGCTCTGGAAGTATGGAGCTCTGGTGCTATGGAGCTATGGAGCTCTGGTGCTATGGAGCTATGGAGCTCTGGTTTTATGGAGTTCTGGTGCTATGGAGCTCTGGTGCTATGGAGCTATGGAGCTCTGGTGCTATGGAGCTCTGGAGGTATGGAGCTCTGGAGGTATGGAGCTCTGGAGGTATGGAGCTATGGAGCCCTGGAGCTCTGGAGGTATGGAGCTATGGTGCTATGGAGCTCTGAAGCCATGGAGCTCTGGTGCTATGGAGCTATGGAGCTCTGGTGCTATGGAGCTATGGAGCTATGGAGCTCTGGAAGTATGGAGCTCTGGTGCTATGGAGCTATGGAGCTCTGGTGCTATGGAGCTATGGAGCTCTGGTGCTATGGAGCTATGGAGCTCTGGTGCTATGGAGCTCTGGTGCTATGGAGCTCTGGTGCTATGGAGCTATGGAGCTCTGGTGCTATGGAGCTATGGAGCTCTGGAGGTATGGAGCTCTGGAGGTATGGAGCTCTGGAGGTATGGAGCTATGGAGCCCTGGAGCTCTGGAGGTATGGAGCTATGGTGCTATGGAGCTCTGAAGCCATGGAGCTCTGGTGCTATGGAGCTCTGGAGCTCTGGAGGTATGGAGCTCTGGAGGTATGGAGCTATGGAGCCCTGGAGCTCTGGAGGTATGGAGCTATGGAGCTCTGAAGCCATGGAGCTCTGGTGCTATGGAGCTCTGGAGCTCTGGAGGTATGGAGCTCTGGAGGTATGGAGCTCTGGAGGTATGGAGCTATGGAGCCCTGGAGCTCTGGAGGTATGGAGCTATGGTGCTATGGAGCTCTGAAGCCATGGAGCTCTGGTGCTATGGAGCTCTGGAGGTATGGAGCTCTGGAGGTATGGAGCTCTGGAGGTATGGAGCTATGGAGCCCTGGAGCTCTGGAGGTATGGAGCTATGGTGCTATGGAGCTCTGAAGCCATGGAGCTCTGGTGCTATGGAGCTCTGGAGGTATGGAGCTCTGGAGGTATGGAGCTCTGGAGGTATGGAGCTATGGAGCCCTGGAGCTCTGGAGGTATGGAGCTATGGTGCTATGGAGCTCTGAAGCCATGGAGCTCTGGTGCTATGGAGCTATGGAGCTCTGGTGCTATGGAGCTATGGAGGTATGGAGCCACCAGCCAGCACCCTCCGTGGCTGGATCAATGGAAGTGTTTTAGGTACCAGGCAGCCAAAGGGCCGAGGCCTCACGCTCGACCACGCCGGCGCAGAGTTCCAGCCGCTCGGATAAGCTCTGTCACTCACCCGCCGCGCAGCCACCGGTAACGGGGAAATGTCGCCGCCTGGCGGACACGCCGTTGTAAATGAATGGGCTTTCGCACTTAGTGCAATTTTCGCCAACTCTCTGACTTAGAGCTATGGAAGTATGGAGCTATGGAGCCACCAGCCACCCAGGCTGGAGCTATGGAGCTCTGGAGGTATGGAGCTCAGGTGCTATGGAAGTATGGAGCTATGGAGCTATGGAAGTATGGAGCTATGGAGCTATGGAGCTCTGGAAGTATGGAGCTATGGAGCTCTGGAGGTATGGAGCTATGGAGCCCTGGAGCCCTGGAGCTATGGAGTTCTGGTGCTATGGAGGTATGGAGCTCTGGAGGTATGGAGCTCTGGAGGTATGGAGCTATGGAGCTATGGAGCCCTGGAGCTATGGAGCTATGGAGCCCTGGAGCTATGGAGCTATGGAGCCCTGGAGCTATGGAGCTATGGAGCTCTGGTGCTATGGAGCTATGGAGCTCTGGTGCTATGGAGCTATGGAGCTCTGGTGCTATGGAGCTATGGAGCTCTGGTGCTATGGAGCTATGGAGCTCTGGAAGTATGGAGCTATGGAGCTCTGGAGGTATGGAGCTATGGAGCCCTGGAGCTATGGAGCCCTGGAGCTATGGAAGTATGGAGCTCTGGTGCTATGGAGCTATGGAGCTCTGGTGCTATGGAGCTATGGAGCTCTGGAGCTATGGAGCTCTGGAGGTATGGAGCTATGGAGCTATGGAGCTCTGGAGGTATGGAGCTATGGAGCTATGGAAGTATGGAGCTCTGGTGCTATGGAGCTATGGAGCTCTGGTGCTATGGAGCTATGGAGCTCTGGTGCTATGGAGCTATGGAGCTCTGGAAGTATGGAGCTCTGGTGCTATGGAGCTATGGAGCTCTGGTGCTATGGAGCTATGGAGCTCTGGTGCTATGGAGCTATGGAGCTCTGGTGCTATGGAGCTCTGGTGCTATGGAGCTCTGGTGCTATGGAGCTATGGAGCTCTGGTGCTATGGAGCTATGGAGCTCTGGAGGTATGGAGCTCTGGAGGTATGGAGCTCTGGAGGTATGGAGCTTTGGAGCCCTGGAGCTCTGGAGGTATGGAGCTATGGTGCTATGGAGCTCTGAAGCCATGGAGCTCTGGTGCTATGGAGCTCTGGAGCTCTGGAGGTATGGAGCTCTGGAGGTATGGAGCTATGGAGCCCTGGAGCTCTGGAGGTATGGAGCTATGGTGCTATGGAGCTCTGAAGCCATGGAGCTCTGGTGCTATGGAGCTCTGGAGCTCTGGAGGTATGGAGCTCTGGAGGTATGGAGCTATGGAGCCCTGGAGCTCTGGAGGTATGGAGCTATGGTGCTATGGAGCTCTGAAGCCATGGAGCTCTGGTGCTATGGAGCTCTGGAGCTCTGGAGGTATGGAGCTCTGGAGGTATGGAGCTCTGGAGGTATGGAGCTATGGAGCCCTGGAGCTCTGGAGGTATGGAGCTATGGTGCTATGGAGCTCTGAAGCCATGGAGCTCTGGTGCTATGGAGCTCTGGAGGTATGGAGCTCTGGAGGTATGGAGCTATGGAGCCCTGGAGCTCTGGAGGTATGGAGCTATGGTGCTATGGAGCTCTGAAGCCATGGAGCTCTGGTGCTATGGAGCTCTGGAGGTATGGAGCTCTGGAGGTATGGAGCTCTGGAGGTATGGAGCTATGGAGCCCTGGAGCTCTGGAGGTATGGAGCTATGGTGCTATGGAGCTCTGAAGCCATGGAGCTCTGGTGCTATGGAGCTCTGGAGGTATGGAGCTCTGGAGGTATGGAGCTCTGGAGGTATGGAGCTATGGAGCCCTGGAGCTCTGGAGGTATGGAGCTATGGTGCTATGGAGCTCTGAAGCCATGGAGCTCTGGTGCTATGGAGCTATGGAGCTCTGGTGCTATGGAGCTATGGAGGTATGGAGCCACCAGCCAGCACCCTCCGTGGCTGGATCAATGGAAGTGTTTTAGGTACCAGGCAGCCAAAGGGCCGAGGCCTCACGCTCGACCACGCCGGCGCAGAGTTCCAGCCGCTCGGATAAGCTCTGTCACTCACCCGCCGCGCAGCCACCGGTAACGGGGAAATGTCGCCGCCTTGTGGACACGCCGTTGTAAATGAATGGGCTTTCGCACTTAGTGCAATTTTCGCCAACTCTCTGACTTAGAGCTATGGAAGTATGGAGCTATGGAGCCACCAGCCACCCAGGCTGGAGCTCTGGAGCTCTGGAGGTATGGAGCTCTGGTGCTATGGAAGTATGGAGCTCTGGTGCTATGGAAGTATGGAGCTATGGAGGTATGGAAGTATGGAGCTATGGAAGTATGGAGCTATGGAGCTCTGGAAGTATGGAGCTATGGAGCTCTGGAGGTATGGAGCCCTGGAGCTATGGAGCCCTGGAGCTATGGAAGTATGGATCTCTGGTGCTATGGAGCTATGGAGCTCTGGTGCTATGGAGCTATGGAGCTATGGAGCTCTGGAGCTATGGAGCTCTGGAGGTATGGAGCTATGGAGCTATGGAGCTCTGGAGGTATGGAGCTATGGAGCTATGGAAGTATGGAGCTCTGGTGCTATGGAGCTATGGAGCTCTGGTGCTATGGAGCTATGGAGCTCTGGTGCTATGGAGCTATGGAGCTCTGGAAGTATGGAGCTCTGGTGCTATGGAGCTATGGAGCTCTGGTGCTATGGAGCTATGGAGCTCTGGTGCTATGGAGCTCTGGTGCTATGGAGCTCTGGTGCTATGGAGCTATGGAGCTCTGGTGCTATGGAGCTCTGGAGGTATGGAGCTCTGGAGGTATGGAGCTCTGGAGGTATGGAGCTATGGAGCCCTGGAGCTCTGGAGGTATGGAGCTATGGTGCTATGGAGCTCTGAAGCCATGGAGCTCTGGTGCTATGGAGCTATGGAGCTCTGGTGCTATGGAGCTAAGGAGCTATGGAGCTATGGAAGTATGGAGCTCTGGTGCTATGGAGCTATGGAGCTCTGGTGCTATGGAGCTATGGAGCTCTGGTGCTATGGAGCTATGGAGCTCTGGTGCTATGGAGCTCTGGTGCTATGGAGCTCTGGTGCTATGGAGCTATGGAGCTCTGGTGCTATGGAGCTATGGAGCTCTGGAGGTATGGAGCTCTGGAGGTATGGAGCTCTGGAGGTATGGAGCTATGGAGCCCTGGAGCTCTGGAGGTATGGAGCTATGGTGCTATGGAGCTCTGAAGCCATGGAGCTCTGGTGCTATGGAGCTCTGGAGCTCTGGAGGTATGGAGCTCTGGAGGTATGGAGCTATGGAGCCCTGGAGCTCTGGAGGTATGGAGCTATGGTGCTATGGAGCTCTGAAGCCATGGAGCTCTGGTGCTATGGAGCTCTGGAGCTCTGGAGGTATGGAGCTCTGGAGGTATGGAGCTCTGGAGGTATGGAGCTATGGAGCCCTGGAGCTCTGGAGGTATGGAGCTATGGTGCTATGGAGCTCTGAAGCCATGGAGCTCTGGTGCTATGGAGCTCTGGAGGTATGGAGCTCTGGAGGTATGGAGCTCTGGAGGTATGGAGCTATGGAGCCCTGGAGCTCTGGAGGTATGGAGCTATGGTGCTATGGAGCTCTGAAGCCATGGAGCTCTGGTGCTATGGAGCTCTGGAGGTATGGAGCTCTGGAGGTATGGAGTTCTGGAGGTATGGAGCTATGGAGCCCTGGAGCTCTGGAGGTATGGAGCTATGGTGCTATGGAGCTCTGAAGCCATGGAGCTCTGGTGCTATGGAGCTATGGAGCTCTGGTGCTATGGAGCTATGGAGGTATGGAGCCACCAGCCAGCACCCTCCGTGGCTGGATCAATGGAAGTGTTTTAGGTACCAGGCAGCCAAAGGGCCGAGGCCTCACGCTCGACCACGCCGGCGCAGAGTTCCAGCCGCTCGGATAAGCTCTGTCACTCACCCGCCGCGCAGCCACCGGTAACGGGGAAATGTCGCCGCCTGGCGGACACGCCGTTGTAAATGAATGGGCTTTCGCACTTAGTGCAATTTTCGCCAACTCTCTGACTTAGAGCTATGGAAGTATGGAGCTATGGAGCCACCAGCCACCCAGGCTGGAGCTATGGAGCTCTGGAGGTATGGAGCTCAGGTGCTATGGAAGTATGGAGCTATGGAGCTATGGAAGTATGAAGCTATGGAGCTATGGAGCTCTGGAAGTATGGAGCTATGGAGCTCTGGAGGTATGGAGCTATGGAGCCCTGGAGCTATGGAGCTCTGGTGATATGGAGGTATGGAGCTCTGGAGGTATGGAGCTCTGGAGGTATGGAGCTATGGAGCCCTGGAGCTATGGAGCTATGGAGCCCTGGAGCTATGGAGCCCTGGAGCTATGGAGCTATGGAGCTCTGGTGCTATGGAGCTATGGAGCTCTGGTGCTATGGAGCTATGGAGCTCTGGTGCTATGGAGCTATGGAGCTCTGGTGCTATGGAGCTATGGAGCTCTGGAAGTATGGAGCTATGGAGCTCTGGAGGTATGGAGCTATGGAGCCCTGGAGCTATGGAGCCCTGGAGCTATGGAAGTATGGAGCTCTGGTGCTATGGAGCTATGGAGCTCTGGTGCTATGGAGCTATGGAGCTCTGGAGCTCTGGAGCTATGGAGCTCTGGAGGTATGGAGCTATGGAGCTATGGAGCTCTGGAGGTATGGAGCTATGGAGCTATGGAAGTATGGAGCTCTGGTGCTATGGAGCTATGGAGCTCTGGTGCTATGGAGCTATGGTGCTCTGGTGCTATGGAGCTATGGAGCTCTGGAAGTATGGAGCTCTGGTGCTATGGAGCTATGGAGCTCTGGTGCTATGGAGCTATGGAGCTCTGGTGCTATGGAGCTATGGAGCTCTGGTGCTATGGAGCTCTGGTGCTATGGAGCTCTGGTGCTATGGAGCTATGGAGCTCTGGTGCTATGGAGCTATGGAGCTCTGGAGGTATGGAGCTCTGGAGGTATGGAGCTCTGGAGGTATGGAGCTTTGGAGCCCTGGAGCTCTGGAGGTATGGAGCTATGGTGCTATGGAGCTCTGAAGCCATGGAGCTCTGGTGCTATGGAGCTCTGGAGCTCTGGAGGTATGGAGCTCTGGAGGTATGGAGCTATGGAGCCCTGGAGCTCTGGAGGTATGGAGCTATGGTGCTATGGAGCTCTGAAGCCATGGAGCTCTGGTGCTATGGAGCTCTGGAGCTCTGGAGGTATGGAGCTCTGGAGGTATGGAGCTATGGAGCCCTGGAGCTCTGGAGGTATGGAGCTATGGTGCTATGGAGCTCTGAAGCCATGGAGCTCTGGTGCTATGGAGCTCTGGAGCTCTGGAGGTATGGAGCTCTGGAGGTATGGAGCTCTGGAGGTATGGAGCTATGGAGCCCTGGAGCTCTGGAGGTATGGAGCTATGGTGCTATGGAGCTCTGAAGCCATGGAGCTCTGGTGCTATGGAGCTCTGGAGGTATGGAGCTCTGGAGCTCTGGAGGTATGGGGCTATGGAGCCCTGGAGCTCTGGAGGTATGGAGCTATGGTGCTATGGAGCTCTGAAGCCATGGAGCTCTGGTGCTATGGAGCTCTGGAGGTATGGAGCTCTGGAGGTATGGAGCTCTGGAGGTATGGAGCTATGGAGCCCTGGAGCTCTGGAGGTATGGAGCTATGGTGCTATGGAGCTCTGAAGCCATGGAGCTCTGGTGCTATGGAGCTCTGGAGGTATGGAGCTCTGGAGGTATGGAGCTCTGAAGGTATGGAGCTATGGAGCCCTGGAGCTCTGGAGGTATGGAGCTATGGTGCTATGGAGCTCTGAAGCCATGGAGCTCTGGTGCTATGGAGCTATGGAGCTCTGGTGCTATGGAGCTATGGAGGTATGGAGCCACCAGCCAGCACCCTCCGTGGCTGGATCAATGGAAGTGTTTTAGGTACCAGGCAGCCAAAGGGCCGAGGCCTCACGCTCGACCACGCCGGCGCAGAGTTCCAGCCGCTCGGATAAGCTCTGTCACTCACCCGCCGCGCAGCCACCGGTAACGGGGAAATGTCGCCGCCTTGTGGACACGCCGTTGTAAATGAATGGGCTTTCGCACTTAGTGCAATTTTCGCCAACTCTCTGACTTAGAGCTATGGAAGTATGGAGCTATGGAGCCACCAGCCACCCAGGCTGGAGCTCTGGAGCTCTGGAGGTATGGAGCTCTGGTGCTATGGAAGTATGGAGCTCTGGTGCTATGGAAGTATGGAGCTATGGAGGTATGGAAGTATGGAGCTATGGAAGTATGGAGCTATGGAGCTCTGGAAGTATGGAGCTATGGAGCTCTGGAGGTATGGAGCCCTGGAGCTATGGAGCCCTGGAGCTATGGAAGTATGGAGCTCTGGTGCTATGGAGCTATGGAGCTCTGGTGCTATGGAGCTATGGAGCTCTGGAGCTATGGAGCTCTGGAGGTATGGAGCTATGGAGCTATGGAGCTCTGGAGGTATGGAGCTATGGAGCTATGGAAGTATGGAGCTCTGGTGCTATGGAGCTATGGAGCTCTGGTGCTATGGAGCTATGGAGCTCTGGTGCTATGGAGCTATGGAGCTATGGAGCTCTGGAAGTATGGAGCTCTGGTGCTATGGAGCTATGGAGCTCTGGTGCTATGGAGCTATGGAGCTCTGGTGCTATGGAGTTCTGGTGCTATGGAGCTCTGGTGCTATGGAGCTATGGAGCTCTGGTGCTATGGAGCTCTGGAGGTATGGAGCTCTGGAGGTATGGAGCTCTGGAGGTATGGAGCTATGGAGCCCTGGAGCTCTGGAGGTATGGAGCTATGGAAGTATGGAGCTCTGGTGCTATGGAGCTATGGAGCTCTGGTGCTATGGAGCTATGGTGCTCTGGTGCTATGGAGCTATGGAGCTCTGGAAGTATGGAGCTCTGGTGCTATGGAGCTATGGAGCTCTGGTGCTATGGAGCTATGGAGCTCTGGTGCTATGGAGCTATGGAGCTCTGGTGCTATGGAGCTCTGGTGCTATGGAGCTCTGGTGCTATGGAGCTATGGAGCTCTGGTGCTATGGAGCTATGGAGCTCTGGAGGTATGGAGCTCTGGAGGTATGGAGCTCTGGAGGTATGGAGCTTTGGAGCCCTGGAGCTCTGGAGGTATGGAGCTATGGTGCTATGGAGCTCTGAAGCCATGGAGCTCTGGTGCTATGGAGCTCTGGAGCTCTGGAGGTATGGAGCTCTGGAGGTATGGAGCTATGGAGCCCTGGAGCTCTGGAGGTATGGAGCTATGGTGCTATGGAGCTCTGAAGCCATGGAGCTCTGGTGCTATGGAGCTCTGGAGCTCTGGAGGTATGGAGCTCTGGAGGTATGGAGCTATGGAGCCCTGGAGCTCTGGAGGTATGGAGCTATGGTGCTATGGAGCTCTGAAGCCATGGAGCTCTGGTGCTATGGAGCTCTGGAGCTCTGGAGGTATGGAGCTCTGGAGGTATGGAGCTCTGGAGGTATGGAGCTATGGAGCCCTGGAGCTCTGGAGGTATGGAGCTATGGTGCTATGGAGCTCTGAAGCCATGGAGCTCTGGTGCTATGGAGCTCTGGAGGTATGGAGCTCTGGAGGTATGGAGCTCTGGAGGTATGGGGCTATGGAGCCCTGGAGCTCTGGAGGTATGGAGCTATGGTGCTATGGAGCTCTGAAGCCATGGAGCTCTGGTGCTATGGAGCTCTGGAGGTATGGAGCTCTGGAGGTATGGAGCTCTGGAGGTATGGAGCTATGGAGCCCTGGAGCTCTGGAGGTATGGAGCTATGGTGCTATGGAGCTCTGAAGCCATGGAGCTCTGGTGCTATGGAGCTCTGGAGGTATGGAGCTCTGGAGGTATGGAGCTCTGGAGGTATGGAGCTATGGAGCCCTGGAGCTCTGGAGGTATGGAGCTATGGTGCTATGGAGCTCTGAAGCCATGGAGCTCTGAAGCCATGGAGCTATGGAGCTCTGGTGCTATGGAGCTCTGGAGGTATGGAGCCACCAGCCAGCACCCTCCGTGGCTGGATCAATGGAAGTGTTTTAGGTACCAGGCAGCCAAAGGGCCGAGGCCTCACGCTCGACCACGCCGGCGCAGAGTTCCAGCCGCTCGGATAAGCTCTGTCACTCACCCGCCGCGCAGCCACCGGTAACGGGGAAATGTCGCCGCCTGGCGGACACGCCGTTGTAAATGAATGGGCTTTCGCACTTAGTGCAATTTTCGCCAACTCTCTGACTTAGAGCTATGGAAGTATGGAGCTATGGAGCCACCAGCCACCCAGGCTGGAGCTATGGAGCTCTGGAGGTATGGAGCTCAGGTGCTATGGAAGTATGGAGCTATGGAGCTATGGAAGTATGAAGCTATGGAGCTATGGAGCTCTGGAAGTATGGAGCTATGGAGCTCTGGAGGTATGGAGCTATGGAGCCCTGGAGCTATGGAGCTCTGGTGATATGGAGGTATGGAGCTCTGGAGGTATGGAGCTCTGGAGGTATGGAGCTATGGAGCCCTGGAGCTATGGAGCTATGGAGCCCTGGAGCTATGGAGCCCTGGAGCTATGGAGCTATGGAGCTCTGGTGCTATGGAGCTATGGAGCTCTGGTGCTATGGAGCTATGGAGCTCTGGTGCTATGGAGCTATGGAGCTCTGGTGCTATGGAGCTATGGAGCTCTGGAAGTATGGAGCTATGGAGCTCTGGAGGTATGGAGCTATGGAGCCCTGGAGCTATGGAGCCCTGGAGCTATGGAAGTATGGAGCTCTGGTGCTATGGAGCTATGGAGCTCTGGTGCTATGGAGCTATGGAGCTCTGGAGCTATGGAGCTCTGGAGGTATGGAGCTATGGAGCTATGGAGCTCTGGAGGTATGGAGCTATGGAGCTATGGAAGTATGGAGCTCTGGTGCTATGGAGCTATGGAGCTCTGGTGCTATGGAGCTATGGTGCTCTGGTGCTATGGAGCTATGGAGCTCTGGAAGTATGGAGCTCTGGTGCTATGGAGCTATGGAGCTCTGGTGCTATGGAGCTATGGAGCTCTGGTGCTATGGAGCTATGGAGCTCTGGTGCTATGGAGCTCTGGTGCTATGGAGCTCTGGTGCTATGGAGCTATGGAGCTCTGGTGCTATGGAGCTATGGAGCTCTGGAGGTATGGAGCTCTGGAGGTATGGAGCTCTGGAGGTATGGAGCTTTGGAGCCCTGGAGCTCTGGAGGTATGGAGCTATGGTGCTATGGAGCTCTGAAGCCATGGAGCTCTGGTGCTATGGAGCTCTGGAGCTCTGGAGGTATGGAGCTCTGGAGGTATGGAGCTATGGAGCCCTGGAGCTCTGGAGGTATGGAGCTATGGTGCTATGGAGCTCTGAAGCCATGGAGCTCTGGTGCTATGGAGCTCTGGAGCTCTGGAGGTATGGAGCTCTGGAGGTATGGAGCTATGGAGCCCTGGAGCTCTGGAGGTATGGAGCTATGGTGCTATGGAGCTCTGAAGCCATGGAGCTCTGGTGCTATGGAGCTCTGGAGCTCTGGAGGTATGGAGCTCTGGAGGTATGGAGCTCTGGAGGTATGGAGCTATGGAGCCCTGGAGCTCTGGAGGTATGGAGCTATGGTGCTATGGAGCTCTGAAGCCATGGAGCTCTGGTGCTATGGAGCTCTGGAGGTATGGAGCTCTGGAGGTATGGAGCTCTGGAGGTATGGGGCTATGGAGCCCTGGAGCTCTGGAGGTATGGAGCTATGGTGCTATGGAGCTCTGAAGCCATGGAGCTCTGGTGCTATGGAGCTCTGGAGGTATGGAGCTCTGGAGGTATGGAGCTCTGGAGGTATGGAGCTATGGAGCCCTGGAGCTCTGGAGGTATGGAGCTATGGTGCTATGGAGCTCTGAAGCCATGGAGCTCTGGTGCTATGGAGCTCTGGAGGTATGGAGCTCTGGAGGTATGGAGCTCTGGAGGTATGGAGCTATGGAGCCCTGGAGCTCTGGAGGTATGGAGCTATGGTGCTATGGAGCTCTGAAGCCATGGAGCTCTGGTGCTATGGAGCTATGGAGCTCTGGTGCTATGGAGCTATGGAGGTATGGAGCCACCAGCCAGCACCCTCCGTGGCTGGATCAATGGAAGTGTTTTAGGTACCAGGCAGCCAAAGGGCCGAGGCCTCACGCTCGACCACGCCGGCGCAGAGTTCCAGCCGCTCGGATAAGCTCTGTCACTCACCCGCCGCGCAGCCACCGGTAACGGGGAAATGTCGCCGCCTTGTGGACACGCCGTTGTAAATGAATGGGCTTTCGCACTTAGTGCAATTTTCGCCAACTCTCTGACTTAGAGCTATGGAAGTATGGAGCTATGGAGCCACCAGCCACCCAGGCTGGAGCTCTGGAGCTCTGGAGGTATGGAGCTCTGGTGCTATGGA
Source organism: Syngnathus leptorhynchus (assembly GCF_054491065.1). Lineage (NCBI taxonomy): Eukaryota > Metazoa > Chordata > Actinopteri > Syngnathiformes > Syngnathidae > Syngnathus > Syngnathus leptorhynchus. The sequence continues at coordinate 47,310 of NW_028232021.1, forward strand.
AGTATGGAGCTCTGGTGCTATGGAAGTATGGAGCTATGGAGGTATGGAAGTATGGAGCTATGGAAGTATGGAGCTATGGAGCTCTGGAAGTATGGAGCTATGGAGCTCTGGAGGTATGGAGCCCTGGAGCTATGGAGCCCTGGAGCTATGGAAGTATGGAGCTCTGGTGCTATGGAGCTATGGAGCTCTGGTGCTATGGAGCTATGGAGCTCTGGAGCTATGGAGCTCTGGAGGTATGGAGCTATGGAGCTATGGAGCTCTGGAGGTATGGAGCTATGGAGCTATGGAAGTATGGAGCTCTGGTGCTATGGAGCTATGGAGCTCTGGTGCTATGGAGCTATGGAGCTCTGGTGCTATGGAGCTATGGAGCTATGGAGCTCTGGAAGTATGGAGCTCTGGTGCTATGGAGCTATGGAGCTCTGGTGCTATGGAGCTATGGAGCTCTGGTGCTATGGAGTTCTGGTGCTATGGAGCTCTGGTGCTATGGAGCTATGGAGCTCTGGTGCTATGGAGCTCTGGAGGTATGGAGCTCTGGAGGTATGGAGCTCTGGAGGTATGGAGCTATGGAGCCCTGGAGCTCTGGAGGTATGGAGCTATGGAAGTATGGAGCTCTGGTGCTATGGAGCTATGGAGCTCTGGTGCTATGGAGCTATGGTGCTCTGGTGCTATGGAGCTATGGAGCTCTGGAAGTATGGAGCTCTGGTGCTATGGAGCTATGGAGCTCTGGTGCTATGGAGCTATGGAGCTCTGGTGCTATGGAGCTATGGAGCTCTGGTGCTATGGAGCTCTGGTGCTATGGAGCTCTGGTGCTATGGAGCTATGGAGCTCTGGTGCTATGGAGCTATGGAGCTCTGGAGGTATGGAGCTCTGGAGGTATGGAGCTCTGGAGGTATGGAGCTTTGGAGCCCTGGAGCTCTGGAGGTATGGAGCTATGGTGCTATGGAGCTCTGAAGCCATGGAGCTCTGGTGCTATGGAGCTCTGGAGCTCTGGAGGTATGGAGCTCTGGAGGTATGGAGCTATGGAGCCCTGGAGCTCTGGAGGTATGGAGCTATGGTGCTATGGAGCTCTGAAGCCATGGAGCTCTGGTGCTATGGAGCTCTGGAGCTCTGGAGGTATGGAGCTCTGGAGGTATGGAGCTCTGGAGGTATGGAGCTATGGAGCCCTGGAGCTCTGGAGGTATGGAGCTATGGTGCTATGGAGCTCTGAAGCCATGGAGCTCTGGTGCTATGGAGCTCTGGAGGTATGGAGCTCTGGAGGTATGGAGCTCTGGAGGTATGGAGCTATGGAGCCCTGGAGCTCTGGAGGTATGGAGCTATGGTGCTATGGAGCTCTGAAGCCATGGAGCTCTGGTGCTATGGAGCTATGGAGCTCTGGTGCTATGGAGCTATGGAGGTATGGAGCCACCAGCCAGCACCCTCCGTGGCTGGATCAATGGAAGTGTTTTAGGTACCAGGCAGCCAAAGGGCCGAGGCCTCACCCTCGACCACGCCGGCGCAGAGTTCCAGCCGCTCGGATAAGCTCTGTCACTCACCCGCCGCGCAGCCACCGGTAACGGGGAAATGTCGCCGCCTTGTGGACACGCCGTTGTAAATGAATGGGCTTTCGCACTTAGTGCAATTTTCGCCAACTCTCTGACTTAGAGCTATGGAAGTATGGAGCTATGGAGCCACCAGCCACCCAGGCTGGAGCTCTGGAGCTCTGGAGGTATGGAGCTCTGGTGCTATGGAAGTATGGAGCTCTGGTGCTATGGAAGTATGGAGCTATGGAGGTATGGAAGTATGGAGCTATGGAAGTATGGAGCTATGGAGCTCTGGAAGTATGGAGCTATGGAGCTCTGGAGGTATGGAGCCCTGGAGCTATGGAGCCCTGGAGCTATGGAAGTATGGAGCTCTGGTGCTATGGAGCTATGGAGCTCTGGTGCTATGGAGCTATGGAGCTATGGAGCTCTGGAGCTATGGAGCTCTGGAGGTATGGAGCTATGGAGCTATGGAGCTCTGGAGGTATGGAGCTATGGAGCTATGGAAGTATGGAGCTCTGGTGCTATGGAGCTATGGAGCTCTGGTGCTATGGAGCTATGGAGCTCTGGTGCTATGGAGCTATGGAGCTATGGAGCTCTGGAAGTATGAAGCTCTGGTGCTATGGAGCTATGGAGCTCTGGTGCTATGGAGCTATGGAGCTCTGGTGCTATGGAGCTCTGGTGCTATGGAGCTCTGGTGCTATGGAGCTATGGAGCTCTGGTGCTATGGAGCTCTGGAGGTATGGAGCTCTGGAGGTATGGAGCTCTGGAGGTATGGAGCTATGGAGCCCTGGAGCTCTGGAGGTATGGAGCTATGGTGCTATGGAGCTCTGAAGCCATGGAGCTCTGGTGCTATGGAGCTATGGAGCTCTGGTGCTATGGAGCTATGGAGCTATGGAGCTCTGGAAGTATGGAGCTCTGGTGCTATGGAGCTATGGAGCTCTGGTGCTATGGAGCTATGGAGCTCTGGTGCTATGGAGCTATGGAGCTCTGGTGCTATGGAGCTCTGGTGCTATGGAGCTCTGGTGCTATGGAGCTATGGAGCTCTGGTGCTATGGAGCTATGGAGCTCTGGAGGTATGGAGCTCTGGAGGTATGGAGCTCTGGAGGTATGGAGCTATGGAGCCCTGGAGCTCTGGAGGTATGGAGCTATGGTGCTATGGAGCTCTGAAGCCATGGAGCTCTGGTGCTATGGAGCTCTGGAGCTCTGGAGGTATGGAGATCTGGAGGTATGGAGCTATGGAGCCCTGGAGCTCTGGAGGTATGGAGCTATGGTGCTATGGAGCTCTGAAGCCATGGAGCTCTGGTGCTATGGAGCTCTGGAGCTCTGGAGGTATGGAGCTCTGGAGGTATGGAGCTCTGGAGGTATGGAGCTATGGAGCCCTGGAGCTCTGGAGGTATGGAGCTATGGTGCTATGGAGCTCTGAAGCCATGGAGCTCTGGTGCTATGGAGCTCTGGAGGTATGGAGCTCTGGAGGTATGGAGCTATGGAGCCCTGGAGCTCTGGAGGTATGGAGCTATGGTGCTATGGAGCTCTGAAGCCATGGAGCTCTGGTGCTATGGAGCTCTGGAGGTATGGAGCTCTGGAGGTATGGAGCTATGGAGCCCTGGAGCTCTGGAGGTATGGAGCTATGGTGCTATGGAGCTCTGAAGCCATGGAGCTCTGGTGCTATGGAGCTCTGGAGGTATGGAGCTCTGGAGGTATGGAGCTCTGGAGGTATGGAGCTATGGAGCCCTGGAGCTCTGGAGGTATGGAGCTATGGTGCTATGGAGCTCTGAAGCCATGGAGCTCTGGTGCTATGGAGCTCTGGAGCTCTGGAGGTATGGAGCTCTGGAGGTATGGAGCTATGGAGCCCTGGAGCTCTGGAGGTATGGAGCTATGGTGCTATGGAGCTCTGAAGCCATGGAGCTCTGGTGCTATGGAGCTCTGGAGCTCTGGAGGTATGGAGCTCTGGAGGTATGGAGCTCTGGAGGTATGGAGCTATGGAGCCCTGGAGCTCTGGAGGTATGGAGCTATGGTGCTATGGAGCTCTGAAGCCATGGAGCTCTGGTGCTATGGAGCTCTGGAGGTATGGAGCTCTGGAGGTATGGAGCTATGGAGCCCTGGAGCTCTGGAGGTATGGAGCTATGGTGCTATGGAGCTCTGAAGCCATGGAGCTCTGGTGCTATGGAGCTCTGGAGGTATGGAGCTCTGGAGGTATGGAGCTCTGGAGGTATGGAGCTATGGAGCCCTGGAGCTCTGGAGGTATGGAGCTATGGTGCTATGGAGCTCTGAAGCCATGGAGCTCTGGTGCTATGGAGCTCTGGAGGTATGGAGCTCTGGAGGTATGGAGCTCTGGAGGTATGGAGCTATGGAGCCCTGGAGCTCTGGAGGTATGGAGCTATGGTGCTATGGAGCTCTGAAGCCATGGAGCTCTGGTGCTATGGAGCTATGGAGCTCTGGTGCTATGGAGCTATGGAGGTATGGAGCCACCAGCCAGCACCCTCCGTGGCTGGATCAATGGAAGTGTTTTAGGTACCAGGCAGCCAAAGGGCCGAGGCCTCACGCTCGACCACGCCGGCGCAGAGTTCCAGCCGCTCGGATAAGCTCTGTCACTCACCCGCCGCGCAGCCACCGGTAACGGGGAAATGTCGCCGCCTTGTGGACACGCCGTTGTAAATGAATGGGCTTTCGCACTTAGTGCAATTTTCGCCAACTCTCTGACTTAGAGCTATGGAAGTATGGAGCTATGGAGCCACCAGCCACCCAGGCTGGAGCTCTGGAGCTCTGGAGGTATGGAGCTCTGGTGCTATGGAAGTATGGAGCTCTGGTGCTATGGAAGTATGGAGCTATGGAGGTATGGAAGTATGGAGCTATGGAAGTATGGAGCTATGGAGCTCTGGAAGTATGGAGCTATGGAGCTCTGGAGGTATGGAGCCCTGGAGCTATGGAGCCCTGGAGCTATGGAAGTATGGATCTCTGGTGCTATGGAGCTATGGAGCTCTGGTGCTATGGAGCTATGGAGCTATGGAGCTCTGGAGCTATGGAGCTCTGGAGGTATGGAGCTATGGAGCTATGGAGCTCTGGAGGTATGGAGCTATGGAGCTATGGAAGTATGGAGCTCTGGTGCTATGGAGCTATGGAGCTCTGGTGCTATGGAGCTATGGAGCTCTGGTGCTATGGAGCTATGGAGCTCTGGAAGTATGGAGCTCTGGTGCTATGGAGCTATGGAGCTCTGGTGCTATGGAGCTATGGAGCTCTGGTGCTATGGAGCTCTGGTGCTATGGAGCTCTGGTGCTATGGAGCTATGGAGCTCTGGTGCTATGGAGCTCTGGAGGTATGGAGCTCTGGAGGTATGGAGCTCTGGAGGTATGGAGCTATGGAGCCCTGGAGCTCTGGAGGTATGGAGCTATGGTGCTATGGAGCTCTGAAGCCATGGAGCTCTGGTGCTATGGAGCTATGGAGCTCTGGTGCTATGGAGCTAAGGAGCTATGGAGCTATGGAAGTATGGAGCTCTGGTGCTATGGAGCTATGGAGCTCTGGTGCTATGGAGCTATGGAGCTCTGGTGCTATGGAGCTATGGAGCTCTGGTGCTATGGAGCTCTGGTGCTATGGAGCTCTGGTGCTATGGAGCTATGGAGCTCTGGTGCTATGGAGCTATGGAGCTCTGGAGGTATGGAGCTCTGGAGGTATGGAGCTCTGGAGGTATGGAGCTATGGAGCCCTGGAGCTCTGGAGGTATGGAGCTATGGTGCTATGGAGCTCTGAAGCCATGGAGCTCTGGTGCTATGGAGCTCTGGAGCTCTGGAGGTATGGAGCTCTGGAGGTATGGAGCTATGGAGCCCTGGAGCTCTGGAGGTATGGAGCTATGGTGCTATGGAGCTCTGAAGCCATGGAGCTCTGGTGCTATGGAGCTCTGGAGCTCTGGAGGTATGGAGCTCTGGAGGTATGGAGCTCTGGAGGTATGGAGCTATGGAGCCCTGGAGCTCTGGAGGTATGGAGCTATGGTGCTATGGAGCTCTGAAGCCATGGAGCTCTGGTGCTATGGAGCTCTGGAGGTATGGAGCTCTGGAGGTATGGAGCTCTGGAGGTATGGAGCTATGGAGCCCTGGAGCTCTGGAGGTATGGAGCTATGGTGCTATGGAGCTCTGAAGCCATGGAGCTCTGGTGCTATGGAGCTCTGGAGGTATGGAGCTCTGGAGGTATGGAGTTCTGGAGGTATGGAGCTATGGAGCCCTGGAGCTCTGGAGGTATGGAGCTATGGTGCTATGGAGCTCTGAAGCCATGGAGCTCTGGTGCTATGGAGCTATGGAGCTCTGGTGCTATGGAGCTATGGAGGTATGGAGCCACCAGCCAGCACCCTCCGTGGCTGGATCAATGGAAGTGTTTTAGGTACCAGGCAGCCAAAGGGCCGAGGCCTCACGCTCGACCACGCCGGCGCAGAGTTCCAGCCGCTCGGATAAGCTCTGTCACTCACCCGCCGCGCAGCCACCGGTAACGGGGAAATGTCGCCGCCTGGCGGACACGCCGTTGTAAATGAATGGGCTTTCGCACTTAGTGCAATTTTCGCCAACTCTCTGACTTAGAGCTATGGAAGTATGGAGCTATGGAGCCACCAGCCACCCAGGCTGGAGCTATGGAGCTCTGGAGGTATGGAGCTCAGGTGCTATGGAAGTATGGAGCTATGGAGCTATGGAAGTATGAAGCTATGGAGCTATGGAGCTCTGGAAGTATGGAGCTATGGAGCTCTGGAGGTATGGAGCTATGGAGCCCTGGAGCTATGGAGCTCTGGTGATATGGAGGTATGGAGCTCTGGAGGTATGGAGCTCTGGAGGTATGGAGCTATGGAGCCCTGGAGCTATGGAGCTATGGAGCCCTGGAGCTATGGAGCCCTGGAGCTATGGAGCTATGGAGCTCTGGTGCTATGGAGCTATGGAGCTCTGGTGCTATGGAGCTATGGAGCTCTGGTGCTATGGAGCTATGGAGCTCTGGTGCTATGGAGCTATGGAGCTCTGGAAGTATGGAGCTATGGAGCTCTGGAGGTATGGAGCTATGGAGCCCTGGAGCTATGGAGCCCTGGAGCTATGGAAGTATGGAGCTCTGGTGCTATGGAGCTATGGAGCTCTGGTGCTATGGAGCTATGGAGCTCTGGAGCTCTGGAGCTATGGAGCTCTGGAGGTATGGAGCTATGGAGCTATGGAGCTCTGGAGGTATGGAGCTATGGAGCTATGGAAGTATGGAGCTCTGGTGCTATGGAGCTATGGAGCTCTGGTGCTATGGAGCTATGGTGCTCTGGTGCTATGGAGCTATGGAGCTCTGGAAGTATGGAGCTCTGGTGCTATGGAGCTATGGAGCTCTGGTGCTATGGAGCTATGGAGCTCTGGTGCTATGGAGCTATGGAGCTCTGGTGCTATGGAGCTCTGGTGCTATGGAGCTCTGGTGCTATGGAGCTATGGAGCTCTGGTGCTATGGAGCTATGGAGCTCTGGAGGTATGGAGCTCTGGAGGTATGGAGCTCTGGAGGTATGGAGCTTTGGAGCCCTGGAGCTCTGGAGGTATGGAGCTATGGTGCTATGGAGCTCTGAAGCCATGGAGCTCTGGTGCTATGGAGCTCTGGAGCTCTGGAGGTATGGAGCTCTGGAGGTATGGAGCTATGGAGCCCTGGAGCTCTGGAGGTATGGAGCTATGGTGCTATGGAGCTCTGAAGCCATGGAGCTCTGGTGCTATGGAGCTCTGGAGCTCTGGAGGTATGGAGCTCTGGAGGTATGGAGCTATGGAGCCCTGGAGCTCTGGAGGTATGGAGCTATGGTGCTATGGAGCTCTGAAGCCATGGAGCTCTGGTGCTATGGAGCTCTGGAGCTCTGGAGGTATGGAGCTCTGGAGGTATGGAGCTCTGGAGGTATGGAGCTATGGAGCCCTGGAGCTCTGGAGGTATGGAGCTATGGTGCTATGGAGCTCTGAAGCCATGGAGCTCTGGTGCTATGGAGCTCTGGAGGTATGGAGCTCTGGAGCTCTGGAGGTATGGGGCTATGGAGCCCTGGAGCTCTGGAGGTATGGAGCTATGGTGCTATGGAGCTCTGAAGCCATGGAGCTCTGGTGCTATGGAGCTCTGGAGGTATGGAGCTCTGGAGGTATGGAGCTCTGGAGGTATGGAGCTATGGAGCCCTGGAGCTCTGGAGGTATGGAGCTATGGTGCTATGGAGCTCTGAAGCCATGGAGCTCTGGTGCTATGGAGCTCTGGAGGTATGGAGCTCTGGAGGTATGGAGCTCTGAAGGTATGGAGCTATGGAGCCCTGGAGCTCTGGAGGTATGGAGCTATGGTGCTATGGAGCTCTGAAGCCATGGAGCTCTGGTGCTATGGAGCTATGGAGCTCTGGTGCTATGGAGCTATGGAGGTATGGAGCCACCAGCCAGCACCCTCCGTGGCTGGATCAATGGAAGTGTTTTAGGTACCAGGCAGCCAAAGGGCCGAGGCCTCACGCTCGACCACGCCGGCGCAGAGTTCCAGCCGCTCGGATAAGCTCTGTCACTCACCCGCCGCGCAGCCACCGGTAACGGGGAAATGTCGCCGCCTTGTGGACACGCCGTTGTAAATGAATGGGCTTTCGCACTTAGTGCAATTTTCGCCAACTCTCTGACTTAGAGCTATGGAAGTATGGAGCTATGGAGCCACCAGCCACCCAGGCTGGAGCTCTGGAGCTCTGGAGGTATGGAGCTCTGGTGCTATGGAAGTATGGAGCTCTGGTGCTATGGAAGTATGGAGCTATGGAGGTATGGAAGTATGGAGCTATGGAAGTATGGAGCTATGGAGCTCTGGAAGTATGGAGCTATGGAGCTCTGGAGGTATGGAGCCCTGGAGCTATGGAGCCCTGGAGCTATGGAAGTATGGAGCTCTGGTGCTATGGAGCTATGGAGCTCTGGTGCTATGGAGCTATGGAGCTCTGGAGCTATGGAGCTCTGGAGGTATGGAGCTATGGAGCTATGGAGCTCTGGAGGTATGGAGCTATGGAGCTATGGAAGTATGGAGCTCTGGTGCTATGGAGCTATGGAGCTCTGGTGCTATGGAGCTATGGAGCTCTGGTGCTATGGAGCTATGGAGCTATGGAGCTCTGGAAGTATGGAGCTCTGGTGCTATGGAGCTATGGAGCTCTGGTGCTATGGAGCTATGGAGCTCTGGTGCTATGGAGTTCTGGTGCTATGGAGCTCTGGTGCTATGGAGCTATGGAGCTCTGGTGCTATGGAGCTCTGGAGGTATGGAGCTCTGGAGGTATGGAGCTCTGGAGGTATGGAGCTATGGAGCCCTGGAGCTCTGGAGGTATGGAGCTATGGAAGTATGGAGCTCTGGTGCTATGGAGCTATGGAGCTCTGGTGCTATGGAGCTATGGTGCTCTGGTGCTATGGAGCTATGGAGCTCTGGAAGTATGGAGCTCTGGTGCTATGGAGCTATGGAGCTCTGGTGCTATGGAGCTATGGAGCTCTGGTGCTATGGAGCTATGGAGCTCTGGTGCTATGGAGCTCTGGTGCTATGGAGCTCTGGTGCTATGGAGCTATGGAGCTCTGGTGCTATGGAGCTATGGAGCTCTGGAGGTATGGAGCTCTGGAGGTATGGAGCTCTGGAGGTATGGAGCTTTGGAGCCCTGGAGCTCTGGAGGTATGGAGCTATGGTGCTATGGAGCTCTGAAGCCATGGAGCTCTGGTGCTATGGAGCTCTGGAGCTCTGGAGGTATGGAGCTCTGGAGGTATGGAGCTATGGAGCCCTGGAGCTCTGGAGGTATGGAGCTATGGTGCTATGGAGCTCTGAAGCCATGGAGCTCTGGTGCTATGGAGCTCTGGAGCTCTGGAGGTATGGAGCTCTGGAGGTATGGAGCTATGGAGCCCTGGAGCTCTGGAGGTATGGAGCTATGGTGCTATGGAGCTCTGAAGCCATGGAGCTCTGGTGCTATGGAGCTCTGGAGCTCTGGAGGTATGGAGCTCTGGAGGTATGGAGCTCTGGAGGTATGGAGCTATGGAGCCCTGGAGCTCTGGAGGTATGGAGCTATGGTGCTATGGAGCTCTGAAGCCATGGAGCTCTGGTGCTATGGAGCTCTGGAGGTATGGAGCTCTGGAGGTATGGAGCTCTGGAGGTATGGGGCTATGGAGCCCTGGAGCTCTGGAGGTATGGAGCTATGGTGCTATGGAGCTCTGAAGCCATGGAGCTCTGGTGCTATGGAGCTCTGGAGGTATGGAGCTCTGGAGGTATGGAGCTCTGGAGGTATGGAGCTATGGAGCCCTGGAGCTCTGGAGGTATGGAGCTATGGTGCTATGGAGCTCTGAAGCCATGGAGCTCTGGTGCTATGGAGCTCTGGAGGTATGGAGCTCTGGAGGTATGGAGCTCTGGAGGTATGGAGCTATGGAGCCCTGGAGCTCTGGAGGTATGGAGCTATGGTGCTATGGAGCTCTGAAGCCATGGAGCTCTGAAGCCATGGAGCTATGGAGCTCTGGTGCTATGGAGCTCTGGAGGTATGGAGCCACCAGCCAGCACCCTCCGTGGCTGGATCAATGGAAGTGTTTTAGGTACCAGGCAGCCAAAGGGCCGAGGCCTCACGCTCGACCACGCCGGCGCAGAGTTCCAGCCGCTCGGATAAGCTCTGTCACTCACCCGCCGCGCAGCCACCGGTAACGGGGAAATGTCGCCGCCTGGCGGACACGCCGTTGTAAATGAATGGGCTTTCGCACTTAGTGCAATTTTCGCCAACTCTCTGACTTAGAGCTATGGAAGTATGGAGCTATGGAGCCACCAGCCACCCAGGCTGGAGCTATGGAGCTCTGGAGGTATGGAGCTCAGGTGCTATGGAAGTATGGAGCTATGGAGCTATGGAAGTATGAAGCTATGGAGCTATGGAGCTCTGGAAGTATGGAGCTATGGAGCTCTGGAGGTATGGAGCTATGGAGCCCTGGAGCTATGGAGCTCTGGTGATATGGAGGTATGGAGCTCTGGAGGTATGGAGCTCTGGAGGTATGGAGCTATGGAGCCCTGGAGCTATGGAGCTATGGAGCCCTGGAGCTATGGAGCCCTGGAGCTATGGAGCTATGGAGCTCTGGTGCTATGGAGCTATGGAGCTCTGGTGCTATGGAGCTATGGAGCTCTGGTGCTATGGAGCTATGGAGCTCTGGTGCTATGGAGCTATGGAGCTCTGGAAGTATGGAGCTATGGAGCTCTGGAGGTATGGAGCTATGGAGCCCTGGAGCTATGGAGCCCTGGAGCTATGGAAGTATGGAGCTCTGGTGCTATGGAGCTATGGAGCTCTGGTGCTATGGAGCTATGGAGCTCTGGAGCTATGGAGCTCTGGAGGTATGGAGCTATGGAGCTATGGAGCTCTGGAGGTATGGAGCTATGGAGCTATGGAAGTATGGAGCTCTGGTGCTATGGAGCTATGGAGCTCTGGTGCTATGGAGCTATGGTGCTCTGGTGCTATGGAGCTATGGAGCTCTGGAAGTATGGAGCTCTGGTGCTATGGAGCTATGGAGCTCTGGTGCTATGGAGCTATGGAGCTCTGGTGCTATGGAGCTATGGAGCTCTGGTGCTATGGAGCTCTGGTGCTATGGAGCTCTGGTGCTATGGAGCTATGGAGCTCTGGTGCTATGGAGCTATGGAGCTCTGGAGGTATGGAGCTCTGGAGGTATGGAGCTCTGGAGGTATGGAGCTTTGGAGCCCTGGAGCTCTGGAGGTATGGAGCTATGGTGCTATGGAGCTCTGAAGCCATGGAGCTCTGGTGCTATGGAGCTCTGGAGCTCTGGAGGTATGGAGCTCTGGAGGTATGGAGCTATGGAGCCCTGGAGCTCTGGAGGTATGGAGCTATGGTGCTATGGAGCTCTGAAGCCATGGAGCTCTGGTGCTATGGAGCTCTGGAGCTCTGGAGGTATGGAGCTCTGGAGGTATGGAGCTATGGAGCCCTGGAGCTCTGGAGGTATGGAGCTATGGTGCTATGGAGCTCTGAAGCCATGGAGCTCTGGTGCTATGGAGCTCTGGAGCTCTGGAGGTATGGAGCTCTGGAGGTATGGAGCTCTGGAGGTATGGAGCTATGGAGCCCTGGAGCTCTGGAGGTATGGAGCTATGGTGCTATGGAGCTCTGAAGCCATGGAGCTCTGGTGCTATGGAGCTCTGGAGGTATGGAGCTCTGGAGGTATGGAGCTCTGGAGGTATGGGGCTATGGAGCCCTGGAGCTCTGGAGGTATGGAGCTATGGTGCTATGGAGCTCTGAAGCCATGGAGCTCTGGTGCTATGGAGCTCTGGAGGTATGGAGCTCTGGAGGTATGGAGCTCTGGAGGTATGGAGCTATGGAGCCCTGGAGCTCTGGAGGTATGGAGCTATGGTGCTATGGAGCTCTGAAGCCATGGAGCTCTGGTGCTATGGAGCTCTGGAGGTATGGAGCTCTGGAGGTATGGAGCTCTGGAGGTATGGAGCTATGGAGCCCTGGAGCTCTGGAGGTATGGAGCTATGGTGCTATGGAGCTCTGAAGCCATGGAGCTCTGGTGCTATGGAGCTATGGAGCTCTGGTGCTATGGAGCTATGGAGGTATGGAGCCACCAGCCAGCACCCTCCGTGGCTGGATCAATGGAAGTGTTTTAGGTACCAGGCAGCCAAAGGGCCGAGGCCTCACGCTCGACCACGCCGGCGCAGAGTTCCAGCCGCTCGGATAAGCTCTGTCACTCACCCGCCGCGCAGCCACCGGTAACGGGGAAATGTCGCCGCCTTGTGGACACGCCGTTGTAAATGAATGGGCTTTCGCACTTAGTGCAATTTTCGCCAACTCTCTGACTTAGAGCTATGGAAGTATGGAGCTATGGAGCCACCAGCCACCCAGGCTGGAGCTCTGGAGCTCTGGAGGTATGGAGCTCTGGTGCTATGGAAGTATGGAGCTCTGGTGCTATGGAAGTATGGAGCTATGGAGGTATGGAAGTATGGAGCTATGGAAGTATGGAGCTATGGAGCTCTGGAAGTATGGAGCTATGGAGCTCTGGAGGTATGGAGCCCTGGAGCTATGGAGCCCTGGAGCTATGGAAGTATGGAGCTCTGGTGCTATGGAGCTATGGAGCTCTGGTGCTATGGAGCTATGGAGCTCTGGAGCTATGGAGCTCTGGAGGTATGGAGCTATGGAGCTATGGAGCTCTGGAGGTATGGAGCTATGGAGCTATGGAAGTATGGAGCTCTGGTGCTATGGAGCTATGGAGCTCTGGTGCTATGGAGCTATGGAGCTCTGGTGCTATGGAGCTATGGAGCTATGGAGCTCTGGAAGTATGGAGCTCTGGTGCTATGGAGCTATGGAGCTCTGGTGCTATGGAGCTATGGAGCTCTGGTGCTATGGAGTTCTGGTGCTATGGAGCTCTGGTGCTATGGAGCTATGGAGCTCTGGTGCTATGGAGCTCTGGAGGTATGGAGCTCTGGAGGTATGGAGCTCTGGAGGTATGGAGCTATGGAGCCCTGGAGCTCTGGAGGTATGGAGCTATGGAAGTATGGAGCTCTGGTGCTATGGAGCTATGGAGCTCTGGTGCTATGGAGCTATGGTGCTCTGGTGCTATGGAGCTATGGAGCTCTGGAAGTATGGAGCTCTGGTGCTATGGAGCTATGGAGCTCTGGTGCTATGGAGCTATGGAGCTCTGGTGCTATGGAGCTATGGAGCTCTGGTGCTATGGAGCTCTGGTGCTATGGAGCTCTGGTGCTATGGAGCTATGGAGCTCTGGTGCTATGGAGCTATGGAGCTCTGGAGGTATGGAGCTCTGGAGGTATGGAGCTCTGGAGGTATGGAGCTTTGGAGCCCTGGAGCTCTGGAGGTATGGAGCTATGGTGCTATGGAGCTCTGAAGCCATGGAGCTCTGGTGCTATGGAGCTCTGGAGCTCTGGAGGTATGGAGCTCTGGAGGTATGGAGCTATGGAGCCCTGGAGCTCTGGAGGTATGGAGCTATGGTGCTATGGAGCTCTGAAGCCATGGAGCTCTGGTGCTATGGAGCTCTGGAGCTCTGGAGGTATGGAGCTCTGGAGGTATGGAGCTCTGGAGGTATGGAGCTATGGAGCCCTGGAGCTCTGGAGGTATGGAGCTATGGTGCTATGGAGCTCTGAAGCCATGGAGCTCTGGTGCTATGGAGCTCTGGAGGTATGGAGCTCTGGAGGTATGGAGCTCTGGAGGTATGGAGCTATGGAGCCCTGGAGCTCTGGAGGTATGGAGCTATGGTGCTATGGAGCTCTGAAGCCATGGAGCTCTGGTGCTATGGAGCTATGGAGCTCTGGTGCTATGGAGCTATGGAGGTATGGAGCCACCAGCCAGCACCCTCCGTGGCTGGATCAATGGAAGTGTTTTAGGTACCAGGCAGCCAAAGGGCCGAGGCCTCACCCTCGACCACGCCGGCGCAGAGTTCCAGCCGCTCGGATAAGCTCTGTCACTCACCCGCCGCGCAGCCACCGGTAACGGGGAAATGTCGCCGCCTTGTGGACACGCCGTTGTAAATGAATGGGCTTTCGCACTTAGTGCAATTTTCGCCAACTCTCTGACTTAGAGCTATGGAAGTATGGAGCTATGGAGCCACCAGCCACCCAGGCTGGAGCTCTGGAGCTCTGGAGGTATGGAGCTCTGGTGCTATGGAAGTATGGAGCTCTGGTGCTATGGAAGTATGGAGCTATGGAGGTATGGAAGTATGGAGCTATGGAAGTATGGAGCTATGGAGCTCTGGAAGTATGGAGCTATGGAGCTCTGGAGGTATGGAGCCCTGGAGCTATGGAGCCCTGGAGCTATGGAAGTATGGAGCTCTGGTGCTATGGAGCTATGGAGCTCTGGTGCTATGGAGCTATGGAGCTCTGGAGCTATGGAGCTCTGGAGGTATGGAGCTATGGAGCTATGGAGCTCTGGAGGTATGGAGCTATGGAGCTATGGAAGTATGGAGCTCTGGTGCTATGGAACTATGGAGCTCTGGTGCTATGGAGCTATGGAGCTCTGGTGCTATGGAGCTATGGAGCTATGGAGCTCTGGAAGTATGGAGCTCTGGTGCTATGGAGCTATGGAGCTCTGGTGCTATGGAGCTATGGAGCTCTGGTGCTATGGAGTTCTGGTGCTATGGAGCTCTGGTGCTATGGAGCTATGGAGCTCTGGTGCTATGGAGCTCTGGAGGTATGGAGCTCTGGAGGTATGGAGCTCTGGAGGTATGGAGCTATGGAGCCCTGGAGCTCTGGAGGTATGGAGCTATGGTGCTATGGAGCTCTGAAGCCATGGAGCTCTGGTGCTATGGAGCTATGGAGCTCTGGTGCTATGGAGCTATGGAGCTATGGAGCTCTGGAAGTATGGAGCTCTGGTGCTATGGAGCTATGGAGCTCTGGTGCTATGGAGCTATGGAGCTCTGGTGCTATGGAGCTATGGAGCTCTGGTGCTATGGAGCTCTGGTGCTATGGAGCTCTGGTGCTATGGAGCTATGGAGCTCTGGTGCTATGGAGCTATGGAGCTCTGGAGGTATGGAGCTCTGGAGGTATGGAGCTCTGGAGGTATGGAGCTATGGAGCCCTGGAGCTCTGGAGGTATGGAGCTATGGTGCTATGGAGCTCTGAAGCCATGGAGCTCTGGTGCTATGGAGCTCTGGAGCTCTGGAGGTATGGAGCTCTGGAGGTATGGAGCTATGGAGCCCTGGAGCTCTGGAGGTATGGAGCTATGGAACTCTGAAGCCATGGAGCTCTGGTGCTATGGAGCTCTGGAGCTCTGGAGGTATGGAGCTCTGGAGGTATGGAGCTCTGGAGGTATGGAGCTATGGAGCCCTGGAGCTCTGGAGGTATGGAGCTATGGTGCTATGGAGCTCTGAAGCCATGGAGCTCTGGTGCTATGGAGCTCTGGAGGTATGGAGCTCTGGAGGTATGGAGCTCTGGAGGTATGGAGCTATGGAGCCCTGGAGCTCTGGAGGTATGGAGCTATGGTGCTATGGAGCTCTGAAGCCATGGAGCTCTGGTGCTATGGAGCTCTGGAGGTATGGAGCTCTGGAGGTATGGAGCTCTGGAGGTATGGAGCTATGGAGCCCTGGAGCTCTGGAGGTATGGAGCTATGGTGCTATGGAGCTCTGAAGCCATGGAGCTCTGGTGCTATGGAGCTATGGAGCTCTGGTGCTATGGAGCTATGGAGGTATGGAGCCACCAGCCAGCACCCTCCGTGGCTGGATCAATGGAAGTGTTTTAGGTACCAGGCAGCCAAAGGGCCGAGGCCTCACGCTCGACCACGCCGGCGCAGAGTTCCAGCCGCTCGGATAAGCTCTGTCACTCACCCGCCGCGCAGCCACCGGTAACGGGGAAATGTCGCCGCCTGGCGGACACGCCGTTGTAAATGAATGGGCTTTCGCACTTAGTGCAATTTTCGCCAACTCTCTGACTTAGAGCTATGGAAGTATGGAGCTATGGAGCCACCAGCCACCCAGGCTGGAGCTATGGAGCTCTGGAGGTATGGAGCTCAGGTGCTATGGAAGTATGGAGCTATGGAGCTATGGAAGTATGGAGCTATGGAGCTATGGAACTCTGGAAGTATGGAGCTATGGAGCTCTGGAGGTATGGAGCTATGGAGCCCTGGAGCCCTGGAGCTATGGAGCTCTGGTGCTATGGAGGTATGGAGCTCTGGAGGTATGGAGCTCTGGAGGTATGGAGCTATGGAGCTATGGAGCCCTGGAGCTATGGAGCTATGGAGCCCTGGAGCTATGGAGCTATGGAGCCCTGGAGCTATGGAGCTATGGAGCTCTGGTGCTATGGAGCTATGGAGCTCTGGTGCTATGGAGCTATGGAGCTCTGGTGCTATGGAGCTATGGAGCTCTGGTGCTATGGAGCTATGGAGCTCTGGAAGTATGGAGCTATGGAGCTCTGGAGGTATGGAGCTATGGAGCCCTGGAGCTATGGAGCCCTGGAGCTATGGAAGTATGGAGCTCTGGTGCTATGGAGCTATGGAGCTCTGGTGCTATGGAGCTATGGAGCTCTGGAGCTATGGAGCTCTGGAGGTATGGAGCTATGGAGCTATGGAGCTCTTGAGGTATGGAGCTATGGAGCTATGGAAGTATGGAGCTCTGGTGGTATGGAGCTTTGGAGCTCTGGTGCTATGGAGCTATGGAGCTCTGGTGCTATGGAGCTATGGAGCTATGGAGCTCTGGAAGTATGGAGCTCTGGTGCTATGGAGCTATGGAGCTCTGGTGCTATGGAGCTATGGAGCTCTGGTGCTATGGAGCTATGGAGCTCTGGTGCTATGGAGCTCTGGTGCTATGGAGCTCTGGTGCTATGGAGCTATGGAGCTCTGGTGCTATGGAGCTATGGAGCTCTGGAGGTATGGAGCTCTGGAGGTATGGAGCTCTGGAGGTATGGAGCTTTGGAGCCCTGGAGCTCTGGAGGTATGGAGCTATGGTGCTATGGAGCTCTGAAGCCATGGAGCTCTGGTGCTATGGAGCTCTGGAGCTCTGGAGGTATGGAGCTCTGGAGGTATGGAGCTATGGAGCCCTGGAGCTCTGGAGGTATGGAGCTATGGTGCTATGGAGCTCTGAAGCCATGGAGCTCTGGTGCTATGGAGCTCTGGAGCTCTGGAGGTATGGAGCTCTGGAGGTATGGAGCTATGGAGCCCTGGAGCTCTGGAGGTATGGAGCTATGGTGCTATGGAGCTCTGAAGCCATGGAGCTCTGGTGCTATGGAGCTCTGGAGCTCTGGAGGTATGGAGCTCTGGAGGTATGGAGCTCTGGAGGTATGGAGCTATGGAGCCCTGGAGCTCTGGAGGTATGGAGCTATGGTGCTATGGAGCTCTGAAGCCATGGAGCTCTGGTGCTATGGAGCTCTGGAGGTATGGAGCTCTGGAGGTATGGAGCTCTGGAGGTATGGAGCTATGGAGCCCTGGAGCTCTGGAGGTATGGAGCTATAGTGCTATGGAGCTCTGAAGCCATGGAACTCTGGTGCTATGGAGCTCTGGAGGTATGGAGCTCTGGAGGTATGGAGCTCTGGAGGTATGGAGCTATGGAGCCCTGGAGCTCTGGAGGTATGGAGCTATGGTGCTATGGAGCTCTGAAGCCATGGAGCTCTGGTGCTATGGAGCTATGGAGCTCTGGTGCTATGGAGCTATGGAGGTATGGAGCCACCAGCCAGCACCCTCCGTGGCTGGATCAATGGAAGTGTTTTAGGTACCAGGCAGCCAAAGGGCCGAGGCCTCACGCTCGACCACGCCGGCGCAGAGTTCCAGCCGCTCGGATAAGCTCTGTCACTCACCCGCCGCGCAGCCACCGGTAACGGGGAAATGTCGCCGCCTTGTGGACACGCCGTTGTAAATGAATGGTCTTTCGCACAATTTTCGCCAACTCTCTGACTTAGAGCTATGGAAGTATGGAGCTATGGAGCCACCAGCCACCCAGGCTGGAGCTCTGGAGCTCTGGAGGTATGGAGCTCTGGTGCTATGGAAGTATGGAGCTCTGGTGCTATGGAAGTATGGAGCTATGGAGGTATGGAAGTATGGAGCTATGGAAGTATGGAGCTATGGAGCTCTGGAAGTATGGAGCTATGGAGCTCTGGAGGTATGGAGCCCTGGAGCTATGGAGCCCTGGAGCTATGGAAGTATGGAGCTCTGGTGCTATGGAGCTCTGGTGCTATGGAGCTATGGAGCTCTGGTGCTATGGAGCTCTGGAGGTATGGAGCTCTGGAGGTATGGAGCTCTGGAGGTATGGAGCTATGGAGCCCTGGAGCTCTGGAGGTATGGAGCTATGGTGCTATGGAGCTCTGAAGCCATGGAGCTCTGGTGCTATGGAGCTATGGAGCTCTGGTGCTATGGAGCTATGGAGCTATGGAGCTCTGGAAGTATGGAGCTCTGGTGCTATGGAGCTATGGAGCTCTGGTGCTATGGAGCTATGGAGCTCTGGTGCTATGGAGCTATGGAGCTCTGGTGCTATGGAGCTCTGGTGCTATGGAGCTCTGGTGCTATGGAGCTATGGAACTCTGGTGCTATGGAGCTATGGAGCTCTGGAGGTATGGAGCTCTGGAGGTATGGAGCTCTGGAGGTATGGAGCTATGGAGCCCTGGAGCTCTGGAGGTATGGAGCTATGGTGCTATGGAGCTCTGAAGCCATGGAGCTCTGGTGCTATGGAGCTCTGGAGCTCTGGAGGTATGGAGCTCTGGAGGTATGGAGCTATGGAGCCCTGGAGCTCTGGAGGTATGGAGCTATGGTGCTATGGAGCTCTGAAGCCATGGAGCTCTGGTGCTATGGAGCTCTGGAGCTCTGGAGGTATGGAGCTCTGGAGGTATGGAGCTCTGGAGGTATGGAGCTATGGAGCCCTGGAGCTCTGGAGGTATGGAGCTATGGTGCTATGGAGCTCTGAAGCCATGGAGCTCTGGTGCTATGGAGCTCTGGAGGTATGGAGCTCTGGAGGTATGGAGCTCTGGAGGTATGGAGCTATGGAGCCCTGGAGCTCTGGAGGTATGGAGCTATGGTGCTATGGAGCTCTGAAGCCATGGAGCTCTGGTGCTATGGAGCTCTGGAGGTATGGAGCTCTGGAGGTATGGAGCTCTGGAGGTATGGAGCTATGGAGCCCTGGAGCTCTGGAGGTATGGAGCTATGGTGCTATGGAGCTCTGAAGCCATGGAGCTCTGGTGCTATGGAGCTATGGAGCTCTGGTGCTATGGAGCTATGGAGGTATGGAGCCACCAGCCAGCACCCTCCGTGGCTGGATCAATGGAAGTGTTTTAGGTACCAGGCAGCCAAAGGGCCGAGGCCTCACGCTCGACCACGCCGGCGCAGAGTTCCAGCCGCTCGGATAAGCTCTGTCACTCACCCGCCGCGCAGCCACCGGTAACGGGGAAATGTCGCCGTTTTGTGGACACGCCGTTGTAAATGAATGGGCTTTCGCACTTAGTGCAATTTTCGCCAACTCTCTGACTGGAGCTATGGAAGTATGGAGCTATGGAGCCACCAGCCACTCAGGCTGGAGCTATGGAGCTCTGGAGGTATGGAGCTCTGGTGCTATGGAAGTATGGAGCTATGGAGCTATGGAAGTATGGAGCTATGGAGCTATGGAGCTGGAAGTATGGAGCTATGGAGCTCTGGAGGTATGGAGCTATGGAGCCCTGGAGCCCTGGAGCTATGGAGCCCTGGAGCTATGGAGCTATGGAGCCCTGGAGCTATGGAGCTATGGAGCCCTGGAGCTATGGAGCTATGGAGCTCTGGTGCTATGGAGCTATGGAGCTCTGGTGCTATGGAGCTATGGAGCTCTGGTGCTATGGAGCTATGGAGCTCTGGTGCTATGGAGCTATGGAGCTCTGGAAGTATGGAGCTATGGAGCTCTGGAGGTATGGAGCTATGGAGCTCTGGAGGTATGGAGCTATGGAGCCCTGGAGCTATGGAGCCCTGGAGCTATGGAAGTATGGAGCTCTGGTGCTATGGAGCTATGGAGCTCTGGTGCTATGGAGTTATGGAGCTCTGGAGCTATGGAGCTCTGGAGGTATGGAGCTATGGAGCTCTGGAGGTATGGAGCTATGGAGCTATGGAAGTATGGAGCTCTGGTGCTATGGAGCTATGGAGCTCTGGTGCTATGGAGCTATGGAGCTCTGGTGCTATGGAGCTATGGAGCTATGGAGCTCTGGAAGTATGGAGCTCTGGTGCTATGGGGCTATGGAGCTCTGGTGCTATGGAGCTATGGAGCTCTGGTGCTATGGAGCTATGGAGCTCTGGTGCTATGGAGCTATGGTGCTATGGAGCTCTGGTGCTATGGAGCTATGGAGCTCTGGTGCTATGGAGCTATGGAGCTCTGGAGGTATGGAGCTCTGGAGGTATGGAGCTCTGGAGGTATGGAGCTTTGGAGCCCTGGAGCTCTGGAGGTATGGAGCTATGGTGCTATGGAGCTCTGAAGCCATGGAGCTCTGGTGCTATGGAGCTATGGAGCTCTGGTGCTATGGAGCTATGGAGGTATGGAGCCACCAGCCAGCACCCTCCGTGGCTGGATCAATGGAAGTGTTTTAGGTACCAGGCAGCCAAAGGGCCGAGGCCTCACGCTCGACCACGCCGGCGCAGAGTTCCAGCCGCTCGGATAAGCTCTGTCACTCACCCGCCGCGCAGCCACCGGTAACGGGGAAATGTCGCCGCCTTGTGGACACGCCGTTGTAAATGAATGGGCTTTCGCACTTAGTGCAATTTTCGCCAACTCTCTGACTTAGAGCTATGGAAGTATGGAGCTATGGAGCCACCAGCCACCCAGGCTGGAGCTCTGGAGCTCTGGAGGTATGGAGCTCTGGTGCTATGGAAGTATGGAGCTCTGGTGCTATGGAAGTATGGAGCTATGGAGGTATGGAAGTATGGAGCTATGGAAGTATGGAGCTATGGAGCTCTGGAAGTATGGAGCTATGGAGCTCTGGAGGTATGGAGCCCTGGAGCTATGGAGCCCTGGAGCTATGGAAGTATGGAGCTCTGGTGCTATGGAGCTATGGAGCTCTGGTGCTATGGAGCTATGGAGCTATGGAGCTCTGGAGCTATGGAGCTCTGGAGGTATGGAGCTATGGAGCTATGGAGCTCTGGAGGTATGGAGCTATGGAGCTATGGAAGTATGGAGCTCTGGTGCTATGGAGCTATGGAGCTCTGGTGCTATGGAGCTATGGAGCTCTGGTGCTATGGAGCTATGGAGCTATGGAGCTCTGGAAGTATGGAGCTCTGGTGCTATGGAGCTATGGAGCTCTGGTGCTATGGAGCTATGGAGCTCTGGTGCTATGGAGCTCTGGTGCTATGGAGCTCTGGTGCTATGGAGCTATGGAGCTCTGGTGCTATGGAGCTATGGAGCTCTGGAGGTATGGAGCTCTGGAGGTATGGAGCTCTGGAGGTATGGAGCTATGGAGCCCTGGAGCTCTGGAGGTATGGAGCTATGGTGCTATGGAGCTCTGAAGCCATGGAGCTCTGGAGCTCTGGAGGTATGGAGCTCTGGAGGTATGGAGCTATGGAGCCCTGGAGCTCTGGAGGTATGGAGCTATGGAGCTCTGAAGCCATGGAGCTCTGGTGCTATGGAGCTCTGGAGCTCTGGAGGTATGGAGCTCTGGAGGTATGGAGCTCTGGAGGTATGGAGCTATGGAGCCCTGGAGCTCTGGAGGTATGGAGCTATGGTGCTATGGAGCTCTGAAGCCATGGAGCTCTGGTGCTATGGAGCTCTGGAGGTATGGAGCTCTGGAGGTATGGAGCTCTGGAGGTATGGAGCTATGGAGCCCTGGAGCTCTGGAGGTATGGAGCTATGGTGCTATGGAGCTCTGAAGCCATGGAGCTCTGGTGCTATGGAGCTCTGGAGGTATGGAGCTCTGGAGGTATGGAGCTCTGGAGGTATGGAGCTATGGAGCCCTGGAGCTCTGGAGGTATGGAGCTATGGTGCTATGGAGCTCTGAAGCCATGGAGCTCTGGTGGTATGGAGCTATGGAGCTCTGGTGCTATGGAGCTATGGAGGTATGGAGCCACCAGCCAGCACCCTCCGTGGCTGGATCAATGGAAGTGTTTTAGGTACCAGGCAGCCAAAGGGCCGAGGCCTCACGCTCGACCACGCCGGCGCAGAGTTCCAGCCGCTCGGATAAGCTCTGTCACTCACCCGCCGCGCAGCCACCGGTAACGGGGAAATGTCGCCGCCTGGCGGACACGCCGTTGTAAATGAATGGGCTTTCGCACTTAGTGCAATTTTCGCCAACTCTCTGACTTAGAGCTATGGAAGTATGGAGCTATGGAGCCACCAGCCACCCAGGCTGGAGCTATGGAGCTCTGGAGGTATGGAGCTCAGGTGCTATGGAAGTATGGAGCTATGGAGCTATGGAAGTATGGAGCTATGGAGCTATGGAGCTCTGGAAGTATGGAGCTATGGAGCTCTGGAGGTATGGAGCTATGGAGCCCTGGAGCCCTGGAGCTATGGAGCTCTGGTGCTATGGAGGTATGGAGCTCTGGAGGTATGGAGCTCTGGAGGTATGGAGCTATGGAGCTATGGAGCCCTGGAGCTATGGAGCTATGGAGCCCTGGAGCTATGGAGGTATGGAGCCCTGGAGCTATGGAGCTATGGAGCTCTGGTGCTATGGAGCTATGGAGCTCTGGTGCTATGGAGCTATGGAGCTCTGGTGCTATGGAGCTATGGAGCTCTGGTGCTATGGAGCTATGGAGCTCTGGAAGTATGGAGCTATGGAGCTCTGGAGGTATGGAGCTATGGAGCCCTGGAGCTATGGAGCCCTGGAGCTATGGAAGTATGGAGCTCTGGTGCTATGGAGCTATGGAGCTCTGGTGCTATGGAGCTATGGAGCTCTGGAGCTATGGAGCTCTGGAGGTATGGAGCTATGGAGCTATGGAGCTCTGGAGGTATGGAGCTATGGAGCTATGGAAGTATGGAGCTCTGGTGCTATGGAGCTATGGAGCTCTGGTGCTATGGAGCTATGGAGCTCTGGTGCTATGGAGCTATGGAGCTATGGAGCTCTGGAAGTATGGAGCTCTGGTGCTATGGAGCTATGGAGCTCTGGTGCTATGGAGCTATGGAGCTCTGGTGCTATGGAGCTATGGAGCTCTGGTGCTATGGAGCTCTGGTGCTATGGAGCTCTGGTGCTATGGAGCTATGGAGCTCTGGTGCTATGGAGCTATGGAGCTCTGGAGGTATGGAGCTCTGGAGGTATGGAGCTCTGGAGGTATGGAGCTTTGGAGCCCTGGAGCTCTGGAGGTATGGAGCTATGGTGCTATGGAGCTCTGAAGCCATGGAGCTCTGGTGCTATGGAGCTCTGGAGCTCTGGAGGTATGGAGCTCTGGAGGTATGGAGCTATGGAGCCCTGGAGCTCTGGAGGTATGGAGCTATGGTGCTATGGAGCTCTGAAGCCATGGAGCTCTGGTGCTATTGAGCTCTGGAGCTCTGGAGGTATGGAGCTATGGAGCCCTGGAGCTCTGGAGGTATGGAGCTATGGTGCTATGGAGCTCTGAAGCCATGGAGCTCTGGTGCTATGGAGCTCTGGAGCTCTGGAGGTATGGAGCTCTGGAGGTATGGAGCTCTGGAGGTATGGAGCTATGGAGCCCTGGAGCTCTGGAGGTATGGAGCTATGGTGCTATGGAGCTCTGAAGCCATGGAGCTCTGGTGCTATGGAGCTCTGGAGGTATGGAGCTCTGGAGGTATGGAGCTCTGGAGGTATGGAGCTATGGAGCCCTGGAGCTCTGGAGGTATGGAGCTATGGTGCTATGGAGCTCTGAAGCCATGGAGCTCTGGTGCTATGGAGCTATGGAGCTCTGGTGCTATGGAGCTATGGAGGTATGGAGCCACCAGCCAGCACCCTCCGTGGCTGGATCAATGGAAGTGTTTTAGGTACCAGGCAGCCAAAGGGCCGAGGCCTCACGCTCGACCACGCCGGCGCAGAGTTCCAGCCGCTCGGATAAGCTCTGTCACTCACCCGCCGCGCAGCCACCGGTAACGGGGAAATGTCGCCGCCTTGTGGACACGCCGTTGTAAATGAATGGGCTTTCGCACTTAGTGCAATTTTCGCCAACTCTCTGACTTAGAGCTATGGAAGTATGGAGCTATGGAGCCACCAGCCACCCAGGCTGGAGCTCTGGAGCTCTGGAGGTATGGAGCTCTGGTGCTATGGAAGTATGGAGCTCTGGTGCTATGGAAGTATGGAGCTATGGAGGTATGGAAGTATGGAGCTATGGAAGTATGGAGCTCTGGAGCTCTGGAAGTATGGAGCTATGGAGCTCTGGAGGTATGGAGCCCTGGAGCTATGGAGCCCTGGAGCTATGGAAGTATGGAGCTCTGGTGCTATGGAGCTATGGAGCTCTGGTGCTATGGAGCTATGGAGCTATGGAGCTCTGGAGCTATGGAGCTCTGGAGGTATGGAGCTATGGAGCTATGGAGCTCTGGAGGTATGGAGCTATGGAGCTATGGAAGTATGGAGCTCTGGTGCTATGGAGCTATGGAGCTCTGGTGCTATGGAGCTATGGAGCTCTGGTGCTATGGAGCTATGGAGCTATGGAGCTCTGGAAGTATGGAGCTCTGGTGCTATGGAGCTATGGAGTTCTGGTGCTATGGAGCTATGGAGCTCTGGTGCTATGGAGCTCTGGTTCTATGGAGCTCTGGTGCTATGGAGCTATGGAGCTCTGGTGCTATGGAGCTCTGGAGGTATGGAGCTCTGGAGGTATGGAGCTCTGGAGGTATGGAGCTATGGAGCCCTGGAGCTCTGGAGGTATGGAGCTATGGTGCTATGGAGCTCTGAAGCCATGGAGCTCTGGTGCTATGGAGCTATGGAGCTCTGGTGCTATGGAGCTATGGAGCTATGGAGCTCTGGAAGTATGGAGCTCTGGTGCTATGGAGCTATGGAGCTCTGGTGCTATGGAGCTATGGAGCTCTGGTGCTATGGAGCTATGGAGCTCTGGTGCTATGGAGCTCTGGTGCTATGGAGCTCTGGTGCTATGGAGCTATGGAGCTCTGGTGCTATGGAGCTATGGAGCTCTGGAGGTATGGAGCTCTGGAGGTATGGAGCTCTGGAGGTATGGAGCTATGGAGCCCTGGAGCTCTGGAGGTATGGAGCTATGGTGCTATGGAGCTCTGAAGCCATGGAGCTCTGGTGCTATGGAGCTCTGGAGCTCTGGAGGTATGGAGCTCTGGAGGTATGGAGCTATGGAGCCCTGGAGCTCTGGAGGTATGGAGCTATGGTGCTATGGAGCTCTGAAGCCATGGAGCTCTGGTGCTATGGAGCTCTGGAGCTCTGGAGGTATGGAGCTCTGGAGGTATGGAGCTCTGGAGGTATGGAGCTATGGAGCCCTGGAGCTCTGGAGGTATGGAGCTATGGTGCTATGGAGCTCTGAAGCCATGGAGCTCTGGTGCTATGGAGCTCTGGAGGTATGGAGCTCTGGAGGTATGGAGCTCTGGAGGTATGGAGCTATGGAGCCCTGGAGCTCTGGAGGTATGGAGCTATGGTGCTATGGAGCTCTGAAGCCATGGAGCTCTGGTGCTATGGAGCTCTGGAGGTATGGAGCTCTGGAGGTATGGAGCTCTGGAGGTATGGAGCTATGGAGCCCTGGAGCTCTGGAGGTATGGAGCTATGGTGCTATGGAGCTCTGAAGCCATGGAGCTCTGGTGCTATGGAGCTATGGAGCTATGGAGCTCTGGTGCTATGGAGCTATGGAGGTATGGAGCCACCAGCCAGCACCCTCCGTGGCTGGATCAATGGAAGTGTTTTAGGTACCAGGCAGCCAAAGGGCCGAGGCCTCACGCTCGACCACGCCGGCGCAGAGTTCCAGCCGCTCGGATAAGCTCTGTCACTCACCCGCCGCGCAGCCACCGGTAACGGGGAAATGTCGCCGCCTGGCGGACACGCCGTTGTAAATGAATGGGCTTTCGCACTTAGTGCAATTTTCGCCAACTCTCTGACTTAGAGCTATGGAAGTATGGAGCTATGGAGCCACCAGCCACCCAGGCTGGAGCTATGGAGCTCTGGAGGTATGGAGCTCAGGTGCTATGGAAGTATGGAGCTATGGAAGTATGGAGCTATGGAGCTATGGAGCTCTGGAAGTATGGAGCTATGGAGCTCTGGAGGTATGGAGCTATGGAGCCCTGGAGCCCTGGAGCTATGGAGTTCTGGTGCTATGGAGGTATGGAGCTCTGGAGGTATGGAGCTCTGGAGGTATGGAGCTATGGAGCTATGGAGCCCTGGAGCTATGGAGCTATGGAGCCCTGGAGCTATGGAGCTATGGAGCCCTGGAGCTATGGAGCTATGGAGCTCTGGTGCTATGGAGCTATGGAGCTCTGGTGCTATGGAGCTATGGAGCTCTGGTGCTATGGAGCTATGGAGCTCTGGTGCTATGGAGCTATGGAGCTCTGGAAGTATGGAGCTATGGAGCTCTGGAGGTATGGAGCTATGGAGCCCTGGAGCTATGGAGCCCTGGAGCTATGGAAGTATGGAGCTCTGGTGCTATGGAGCTATGGAGCTCTGGTGCTATGGAGCTATGGAGCTCTGGAGGTATGGAGCTATGGAGCTATGGAGCTCTGGAGGTATGGAGCTATGGAGCTATGGAAGTATGGAGCTCTGGTGCTATGGAGCTATGAAGCTCTGGTGCTATGGAGCTATGGAGCTCTGGTGCTATGGAGCTATGGAGCTCTGGAAGTATGGAGCTCTGGTGCTATGGAGCTATGGAGCTCTGGTGCTATGGAGCTATGGAGCTCTGGTGCTATGGAGCTATGGAGCTCTGGTGCTATGGAGCTCTGGTGCTATGGAGCTCTGGTGCTATGGAGCTATGGAGCTCTGGTGCTATGGAGCTATGGAGCTCTGGAGGTATGGAGCTCTGGAGGTATGGAGCTCTGGAGGTATGGAGCTTTGGAGCCCTGGAGCTCTGGAGGTATGGAGCTATGGTGCTATGGAGCTCTGAAGCCATGGAGCTCTGGTGCTATGGAGCTCTGGAGCTCTGGAGGTATGGAGCTCTGGAGGTATGGAGCTATGGAGCCCTGGAGCTCTGGAGGTATGGAGCTATGGTGCTATGGAGCTCTGAAGCCATGGAGCTCTGGTGCTATGGAGCTCTGGAGCTCTGGAGGTATGGAGCTCTGGAAGTATGGAGCTATGGAGCCCTGGAGCTCTGGAGGTATGGAGCTATGGTGCTATGGAGCTCTGAAGCCATGGAGCTCTGGTGCTATGGAGCTCTGGAGCTCTGGAGGTATGGAGCTCTGGAGGTATGGAGCTCTGGAGGTATGGAGCTATGGAGCCCTGGAGCTCTGGAGGTATGGAGCTATGGTGCTATGGAGCTCTGAAGCCATGGAGCTCTGGAGGTATGGAGCTCTGGAGGTATGGAGCTATGGAGCCCTGGAGCTCTGGAGGTATGGAGCTATGGTGCTATGGAGCTCTGAAGCCATGGAGCTCTGGTGCTATGGAGCTCTGGAGGTATGGAGCTCTGGAGGTATGGAGCTCTGGAGGTATGGAGCTATGGAGCCCTGGAGCTCTGGAGGTATGGAGCTATGGTGCTATGGAGCTCTGAAGCCATGGAGCTCTGGTGCTATGGAGCTATGGAGCTCTGGTGCTATGGAGCTATGGAGGTATGGAGCCACCAGCCAGCACCCTCCGTGGCTGGATCAATGGAAGTGTTTTAGGTACCAGGCAGCCAAAGGGCCGAGGCCTCACGCTCGACCACGCCGGCGCAGAGTTCCAGCCGCTCGGATAAGCTCTGTCACTCACCCGCCGCGCAGCCACCGGTAACGGGGAAATGTCGCCGCCTTGTGGACACGCCGTTGTAAATGAATGGGCTTTCGCACTTAGTGCAATTTTCGCCAACTCTCTGACTTAGAGCTATGGAAGTATGGAGCTATGGAGCCACCAGCCACCCAGGCTGGAGCTCTGGAGCTCTGGAGGTATGGAGCTCTGGTGCTATGGAAGTATGGAGCTCTGGTGCTATGGAAGTATGGAGCTATGGAGGTATGGAAGTATGGAGCTATGGAAGTATGGAGCTATGGAGCTCTGGAAGTATGGAGCTATGGAGCTCTGGAGGTATGGAGCCCTGGAGCTATGGAGCCCTGGAGCTATGGAAGTATGGAGCTCTGGTGCTATGGAGCTATGGAGCTCTGGTGCTATGGAGCTATGGAGCTATGGAGCTCTGGAGCTATGGAGCTCTGGAGGTATGGAGCTATGGAGCTATGGAGCTCTGGAGGTATGGAGCTATGGAGCTATGGAAGTATGGAGCTCTGGTGCTATGGAGCTATGGAGCTCTGGTGCTATGGAGCTATGGAGCTCTGGTGCTATGGAGCTATGGAGCTATGGAGCTCTGGAAGTATGAAGCTCTGGTGCTATGGAGCTATGGAGCTCTGGTGCTATGGAGCTATGGAGCTCTGGTGCTATGGAGCTCTGGTGCTATGGAGCTCTGGTGCTATGGAGCTATGGAGCTCTGGTGCTATGGAGCTCTGGAGGTATGGAGCTCTGGAGGTATGGAGCTCTGGAGGTATGGAGCTATGGAGCCCTGGAGCTCTGGAGGTATGGAGCTATGGTGCTATGGAGCTCTGAAGCCATGGAGCTCTGGTGCTATGGAGCTATGGAGCTCTGGTGCTATGGAGCTATGGAGCTATGGAGCTCTGGAAGTATGGAGCTCTGGTGCTATGGAGCTATGGAGCTCTGGTGCTATGGAGCTATGGAGCTCTGGTGCTATGGAGCTATGGAGCTCTGGTGCTATGGAGCTCTGGTGCTATGGAGCTCTGGTGCTATGGAGCTATGGAGCTCTGGTGCTATGGAGCTATGGAGCTCTGGAGGTATGGAGCTCTGGAGGTATGGAGCTCTGGAGGTATGGAGCTATGGAGCCCTGGAGCTCTGGAGGTATGGAGCTATGGTGCTATGGAGCTCTGAAGCCATGGAGCTCTGGTGCTATGGAGCTCTGGAGCTCTGGAGGTATGGAGATCTGGAGGTATGGAGCTATGGAGCCCTGGAGCTCTGGAGGTATGGAGCTATGGTGCTATGGAGCTCTGAAGCCATGGAGCTCTGGTGCTATGGAGCTCTGGAGCTCTGGAGGTATGGAGCTCTGGAGGTATGGAGCTCTGGAGGTATGGAGCTATGGAGCCCTGGAGCTCTGGAGGTATGGAGCTATGGTGCTATGGAGCTCTGAAGCCATGGAGCTCTGGTGCTATGGAGCTCTGGAGGTATGGAGCTCTGGAGGTATGGAGCTATGGAGCCCTGGAGCTCTGGAGGTATGGAGCTATGGTGCTATGGAGCTCTGAAGCCATGGAGCTCTGGTGCTATGGAGCTCTGGAGGTATGGAGCTCTGGAGGTATGGAGCTATGGAGCCCTGGAGCTCTGGAGGTATGGAGCTATGGTGCTATGGAGCTCTGAAGCCATGGAGCTCTGGTGCTATGGAGCTCTGGAGGTATGGAGCTCTGGAGGTATGGAGCTCTGGAGGTATGGAGCTATGGAGCCCTGGAGCTCTGGAGGTATGGAGCTATGGTGCTATGGAGCTCTGAAGCCATGGAGCTCTGGTGCTATGGAGCTATGGAGCTCTGGTGCTATGGAGCTATGGAGCTATGGAGCTCTGGAAGTATGGAGCTCTGGTGCTATGGAGCTATGGAGCTCTGGTGCTATGGAGCTATGGAGCTCTGGTGCTATGGAGCTATGGAGCTCTGGTGCTATGGAGCTCTGGTGCTATGGAGCTCTGGTGCTATGGAGCTATGGAGCTCTGGTGCTATGGAGCTATGGAGCTCTGGAGGTATGGAGCTCTGGAGGTATGGAGCTCTGGAGGTATGGAGCTATGGAGCCCTGGAGCTCTGGAGGTATGGAGCTATGGTGCTATGGAGCTCTGAAGCCATGGAGCTCTGGTGCTATGGAGCTCTGGAGCTCTGGAGGTATGGAGATCTGGAGGTATGGAGCTATGGAGCCCTGGAGCTCTGGAGGTATGGAGCTATGGTGCTATGGAGCTCTGAAGCCATGGAGCTCTGGTGCTATGGAGCTCTGGAGCTCTGGAGGTATGGAGCTCTGGAGGTATGGAGCTCTGGAGGTATGGAGCTATGGAGCCCTGGAGCTCTGGAGGTATGGAGCTATGGTGCTATGGAGCTCTGAAGCCATGGAGCTCTGGTGCTATGGAGCTCTGGAGGTATGGAGCTCTGGAGGTATGGAGCTATGGAGCCCTGGAGCTCTGGAGGTATGGAGCTATGGTGCTATGGAGCTCTGAAGCCATGGAGCTCTGGTGCTATGGAGCTCTGGAGGTATGGAGCTCTGGAGGTATGGAGCTATGGAGCCCTGGAGCTCTGGAGGTATGGAGCTATGGTGCTATGGAGCTCTGAAGCCATGGAGCTCTGGTGCTATGGAGCTCTGGAGGTATGGAGCTCTGGAGGTATGGAGCTCTGGAGCTCTGGAGGTATGGAGCTATGGAGCCCTGGAGCTCTGGAGGTATGGAGCTATGGTGCTATGGAGCTCTGAAGCCATGGAGCTCTGGTGCTATGGAGCTATGGAGCTCTGGTGCTATGGAGCTATGGAGGTATGGAGCCACCAGCCAGCACCCTCCGTGGCTGGATCAATGGAAGTGTTTTAGGTACCAGGCAGCCAAAGGGCCGAGGCCTCACGCTCGACCACGCCGGCGCAGAGTTCCAGCCGCTCGGATAAGCTCTGTCACTCACCCGCCGCGCAGCCACCGGTAACGGGGAAATGTCGCCGCCTTGTGGACACGCCGTTGTAAATGAATGGGCTTTCGCACTTAGTGCAATTTTCGCCAACTCTCTGACTTAGAGCTATGGAAGTATGGAGCTATGGAGCCACCAGCCACCCAGGCTGGAGCTCTGGAGCTCTGGAGGTATGGAGCTCTGGTGCTATGGAAGTATGGAGCTCTGGTGCTATGGAAGTATGGAGCTATGGAGGTATGGAAGTATGGAGCTATGGAAGTATGGAGCTATGGAGCTCTGGAAGTATGGAGCTATGGAGCTCTGGAGGTATGGAGCCCTGGAGCTATGGAGCCCTGGAGCTATGGAAGTATGGAGCTCTGGTGCTATGGAGCTATGGAGCTCTGGTGCTATGGAGCTATGGAGCTATGGAGCTCTGGAGCTATGGAGCTCTGGAGGTATGGAGCTATGGAGCTATGGAGCTCTGGAGGTATGGAGCTATGGAGCTATGGAAGTATGGAGCTCTGGTGCTATGGAGCTATGGAGCTCTGGTGCTATGGAGCTATGGAGCTCTGGTGCTATGGAGCTATGGAGCTATGGAGCTCTGGAAGTATGGAGCTCTGGTGCTATGGAGCTATGGAGCTCTGGTGCTATGGAGCTATGGAGCTCTGGTGCTATGGAGCTCTGGTGCTATGGAGCTCTGGTGCTATGGAGCTATGGAGCTCTGGTGCTATGGAGCTATGGAGCTCTGGAGGTATGGAGCTCTGGAGGTATGGAGCTCTGGAGGTATGGAGCTATGGAGCCCTGGAGCTCTGGAGGTATGGAGCTATGGTGCTATGGAGCTCTGAAGCCATGGAGCTCTGGTGCTATGGAGCTCTGGAGCTCTGGAGGTATGGAGCTCTGGAGGTATGGAGCTATGGAGCCCTGGAGCTCTGGAGGTATGGAGCTATGGAGCTCTGAAGCCATGGAGCTCTGGTGCTATGGAGCTCTGGAGCTCTGGAGGTATGGAGCTCTGGAGGTATGGAGCTCTGGAGGTATGGAGCTATGGAGCCCTGGAGCTCTGGAGGTATGGAGCTATGGTGCTATGGAGCTCTGAAGCCATGGAGCTCTGGTGCTATGGAGCTCTGGAGGTATGGAGCTCTGGAGGTATGGAGCTCTGGAGGTATGGAGCTATGGAGCCCTGGAGCTCTGGAGGTATGGAGCTATGGTGCTATGGAGCTCTGAAGCCATGGAGCTCTGGTGCTATGGAGCTCTGGAGGTATGGAGCTCTGGAGGTATGGAGCTCTGGAGGTATGGAGCTATGGAGCCCTGGAGCTCTGGAGGTATGGAGCTATGGTGCTATGGAGCTCTGAAGCCATGGAGCTCTGGTGCTATGGAGCTCTGGAGGTATGGAGCTCTGGAGGTATGGAGCTATGGAGCCCTGGAGCTCTGGAGGTATGGAGCTATGGTGCTATGGAGCTCTGAAGCCATGGAGCTCTGGTGCTATGGAGCTCTGGAGGTATGGAGCTCTGGAGGTATGGAGCTATGGAGCCCTGGAGCTCTGGAGGTATGGAGCTATGGTGCTATGGAGCTCTGAAGCCATGGAGCTCTGGTGCTATGGAGCTCTGGAGGTATGGAGCTCTGGAGGTATGGAGCTCTGGAGGTATGGAGCTATGGAGCCCTGGAGCTCTGGAGGTATGGAGCTATGGTGCTATGGAGCTCTGAAGCCATGGAGCTCTGGTGCTATGGAGCTATGGAGCTCTGGTGCTATGGAGCTATGGAGCTATGGAGCTCTGGAAGTATGGAGCTCTGGTGCTATGGAGCTATGGAGCTCTGGTGCTATGGAGCTATGGAGCTCTGGTGCTATGGAGCTATGGAGCTCTGGTGCTATGGAGCTCTGGTGCTATGGAGCTCTGGTGCTATGGAGCTATGGAGCTCTGGTGCTATGGAGCTATGGAGCTCTGGAGGTATGGAGCTCTGGAGGTATGGAGCTCTGGAGGTATGGAGCTATGGAGCCCTGGAGCTCTGGAGGTATGGAGCTATGGTGCTATGGAGCTCTGAAGCCATGGAGCTCTGGTGCTATGGAGCTCTGGAGCTCTGGAGGTATGGAGATCTGGAGGTATGGAGCTATGGAGCCCTGGAGCTCTGGAGGTATGGAGCTATGGTGCTATGGAGCTCTGAAGCCATGGAGCTCTGGTGCTATGGAGCTCTGGAGCTCTGGAGGTATGGAGCTCTGGAGGTATGGAGCTCTGGAGGTATGGAGCTATGGAGCCCTGGAGCTCTGGAGGTATGGAGCTATGGTGCTATGGAGCTCTGAAGCCATGGAGCTCTGGTGCTATGGAGCTCTGGAGGTATGGAGCTCTGGAGGTATGGAGCTATGGAGCCCTGGAGCTCTGGAGGTATGGAGCTATGGTGCTATGGAGCTCTGAAGCCATGGAGCTCTGGTGCTATGGAGCTCTGGAGGTATGGAGCTCTGGAGGTATGGAGCTATGGAGCCCTGGAGCTCTGGAGGTATGGAGCTATGGTGCTATGGAGCTCTGAAGCCATGGAGCTCTGGTGCTATGGAGCTCTGGAGGTATGGAGCTCTGGAGGTATGGAGCTCTGGAGGTATGGAGCTATGGAGCCCTGGAGCTCTGGAGGTATGGAGCTATGGTGCTATGGAGCTCTGAAGCCATGGAGCTCTGGTGCTATGGAGCTATGGAGCTCTGGTGCTATGGAGCTATGGAGGTATGGAGCCACCAGCCAGCACCCTCCGTGGCTGGATCAATGGAAGTGTTTTAGGTACCAGGCAGCCAAAGGGCCGAGGCCTCACGCTCGACCACGCCGGCGCAGAGTTCCAGCCGCTCGGATAAGCTCTGTCACTCACCCGCCGCGCAGCCACCGGTAACGGGGAAATGTCGCCGCCTTGTGGACACGCCGTTGTAAATGAATGGGCTTTCGCACTTAGTGCAATTTTCGCCAACTCTCTGACTTAGAGCTATGGAAGTATGGAGCTATGGAGCCACCAGCCACCCAGGCTGGAGCTCTGGAGCTCTGGAGGTATGGAGCTCTGGTGCTATGGAAGTATGGAGCTCTGGTGCTATGGAAGTATGGAGCTATGGAGGTATGGAAGTATGGAGCTATGGAAGTATGGAGCTATGGAGCTCTGGAAGTATGGAGCTATGGAGCTCTGGAGGTATGGAGCCCTGGAGCTATGGAGCCCTGGAGCTATGGAAGTATGGAGCTCTGGTGCTATGGAGCTATGGAGCTCTGGTGCTATGGAGCTATGGAGCTATGGAGCTCTGGAGCTATGGAGCTCTGGAGGTATGGAGCTATGGAGCTATGGAGCTCTGGAGGTATGGAGCTATGGAGCTATGGAAGTATGGAGCTCTGGTGCTATGGAGCTATGGAGCTCTGGTGCTATGGAGCTATGGAGCTCTGGTGCTATGGAGCTATGGAGCTATGGAGCTCTGGAAGTATGGAGCTCTGGTGCTATGGAGCTATGGAGCTCTGGTGCTATGGAGCTATGGAGCTCTGGTGCTATGGAGCTCTGGTGCTATGGAGCTCTGGTGCTATGGAGCTATGGAGCTCTGGTGCTATGGAGCTATGGAGCTCTGGAGGTATGGAGCTCTGGAGGTATGGAGCTCTGGAGGTATGGAGCTATGGAGCCCTGGAGCTCTGGAGGTATGGAGCTATGGTGCTATGGAGCTCTGAAGCCATGGAGCTCTGGTGCTATGGAGCTCTGGAGCTCTGGAGGTATGGAGCTCTGGAGGTATGGAGCTATGGAGCCCTGGAGCTCTGGAGGTATGGAGCTATGGAGCTCTGAAGCCATGGAGCTCTGGTGCTATGGAGCTCTGGAGCTCTGGAGGTATGGAGCTCTGGAGGTATGGAGCTCTGGAGGTATGGAGCTATGGAGCCCTGGAGCTCTGGAGGTATGGAGCTATGGTGCTATGGAGCTCTGAAGCCATGGAGCTCTGGTGCTATGGAGCTCTGGAGGTATGGAGCTCTGGAGGTATGGAGCTCTGGAGGTATGGAGCTATGGAGCCCTGGAGCTCTGGAGGTATGGAGCTATGGTGCTATGGAGCTCTGAAGCCATGGAGCTCTGGTGCTATGGAGCTCTGGAGGTATGGAGCTCTGGAGGTATGGAGCTCTGGAGGTATGGAGCTATGGAGCCCTGGAGCTCTGGAGGTATGGAGCTATGGTGCTATGGAGCTCTGAAGCCATGGAGCTCTGGTGCTATGGAGCTATGGAGCTCTGGTGCTATGGAGCTATGGAGGTATGGAGCCACCAGCCAGCACCCTCCGTGGCTGGATCAATGGAAGTGTTTTAGGTACCAGGCAGCCAAAGGGCCGAGGCCTCACGCTCGACCACGCCGGCGCAGAGTTCCAGCCGCTCGGATAAGCTCTGTCACTCACCCGCCGCGCAGCCACCGGTAACGGGGAAATGTCGCCGCCTGGCGGACACGCCGTTGTAAATGAATGGGCTTTCGCACTTAGTGCAATTTTCGCCAACTCTCTGACTTAGAGCTATGGAAGTATGGAGCTATGGAGCCACCAGCCACCCAGGCTGGAGCTCTGGAGCTCTGGAGGTATGGAACTCTGGTGCTATGGAAGTATGGAGCTCTGGTGCTATGGAAGTATGGAGCTATGGAGGTATGGAAGTATGGAGCTATGGAAGTATGGAGCTATGGAGCTCTGGAAGTATGGAGCTATGGAGCTCTGGAGGTATGGAGCCCTGGAGCTATGGAGCCCTGGAGCTATGGAAGTATGGAGCTCTGGTGCTATGGAGCTATGGAGCTCTGGTGCTATGGAGCTATGGAGCTATGGAGCTCTGGAGCTATGGAGCTCTGGAGGTATGGAGCTATGGAGTTATGGAGCTCTGGAGGTATGGAGCTATGGAGCTATGGAAGTATGGAGCTCTGGTGCTATGGAGCTATGGAGCTCTGGTGCTATGGAGCTATGGAGCTCTGGTGCTATGGAGCTATGGAGCTCTGGAAGTATGGAGCTCTGGTGCTATGGAGCTATGGAGCTCTGGTGCTATGGAGCTATGGAGCTCTGGTGCTATGGAGCTCTGGTGCTATGGAGCTATGGAGCTCTGGTGCTATGGAGCTCTGGAGGTATGGAGCTCTGGAGGTATGGAGCTCTGGAGGTATGGAGCTATGGAGCCCTGGAGCTCTGGAGGTATGGAGCTATGGTGCTATGGAGCTCTGAAGCCATGGAGCTCTGGTGCTATGGAGCTATGGAGCTCTGGTGCTATGGAGCTATGGAGCTATGGAGCTCTGGAAGTATGGAGCTCTGGTGCTATGGAGCTATGGAGCTCTGGTGCTATGGAGCTATGGAGCTCTGGTGCTATGGAGCTATGGAGCTCTGGTGCTATGGAGCTCTGGTGCTATGGAGCTCTGGAGGTATGGAGCTCTGGAGGTATGGAGCTCTGGAGGTATGGAGCTATGGAGCCCTGGAGCTCTGGAGGTATGGAGCTATGGTGCTATGGAGCTCTGAAGCCATGGAGCTCTGGTGCTATGGAGCTCTGGAGGTATGGAGCTCTGGAGGTATGGAGCTCTGGAGGTATGGAGCTATGGAGCCCTGGAGCTCTGGAGGTATGGAGCTATGGTGCTATGGAGCTCTGAAGCCATGGAGCTCTGGTGCTATGGAGCTCTGGAGGTATGGAGCTCTGGAGGTATGGAGCTCTGGAGGTATGGAGCTATGGAGCCCTGGAGCTCTGGAGGTATGGAGCTATGGTGCTATGGAGCTCTGAAGCCATGGAGCTCTGGTGCTATGGAGCTATGGAGCTCTGGTGCTATGGAGCTATGGAGGTATGGAGCCACCAGCCAGCACCCTCCGTGGCTGGATCAATGGAAGTGTTTTAGGTACCAGGCAGCCAAAGGGCCGAGGCCTCACGCTCGAGCACGCCGGCGCAGAGTTCCAGCCGCTCGGATAAGCTCTGTCACTCACCCGCCGCGCAGCCACCGGTAACGGGGAAATGTCGCCGCCTTGTGGACACGCCGTTGTAAATGAATGGGCTTTCGCACTTAGTGCAATTTTCGCCAACTCTCTGACTTAGAGCTATGGAAGTATGGAGCTATGGAGCCACCAGCCACCCAGGCTGGAGCTCTGGAGCTCTGGAGGTATGGAGCTCTGGTGCTATGGAAGTATGGAGCTCTGGTGCTATGGAAGTATGGAGCTATGGAGGTATGGAAGTATGGAGCTATGGAAGTATGGAGCTATGGAGCTCTGGAAGTATGGAGCTATGGAGCTCTGGAGGTATGGAGCCCTGGAGCTATGGAGCCCTGGAGCTATGGAAGTATGGAGCTCTGGTGCTATGGAGCTATGGAGCTCTGGTGCTATGGAGCTATGGAGCTCTGGAGCTATGGAGCTATGGAGCTCTGGAGGTATGGAGCTATGGAGCTATGGAGCTCTGGAGGTATGGAGCTATGGAGCTATGGAAGTATGGAGCTCTGGTGCTATGGAGCTATGGAGCTCTGGTGCTATGGAGCTATGGAGCTCTGGTGCTATGGAGCTATGGAGCTATGGAGCTCTGGAAGTATGGAGCTCTGGTGCTATGGAGCTATGGAGCTCTGGTGCTATGGAGCTATGGAGCTATGGAGCTCTGGAAGTATGGAGCTCTGGTGCTATGGAGCTATGGAGCTCTGGTGCTATGGAGCTATGGAGCTCTGGTGCTATGGAGCTCTGGTGCTATGGAGCTCTGGTGCTATGGAGCTATGGAGCTCTGGTGCTATGGAGCTCTGGAGGTATGGAGCTCTGGAGGTATGGAGCTCTGGAGGTATGGAGCTATGGAGCCCTGGAGCTCTGGAGGTATGGAGCTATGGTGCTATGGAGCTCTGAAGCCATGGAGCTCTGGTGCTATGGAGCTATGGAGCTCTGGTGCTATGGAGCTATGGAGCTATGGAATTCTGGAAGTATGGAGCTCTGGTGCTATGGAGCTATGGAGCTCTGGTGCTATGGAGCTATGGAGCTCTGGTGCTATGGAGCTATGGAGCTCTGGTGCTATGGAGCTCTGGTGCTATGGAGCTCTGGTGCTATGGAGCTATGGAGCTCTGGTGCTATGGAGCTATGGAGCTCTGGAGGTATGGAGCTCTGGAGGTATGGAGCTCTGGAGGTATGGAGCTATGGAGCCCTGGAGCTCTGGAGGTATGGAGCTATGGTGCTATGGAGCTCTGAAGCCATGGAGCTCTGGTGCTATGGAGCTCTGGAGCTCTGGAGGTATGGAGCTCTGGAGGTATGGAGCTATGGAGCCCTGGAGCTCTGGAGGTATGGAACTATGGTGCTATGGAGCTCTGAAGCCATGGAGCTCTGGTGCTATGGAGCTCTGGAGCTCTGGAGGTATGGAGCTCTGGAGGTATGGAGCTCTGGAGGTATGGAGCTATGGAGCCCTGGAGCTCTGGAGGTATGGAGCTATGGTGCTATGGAGCTCTGAAGCCATGGAGCTCTGGTGCTATGGAGCTCTGGAGGTATGGAGCTCTGGAGGTATGGAGCTCTGGAGGTATGGAGCTATGGAGCCCTGGAGCTCTGGAGGTATGGAGCTATGGTGCTATGGAGCTCTGAAGCCATGGAGCTCTGGTGCTATGGAGCTCTGGAGGTATGGAGCTCTGGAGGTATGGAGCTCTGGAGGTATGGAGCTATGGAGCCCTGGAGCTCTGGAGGTATGGAGCTATGGTGCTATGGAGCTCTGAAGCCATGGAGCTCTGGTGCTATGGAGCTATGGAGCTCTGGTGCTATGGAGCTATGGAGGTATGGAGCCACCAGCCAGCACCCTCCGTGGCTGGATCAATGGAAGTGTTTTAGGTACCAGGCAGCCAAAGGGCCGAGGCCTCACGCTCGACCACGCCGGCGCAGAGTTCCAGCCGCTCGGATAAGCTCTGTCACTCACCCGCCGCGCAGCCACCGGTAACGGGGAAATGTCGCCGCCTGGCGGACACGCCGTTGTAAATGAATGGGCTTTCGCACTTAGTGCAATTTTCGCCAACTCTCTGACTTAGAGCTATGGAAGTATGGAGCTATGGAGCCACCAGCCACCCAGGCTGGAGCTATGGAGCTCTGGAGGTATGGAGCTCAGGTGCTATGGAAGTATGGAGCTATGGAGCTATGGAAGTATGGAGCTATGGAGCTATGGAGCTCTGGAAGTATGGAGCTATGGAGCTCTGGAGGTATGGAGCTATGGAGCCCTGGAGCTATGGAGCTCTGGTGCTATGGAGGTATGGAGCTCTGGAGGTATGGAGCTCTGGAGGTATGGAGCTATGGAGCCCTGGAGCTATGGAGCTATGGAGCCCTGGAGCTATGGAGCCCTGGAGCTATGGAGCTATGGAGCTCTGAAGCCATGGAGCTCTGGTGCTATGGAGCTCTGGAGGTATGGAGCTCTGGAGGTATGGAGCTCTGGAGGTATGGAGCTATGGAGCCCTGGAGCTCTGGAGGTATGGAGCTATGGTGCTATGGAGCTCTGAAGCCATGGAGCTCTGGTGCTATGGAGCTCTGGAGGTATGGAGCTCTGGAGGTATGGAGCTATGGAGCCCTGGAGCTCTGGAGGTATGGAGCTATGGTGCTATGGAGCTCTGAAGCCATGGAGCTCTGGTGCTATGGAGCTCTGGAGGTATGGAGCTCTGGAGGTATGGAGCTCTGGAGGTATGGAGCTATGGAGCCCTGGAGCTCTGGAGGTATGGAGCTATGGTGCTATGGAGCTCTGAAGCCATGGAGCTCTGGTGCTATGGAGCTATGGAGCTCTGGTGCTATGGAGCTATGGAGGTATGGAGCCACCAGCCAGCACCCTCCGTGGCTGGATCAATGGAAGTGTTTTAGGTACCAGGCAGCCAAAGGGCCGAGGCCTCACCCTCGACCACGCCGGCGCAGAGTTCCAGCCGCTCGGATAAGCTCTGTCACTCACCCGCCGCGCAGCCACCGGTAACGGGGAAATGTCGCCGCCTTGTGGACACGCCGTTGTAAATGAATGGGCTTTCGCACTTAGTGCAATTTTCGCCAACTCTCTGACTTAGAGCTATGGAAGTATGGAGCTATGGAGCCACCAGCCACCCAGGCTGGAGCTCTGGAGCTCTGGAGGTATGGAGCTCTGGTGCTATGGAAGTATGGACCTCTGGTGCTATGGAAGTATGGAGCTATGGAGGTATGGAAGTATGGAGCTATGGAAGTATGGAGCTATGGAGCTCTGGAAGTATGGAGCTATGGAGCTCTGGAGGTATGGAGCCCTGGAGCTATGGAGCCCTGGAGCTATGGAAGTATGGAGCTCTGGTGCTATGGAGCTATGGAGCTCTGGTGCTATGGAGCTATGGAGCTCTGGAGCTATGGAGCTCTGGAGGTATGGAGCTATGGAGCTATGGAGCTATGGAGCTCTGGAGGTATGGAGCTATGGAGCTATGGAAGTATGGAGCTCTGGTGCTATGGAACTATGGAGCTCTGGTGCTATGGAGCTATGGAGCTCTGGTGCTATGGAGCTATGGAGCTATGGAGCTCTGGAAGTATGGAGCTCTGGTGCTATGGAGCTATGGAGCTCTGGTGCTATGGAGCTATGGAGCTCTGGTGCTATGGAGTTCTGGTGCTATGGAGCTCTGGTGCTATGGAGCTATGGAGCTCTGGTGCTATGGAGCTCTGGAGGTATGGAGCTCTGGAGGTATGGAGCTCTGGAGGTATGGAGCTATGGAGCCCTGGAGCTCTGGAGGTATGGAGCTATGGTGCTATGGAGCTCTGAAGCCATGGAGCTCTGGTGCTATGGAGCTATGGAGCTCTGGTGCTATGGAGCTATGGAGCTATGGAGCTCTGGAAGTATGGAGCTCTGGTGCTATGGAGCTATGGAGCTCTGGTGCTATGGAGCTATGGAGCTCTGGTGCTATGGAGCTATGGAGCTCTGGTGCTATGGAGCTCTGGTGCTATGGAGCTCTGGTGCTATGGAGCTATGGAGCTCTGGTGCTATGGAGCTATGGAGCTCTGGAGGTATGGAGCTCTGGAGGTATGGAGCTCTGGAGGTATGGAGCTATGGAGCCCTGGAGCTCTGGAGGTATGGAGCTATGGTGCTATGGAGCTCTGAAGCCATGGAGCTCTGGTGCTATGGAGCTCTGGAGCTCTGGAGGTATGGAGCTCTGGAGGTATGGAGCTATGGAGCCCTGGAGCTCTGGAGGTATGGAGCTATGGAGCTCTGAAGCCATGGAGCTCTGGTGCTATGGAGCTCTGGAGCTCTGGAGGTATGGAGCTCTGGAGGTATGGAGCTCTGGAGGTATGGAGCTATGGAGCCCTGGAGCTCTGGAGGTATGGAGCTATGGTGCTATGGAGCTCTGAAGCCATGGAGCTCTGGTGCTATGGAGCTCTGGAGGTATGGAGCTCTGGAGGTATGGAGCTCTGGAGGTATGGAGCTATGGAGCCCTGGAGCTCTGGAGGTATGGAGCTATGGTGCTATGGAGCTCTGAAGCCATGGAGCTCTGGTGCTATGGAGCTCTGGAGGTATGGAGCTCTGGAGGTATGGAGCTCTGGAGGTATGGAGCTATGGAGCCCTGGAGCTCTGGAGGTATGGAGCTATGGTGCTATGGAGCTCTGAAGCCATGGAGCTCTGGTGCTATGGAGCTATGGAGCTCTGGTGCTATGGAGCTATGGAGGTATGGAGCCACCAGCCAGCACCCTCCGTGGCTGGATCAATGGAAGTGTTTTAGGTACCAGGCAGCCAAAGGGCCGAGGCCTCACGCTCGACCACGCCGGCGCAGAGTTCCAGCCGCTCGGATAAGCTCTGTCACTCACCCGCCGCGCAGCCACCGGTAACGGGGAAATGTCGCCGCCTGGCGGACACGCCGTTGTAAATGAATGGGCTTTCGCACTTAGTGCAATTTTCGCCAACTCTCTGACTTAGAGCTATGGAAGTATGGAGCTATGGAGCCACCAGCCACCCAGGCTGGAGCTATGGAGCTCTGGAGGTATGGAGCTCAGGTGCTATGGAAGTATGGAGCTATGGAGCTATGGAAGTATGGAGCTATGGAGCTATGGAACTCTGGAAGTATGGAGCTATGGAGCTCTGGAGGTATGGAGCTATGGAGCCCTGGAGCCCTGGAGCTATGGAGCTCTGGTGCTATGGAGGTATGGAGCTCTGGAGGTATGGAGCTCTGGAGGTATGGAGCTATGGAGCTATGGAGCCCTGGAGCTATGGAGCTATGGAGCCCTGGAGCTATGGAGCTATGGAGCCCTGGAGCTATGGAGCTATGGAGCTCTGGTGCTATGGAGCTATGGAGCTCTGGTGCTATGGAGCTATGGAGCTCTGGTGCTATGGAGCTATGGAGCTCTGGTGCTATGGAGCTATGGAGCTCTGGAAGTATGGAGCTATGGAGCTCTGGAGGTATGGAGCTATGGAGCCCTGGAGCTATGGAGCCCTGGAGCTATGGAAGTATGGAGCTCTGGTGCTATGGAGCTATGGAGCTCTGGTGCTATGGAGCTATGGAGCTCTGGAGCTATGGAGCTCTGGAGGTATGGAGCTATGGAGCTATGGAGCTCTTGAGGTATGGAGCTATGGAGCTATGGAAGTATGGAGCTCTGGTGGTATGGAGCTTTGGAGCTCTGGTGCTATGGAGCTATGGAGCTCTGGTGCTATGGAGCTATGGAGCTATGGAGCTCTGGAAGTATGGAGCTCTGGTGCTATGGAGCTATGGAGCTCTGGTGCTATGGAGCTATGGAGCTCTGGTGCTATGGAGCTATGGAGCTCTGGTGCTATGGAGCTCTGGTGCTATGGAGCTCTGGTGCTATGGAGCTATGGAGCTCTGGTGCTATGGAGCTATGGAGCTCTGGAGGTATGGAGCTCTGGAGGTATGGAGCTCTGGAGGTATGGAGCTTTGGAGCCCTGGAGCTCTGGAGGTATGGAGCTATGGTGCTATGGAGCTCTGAAGCCATGGAGCTCTGGTGCTATGGAGCTCTGGAGCTCTGGAGGTATGGAGCTCTGGAGGTATGGAGCTATGGAGCCCTGGAGCTCTGGAGGTATGGAGCTATGGTGCTATGGAGCTCTGAAGCCATGGAGCTCTGGTGCTATGGAGCTCTGGAGCTCTGGAGGTATGGAGCTCTGGAGGTATGGAGCTATGGAGCCCTGGAGCTCTGGAGGTATGGAGCTATGGTGCTATGGAGCTCTGAAGCCATGGAGCTCTGGTGCTATGGAGCTCTGGAGCTCTGGAGGTATGGAGCTCTGGAGGTATGGAGCTCTGGAGGTATGGAGCTATGGAGCCCTGGAGCTCTGGAGGTATGGAGCTATGGTGCTATGGAGCTCTGAAGCCATGGAGCTCTGGTGCTATGGAGCTCTGGAGGTATGGAGCTCTGGAGGTATGGAGCTCTGGAGGTATGGAGCTATGGAGCCCTGGAGCTCTGGAGGTATGGAGCTATAGTGCTATGGAGCTCTGAAGCCATGGAACTCTGGTGCTATGGAGCTCTGGAGGTATGGAGCTCTGGAGGTATGGAGCTCTGGAGGTATGGAGCTATGGAGCCCTGGAGCTCTGGAGGTATGGAGCTATGGTGCTATGGAGCTCTGAAGCCATGGAGCTCTGGTGCTATGGAGCTATGGAGCTCTGGTGCTATGGAGCTATGGAGGTATGGAGCCACCAGCCAGCACCCTCCGTGGCTGGATCAATGGAAGTGTTTTAGGTACCAGGCAGCCAAAGGGCCGAGGCCTCACGCTCGACCACGCCGGCGCAGAGTTCCAGCCGCTCGGATAAGCTCTGTCACTCACCCGCCGCGCAGCCACCGGTAACGGGGAAATGTCGCCGCCTTGTGGACACGCCGTTGTAAATGAATGGGCTTTCGCACTTAGTGCAATTTTCGCCAACTCTCTGACTTAGAGCTATGGAAGTATGGAGCTATGGAGCCACCAGCCACCCAGGCTGGAGCTCTGGAGCTCTGGAGGTATGGAGCTCTGGTGCTATGGAAGTATGGAGCTCTGGTGCTATGGAAGTATGGAGCTATGGAGGTATGGAAGTATGGAGCTATGGAAGTATGGAGCTATGGAGCTCTGGAAGTATGGAGCTATGGAGCTCTGGAGGTATGGAGCCCTGGAGCTATGGAGCCCTGGAGCTATGGAAGTATGGAGCTCTGGTGCTATGGAGCTCTGGTGCTATGGAGCTATGGAGCTCTGGTGCTATGGAGCTCTGGAGGTATGGAGCTCTGGAGGTATGGAGCTCTGGAGGTATGGAGCTATGGAGCCCTGGAGCTCTGGAGGTATGGAGCTATGGTGCTATGGAGCTCTGAAGCCATGGAGCTCTGGTGCTATGGAGCTATGGAGCTCTGGTGCTATGGAGCTATGGAGCTATGGAGCTCTGGAAGTATGGAGCTCTGGTGCTATGGAGCTATGGAGCTCTGGTGCTATGGAGCTATGGAGCTCTGGTGCTATGGAGCTATGGAGCTCTGGTGCTATGGAGCTCTGGTGCTATGGAGCTCTGGTGCTATGGAGCTATGGAACTCTGGTGCTATGGAGCTATGGAGCTCTGGAGGTATGGAGCTCTGGAGGTATGGAGCTCTGGAGGTATGGAGCTATGGAGCCCTGGAGCTCTGGAGGTATGGAGCTATGGTGCTATGGAGCTCTGAAGCCATGGAGCTCTGGTGCTATGGAGCTCTGGAGCTCTGGAGGTATGGAGCTCTGGAGGTATGGAGCTATGGAGCCCTGGAGCTCTGGAGGTATGGAGCTATGGTGCTATGGAGCTCTGAAGCCATGGAGCTCTGGTGCTATGGAGCTCTGGAGCTCTGGAGGTATGGAGCTCTGGAGGTATGGAGCTCTGGAGGTATGGAGCTATGGAGCCCTGGAGCTCTGGAGGTATGGAGCTATGGTGCTATGGAGCTCTGAAGCCATGGAGCTCTGGTGCTATGGAGCTCTGGAGGTATGGAGCTCTGGAGGTATGGAGCTCTGGAGGTATGGAGCTATGGAGCCCTGGAGCTCTGGAGGTATGGAGCTATGGTGCTATGGAGCTCTGAAGCCATGGAGCTCTGGTGCTATGGAGCTCTGGAGGTATGGAGCTCTGGAGGTATGGAGCTCTGGAGGTATGGAGCTATGGAGCCCTGGAGCTCTGGAGGTATGGAGCTATGGTGCTATGGAGCTCTGAAGCCATGGAGCTCTGGTGCTATGGAGCTATGGAGCTCTGGTGCTATGGAGCTATGGAGGTATGGAGCCACCAGCCAGCACCCTCCGTGGCTGGATCAATGGAAGTGTTTTAGGTACCAGGCAGCCAAAGGGCCGAGGCCTCACGCTCGACCAGGCCGGCGCAGAGTTCCAGCCGCTCGGATAAGCTCTGTCACTCACCCGCCGCGCAGCCACCGGTAACGGGGAAATGTCGCCGTTTTGTGGACACGCCGTTGTAAATGAATGGGCTTTCGCACTTAGTGCAATTTTCGCCAACTCTCTGACTGGAGCTATGGAAGTATGGAGCTATGGAGCCACCAGCCACTCAGGCTGGAGCTATGGAGCTCTGGAGGTATGGAGCTCTGGTGCTATGGAAGTATGGAG
Organism: Syngnathus leptorhynchus; assembly: GCF_054491065.1. Lineage (NCBI taxonomy): Eukaryota > Metazoa > Chordata > Actinopteri > Syngnathiformes > Syngnathidae > Syngnathus > Syngnathus leptorhynchus. The sequence goes on from NW_028232021.1 coordinate 92,276, forward strand.
CTATGGAGCTATGGAAGTATGGAGCTATGGAGCTATGGAGCTGGAAGTATGGAGCTATGGAGCTCTGGAGGTATGGAGCTATGGAGCCCTGGAGCCCTGGAGCTATGGAGCCCTGGAGCTATGGAGCTATGGAGCCCTGGAGCTATGGAGCTATGGAGCCCTGGAGCTATGGAGCTATGGAGCTCTGGTGCTATGGAGCTATGGAGCTCTGGTGCTATGGAGCTATGGAGCTCTGGTGCTATGGAGCTATGGAGCTCTGGTGCTATGGAGCTATGGAGCTCTGGAAGTATGGAGCTATGGAGCTCTGGAGGTATGGAGCTATGGAGCTCTGGAGGTATGGAGCTATGGAGCCCTGGAGCTATGGAGCCCTGGAGCTATGGAAGTATGGAGCTCTGGTGCTATGGAGCTATGGAGCTCTGGTGCTATGGAGTTATGGAGCTCTGGAGCTATGGAGCTCTGGAGGTATGGAGCTATGGAGCTCTGGAGGTATGGAGCTATGGAGCTATGGAAGTATGGAGCTCTGGTGCTATGGAGCTATGGAGCTCTGGTGCTATGGAGCTATGGAGCTCTGGTGCTATGGAGCTATGGAGCTATGGAGCTCTGGAAGTATGGAGCTCTGGTGCTATGGGGCTATGGAGCTCTGGTGCTATGGAGCTATGGAGCTCTGGTGCTATGGAGCTATGGAGCTCTGGTGCTATGGAGCTATGGTGCTATGGAGCTCTGGTGCTATGGAGCTATGGAGCTCTGGTGCTATGGAGCTATGGAGCTCTGGAGGTATGGAGCTCTGGAGGTATGGAGCTCTGGAGGTATGGAGCTTTGGAGCCCTGGAGCTCTGGAGGTATGGAGCTATGGTGCTATGGAGCTCTGAAGCCATGGAGCTCTGGTGCTATGGAGCTATGGAGCTCTGGTGCTATGGAGCTATGGAGGTATGGAGCCACCAGCCAGCACCCTCCGTGGCTGGATCAATGGAAGTGTTTTAGGTACCAGGCAGCCAAAGGGCCGAGGCCTCACGCTCGACCACGCCGGCGCAGAGTTCCAGCCGCTCGGATAAGCTCTGTCACTCACCCGCCGCGCAGCCACCGGTAACGGGGAAATGTCGCCGCCTTGTGGACACGCCGTTGTAAATGAATGGGCTTTCGCACTTAGTGCAATTTTCGCCAACTCTCTGACTTAGAGCTATGGAAGTATGGAGCTATGGAGCCACCAGCCACCCAGGCTGGAGCTCTGGAGCTCTGGAGGTATGGAGCTCTGGTGCTATGGAAGTATGGAGCTCTGGTGCTATGGAAGTATGGAGCTATGGAGGTATGGAAGTATGGAGCTATGGAAGTATGGAGCTATGGAGCTCTGGAAGTATGGAGCTATGGAGCTCTGGAGGTATGGAGCCCTGGAGCTATGGAGCCCTGGAGCTATGGAAGTATGGAGCTCTGGTGCTATGGAGCTATGGAGCTCTGGTGCTATGGAGCTATGGAGCTATGGAGCTCTGGAGCTATGGAGCTCTGGAGGTATGGAGCTATGGAGCTATGGAGCTCTGGAGGTATGGAGCTATGGAGCTATGGAAGTATGGAGCTCTGGTGCTATGGAGCTATGGAGCTCTGGTGCTATGGAGCTATGGAGCTCTGGTGCTATGGAGCTATGGAGCTATGGAGCTCTGGAAGTATGGAGCTCTGGTGCTATGGAGCTATGGAGCTCTGGTGCTATGGAGCTATGGAGCTCTGGTGCTATGGAGCTCTGGTGCTATGGAGCTCTGGTGCTATGGAGCTATGGAGCTCTGGTGCTATGGAGCTATGGAGCTCTGGAGGTATGGAGCTCTGGAGGTATGGAGCTCTGGAGGTATGGAGCTATGGAGCCCTGGAGCTCTGGAGGTATGGAGCTATGGTGCTATGGAGCTCTGAAGCCATGGAGCTCTGGAGCTCTGGAGGTATGGAGCTCTGGAGGTATGGAGCTATGGAGCCCTGGAGCTCTGGAGGTATGGAGCTATGGAGCTCTGAAGCCATGGAGCTCTGGTGCTATGGAGCTCTGGAGCTCTGGAGGTATGGAGCTCTGGAGGTATGGAGCTCTGGAGGTATGGAGCTATGGAGCCCTGGAGCTCTGGAGGTATGGAGCTATGGTGCTATGGAGCTCTGAAGCCATGGAGCTCTGGTGCTATGGAGCTCTGGAGGTATGGAGCTCTGGAGGTATGGAGCTCTGGAGGTATGGAGCTATGGAGCCCTGGAGCTCTGGAGGTATGGAGCTATGGTGCTATGGAGCTCTGAAGCCATGGAGCTCTGGTGCTATGGAGCTCTGGAGGTATGGAGCTCTGGAGGTATGGAGCTCTGGAGGTATGGAGCTATGGAGCCCTGGAGCTCTGGAGGTATGGAGCTATGGTGCTATGGAGCTCTGAAGCCATGGAGCTCTGGTGCTATGGAGCTATGGAGCTCTGGTGCTATGGAGCTATGGAGGTATGGAGCCACCAGCCAGCACCCTCCGTGGCTGGATCAATGGAAGTGTTTTAGGTACCAGGCAGCCAAAGGGCCGAGGCCTCACGCTCGAGCACGCCGGCGCAGAGTTCCAGCCGCTCGGATAAGCTCTGTCACTCACCCGCCGCGCAGCCACCGGTAACGGGGAAATGTCGCCGCCTGGCGGACACGCCGTTGTAAATGAATGGGCTTTCGCACTTAGTGCAATTTTCGCCAACTCTCTGACTTAGAGCTATGGAAGTATGGAGCTATGGAGCCACCAGCCACCCAGGCTGGAGCTATGGAGCTCTGGAGGTATGGAGCTCAGGTGCTATGGAAGTATGGAGCTATGGAGCTATGGAAGTATGGAGCTATGGAGCTATGGAGCTCTGGAAGTATGGAGCTATGGAGCTCTGGAGGTATGGAGCTATGGAGCCCTGGAGCCCTGGAGCTATGGAGCTCTGGTGCTATGGAGGTATGGAGCTCTGGAGGTATGGAGCTCTGGAGGTATGGAGCTATGGAGCTATGGAGCCCTGGAGCTATGGAGCTATGGAGCCCTGGAGCTATGGAGGTATGGAGCCCTGGAGCTATGGAGCTATGGAGCTCTGGTGCTATGGAGCTATGGAGCTCTGGTGCTATGGAGCTATGGAGCTCTGGTGCTATGGAGCTATGGAGCTCTGGTGCTATGGAGCTATGGAGCTCTGGAAGTATGGAGCTATGGAGCTCTGGAGGTATGGAGCTATGGAGCCCTGGAGCTATGGAGCCCTGGAGCTATGGAAGTATGGAGCTCTGGTGCTATGGAGCTATGGAGCTCTGGTGCTATGGAGCTATGGAGCTCTGGAGCTATGGAGCTCTGGAGGTATGGAGCTATGGAGCTATGGAGCTCTGGAGGTATGGAGCTATGGAGCTATGGAAGTATGGAGCTCTGGTGCTATGGAGCTATGGAGCTCTGGTGCTATGGAGCTATGGAGCTCTGGTGCTATGGAGCTATGGAGCTATGGAGCTCTGGAAGTATGGAGCTCTGGTGCTATGGAGCTATGGAGCTCTGGTGCTATGGAGCTATGGAGCTCTGGTGCTATGGAGCTATGGAGCTCTGGTGCTATGGAGCTCTGGTGCTATGGAGCTCTGGTGCTATGGAGCTATGGAGCTCTGGTGCTATGGAGCTATGGAGCTCTGGAGGTATGGAGCTCTGGAGGTATGGAGCTCTGGAGGTATGGAGCTTTGGAGCCCTGGAGCTCTGGAGGTATGGAGCTATGGTGCTATGGAGCTCTGAAGCCATGGAGCTCTGGTGCTATGGAGCTCTGGAGCTCTGGAGGTATGGAGCTCTGGAGGTATGGAGCTATGGAGCCCTGGAGCTCTGGAGGTATGGAGCTATGGTGCTATGGAGCTCTGAAGCCATGGAGCTCTGGTGCTATTGAGCTCTGGAGCTCTGGAGGTATGGAGCTATGGAGCCCTGGAGCTCTGGAGGTATGGAGCTATGGTGCTATGGAGCTCTGAAGCCATGGAGCTCTGGTGCTATGGAGCTCTGGAGCTCTGGAGGTATGGAGCTCTGGAGGTATGGAGCTCTGGAGGTATGGAGCTATGGAGCCCTGGAGCTCTGGAGGTATGGAGCTATGGTGCTATGGAGCTCTGAAGCCATGGAGCTCTGGTGCTATGGAGCTCTGGAGGTATGGAGCTCTGGAGGTATGGAGCTCTGGAGGTATGGAGCTATGGAGCCCTGGAGCTCTGGAGGTATGGAGCTATGGTGCTATGGAGCTCTGAAGCCATGGAGCTCTGGTGCTATGGAGCTATGGAGCTCTGGTGCTATGGAGCTATGGAGGTATGGAGCCACCAGCCAGCACCCTCCGTGGCTGGATCAATGGAAGTGTTTTAGGTACCAGGCAGCCAAAGGGCCGAGGCCTCACGCTCGACCACGCCGGCGCAGAGTTCCAGCCGCTCGGATAAGCTCTGTCACTCACCCGCCGCGCAGCCACCGGTAACGGGGAAATGTCGCCGCCTTGTGGACACGCCGTTGTAAATGAATGGGCTTTCGCACTTAGTGCAATTTTCGCCAACTCTCTGACTTAGAGCTATGGAAGTATGGAGCTATGGAGCCACCAGCCACCCAGGCTGGAGCTCTGGAGCTCTGGAGGTATGGAGCTCTGGTGCTATGGAAGTATGGAGCTCTGGTGCTATGGAAGTATGGAGCTATGGAGGTATGGAAGTATGGAGCTATGGAAGTATGGAGCTATGGAGCTCTGGAAGTATGGAGCTATGGAGCTCTGGAGGTATGGAGCCCTGGAGCTATGGAGCCCTGGAGCTATGGAAGTATGGAGCTCTGGTGCTATGGAGCTATGGAGCTCTGGTGCTATGGAGCTATGGAGCTATGGAGCTCTGGAGCTATGGAGCTCTGGAGGTATGGAGCTATGGAGCTATGGAGCTCTGGAGGTATGGAGCTATGGAGCTATGGAAGTATGGAGCTCTGGTGCTATGGAGCTATGGAGCTCTGGTGCTATGGAGCTATGGAGCTCTGGTGCTATGGAGCTATGGAGCTATGGAGCTCTGGAAGTATGGAGCTCTGGTGCTATGGAGCTATGGAGTTCTGGTGCTATGGAGCTATGGAGCTCTGGTGCTATGGAGCTCTGGTTCTATGGAGCTCTGGTGCTATGGAGCTATGGAGCTCTGGTGCTATGGAGCTCTGGAGGTATGGAGCTCTGGAGGTATGGAGCTCTGGAGGTATGGAGCTATGGAGCCCTGGAGCTCTGGAGGTATGGAGCTATGGTGCTATGGAGCTCTGAAGCCATGGAGCTCTGGTGCTATGGAGCTATGGAGCTCTGGTGCTATGGAGCTATGGAGCTATGGAGCTCTGGAAGTATGGAGCTCTGGTGCTATGGAGCTATGGAGCTCTGGTGCTATGGAGCTATGGAGCTCTGGTGCTATGGAGCTATGGAGCTCTGGTGCTATGGAGCTCTGGTGCTATGGAGCTCTGGTGCTATGGAGCTATGGAGCTCTGGTGCTATGGAGCTATGGAGCTCTGGAGGTATGGAGCTCTGGAGGTATGGAGCTCTGGAGGTATGGAGCTATGGAGCCCTGGAGCTCTGGAGGTATGGAGCTATGGTGCTATGGAGCTCTGAAGCCATGGAGCTCTGGTGCTATGGAGCTCTGGAGCTCTGGAGGTATGGAGCTCTGGAGGTATGGAGCTATGGAGCCCTGGAGCTCTGGAGGTATGGAGCTATGGTGCTATGGAGCTCTGAAGCCATGGAGCTCTGGTGCTATGGAGCTCTGGAGCTCTGGAGGTATGGAGCTCTGGAGGTATGGAGCTCTGGAGGTATGGAGCTATGGAGCCCTGGAGCTCTGGAGGTATGGAGCTATGGTGCTATGGAGCTCTGAAGCCATGGAGCTCTGGTGCTATGGAGCTCTGGAGGTATGGAGCTCTGGAGGTATGGAGCTCTGGAGGTATGGAGCTATGGAGCCCTGGAGCTCTGGAGGTATGGAGCTATGGAGCTCTGGTGCTATGGAGCTATGGAGCTCTGGAGCTATGGAGCTCTGGAGGTATGGAGCTATGGAGCTATGGAGCTCTGGAGGTATGGAGCTATGGAGCTATGGAAGTATGGAGCTCTGGTGCTATGGAGCTATGGAGCTCTGGTGCTATGGAGCTATGGAGCTCTGGTGCTATGGAGCTATGGAGCTCTGGAAGTATGGAGCTCTGGTGCTATGGAGCTATGGAGCTCTGGTGCTATGGAGCTATGGAGCTCTGGTGCTATGGAGCTATGGAGCTCTGGTGCTATGGAGCTCTGGTGCTATGGAGCTCTGGTGCTATGGAGCTATGGAGCTCTGGTGCTATGGAGCTATGGAGCTCTGGAGGTATGGAGCTCTGGAGGTATGGAGCTCTGGAGGTATGGAGCTTTGGAGCCCTGGAGCTCTGGAGGTATGGAGCTATGGTGCTATGGAGCTCTGAAGCCATGGAGCTCTGGTGCTATGGAGCTCTGGAGCTCTGGAGGTATGGAGCTCTGGAGGTATGGAGCTATGGAGCCCTGGAGCTCTGGAGGTATGGAGCTATGGTGCTATGGAGCTCTGAAGCCATGGAGCTCTGGTGCTATGGAGCTCTGGAGCTCTGGAGGTATGGAGCTCTGGAGGTATGGAGCTATGGAGCCCTGGAGCTCTGGAGGTATGGAGCTATGGTGCTATGGAGCTCTGAAGCCATGGAGCTCTGGTGCTATGGAGCTCTGGAGCTCTGGAGGTATGGAGCTCTGGAGGTATGGAGCTCTGGAGGTATGGAGCTATGGAGCCCTGGAGCTCTGGAGGTATGGAGCTATGGTGCTATGGAGCTCTGAAGCCATGGAGCTCTGGTGCTATGGAGCTCTGGAGGTATGGAGCTCTGGAGGTATGGAGCTCTGGAGGTATGGAGCTATGGAGCCCTGGAGCTCTGGAGGTATGGAGCTATGGTGCTATGGAGCTCTGAAGCCATGGAGCTCTGGTGCTATGGAGCTCTGGAGGTATGGAGCTCTGGAGGTATGGAGCTATGGAGCCCTGGAGCTCTGGAGGTATGGAGCTATGGTGCTATGGAGCTCTGAAGCCATGGAGCTCTGGTGCTATGGAGCTCTGGAGGTATGGAGCTCTGGAGGTATGGAGCTCTGGAGGTATGGAGCTATGGAGCCCTGGAGCTCTGGAGGTATGGAGCTATGGTGCTATGGAGCTCTGAAGCCATGGAGCTCTGGTGCTATGGAGCTATGGAGCTCTGGTGCTATGGAGCTATGGAGGTATGGAGCCACCAGCCAGCACCCTCCGTGGCTGGATCAATGGAAGTGTTTTAGGTACCAGGCAGCCAAAGGGCCGAGGCCTCACGCTCGACCACGCCGGCGCAGAGTTCCAGCCGCTCGGATAAGCTCTGTCACTCACCCGCCGCGCAGCCACCGGTAACGGGGAAATGTCGCCGCCTGGCGGACACGCCGTTGTAAATGAATGGGCTTTCGCACTTAGTGCAATTTTCGCCAACTCTCTGACTTAGAGCTATGGAAGTATGGAGCTATGGAGCCACCAGCCACCCAGGCTGGAGCTATGGAGCTCTGGAGGTATGGAGCTCAGGTGCTATGGAAGTATGGAGCTATGGAGCTATGGAAGTATGGAGCTATGGAGCTATGGAGCTCTGGAAGTATGGAGCTATGGAGCTCTGGAGGTATGGAGCTATGGAGCCCTGGAGCCCTGGAGCTATGGAGTTCTGGTGCTATGGAGGTATGGAGCTCTGGAGGTATGGAGCTCTGGAGGTATGGAGCTATGGAGCTATGGAGCCCTGGAGCTATGGAGCTATGGAGCCCTGGAGCTATGGAGCTATGGAGCCCTGGAGCTATGGAGCTATGGAGCTCTGGTGCTATGGAGCTATGGAGCTCTGGTGCTATGGAGCTATGGAGCTCTGGTGCTATGGAGCTATGGAGCTCTGGTGCTATGGAGCTATGGAGCTCTGGAAGTATGGAGCTATGGAGCTCTGGAGGTATGGAGCTATGGAGCCCTGGAGCTATGGAGCCCTGGAGCTATGGAAGTATGGAGCTCTGGTGCTATGGAGCTATGGAGCTCTGGTGCTATGGAGCTATGGAGCTCTGGAGCTATGGAGCTCTGGAGGTATGGAGCTATGGAGCTATGGAGCTCTGGAGGTATGGAGCTATGGAGCTATGGAAGTATGGAGCTCTGGTGCTATGGAGCTATGGAGCTCTGGTGCTATGGAGCTATGGAGCTCTGGTGCTATGGAGCTATGGAGCTCTGGAAGTATGGAGCTCTGGTGCTATGGAGCTATGGAGCTCTGGTGCTATGGAGCTATGGAGCTCTGGTGCTATGGAGCTATGGAGCTCTGGTGCTATGGAGCTCTGGTGCTATGGAGCTCTGGTGCTATGGAGCTATGGAGCTCTGGTGCTATGGAGCTATGGAGCTCTGGAGGTATGGAGCTCTGGAGGTATGGAGCTCTGGAGGTATGGAGCTTTGGAGCCCTGGAGCTCTGGAGGTATGGAGCTATGGTGCTATGGAGCTCTGAAGCCATGGAGCTCTGGTGCTATGGAGCTCTGGAGCTCTGGAGGTATGGAGCTCTGGAGGTATGGAGCTATGGAGCCCTGGAGCTCTGGAGGTATGGAGCTATGGTGCTATGGAGCTCTGAAGCCATGGAGCTCTGGTGCTATGGAGCTCTGGAGCTCTGGAGGTATGGAGCTCTGGAAGTATGGAGCTATGGAGCCCTGGAGCTCTGGAGGTATGGAGCTATGGTGCTATGGAGCTCTGAAGCCATGGAGCTCTGGTGCTATGGAGCTCTGGAGCTCTGGAGGTATGGAGCTCTGGAGGTATGGAGCTCTGGAGGTATGGAGCTATGGAGCCCTGGAGCTCTGGAGGTATGGAGCTATGGTGCTATGGAGCTCTGAAGCCATGGAGCTCTGGAGGTATGGAGCTCTGGAGGTATGGAGCTATGGAGCCCTGGAGCTCTGGAGGTATGGAGCTATGGTGCTATGGAGCTCTGAAGCCATGGAGCTCTGGTGCTATGGAGCTCTGGAGGTATGGAGCTCTGGAGGTATGGAGCTCTGGAGGTATGGAGCTATGGAGCCCTGGAGCTCTGGAGGTATGGAGCTATGGTGCTATGGAGCTCTGAAGCCATGGAGCTCTGGTGCTATGGAGCTATGGAGCTCTGGTGCTATGGAGCTATGGAGGTATGGAGCCACCAGCCAGCACCCTCCGTGGCTGGATCAATGGAAGTGTTTTAGGTACCAGGCAGCCAAAGGGCCGAGGCCTCACGCTCGACCACGCCGGCGCAGAGTTCCAGCCGCTCGGATAAGCTCTGTCACTCACCCGCCGCGCAGCCACCGGTAACGGGGAAATGTCGCCGCCTTGTGGACACGCCGTTGTAAATGAATGGGCTTTCGCACTTAGTGCAATTTTCGCCAACTCTCTGACTTAGAGCTATGGAAGTATGGAGCTATGGAGCCACCAGCCACCCAGGCTGGAGCTCTGGAGCTCTGGAGGTATGGAGCTCTGGTGCTATGGAAGTATGGAGCTCTGGTGCTATGGAAGTATGGAGCTATGGAGGTATGGAAGTATGGAGCTATGGAAGTATGGAGCTATGGAGCTCTGGAAGTATGGAGCTATGGAGCTCTGGAGGTATGGAGCCCTGGAGCTATGGAGCCCTGGAGCTATGGAAGTATGGAGCTCTGGTGCTATGGAGCTATGGAGCTCTGGTGCTATGGAGCTATGGTGCTATGGAGCTCTGGAGCTCTGGAGGTATGGAGCTCTGGAGGTATGGAGCTCTGGAGGTATGGAGCTATGGAGCCCTGGAGCTCTGGAGGTATGGAGCTATGGTGCTATGGAGCTCTGAAGCCATGGAGCTCTGGAGGTATGGAGCTCTGGAGGTATGGAGCTATGGAGCCCTGGAGCTCTGGAGGTATGGAGCTATGGTGCTATGGAGCTCTGAAGCCATGGAGCTCTGGTGCTATGGAGCTCTGGAGGTATGGAGCTCTGGAGGTATGGAGCTCTGGAGGTATGGAGCTATGGAGCCCTGGAGCTCTGGAGGTATGGAGCTATGGTGCTATGGAGCTCTGAAGCCATGGAGCTCTGGTGCTATGGAGCTATGGAGCTCTGGTGCTATGGAGCTATGGAGGTATGGAGCCACCAGCCAGCACCCTCCGTGGCTGGATCAATGGAAGTGTTTTAGGTACCAGGCAGCCAAAGGGCCGAGGCCTCACGCTCGACCACGCCGGCGCAGAGTTCCAGCCGCTCGGATAAGCTCTGTCACTCACCCGCCGCGCAGCCACCGGTAACGGGGAAATGTCGCCGCCTTGTGGACACGCCGTTGTAAATGAATGGGCTTTCGCACTTAGTGCAATTTTCGCCAACTCTCTGACTTAGAGCTATGGAAGTATGGAGCTATGGAGCCACCAGCCACCCAGGCTGGAGCTCTGGAGCTCTGGAGGTATGGAGCTCTGGTGCTATGGAAGTATGGAGCTCTGGTGCTATGGAAGTATGGAGCTATGGAGGTATGGAAGTATGGAGCTATGGAAGTATGGAGCTATGGAGCTCTGGAAGTATGGAGCTATGGAGCTCTGGAGGTATGGAGCCCTGGAGCTATGGAGCCCTGGAGCTATGGAAGTATGGAGCTCTGGTGCTATGGAGCTATGGAGCTCTGGTGCTATGGAGCTATGGAGCTATGGAGCTCTGGAGCTATGGAGCTCTGGAGGTATGGAGCTATGGAGCTATGGAGCTCTGGAGGTATGGAGCTATGGAGCTATGGAAGTATGGAGCTCTGGTGCTATGGAGCTATGGAGCTCTGGTGCTATGGAGCTATGGAGCTCTGGTGCTATGGAGCTATGGAGCTATGGAGCTCTGGAAGTATGGAGCTCTGGTGCTATGGAGCTATGGAGCTCTGGTGCTATGGAGCTATGGAGCTCTGGTGCTATGGAGCTCTGGTGCTATGGAGCTCTGGTGCTATGGAGCTATGGAGCTCTGGTGCTATGGAGCTCTGGAGGTATGGAGCTCTGGAGGTATGGAGCTCTGGAGGTATGGAGCTATGGAGCCCTAGAGCTCTGGAGGTATGGAGCTATGGTGCTATGGAGCTCTGAAGCCATGGAGCTCTGGTGCTATGGAGCTATGGAGCTCTGGTGCTATGGAGCTATGGAGCTATGGAGCTCTGGAAGTATGGAGCTCTGGTGCTATGGAGCTATGGAGCTCTGGTGCTATGGAGCTATGGAGCTCTGGTGCTATGGAGCTATGGAGCTCTGGTGCTATGGAGCTCTGGTGCTATGGAGCTCTGGTGCTATGGAGCTATGGAGCTCTGGTGCTATGGAGCTATGGAGCTCTGGAGGTATGGAGCTCTGGAGGTATGGAGCTCTGGAGGTATGGAGCTATGGAGCCCTGGAGCTCTGGAGGTATGGAGCTATGGTGCTATGGAGCTCTGAAGCCATGGAGCTCTGGTGCTATGGAGCTCTGGAGCTCTGGAGGTATGGAGATCTGGAGGTATGGAGCTATGGAGCCCTGGAGCTCTGGAGGTATGGAGCTATGGTGCTATGGAGCTCTGAAGCCATGGAGCTCTGGTGCTATGGAGCTCTGGAGCTCTGGAGGTATGGAGCTCTGGAGGTATGGAGCTCTGGAGGTATGGAGCTATGGAGCCCTGGAGCTCTGGAGGTATGGAGCTATGGTGCTATGGAGCTCTGAAGCCATGGAGCTCTGGTGCTATGGAGCTCTGGAGGTATGGAGCTCTGGAGGTATGGAGCTATGGAGCCCTGGAGCTCTGGAGGTATGGAGCTATGGTGCTATGGAGCTCTGAAGCCATGGAGCTCTGGTGCTATGGAGCTCTGGAGGTATGGAGCTCTGGAGGTATGGAGCTATGGAGCCCTGGAGCTCTGGAGGTATGGAGCTATGGTGCTATGGAGCTCTGAAGCCATGGAGCTCTGGTGCTATGGAGCTCTGGAGGTATGGAGCTCTGGAGGTATGGAGCTCTGGAGGTATGGAGCTATGGAGCCCTGGAGCTCTGGAGGTATGGAGCTATGGTGCTATGGAGCTCTGAAGCCATGGAGCTCTGGTGCTATGGAGCTATGGAGCTCTGGTGCTATGGAGCTATGGAGGTATGGAGCCACCAGCCAGCACCCTCCGTGGCTGGATCAATGGAAGTGTTTTAGGTACCAGGCAGCCAAAGGGCCGAGGCCTCACGCTCGACCACGCCGGCGCAGAGTTCCAGCCGCTCGGATAAGCTCTGTCACTCACCCGCCGCGCAGCCACCGGTAACGGGGAAATGTCGCCGCCTTGTGGACACGCCGTTGTAAATGAATGGGCTTTCGCACTTAGTGCAATTTTCGCCAACTCTCTGACTTAGAGCTATGGAAGTATGGAGCTATGGAGCCACCAGCCACCCAGGCTGGAGCTCTGGAGCTCTGGAGGTATGGAGCTCTGGTGCTATGGAAGTATGGAGCTCTGGTGCTATGGAAGTATGGAGCTATGGAGGTATGGAAGTATGGAGCTATGGAAGTATGGAGCTATGGAGCTCTGGAAGTATGGAGCTATGGAGCTCTGGAGGTATGGAGCCCTGGAGCTATGGAGCCCTGGAGCTATGGAAGTATGGAGCTCTGGTGCTATGGAGCTATGGAGCTCTGGTGCTATGGAGCTATGGAGCTATGGAGCTCTGGAGCTATGGAGCTCTGGAGGTATGGAGCTATGGAGCTATGGAGCTCTGGAGGTATGGAGCTATGGAGCTATGGAAGTATGGAGCTCTGGTGCTATGGAGCTATGGAGCTCTGGTGCTATGGAGCTATGGAGCTCTGGTGCTATGGAGCTATGGAGCTATGGAGCTCTGGAAGTATGGAGCTCTGGTGCTATGGAGCTATGGAGCTCTGGTGCTATGGAGCTATGGAGCTCTGGTGCTATGGAGCTCTGGTGCTATGGAGCTCTGGTGCTATGGAGCTATGGAGCTCTGGTGCTATGGAGCTATGGAGCTCTGGAGGTATGGAGCTCTGGAGGTATGGAGCTCTGGAGGTATGGAGCTATGGAGCCCTGGAGCTCTGGAGGTATGGAGCTATGGTGCTATGGAGCTCTGAAGCCATGGAGCTCTGGTGCTATGGAGCTCTGGAGCTCTGGAGGTATGGAGCTCTGGAGGTATGGAGCTATGGAGCCCTGGAGCTCTGGAGGTATGGAGCTATGGAGCTCTGAAGCCATGGAGCTCTGGTGCTATGGAGCTCTGGAGCTCTGGAGGTATGGAGCTCTGGAGGTATGGAGCTCTGGAGGTATGGAGCTATGGAGCCCTGGAGCTCTGGAGGTATGGAGCTATGGTGCTATGGAGCTCTGAAGCCATGGAGCTCTGGTGCTATGGAGCTCTGGAGGTATGGAGCTCTGGAGGTATGGAGCTCTGGAGGTATGGAGCTATGGAGCCCTGGAGCTCTGGAGGTATGGAGCTATGGTGCTATGGAGCTCTGAAGCCATGGAGCTCTGGTGCTATGGAGCTCTGGAGGTATGGAGCTCTGGAGGTATGGAGCTCTGGAGGTATGGAGCTATGGAGCCCTGGAGCTCTGGAGGTATGGAGCTATGGTGCTATGGAGCTCTGAAGCCATGGAGCTCTGGTGCTATGGAGCTATGGAGCTCTGGTGCTATGGAGCTATGGAGGTATGGAGCCACCAGCCAGCACCCTCCGTGGCTGGATCAATGGAAGTGTTTTAGGTACCAGGCAGCCAAAGGGCCGAGGCCTCACGCTCGACCACGCCGGCGCAGAGTTCCAGCCGCTCGGATAAGCTCTGTCACTCACCCGCCGCGCAGCCACCGGTAACGGGGAAATGTCGCCGCCTGGCGGACACGCCGTTGTAAATGAATGGGCTTTCGCACTTAGTGCAATTTTCGCCAACTCTCTGACTTAGAGCTATGGAAGTATGGAGCTATGGAGCCACCAGCCACCCAGGCTGGAGCTTTGGAGCTCTGGAGGTATGGAGCTCTGGTGCTATGGAAGTATGGAGCTCTGGTGCTATGGAAGTATGGAGCTATGGAGGTATGGAAGTATGGAGCTATGGAAGTATGGAGCTATGGAGCTCTGGAAGTATGGAGCTATGGAGCTCTGGAGGTATGGAGCCCTGGAGCTATGGAGCCCTGGAGCTATGGAAGTATGGAGCTCTGGTGCTATGGAGCTATGGAGCTCTGGTGCTATGGAGCTATGGAGCTATGGAGCTCTGGAGCTATGGAGCTCTGGAGGTATGGAGCTATGGAGTTATGGAGCTCTGGAGGTATGGAGCTATGGAGCTATGGAAGTATGGAGCTCTGGTGCTATGGAGCTATGGAGCTCTGGTGCTATGGAGCTATGGAGCTCTGGTGCTATGGAGCTATGGAGCTATGGAGCTCTGGAAGTATGGAGCTCTGGTGCTATGGAGCTATGGAGCTCTGGTGCTATGGAGCTATGGAGCTCTGGTGCTATGGAGCTCTGGTGCTATGGAGCTCTGGTGCTATGGAGCTATGGAGCTCTGGTGCTATGGAGCTCTGGAGGTATGGAGCTCTGGAGGTATGGAGCTCTGGAGGTATGGAGCTATGGAGCCCTGGAGCTCTGGAGGTATGGAGCTATGGTGCTATGGAGCTCTGAAGCCATGGAGCTCTGGTGCTATGGAGCTATGGAGCTCTGGTGCTATGGAGCTATGGAGCTATGGAGCTCTGGAAGTATGGAGCTCTGGTGCTATGGAGCTATGGAGCTCTGGTGCTATGGAGCTATGGAGCTCTGGTGCTATGGAGCTATGGAGCTCTGGTGCTATGGAGCTCTGGTGCTATGGAGCTCTGGTGCTATGGAGCTATGGAGCTCTGGTGCTATGGAGCTATGGAGCTCTGGAGGTATGGAGCTCTGGAGGTATGGAGCTCTGGAGGTATGGAGCTATGGAGCCCTGGAGCTCTGGAGGTATGGAGCTATGGTGCTATGGAGCTCTGAAGCCATGGAGCTCTGGTGCTATGGAGCTCTGGAGCTCTGGAGGTATGGAGCTCTGGAGGTATGGAGCTATGGAGCCCTGGAGCTCTGGAGGTATGGAGCTATGGTGCTATGGAGCTCTGAAGCCATGGAGCTCTGGTGCTATGGAGCTCTGGAGCTCTGGAGGTATGGAGCTCTTGAGGTATGGAGCTCTGGAGGTATGGAGCTATGGAGCCCTGGAGCTCTGGAGGTATGGAGCTATGGTGCTATGGAGCTCTGAAGCCATGGAGCTCTGGTGCTATGGAGCTCTGGAGGTATGGAGCTCTGGAGGTATGGAGCTCTGGAGGTATGGAGCTATGGAGCCCTGGAGCTCTGGAGGTATGGAGCTATGGTGCTATGGAGCTCTGAAGCCATGGAGCTCTGGTGCTATGGAGCTCTGGAGGTATGGAGCTCTGGAGGTATGGAGCTCTGGAGGTATGGAGCTATGGAGCCCTGGAGCTCTGGAGGTATGGAGCTATGGTGCTATGGAGCTCTGAAGCCATGGAGCTCTGGTGCTATGGAGCTATGGAGCTCTGGTGCTATGGAGCTATGGAGGTATGGAGCCACCAGCCAGCACCCTCCGTGGCTGGATCAATGGAAGTGTTTTAGGTACCAGGCAGCCAAAGGGCCGAGGCCTCACGCTCGACCACGCCGGCGCAGAGTTCCAGCCGCTCGGATAAGCTCTGTCACTCACCCGCCGCGCAGCCACCGGTAACGGGGAAATGTCGCCGCCTGGCGGACACGCCGTTGTAAATGAATGGGCTTTCGCACTTAGTGCAATTTTCGCCAACTCTCTGACTTAGAGCTATGGAAGTATGGAGCTATGGAGCCACCAGCCACCCAGGCTGGAGCTATGGAGCTCTGGAGGTATGGAGCTCAGGTGCTATGGAAGTATGGAGCTATGGAGCTATGGAAGTATGGAGCTATGGAGCTATGGAGCTCTGGAAGTATGGAGCTATGGAGCTCTGGAGGTATGGAGCTATGGAGCCCTGGAGCCCTGGAGCTATGGAGCTCTGGTGCTATGGAGGTATGGAGCTCTGGAGGTATGGAGCTCTGGAGGTATGGAGCTATGGAGCTATGGAGCCCTGGAGCTATGGAGCTATGGAGCCCTGGAGCTATGGAGCTATGGAGCCCTGGAGCTATGGAGCTATGGAGCTCTGGTGCTATGGAGCTATGGAGCTCTGGTGCTATGGAGCTATGGAGCTCTGGTGCTATGGAGCTATGGAGCTCTGGTGCTATGGAGCTATGGAGCTCTGGAAGTATGGAGCTATGGAGCTCTGGAGGTATGGAGCTATGGAGCCCTGGAGCTATGGAGCCCTGGAGCTATGGAAGTATGGAGCTCTGGTGCTATGGAGCTATGGAGCTCTGGTGCTATGGAGCTATGGAGCTCTGGAGCTATGGAGCTCTGGAGGTATGGAGCTATGGAGCTATGGAGCTCTGGAGGTATGGAGCTATGGAGCTATGGAAGTATGGAGCTCTGGTGCTATGGAGCTATGGAGCTCTGGTGCTATGGAGCTATGGAGCTCTGGTGCTATGGAGCTATGGAGCTATGGAGCTATGGAAGTATGGAGCTCTGGTGCTATGGAGCTATGGAGCTCTGGTGCTATGGAGCTATGGAGCTCTGGTGCTATGGAGCTATGGAGCTCTGGTGCTATGGAGCTCTGGTGCTATGGAGCTATGGAGCTCTGGTGCTATGGAGCTATGGAGCTCTGGAGGTATGGAGCTCTGGAGGTATGGAGCTCTGGAGGTATGGAGCTTTGGAGCCCTGGAGCTATGGAGGTATGGAGCTATGGTGCTATGGAGCTCTGAAGCCATGGAGCTCTGGTGCTATGGAGCTCTGGAGCTCTGGAGGTATGGAGCTCTGGAGGTATGGAGCTATGGAGCCCTGGAGCTCTGGAGGTATGGAGCTATGGTGCTATGGAGCTCTGAAGCCATGGAGCTCTGGTGCTATGGAGCTCTGGAGCTCTGGAGGTATGGAGCTCTGGAGGTATGGAGCTATGGAGCCCTGGAGCTCTGGAGGTATGGAGCTATGGTGCTATGGAGCTCTGAAGCCATGGAGCTCTGGTGCTATGGAGCTCTGGAGCTCTGGAGGTATGGAGCTCTGGAGGTATGGAGCTATGGAGCCCTGGAGCTCTGGAGGTATGGAGCTATGGTGCTATGGAGCTCTGAAGCCATGGAGCTCTGGTGCTATGGAGCTCTGGAGGTATGGAGCTCTGGAGGTATGGAGCTCTGGAGGTATGGAGCTATGGAGCCCTGGAGCTCTGGAGGTATGGAGCTATGGTGCTATGGAGCTCTGAAGCCATGGAGCTCTGGTGCTATGGAGCTCTGGAGGTATGGAGCTCTGGAGGTATGGAGCTCTGGAGGTATGGAGCTATGGAGCCCTGGAGCTCTGGAGGTATGGAGCTATGGTGCTATGGAGCTCTGAAGCCATGGAGCTCTGGTGCTATGGAGCTCTGGAGGTATGGAGCTCTGGAGGTATGGAGCTCTGGAGGTATGGAGCTATGGAGCCCTGGAGCTCTGGAGGTATGGAGCTATGGTGCTATGGAGCTCTGAAGCCATGGAGCTCCGGTGCTATGGAGCTATGGAGCTCTGGTGCTATGGAGCTATGGAGGTATGGAGCCACCAGCCAGCACCCTCCGTGGCTGGATCAATGGAAGTGTTTTAGGTACCAGGCAGCCAAAGGGCCGAGGCCTCACGCTCGACCACGCCGGCGCAGAGTTCCAGCCGCTCGGATAAGCTATGTCACTCACCCGCCGCGCAGCCACCGGTAACGGGGAAATGTCGCCGCCTTGTGGACACGCCGTTGTAAATGAATGGGCTTTCGCACTTAGTGCAATTTTCGCCAACTCTCTGACTTAGAGCTATGGAAGTATGGAGCTATGGAGCCACCAGCCACCCAGGCTGGAGCTCTGGAGCTCTGGAGGTATGGAGCTCTGGTGCTATGGAAGTATGGAGCTCTGGTGCTATGGAAGTATGGAGCTATGGAGGTATGGAAGTATGGAGCTATGGAAGTATGGAGCTATGGAGCTCTGGAAGTATGGAGCTATGGAGCTCTGGAGGTATGGAGCCCTGGAGCTATGGAGCCCTGGAGCTATGGAAGTATGGAGCTCTGGTGCTATGGAGCTATGGAGCTCTGGTGCTATGGAGCTTTGGAGCTATGGAGCTCTGGAGCTATGGAGCTCTGGAGGTATGCAGCTATGGAGCTATGGAGCTCTGGAGGTATGGAGCTATGGAGCTATGGAAGTATGGAGCTCTGGTGCTATGGAGCTATGGAGCTCTGGTGCTATGGAGCTATGGAGCTCTGGTGCTATGGAGCTATGGAGCTCTGGAGCTCTGGAAGTATGGAGCTCTGGTGCTATGGAGCTATGGAGCTCTGGTGCTATGGAGCTATGGAGCTCTGGTGCTATGGAGCTATGGAGCTCTGGTGCTATGGAGCTCTGGTGCTATGGAGCTCTGGTGCTATGGAGCTATGGAGCTCTGGTGCTATGGAGCTATGGAGCTCTGGAGGTATGGAGCTCTGGAGGTATGGAGCTCTGGAGGTATGGAGCTATGGAGCCCTGGAGCTCTGGAGGTATGGAGCTATGGTGCTATGGAGCTCTGAAGCCATGGAGCTCTGGTGCTATGGAGCTCTGGAGCTCTGGAGGTATGGAGCTCTGGAGGTATGGAGCTATGGAGCCCTGGAGCTCTGGAGGTATGGAGCTATGGAGCTCTGAAGCCATGGAGCTCTGGTGCTATGGAGCTCTGGAGCTCTGGAGGTATGGAGCTCTGGAGGTATGGAGCTCTGGAGGTATGGAGCTATGGAGCCCTGGAGCTCTGGAGGTATGGAGCTATGGTGCTATGGAGCTCTGAAGCCATGGAGCTCTGGTGCTATGGAGCTCTGGAGGTATGGAGCTCTGGAGGTATGGAGCTCTGGAGGTATGGAGCTATGGAGCCCTGGAGCTCTGGAGGTATGGAGCTATGGTGCTATGGAGCTCTGAAGCCATGGAGCTCTGGTGCTATGGAGCTCTGGAGGTATGGAGCTCTGGAGGTATGGAGCTCTGGAGGTATGGAGCTATGGAGCCCTGGAGCTCTGGAGGTATGGAGCTATGGTGCTATGGAGCTCTGAAGCCATGGAGCTCTGGTGCTATGGAGCTATGGAGCTCTGGTGCTATGGAGCTATGGAGGTATGGAGCCACCAGCCAGCACCCTCCGTGGCTGGATCAATGGAAGTGTTTTAGGTACCAGGCAGCCAAAGGGCCGAGCTATGGAGCTATGGAGGTATGGAAGTATGGAGCTATGGAAGTATGGAGCTATGGAGCTCTGGAAGTATGGAGCTATGGAGCTCTGGAGGTATGGAGCCCTGGAGCTATGGAGCCCTGGAGCTATGGAAGTATGGAGCTCTGGTGCTATGGAGCTATGGAGCTCTGGTGCTATGGAGCTATGGAGCTATGGAGCTCTGGAGCTATGGAGCTCTGGAGGTATGGAGCTATGGAGCTATGGAGCTCTGGAGGTATGGAGCTATGGAGCTATGGAAGTATGGAGCTCTGGTGCTATGGAGCTATGGAGCTCTGGTGCTATGGAGCTATGGAGCTCTGGTGCTATGGAGCTATGGAGCTATGGAGCTCTGGAAGTATGGAGCTCTGGTGCTATGGAGCTATGGAGATCTGGTGCTATGGAGCTATGGAGCTCTGGTGCTATGGAGCTCTGGTGCTATGGAGCTCTGGTGCTATGGAGCTATGGAGCTCTGGTGCTATGGAGCTCTGGAGGTATGGAGCTCTGGAGGTATGGAGCTCTGGAGGTATGGAGCTATGGAGCCCTGGAGCTCTGGAGGTATGGAGCTATGGTGCTATGGAGCTCTGAAGCCATGGAGCTCTGGTGCTATGGAGCTATGGAGCTCTGGTGCTATGGAGCTATGGAGCTATGGAGCTCTGGAAGTATGGAGCTCTGGTGCTATGGAGCTATGGAGCTCTGGTGCTATGGAGCTATGGAGCTCTGGTGCTATGGAGCTATGGAGCTCTGGTGCTATGGAGCTCTGGTGCTATGGAGCTCTGGTGCTATGGAGCTATGGAGCTCTGGTGCTATGGAGCTATGGAGCTCTGGAGGTATGGAGCTCTGGAGGTATGGAGCTCTGGAGGTATGGAGCTATGGAGCCCTGGAGCTCTGGAGGTATGGAGCTATGGTGCTATGGAGCTCTGAAGCCATGGAGCTCTGGTGCTATGGAGCTCTGGAGGTATGGAGCTCTGGAGGTATGGAGCTCTGGAGGTATGGAGCTATGGAGCCCTGGAGCTCTGGAGGTATGGAGCTATGGTGCTATGGAGCTCTGAAGCCATGGAGCTCTGGTGCTATGGAGCTATGGAGCTCTGGTGCTATGGAGCTATGGAGGTATGGAGCCACCAGCCAGCACCCTCCGTGGCTGGATCAATGGAAGTGTTTTAGGTACCAGGCAGCCAAAGGGCCGAGCTATGGAGCTATGGAGGTATGGAAGTATGGAGCTATGGAAGTATGGAGCTATGGAGCTCTGGAAGTATGGAGCTATGGAGCTCTGGAGGTATGGAGCCCTGGAGCTATGGAGCCCTGGAGCTATGGAAGTATGGAGCTCTGGTGCTATGGAGCTATGGAGCTCTGGTGCTATGGAGCTATGGAGCTATGGAGCTCTGGAGCTATGGAGCTCTGGAGGTATGGAGCTATGGAGCTATGGAGCTCTGGAGGTATGGAGCTATGGAGCTATGGAAGTATGGAGCTCTGGTGCTATGGAGCTATGGAGCTCTGGTGCTATGGAGCTATGGAGCTCTGGTGCTATGGAGCTATGGAGCTATGGAGCTCTGGAAGTATGGAGCTCTGGTGCTATGGAGCTATGGAGATCTGGTGCTATGGAGCTATGGAGCTCTGGTGCTATGGAGCTCTGGTGCTATGGAGCTCTGGTGCTATGGAGCTATGGAGCTCTGGTGCTATGGAGCTCTGGAGGTATGGAGCTCTGGAGGTATGGAGCTCTGGAGGTATGGAGCTATGGAGCCCTGGAGCTCTGGAGGTATGGAGCTATGGTGCTATGGAGCTCTGAAGCCATGGAGCTCTGGTGCTATGGAGCTATGGAGCTCTGGTGCTATGGAGCTATGGAGCTATGGAGCTCTGGAAGTATGGAGCTCTGGTGCTATGGAGCTATGGAGCTCTGGTGCTATGGAGCTATGGAGCTCTGGTGCTATGGAGCTATGGAGCTCTGGTGCTATGGAGCTCTGGTGCTATGGAGCTCTGGTGCTATGGAGCTATGGAGCTCTGGTGCTATGGAGCTATGGAGCTCTGGAGGTATGGAGCTCTGGAGGTATGGAGCTCTGGAGGTATGGAGCTATGGAGCCCTGGAGCTCTGGAGGTATGGAGCTATGGTGCTATGGAGCTCTGAAGCCATGGAGCTCTGGTGCTATGGAGCTCTGGAGCTCTGGAGGTATGGAGCTCTGGAGGTATGGAGCTATGGAGCCCTGGAGCTCTGGAGGTATGGAGCTATGGTGCTATGGAGCTCTGAAGCCATGGAGCTCTGGTGCTATGGAGCTCTGGAGCTCTGGAGGTATGGAGCTCTGGAGGTATGGAGCTCTGGAGGTATGGAGCTATGGAGCCCTGGAGCTCTGGAGGTATGGAGCTATGGTGCTATGGAGCTCTGAAACCATGGAGCTCTGGTGCTATGGAACTCTGGAGGTATGGAGCTCTGGAGGTATGGAGCTCTGGAGGTATGGAGCTATGGAGCCCTGGAGCTCTGGAGGTATGGAGCTATGGTGCTATGGAGCTCTGAAGCCATGGAGCTCTGGTGCTATGGAGCTATGGAGCTCTGGTGCTATGGAGCTATGGAGGTATGGAGCCACCATCCAGCACCCTCCGTGGCTGGATCAATGGAAGTGTTTTAGGTACCAGGCAGCCAAAGGGCCGAGGCCTCACGCTCGACCACGCCGGCGCAGAGTTCCAGCCGCTCGGATAAGCTCTGTCACTCACCCGCCGCGCAGCCACCGGTAACGGGGAAATGTCGCCGCCTTGTGGACACGCCGTTGTAAATGAATGGGCTTTCGCACTTAGTGCAATTTTCGCCAACTCTCTGACTTAGAGCTATGGAAGTATGGAGCTATGGAGCCACCAGCCACCCAGGCTGGAGCTCTGGAGCTCTGGAGGTATGGAGCTCTGGTGCTATGGAAGTATGGAGCTCTGGTGCTATGGAAGTATGGAGCTATGGAGGTATGGAAGTATGGAGCTATGGAAGTATGGAGCTATGGAGCTCTGGAAGTATGGAGCTATGGAGCTCTGGAGGTATGGAGCCCTGGAGCTATGGAGCCCTGGAGCTATGGAAGTATGGAGCTCTGGTGCTATGGAGCTATGGAGCTCTGGTGCTATGGAGCTATGGAGCTATGGAGCTCTGGAGCTATGGAGCTCTGGAGGTATGGAGCTATGGAGCTATGGAGCTCTGGAGGTATGGAGCTATGGAGCTATGGAAGTATGGAGCTCTGGTGCTATGGAGCTATGGAGCTCTGGTGCTATGGAGCTATGGAGCTCTGGTGCTATGGAGCTATGGAGCTATGGAGCTCTGGAAGTATGGAGCTCTGGTGCTATGGAGCTATGGAGCTCTGGTGCTATGGAGCTATGGAGCTCTGGTGCTATGGAGCTCTGGTGCTATGGAGCTCTGGTGCTATGGAGCTATGGAGCTCTGGTGCTATGGAGCTCTGGAGGTATGGAGCTCTGGAGGTATGGAGCTCTGGAGGTATGGAGCTATGGAGCCCTGGAGCTCTGGAGGTATGGAGCTATGGTGCTATGGAGCTCTGAAGCCATGGAGCTCTGGTGCTATGGAGCTATGGAGCTCTGGTGCTATGGAGCTATGGAGCTATGGAGCTCTGGAAGTATGGAGCTCTGGTGCTATGGAGCTATGGAGCTCTGGT
Source organism: Syngnathus leptorhynchus (assembly GCF_054491065.1). Lineage (NCBI taxonomy): Eukaryota > Metazoa > Chordata > Actinopteri > Syngnathiformes > Syngnathidae > Syngnathus > Syngnathus leptorhynchus. The sequence goes on from NW_028232021.1 coordinate 114,997, forward strand.
GCTATGGAGCTATGGAGCTCTGGTGCTATGGAGCTATGGAGCTCTGGTGCTATGGAGCTCTGGTGCTATGGAGCTCTGGTGCTATGGAGCTATGGAGCTCTGGTGCTATGGAGCTATGGAGCTCTGGAGGTATGGAGCTCTGGAGGTATGGAGCTCTGGAGGTATGGAGCTATGGAGCCCTGGAGCTCTGGAGGTATGGAGCTATGGTGCTATGGAGCTCTGAAGCCATGGAGCTCTGGTGCTATGGAGCTCTGGAGCTCTGGAGGTATGGAGCTCTGGAGGTATGGAGCTATGGAGCCCTGGAGCTCTGGAGGTATGGAGCTATGGTGCTATGGAGCTCTGAAGCCATGGAGCTCTGGTGCTATGGAGCTCTGGAGCTCTGGAGGTATGGAGCTCTGGAGGTATGGAGCTCTGGAGGTATGGAGCTATGGAGCCCTGGAGCTCTGGAGGTATGGAGCTATGGTGCTATGGAGCTCTGAAGCCATGGAGCTCTGGTGCTATGGAGCTCTGGAGGTATGGAGCTCTGGAGGTATGGAGCTCTGTAGGTATGGAGCTATGGAGCCCTGGAGCTCTGGAGGTATGGAGCTATGGTGCTATGGAGCTCTGAAGCCATGGAGCTCTGGTGCTATGGAGCTATGGAGCTTTGGTGCTATGGAGCTATGGAGGTATGGAGCCACCAGCCAGCACCCTCCGTGGCTGGATCAATGGAAGTGTTTTAGGTACCAGGCAGCCAAAGGGCCGAGGCCTCACGCTCGACCACGCCGGCGCAGAGTTCCAGCCGCTCGGATAAGCTCTGTCACTCACCCGCCGCGCAGCCACCGGTAACGGGGAAATGTCGCCGCCTTGTGGACACGCCGTTGTAAATGAATGGGCTTTCGCACTTAGTGCAATTTTCGCCAACTCTCTGACTTAGAGCTATGGAAGTATGGAGCTATGGAGCCACCAGCCACCCAGGCTGGAGCTCTGGAGCTCTGGAGGTATGGAGCTCTGGTGCTATGGAAGTATGGAGCTCTGGTGCTATGGAAGTATGGAGCTATGGAGGTATGGAAGTATGGAGCTATGGAAGTATGGAGCTATGGAGCTCTGGAAGTATGGAGCTATGGAGCTCTGGAGGTATGGAGCCCTGGAGCTATGGAGCCCTGGAGCTATGGAAGTATGGAGCTCTGGTGCTATGGAGCTATGGAGCTCTGGTGCTATGGAGCTATGGAGCTATGGAGCTCTGGAGCTATGGAGCTCTGGAGGTATGGAGCTATGGAGCTATGGAGCTCTGGAGGTATGGAGCTATGGAGCTATGGAAGTATGGAGCTCTGGTGCTATGGAGCTATGGAGCTCTGGTGCTATGGAGCTATGGAGCTCTGGTGCTATGGAGCTATGGAGCTATGGAGCTCTGGAAGTATGGAGCTCTGGTGCTATGGAGCTATGGAGCTCTGGTGCTATGGAGCTATGGAGCTCTGGTGCTATGGAGCTATGGAGCTCTGGTGCTATGGAGCTATGGAGCTCTGGAAGTATGGAGCTATGGAGCTCTGGAGGTATGGAGCTATGGAGCCCTGGAGCTATGGAGCCCTGGAGCTATGGAAGTATGGAGCTCTGGTGCTATGGAGCTATGGAGCTCTGGTGCTATGGAGCTATGGAGCTCTGGAGCTATGGAGCTCTGGAGGTATGGAGCTATGGAGCTATGGAGCTCTGGAGGTATGGAGCTATGGAGCTATGGAAGTATGGAGCTCTGGTGCTATGGAGCTATGGAGCTATGGAGCTCTGGTGCTATGGAGCTATGGAGCTCTGGTGCTATGGAGCTATGGAGCTATGGAGCTCTGGAAGTATGGAGCTCTGGTGCTATGGAGCTATGGAGCTCTGGTGCTATGGAGCTATGGAGCTCTGGTGCTATGGAGCTATGGAGCTCTGGTGCTATGGAGCTCTGGTGCTATGGAGCTATGGAGCTCTGGTGCTATGGAGCTATGGAGCTCTGGAGGTATGGAGCTCTGGAGGTATGGAGCTCTGGAGGTATGGAGCTTTGGAGCCCTGGAGCTCTGGAGGTATGGAGCTATGGTGCTATGGAGCTCTGAAGCTTTGGTGCTATGGAGCTCTGAAGCCATGGAGCTCTGGTGCTATGGAGCTCTGGAGCTCTGGAGGTATGGAGCTCTGGAGGTATGGAGCTCTGGAGGTATGGAGTTCTGGAGGTATGGAGCTATGGAGCCCTGGAGCTCTGGAGGTATGGAGCTATGGTGCTATGGAGCTCTGAAGCCATGGAGCTCTGGTGCTATGGAGCTATGGAGCTTTGGTGCTATGGAGCTATGGAGGTATGGAGCCACCAGCCAGCACCCTCCGTGGCTGGATCAATGGAAGTGTTTTAGGTACCAGGCAACCAAAGGGCCGAGGCCTCACGCTCGACCACGCCGGCGCAGAGTTCCAGCCGCTCGGATAAGCTCTGTCACTCACCCGCCGCGCAGCCACCGGTAACGGGGAAATGTCGCCGCCTGGCGGACACGCCGTTGTAAATGAATGGGCTTTCGCACTTAGTGCAATTTTCGCCAACTCTCTGACTTAGAGCTATGGAAGTATGGAGCTATGGAGCCACCAGCCACCCAGGCTGGAGCTATGGAGCTCTGGAGGTATGGAGCTCAGGTGCTATGGAAGTATGGAGCTATGGAGCTATGGAAGTATGGAGCTATGGAGCTATGGAGCTCTGGAAGTATGGAGCTATGGAGCTCTGGAGGTATGGAGCTATGGAGCCCTGGAGCCCTGGAGCTATGGAGCTCTGGTGCTATGGAGGTATGGAGCTCTGGAGGTATGGAGCTCTGGAGGTATGGAGCTATGGAGCTATGGAGCCCTGGAGCTATGGAGCTATGGAGCCCTGGAGCAATGGAGCTATGGAGCCCTGGAGCTATGGAGCTATGGAGCTCTGGTGCTATGGAGCTATGGAGCTCTGGTGCTATGGAGCTATGGAGCTCTGGTGCTATGGAGCTATGGAGCTCTGGTGCTATGGAGCTATGGAGCTCTGGAAGTATGGAGCTATGGAGCTCTGGAGGTATGGAGCTATGGAGCCCTGGAGCTATGGAGCCCTGGAGCTATGGAAGTATGGAGCTCTGGTGCTATGGAGCTATGGAGCTCTGGTGCTATGGAGCTATGGAGCTCTGGAGCTATGGAGCTCTGGAGGTATGGAGCTATGGAGCTATGGAGCTCTGGAGGTATGGAGCTATGGAGCTATGGAAGTATGGAGCTCTGGTGCTATGGAGCTATGGAGCTCTGGTGCTATGGAGCTATGGAGCTCTGGTGCTATGGAGCTATGGAGCTATGGAGCTCTGGAAGTATGGAGCTCTGGTGCTATGGAGCTATGGAGCTCTGGTGCTATGGAGCTATGGAGCTCTGGTGCTATGGAGCTATGGAGCTCTGGTGCTATGGAGCTCTGGTGCTATGGAGCTCTGGTGCTATGGAGCTATGGAGCTCTGGTGCTATGGAGGTATGGAGCTCTGGAGGTATGGAGCTCTGGAGGTATGGAGCTTTGGAGCCCTGGAGCTCTGGAGGTATGGAGCTATGGTGCTATGGAGCTCTGAAGCCATGGAGCTCTGGTGCTATGGAGCTCTGGAGCTCTGGAGGTATGGAGCTCTGGAGGTATGGAGCTATGGAGCCCTGGAGCTCTGGAGGTATGGAGCTATGGTGCTATGGAGCTCTGAAGCCATGGAGCTCTGGTGCTATGGAGCTCTGGAGCTCTGGAGGTATGGAGCTCTGGAGGTATGGAGCTATGGAGCCCTGGAGCTCTGGAGGTATGGAGCTATGGTGCTATGGAGCTCTGAAGCCATGGAGCTCTGGTGCTATGGAGCTCTGGAGCTCTGGAGGTATGGAGCTCTGGAGGTATGGAGCTATGGAGCCCTGGAGCTCTGGAGGTATGGAGCTATGGTGCTATGGAGCTCTGAAGCCATGGAGCTCTGGTGCTATGGAGCTCTGGAGGTATGGAGCTCTGGAGGTATGGAGCTCTGGAGGTATGGAGCTATGGAGCCCTGGAGCTCTGGAGGTATGGAGCTATGGTGCTATGGAGCTCTGAAGCCATGGAGCTCTGGTGCTATGGTGCTATGGAGCTCTGGTGCTATGGAGCTATGGAGGTATGGAGCCACCAGCCAGCACCCTCCGTGGCTGGATCAATGGAAGTGTTTTAGGTACCAGGCAGCCAAAGGGCCGAGGCCTCACGCTCGACCACGCCGGCGCAGAGTTCCAGCCGCTCGGATAAGCTCTGTCACTCACCCGCCGCGCAGCCACCGGTAACGGGGAAATGTCGCCGCCTGGCGGACACGCCGTTGTAAATGAATGGGCTTTCGCACTTAGTGCAATTTTCGCCAACTCTCTGACTTAGAGCTATGGAAGTATGGAGCTATGGAGCCACCAGCCACCCAGGCTGGAGCTATGGAGCTCTGGAGGTATGGAGCTCAGGTGCTATGGAAGTATGGAGCTATGGAGCTATGGAAGTATGGAGCTATGGAGCTATGGAGCTCTGGAAGTATGGAGCTATGGAGCTCTGGAGGTATGGAGCTATGGAGCCCTGGAGCCCTGGAGCTATGGAGCTCTGGTGCTATGGAGGTATGGAACTCTGGAGGTATGGAGCGCTGGAGGTATGGAGCTATGGAGCTATGGAGCCCTGGAGCTATGGAGCTATGGAGCCCTGGAGCTATGGAGCTATGGAGCCCTGGAGCTATGGAGCTATGGAGCTCTGGTGCTATGGAGCTATGGAGCTCTGGTGCTATGGAGCTATGGAGCTCTGGTGCTATGGAGCTATGGAGCTCTGGTGCTATGGAGCTATGGAGCTCTGGAAGTATGGAGCTATGGAGCTCTGGAGGTATGGAGCTATGGAGCCCTGGAGCTATGGAGCCCTGGAGCTATGGAAGTATGGAGCTCTGGTGCTATGGAGCTATGGAGCTCTGGTGCTATGGAGCTATGGAGCTCTGGTGCTATGGAGCTATGGAGCTCTGGTGCTATGGAGCTCTGGTGCTATGGAGCTCTGGTGCTATGGAGCTATGGAGCTCTGGTGCTATGGAGCTCTGGAGGTATGGAGCTCTGGAGGTATGGAGCTCTGGAGGTATGGCGCTATGGAGCCCTGGAGCTCTGGAGGTATGGAGCTATGGTGCTATGGAGCTCTGAAGCCATGGAGCTCTGGTGCTATGGAGCTATGGAGCTCTGGTGCTATGGAGCTATGGAGCTATGGAGCTCTGGAAGTATGGAGCTCTGGTGCTATGGAGCTATGGAGCTCTGGTGCTATGGAGCTATGGAGCTCTGGTGCTATGGAGCTATGGAGCTCTGGTGCTATGGAGCTCTGGTGCTATGGAGCTCTGGTGCTATGGAGCTATGGAGCTCTGGTGCTATGGAGCTATGGAGCTCTGGAGGTATGGAGCTCTGGAGGTATGGAGCTCTGGAGGTATGGAGCTATGGAGCCCTGGAGCTCTGGAGGTATGGAGCTATGGTGCTATGGAGCTCTGAAGCCATGGAGCTCTGGTGCTATGGAGCTCTGGAGCTCTGGAGGTATGGAGCTCTGGAGGTATGGAGCTATGGAGCCCTGGAGCTCTGGAGGTATGGAGCTATGGTGCTATGGAGCTCTGAAGCCATGGAGCTCTGGTGCTATGGAGCTCTGGAGCTCTGGAGGTATGGAGCTCTGGAGGTATGGAGCTCTGGAGGTATGGAGCTATGGAGCCCTGGAGCTCTGGCGGTATGGAGCTATGGTGCTATGGAGCTCTGAAGCCATGGAGCTCTGGTACCTAAAACACTTCCATTGATCCAGAGCTCCATACCTCCAGAGCTCCATAGCTCCATAGCTGCATACCTCCAGAGCTCCATAGCTCCAGAGCTCCATAGCTCCATAGCTCCATAGCACCAGAGCTCCATAGCTCCATAGCACCAGAGCTCCATACTTCCATAGTTCCAGGGCTCCATAGCTCCAGGGCTCCATACCTCCAGAGCTCCATAGCTCCATACTTCCAGAGCTCCATAGCTCCATACTTCCATAGCTCCATACTTCCATACCTCCATAGCTCCATACTTCCATAGCACCAGAGCTCCATACTTCCATAGCACCAGAGCTCCATACCTCCAGAGCTCCAGAGCTCCAGCCTGGGTGGCTGGTGGCTCCATAGCTCCATACTTCCATAGCTCTAAGTCAGAGAGTTGGCGAAAATTGCACTAAGTGCGAAAGCCCATTCATTTACAACGGCGTGTCCACAAGGCGGCGACATTTCCCCGTTACCGGTGGCTGCGCGGCGGGTGAGTGACAGAGCTTATCCGAGCGGCTGGAACTCTGCGCCGGCGTGGTCGAGCGTGAGGCCTTGGCCCTTTGGCTGCCTGGTACCTAAAACACTTCCATTGATCCAGCCACGGAGGGTGCTGGCTGGTGGCTCCATACCTCCATAGCTCCATAGCACCAGAGCTCCATAGCTCCATAGCACCAGAGCTCCATGGCTTCAGAGCTCCATAGCACCATAGCTCCATACCTCCAGAGCTCCAGGGCTCCAAAGCTCCATACCTCCAGAGCTCCATACCTCCAGAGCTCCATACCTCCAGAGCTCCATAGCTCCATAGCACCAGAGCTCCATAGCTCCATAGCACCAGAGCTCCATAGCACCATAGCTCCATAGCACCAGAGCTCCATAGCTCCATAGCACCAGAGCTCCATAACTCCATAGCACCAGAGCTCCATAGCTCCATAGCACCAGAGCTCCATACTTCCAGAGCTCCATAGCTCCATAGCTCCATAGCACCAGAGCTCCATAGCTCCATAGCACCAGAGCTCCATAGCTCCATAGCACCAGAGCTCCATACTTCCATAGCTCCATAGCTCCATACCTCCAGAGCTCCATAGCTCCATACCTCCAGAGCTCCATACTTCCAGAGCTCCATAGCTCCATAGCTCCATACTTCCATACTTCCATAGCTCCATAGCTCCATAGCTCCACATTTCCATAGCTCCATAGCTCCAGAGCTCCATAGCTCCATACTTCCATAGCTCCATAGCTCCAGAGCTCCAGAGCTCCATAGCTCCATACTTCCATAGCTCCATAGCTCCAGAGCTCCAGAGCTCCATAGCTCCATACCTCCATAGCTCCATAGCTCCATACTTCCATAGCTCCATAGCTCCAGAGCTCCATAGCTCCATACTTCCATAGCTCCATAGCTCCAGAGCTCCAGAGCTCCATAGCTCCATAGCTCCATAGCTCCATAGCTCCATACTTCCATAGCTCCATAGCTCCAGAGCTCCATAGCTCCATACTTCCATAGCTCCATAGCTCCATACTTCCATAGCTCCATAGCTCCATAGCTCCAGGCACGGAGGGTGCTGGAGCTCCACACTTCCATAGGCAGGGAGGGTGCTGGAGCTCCACACTTCCATAGGCAGGGAGGGTGCTGGAGCTCCACACTTCCATAGGCAGGGAGGGTGCTGGAGCTCCACACTTCCATAGGCAGGGAGGGTGCTGGAGCTCCACACTTCCATAGGCAGGGAGGGTGCTGGAGCTCCACACTTCCATAGGCAGGGAGGGTGCTGGAGCTCCACACTTCCATAGGCAGGGAGGGTGCTGGAGCTCCACACTTCCATAGGCAGGGAGGGTGCTGGAGCTCCACACTTCCATAGGCAGGGAGGGTGCTGGAGCTCCACACTTCCATAGGCAGGGAGGGTGCTGGAGCTCCACACTTCCATAGGCAGGGAGGGTGCTGGAGCTCCACACTTCCATAGGCAGGGAGGGTGCTGGAGCTCCACACTTCCATAGGCAGGGAGGGTGCTGGAGCTCCACACTTCCATAGGCAGGGAGGGTGCTGGAGCTCCACACTTCCATAGGCAGGGAGGGTGCTGGAGCTCCACACTTCCATAGGCACGGAGGGTGCTGGAGCTCCACACTTCCATAGGCACGGAGGGTGCTGGAGCTCCACACTTCCATAGCTCCAGGCACGGAGGGTGCTGGCACATCCACACTTCCAGCCACGGAGCATGCTGGCACTTCCACCTTGCTTGCTAAGTCGGCGTGATCTTGCCCAAAAAGTCCCTCCCGAGCTCCAGCTGGAAGTGTAAAAAGAACCGGGCTGGATAAAAAAAAGAACCGGGCTGGATAAAAAAAGAACCGGGCGACCCGTTAAAATTGCTTAGCCGAGGTCCTGGAAGCCTAACACGGCGTGATCTTGTGCAAAAAGCCGCTCCCGAGCTCCAGCTGGAAGTGTAAAAAGAACCGGGCTGGATAAAAAAAGAACCGGGCTGGATAAAAAAAAGAACCGGGCGGCCCGTTAAAATTGCTTAGCCGAGGTCCTGGAAGCCTAACCCGGCGTGATCTTGTGCAAATAGCCGCTGCCGAGCTCCAGCTGGAAGTGTGAAAAGAACCGGGCTGGATAAAAAAAAGAACCGGGCTGGATCAAAAAAGAACCGGGCGACCCGTTAAAATTGCTTAGCCGAGGTCCTGGAAGCCTAACCCGGCGTGATCTTGTGCAAAAAGCCGCTCCCGAGCTCCAGCTGGAAGTGTAAAAAGAACCGGGCTGGATAAAAAAAAGAACCGGGCGGCCCGTTAAAATTGCTTAGCCGAGGTCCTGGAAGCCTAACCCGGCGTGATCTTGTGCAAAAAGCCGCTCCCGAGCTCCAGCTGGAAGTGTAAAAAGAACCGGGCTGGATAAAAAAAAGAACCGGGCTGGATCAAAAAAGAACCGGGCGACCCGTTAAAATTGCTTAGCCGAGGTCCTGGAAGCCTAACACGGCGTGATCTTGTGCAAAAAGCCGCTCCCGAGCTCCAGCTGGAAGTGTAAAAAGAACCGGGCTGGATAAAAAAAGAACCGGGCTGGATCAAAAAAGAACCGGGCGACCCGTTAAAATTGCTTAGCCGAGGTCCTGGAAGCCTAACACGGCGTGATCTTGCCCGAAAGTCGGCCTCTATACTTCCATTTTAGGTACCAGGCGCTCATAGTGTGTTGGTCCCACTAGTCAGTGTACTGGTCCCACTCGCTAGTGTACTGGTCCCCCTAGTCAGTGTACTCATCCAGTTACCCCCCGTTTTCCAAAACACAATCGGCACGTATAAGGGGGGGACTCCTGAGAGAGATGAGGTATATGCCAGCGCAACACCAATCCGCTCCGCGCTGGTTCCCATGTCGGCTACGGATGAATAAAACCAGCCTGTCCCCCCTGGAGCTCACGAGACACGGAATTTTTTCTAAGTGCCAACGGCTCTTCCGAGCAAACGTGTCCGCTCCGGCTGGTTCCCCCGTCGGCCTCGAATGACGAAAAATGCCGGTCTCCGCCCGGAGCTCATGACAAACGAAAAATTTTCTAAGTGCCAACGGCACTTGCGAGCGAATGTGTCCGCTCGGCGCTGGTTCCCGGGTCGAACCCGGAAGACGAAAAACGCCGGTCTCCGCCCGGAGCTCATGACAAACGAAAAATTTTCTAAGTGCCAACGGCACTTGCGAGCGAATGTGTCCGCTCGGCGCTGGTTCCCGGGTCGAACCCGGAAGACGAAAAACGCCGGTCCTCGCCCGGAGCTCATGACAAACGAAAAATTTTCTAAGTGCCAACGGCACTTGCGAGCGAATGTGTCCGCTCGGCGCTGGTTCCCGGGTCGAACCCGGAAGACGAAAAACGCCGGTCTCCGCCCGGAGCTCATGACAAACGAAAAATTTTCCAAGTGCCAACGGCACTTGCGAGCGAATGTGTCCGCTCGGCGCTGGTTCCCGGGTCGAACCCGGAAGACGAAAAACGCCGGTCCTCGCCCGGAGCTCATGACAAACGAAAAATTTTCTAAGTGCCAACGGCACTTGCGAGCGAATGTGTCCGCTCGGCGCTGGTTCCCGGGTCGGACCCGGAAGACGAAAAACGCCGGTCTCCGCCCGGAGCTCATGACAAACGAAAAATTTTCTAAGTGCCAACGGCACTTGCGAGCGAATGTGTCCGCTCGGCGCTGGTTCCCGGGTCGAACCCGGAAGACGAAAAACGCCGGTCCTCGCCCGGAGCTCATGACAAACGAAAAATTTTCTAAGTGCCAACAGCACTTGCGAGCGAATGTGTCCGCTCGGCGCTGGTTCCCGGGTCGGACCCGGAAGACGAAAAACGCCGGTCCTCGCCTGGAGGTCCCAGCAAAATCGGCGAAAAAACGACTGTCAACTTTCGAAAAAACGGCTAAGTGTCGACTTTCGAAAAAACGGCTAAGTGTCAACTTTCGAAAAAACGGCTAAGTGTCAACTTTCGAAAAAACGACTAAGTGTCGCCTCTCTGAAAAAACGGCAGAGTGCCCACGGCTCTGCGGGGCTTGTGAGTCCGCCCCGCGCCGGTTCGGCGGTCGGCCTCAAAAAGCGAAAAATCAGCCTCTCTCCCTGGAGCTCACCAAAAATTTGTCGAAATTTTTCTAAGTTCTCCTCGAGGTACCAGGGGGTGAGGTACCCGGGCTAAGATGCAGTACCTTTTTTGGTCTTCAGGTGCGCCAGAGTACAATGAAATGGTCCCAGTAGTCAGTGTACTCATCGACTTTCCCCCCGTTTTCCAAAGCACCTCGTTTACGAGTATGGAGGAGATGGTGCTGGTCTCCCCACGGCGTCGGACACGCCGTCCTCGACAGCACAAGGTCGGATAGAAGACCTGGAAAGCGCCGTGGCACGCGCTGGAGGTGGGCACTGTGGCGAAAAAACGACTAAGTGTCAACTTTCGAAAAAACGACTAAGTGTCAACTTTCGAAAAAACGGCTAAGTGTCAACTTTCGAAAAAACGACTAAGTGTCACCTCTCTGAAAAAATGGCAAAGTGTCGCCTCTCTGAAAATTTTCTAAGTGCCCACGGCTCTGCGGGCTCGTGCATCCGAGCCGCGCCGGTTCTGCAACCGGCCTAGAATGACGAAAAATAACGGTCTCCTCCTGGAGCTCACAGCCAATTGTGGCGAAAAAGTGGCAAAGTGCCCACGGCTCTGCGGGCTCGTGCATCCGACCCGCGCCGGTTCTGCAGCCGGCCTCGAATGACGAAAAATGACGGTCTCCTCCTGGAGCTCACAGCCAACTTGGCAAAAAGTTTCTAAGTGCCCACGGCCCTGCCGAGCTTTGGCGTCCGCCCAGCGCCGGTTCCGCAGTCGGCCTCGAATGACGAAAAATGACGGTCTCCTCCTGGAGCTCACAGCCAACTTGGCAAAAAGTTTCTAAGTGCCCACGGCCCTGCCGAGCTTTGGCGTCCGCCCAGCGCCGGTTCCGCAGTCGGCCTCGAATGACGAAAAATAACGGTCTCCTCCTGGAGCTCACAGCCAACTTGGCAAAAAGTTTCTAAGTGCCCACGGCCCTGCCGAGCTTTGGCGTCCGCCCAGCGCCGGTTCCGCAGTCGGCCTCGAATGACGAAAAATAACGGTCTCCTCCTGGAGCTCACAGCCAACGTGGCAAAAAGTTTCTAAGTGCCCACGGCCCTGCCGAGCTTTGGCGTCCGCCCAGCGCCGGTTCCGCAGTCGGCCTCGAATGACGAAAAATAACGGTCTCCTCCTGGAGCTCACAGCCAACTTGGCAAAAAGTTTCTAAGTGCCCACGGCCCTGCCGAGCTTTGGCGTCCGCCCAGCGCCGGTTCCGCAGTCGGCCTCGAATGACGAAAAATAACGGTCTCCTCCTGGAGCTCACAGCCAACTTGGCAAAAAGTTTCTAAGTGCCCACGGCCCTGCCGAGCTTTGGCGTCCGCCCAGCGCCGGTTCCGCAGTCGGCCTCGAATGACGAAAAATAACGGTCTCCTCCTGGAGCTCACAGCCAACTTGGCAAAAAGTTTCTAAGTGCCCACGGCCCTGCCGAGCTTTGGCGTCCGCCCAGCGCCGGTTCCGCAGTCGGCCTCGAATGACGAAAAATAACGGTCTCCTCCTGGAGCTCACAGCCAACTTGGCAAAAAGTTTCTAAGTGCCCACGGCCCTGCCGAGCTTTGGCGTCCGCCCAGCGCCGGTTCCGCAGTCGGCCTCGAATGACGAAAAATAACGGTCTCCTCCTGGAGCTCACAGCCAACTTGGCAAAAAGTTTCTAAGTGCCCACGGCCCTGCCGAGCTTTGGCGTCCGCCCAGCGCCGGTTCCGCAGTCGGCCTCGAATGACGAAAAATAACGGTCTCCTCCTGGAGCTCACAGCCAACTTGGCAAAAAGTTTCTAAGTGTCACATCTCTGAAAAAACGGCTAAGTGTCGACTTTCGAAAAAACGGCAAAGTGTCACATCTCTGAAAAAACGGCTAAGTGTCGACTTTCGAAAAAACGGCTAAGTGTCAACTTTCGAAAAAACGGCTAAGTGTCGCCTCTCTGAAAAAACGGCAAAGTGTCAACTTTCGAAAAAACGACAGAGTGTCGCCTCTCTGAAAAAACGACTAAGTGTCGACTCTGAGAAAATGGCAAAGTGCCCACGGCTCTGCGGGCTCGTGCATCCGACCCGCGCCGGTTCCCCAGCCGGCCTGAAATAAGGCAAAACCAGCCTCTCCGCCTGGAGCTCAGAGCCAACTTGGCGAATATTTTCTAAGTGCCCACGGCTCTGCGTGGCTACGGCGTCTGCCCAGCGCCGGTTCCTGGGTCGAACCCCGAGGACGAGGAATGCCGGTCTCCGCCTGGAGGTCCCAGCTTAATCGGCGAAAATTTTCTAAGTGCCCACGGCTCTGCCGGGCTCGTGCATCCGACCCGCGCCGGTTCCCCAGCCGGCCTGAAATAAGGCAAAACCAGCCTCTCCCCCTGGAGCTCAGAGCCAATTGTGGCGAAAAAACGACTAAGTGTCAACTTTCGAAAAAACGACTAAGTGTCAACTTTCCAAAAAAACGGCTAAGTGTCGACTTTCGAAAAAACGGCTAAGTGTCAACTTTCGAAAAAACGACTAAGTGTCGCCTCCGAAAAAACGACTAAGTGTCGCCTCTCTGAAAAAACGACTAAGTGCCCACGGCTCTGCGGGGCTTGTGAGTCCGCCCCGCGCCGGTTCGGCGGTCGGCCTCAAAAAGCGAAAAATCAGCCTCTCTCCCTGGAGCTCACCAAAAATTTGTCGAAATTTTTCTAAGTTCTCCTCGAGGTACCAGGGGGTGAGGTACCCGGGCTAAGATGCAGTACCTTTTTTGGTCTTCAGGTGCGCCAGAGTACAATGAAATGGTCCCAGTAGTCAGTGTACTCATCGACTTTCCCCCCGTTTTCCAAAGCACCTCGTTTACGAGTATGGAGGAGATGGTGCTGGTCTCCCCACGGCGTCGGACACGCCGTCCTCGACAGCACAAGGTCGGATAGAAGACCTGGAAAGCGCCGTGGCACGCGCTGGAGGTGGGCACTGTGGCGAAAAAACGACTAAGTGTCAACTTTCGAAAAAACGACTAAGTGTCAACTTTCGAAAAAACGGCTAAGTGTCAACTTTCGAAAAAACGACTAAGTGTCACCTCTCTGAAAAAATGGCAAAGTGTCGCCTCTCTGAAAATTTTCTAAGTGCCCACGGCTCTGCGGGCTCGTGCATCCGAGCCGCGCCGGTTCTGCAACCGGCCTAGAATGACGAAAAATAACGGTCTCCTCCTGGAGCTCACAGCCAATTGTGGCGAAAAAGTGGCAAAGTGCCCACGGCTCTGCGGGCTCGTGCATCCGACCCGCGCCGGTTCTGCAGCCGGCCTCGAATGACGAAAAATGACGGTCTCCTCCTGGAGCTCACAGCCAACTTGGCAAAAAGTTTCTAAGTGCCCACGGCCCTGCCGAGCTTTGGCGTCCGCCCAGCGCCGGTTCCGCAGTCGGCCTCGAATGACGAAAAATGACGGTCTCCTCCTGGAGCTCACAGCCAACTTGGCAAAAAGTTTCTAAGTGCCCACGGCCCTGCCGAGCTTTGGCGTCCGCCCAGCGCCGGTTCCGCAGTCGGCCTCGAATGACGAAAAATAACGGTCTCCTCCTGGAGCTCACAGCCAACTTGGCAAAAAGTTTCTAAGTGCCCACGGCCCTGCCGAGCTTTGGCGTCCGCCCAGCGCCGGTTCCGCAGTCGGCCTCGAATGACGAAAAATAACGGTCTCCTCCTGGAGCTCACAGCCAACGTGGCAAAAAGTTTCTAAGTGCCCACGGCCCTGCCGAGCTTTGGCGTCCGCCCAGCGCCGGTTCCGCAGTCGGCCTCGAATGACGAAAAATAACGGTCTCCTCCTGGAGCTCACAGCCAACTTGGCAAAAAGTTTCTAAGTGCCCACGGCCCTGCCGAGCTTTGGCGTCCGCCCAGCGCCGGTTCCGCAGTCGGCCTCGAATGACGAAAAATAACGGTCTCCTCCTGGAGCTCACAGCCAACTTGGCAAAAAGTTTCTAAGTGCCCACGGCCCTGCCGAGCTTTGGCGTCCGCCCAGCGCCGGTTCCGCAGTCGGCCTCGAATGACGAAAAATAACGGTCTCCTCCTGGAGCTCACAGCCAACTTGGCAAAAAGTTTCTAAGTGCCCACGGCCCTGCCGAGCTTTGGCGTCCGCCCAGCGCCGGTTCCGCAGTCGGCCTCGAATGACGAAAAATAACGGTCTCCTCCTGGAGCTCACAGCCAACTTGGCAAAAAGTTTCTAAGTGCCCACGGCCCTGCCGAGCTTTGGCGTCCGCCCAGCGCCGGTTCCGCAGTCGGCCTCGAATGACGAAAAATAACGGTCTCCTCCTGGAGCTCACAGCCAACTTGGCAAAAAGTTTCTAAGTGCCCACGGCCCTGCCGAGCTTTGGCGTCCGCCCAGCGCCGGTTCCGCAGTCGGCCTCGAATGACGAAAAATAACGGTCTCCTCCTGGAGCTCACAGCCAACTTGGCAAAAAGTTTCTAAGTGTCACATCTCTGAAAAAACGGCTAAGTGTCGACTTTCGAAAAAACGGCAAAGTGTCACATCTCTGAAAAAACGGCTAAGTGTCGACTTTCGAAAAAACGGCTAAGTGTCAACTTTCGAAAAAACGGCTAAGTGTCGCCTCTCTGAAAAAACGGCAAAGTGTCAACTTTCGAAAAAACGACAGAGTGTCGCCTCTCTGAAAAAACGACTAAGTGTCGACTCTGAGAAAATGGCAAAGTGCCCACGGCTCTGCGGGCTCGTGCATCCGACCCGCGCCGGTTCCCCAGCCGGCCTGAAATAAGGCAAAACCAGCCTCTCCGCCTGGAGCTCAGAGCCAACTTGGCGAATATTTTCTAAGTGCCCACGGCTCTGCGTGGCTACGGCGTCTGCCCAGCGCCGGTTCCTGGGTCGAACCCCGAGGACGAGGAATGCCGGTCTCCGCCTGGAGGTCCCAGCTTAATCGGCGAAAATTTTCTAAGTGCCCACGGCTCTGCCGGGCTCGTGCATCCGACCCGCGCCGGTTCCCCAGCCGGCCTGAAATAAGGCAAAACCAGCCTCTCCCCCTGGAGCTCAGAGCCAATTGTGGCGAAAAAACGACTAAGTGTCAACTTTCGAAAAAACGACTAAGTGTCAACTTTCCAAAAAAACGGCTAAGTGTCGACTTTCGAAAAAACGGCTAAGTGTCAACTTTCGAAAAAACGACTAAGTGTCGCCTCCGAAAAAACGACTAAGTGTCGCCTCTCTGAAAAAACGACTAAGTGCCCACGGCTCTGCGGGGCTTGTGAGTCCGCCCCGCGCCGGTTCGGCGGTCGGCCTCAAAAAGCGAAAAATCAGCCTCTCTCCCTGGAGCTCACCAAAAATTTGTCGAAATTTTTCTAAGTTCTCCTCGAGGTACCAGGGGGTGAGGTACCCGGGCTAAGATGCAGTACCTTTTTTGGTCTTCAGGTGCGCCAGAGTACAATGAAATGGTCCCAGTAGTCAGTGTACTCATCGACTTTCCCCCCGTTTTCCAAAGCACCTCGTTTACGAGTATGGAGGAGATGGTGCTGGTCTCCCCACGGCGTCGGACACGCCGTCCTCGACAGCACAAGGTCGGATAGAAGACCTGGAAAGCGCCGTGGCACGCGCTGGAGGTGGGCACTGTGGCGAAAAAACGACTAAGTGTCAACTTTCGAAAAAACGACTAAGTGTCAACTTTCGAAAAAACGGCTAAGTGTCAACTTTCGAAAAAACGACTAAGTGTCACCTCTCTGAAAAAATGGCAAAGTGTCGCCTCTCTGAAAATTTTCTAAGTGCCCACGGCTCTGCGGGCTCGTGCATCCGAGCCGCGCCGGTTCTGCAACCGGCCTAGAATGACGAAAAATAACGGTCTCCTCCTGGAGCTCACAGCCAATTGTGGCGAAAAAGTGGCAAAGTGCCCACGGCTCTGCGGGCTCGTGCATCCGACCCGCGCCGGTTCTGCAGCCGGCCTCGAATGACGAAAAATGACGGTCTCCTCCTGGAGCTCACAGCCAACTTGGCAAAAAGTTTCTAAGTGCCCACGGCCCTGCCGAGCTTTGGCGTCCGCCCAGCGCCGGTTCCGCAGTCGGCCTCGAATGACGAAAAATGACGGTCTCCTCCTGGAGCTCACAGCCAACTTGGCAAAAAGTTTCTAAGTGCCCACGGCCCTGCCGAGCTTTGGCGTCCGCCCAGCGCCGGTTCCGCAGTCGGCCTCGAATGACGAAAAATAACGGTCTCCTCCTGGAGCTCACAGCCAACTTGGCAAAAAGTTTCTAAGTGCCCACGGCCCTGCCGAGCTTTGGCGTCCGCCCAGCGCCGGTTCCGCAGTCGGCCTCGAATGACGAAAAATAACGGTCTCCTCCTGGAGCTCACAGCCAACGTGGCAAAAAGTTTCTAAGTGCCCACGGCCCTGCCGAGCTTTGGCGTCCGCCCAGCGCCGGTTCCGCAGTCGGCCTCGAATGACGAAAAATAACGGTCTCCTCCTGGAGCTCACAGCCAACTTGGCAAAAAGTTTCTAAGTGCCCACGGCCCTGCCGAGCTTTGGCGTCCGCCCAGCGCCGGTTCCGCAGTCGGCCTCGAATGACGAAAAATAACGGTCTCCTCCTGGAGCTCACAGCCAACTTGGCAAAAAGTTTCTAAGTGCCCACGGCCCTGCCGAGCTTTGGCGTCCGCCCAGCGCCGGTTCCGCAGTCGGCCTCGAATGACGAAAAATAACGGTCTCCTCCTGGAGCTCACAGCCAACTTGGCAAAAAGTTTCTAAGTGCCCACGGCCCTGCCGAGCTTTGGCGTCCGCCCAGCGCCGGTTCCGCAGTCGGCCTCGAATGACGAAAAATAACGGTCTCCTCCTGGAGCTCACAGCCAACTTGGCAAAAAGTTTCTAAGTGCCCACGGCCCTGCCGAGCTTTGGCGTCCGCCCAGCGCCGGTTCCGCAGTCGGCCTCGAATGACGAAAAATAACGGTCTCCTCCTGGAGCTCACAGCCAACTTGGCAAAAAGTTTCTAAGTGCCCACGGCCCTGCCGAGCTTTGGCGTCCGCCCAGCGCCGGTTCCGCAGTCGGCCTCGAATGACGAAAAATAACGGTCTCCTCCTGGAGCTCACAGCCAACTTGGCAAAAAGTTTCTAAGTGTCACATCTCTGAAAAAACGGCTAAGTGTCGACTTTCGAAAAAACGGCAAAGTGTCACATCTCTGAAAAAACGGCTAAGTGTCGACTTTCGAAAAAACGGCTAAGTGTCAACTTTCGAAAAAACGGCTAAGTGTCGCCTCTCTGAAAAAACGGCAAAGTGTCAACTTTCGAAAAAACGACAGAGTGTCGCCTCTCTGAAAAAACGACTAAGTGTCGACTCTGAGAAAATGGCAAAGTGCCCACGGCTCTGCGGGCTCGTGCATCCGACCCGCGCCGGTTCCCCAGCCGGCCTGAAATAAGGCAAAACCAGCCTCTCCGCCTGGAGCTCAGAGCCAACTTGGCGAATATTTTCTAAGTGCCCACGGCTCTGCGTGGCTACGGCGTCTGCCCAGCGCCGGTTCCTGGGTCGAACCCCGAGGACGAGGAATGCCGGTCTCCGCCTGGAGGTCCCAGCTTAATCGGCGAAAATTTTCTAAGTGCCCACGGCTCTGCCGGGCTCGTGCATCCGACCCGCGCCGGTTCCCCAGCCGGCCTGAAATAAGGCAAAACCAGCCTCTCCCCCTGGAGCTCAGAGCCAATTGTGGCGAAAAAACGACTAAGTGTCAACTTTCGAAAAAACGACTAAGTGTCAACTTTCCAAAAAAACGGCTGTCGACTTTCGAAAAAACGGCTAAGTGTCAACTTTCGAAAAAACGACTAAGTGTCGCCTCCGAAAAAACGACTAAGTGTCGCCTCTCTGAAAAAACGACTAAGTGCCCACGGCTCTGCGGGGCTTGTGAGTCCGCCCCGCGCCGGTTCGGCGGTCGGCCTCAAAAAGCGAAAAATCAGCCTCTCTCCCTGGAGCTCACCAAAAATTTGTCGAAATTTTTCTAAGTTCTCCTCGAGGTACCAGGGGGTGAGGTACCCGGGCTAAGATGCAGTACCTTTTTTGGTCTTCAGGTGCGCCAGAGTACAATGAAATGGTCCCAGTAGTCAGTGTACTCATCGACTTTCCCCCCGTTTTCCAAAGCACCTCGTTTACGAGTATGGAGGAGATGGTGCTGGTCTCCCCACGGCGTCGGACACGCCGTCCTCGACAGCACAAGGTCGGATAGAAGACCTGAAAAGCGCCGTGGCACGCGCTGGAGGTGTCACTGTGGCAAAAAAGTGACTAAGTGTCAACTTTCGAAAAAACGGCTAAGTGTCAACTTTCGAAAAAACGGCTAAGTGTCAACTTTCGAAAAAACGACAAAGTGTCACCTCTCTGAAAAAACGGCAAAGTGTCAACTTTTGAAAAAAACGACTAAGTGTCAACTTTCGAAAAAACGACTAAGTGTCACCTCTCTGAAAAAATGGCAAAGTGTCAACTGCGAATGTGGTGGTGCATGGAAGGAAGTGGAGGACGGCCGCCTCCTTAAACACAGGCCGAAGAGGAGCGTCAGGGCCGGCTCCTTAAACACGGACCGAGTGTCGCCCTTAACACAGACCAAGCGGAGGACGGCCGCCTCCCTAAATACAGGCCGAACCGGAGCGCGAGGGCCGCTCCTTAAACACGGACCGAGTGTCGCCCTTAACACAGACCAAGCGGAGGACGGCCGCCTCCCTAAATACAGGCCGAACCGGAGCGCGAGTGTTGCTCCTTAAACACGGACCGAGTGGAGGACGGCCGCCTCCTTAAACACAGGCCGAACAAAATGACACAAAGT
Organism: Syngnathus leptorhynchus; assembly: GCF_054491065.1. NCBI lineage: Eukaryota > Metazoa > Chordata > Actinopteri > Syngnathiformes > Syngnathidae > Syngnathus > Syngnathus leptorhynchus. The sequence goes on from NW_028232021.1 coordinate 134,027, forward strand.
GTCAACTGCGAATGTTGTCCATCCAAGGAAGGAGCGTGATGCCCGGCCGGCTCCTTAAACACAGGCCGAGAGTCGCCCCGGACGGTCCGCCTCGCGGCGCCCGTCTGCTCGGATAAAATGACACAAAGTGTCAACTGCGAATGTTGTCCATCCAAGGAAGGAGCGTGATGCCCGGCCGGCTCCTTAAACACAGGCCGAGAGTCGCCCCGGACGGTCCGCCTCGCGGCGCCCGCCCGCTCGGATAAAATGACACAAAGTGTCAACTACGAATGTTGTCCATCCAAGGAAGGAGCGTGATGCCCGGCCGGCTCCTTAAACACAGGCCGAGAGTCGCCCCGGACGGTCCGCCTCGCGGCGCCCGTCTGCTCGGATAAAATGACACAAAGTGTCAACTGCGAATGTTGTCCATCCAAGGAAGGAGCGTGATGCCCGGCCGGCTCCTTAAACACAGGCCGAGAGTCGCCCCGGACGGTCCGCCTCGCGGCGCCCGCCCGCTCGGATAAAATGACACAAAGTGTCAACTGCGAATGTTGTCCATCCAAGGAAGGAGCGTGATGCCCGGCCGGCTCCTTAAACAAAGGCCGAGAGTCGCCCCGGACGGTCCGCCTCGTGGCGCCCGCCCGCTCGGATAAAATGACACAAAGTGTCAACTACGAATGTTGTCCATCCAAGGAAGGAGCGTGATGCCCGGCCGGCTCCTTAAACACAGGCCGAGAGTCGCCCCGGACGGTCCGCCTCGCGGCGCCCGTCTGCTCGGATAAAATGACACAAAGTGTCAACTGCGAATGTTGTCCATCCAAGGAAGGAGCGTGATGCCCGGCCGGCTCCTTAAACACAGGCCGAGAGTCGCCCCGGACGGTCCGCCTCGCGGCGCCCGCCCGCTCGGATAAAATGACACAAAGTGTCAACTACGAATGTTGTCCATCCAAGGAAGGAGCGTGATGCCCGGCCGGCTCCTTAAACACAGGCCGAGAGTCGCCCCGGACGGTCCGCCTCGCGGCGCCCGTCCGCTCGGATAAAATGACACAAAGTGTCAACTGCGAATGTTGTCCATCCAAGGAAGGAGCGTGATGCCCGGCCGGCTCCTTAAACACAGGCCGAGAGTCGCCCCGGACGGTCCGCCTCGCGGCGCCCGCCCGCTCGGATAAAATGACACAAAGTGTCAACTACGAATGTTGTCCATCCAAGGAAGGAGCGTGATGCCCGGCCGGCTCCTTAAACACAGGCCGAGAGTCGCCCCGGACGGTCCGCCTCGCGGCGCCCGTCCGCTCGGATAAAATGACACAAAGTGTCAACTGCGAATGTTGTCCATCCAAGGAAGGAGCTTGATGCCCGGCCGGCTCCTTAAACACAGGCCGAGAGTCGCCCCGGACGGTCCGCCTCGCGGCGCCCGCCCGCTCGGATAAAATGACACAAAGTGTCAACTATGAATGTTGTCCATCCAAGGAGGGAGCGTGAGGCCCGGCCGGCTCCGAAAACACAGGCCGAGAGTCGCCCCGGACGGTCCGCCTCGCGGCGCCCGTCTGCTCGGATAAAATGACACAAAGTGTCAACTGCGAATGTTGTCCATCCAAGGAAGGAGCGTGATGCCCGGCCGGCTCCTTAAACACAGGCCGAGAGTCGCCCCGGACGGTCCGCCTCGCGGCGCCCGCCCGCTCGGATAAAATGACACAAAGTGTCAACTACGAATGTTGTCCATCCAAGGAGGGAGCGTGAGGCCCGGCCGGCTCCGAAAACACAGGCCGAGAGTCGCCCCGGACGGTCCGCCTCGCGGCGCCCGTCTGCTCGGATAAAATGACACAAAGTGTCAACTGCGAATGTTGTCCATCCAAGGAAGGAGCGTGATGCCCGGCCGGCTCCTTAAACACAGGCCGAGAGTCGCCCCGGACGGTCCGCCTCGCGGCGCCCGCCCGCTCGGATAAAATGACACAAAGTGTCAACTACGAATGTTGTCCATCCAAGGAAGGAGCGTGATGCCCGGCCGGCTCCTTAAACAAAGGCCGAGAGTCGCCCCGGACGGTCCGCCTCTCGAGGCGCCCGCCCGCTCGGATAAAATGAAACAAAGTGTCAACTACGAATGTTGGCGCTCTCCGCGCCGCCCCGCAGGCCCCGGCGCGACCGTACTGCGGCGAGACCGAGACGACCCGGAAAAAGCATCCATCCCACCTAGCCACGATCCACGGAGGCCGAGCGAGCGGCTGAGTGTCGGGCGCCGCGCGTGCGAGCGTCCGCCGGCCGCGCCGGTCCTTCTGCGAATGACGTTTCTCAAACCCTCCGGCTTGATAGCGGCGGCACCACGGGAAGCCGTCCACACACACCGTCCGACCTCTATCCGAAAAGCCTTCCCGACCAACCGCGGTCGCGGGGGCGTCTGTCGCTCCGCATCGGGGGGGCGTATGGCTTCCGCGCTACGCGCTGCGGGCTCGGGGGGGCCGCAACGGCTGAGTCTGACTCGGCCGGGGCGCAGCTTCCCTCCCGGCAGTCAGCAATAGTGCCGATCGCGCCTGCCACCAGCCCCCTCCCCGACGGGTTCGTCGGCGCCGGCTGGCCACCGTCCGCCTTCGTTCCCCGAGGGTTCCCAACCAGCGCCGATCCAACTCCGCATCCTGGCCGCACGCAGTGCGTGCCTCGCGCGGGTAAGTCGCCGGCGCAGCGCCGCAGCTCCCGACCCCCGCGTACGGGAATAGTTGAGGGCCTCAGCGGGCCGCACCGACCGAGTCCGACTCGGGCCGGGGCGCAGATTCCCGCCTGGGTGACCGAACGTTCTCTGCTCGGGCCGGAGGGCCGACGCCCGTCCCCCCCCGTCGTCCCCCACGGACCGCCTCCGAGGCCACTTCGCACGGCTCATCCTCGGCGCCCTACCAATGCTTAATCGATGGGGCCGCCCGGCCGGATTCGCGCCCCCCTGTCCACCGCCAGTCTCCCCAGACTAACCCGAGTTACCGCCCAGCTCGCCTAACCTTGCACTCGCTCTGCCAAACGGTCGTGTAGTCGGCGGGCCGTCCTACGGGTCGCCCTCCGGCCCCAAACGCGCGGCGGGATAGCGGCAAGGCGGCGGCGGCGGCCAGCGGCGTCGGGGCGCTCGCACCGGAGAAGAGGCGTCTTACGAGGCCGGGCGCAGCTCCCTCTCGTTTACTTGCTGAGTAGCGGCGCTCGAAGGTTCCGCGGCGAGCGCGGCTCAACCCACCGAACGTCCCCCTGCAGCGGGCTCCATCGAAGGGCCGTCCCGCCGGATTCGCACCACCCTGTCCACCGCAAAGTCGTCCAACCGACTGCACGAGTTACCGCCCGGTTCGCCTAACCTTGCATCGCCCCGCCAAACGAGCGAGTTGCCGGCCGTCCTACGGGTCGCGCACCGGCCCCACACGTGCGGAGGGCTAGCGGCAAGGCGGCGGCGGCGGTCAGCGGCGTCGGGGTCAAACTCAGCACCGGACAGGGGGTGTCTTACGAGGCCGGGCGCAGCTCCTCTCGTTTAGGGGTCCGCGAGGGTCGCGTTCGAGGTTCCGCGTCCTCGGCTTCGGCTGCGCCGGGTCCAGCCCGATCCATCTCACCCCGCGGCAGCCTCAGACCACCTAGAGCCCCCGCGAACCGCGGCCGGCGTCCGGAAAACAGTCGCGCGAGGCCCCGCTCCGGCGGGCCGGCGAGCGAGAGGCGCTACCCAGCCACCCTCTCTCCTACCTGGTTGATCCTGCCAGTAGCATATGCTTGTCTCAAAGATTAAGCCATGCAAGTCTAAGTGCACACGGCCCGTACAGCGAAACTGCGAATGGCTCATTAAATCAGTTATGGTTCCTTTGATCGCTCCTCAGTTACTTGGATAACTGTGGCAATTCTAGAGCTAATACATGCAAACGGGCGCCGACCTCCGGGGACGCGCGCATTTATCAGACCCAAAACCCACGCGGTGCCCGGGCGCGCGGGCCCAGGGGTCGCGCCGGCGTTCACGCGCCGCGCCGCGGCCCTCCGCGCGTCCGGCCCGGCCTCCCTTGGTGATCCTCGATAACTTCCAGCCGATCGCCGGCCCTCCGCGGCGGCGACGTCTCATTCGAATGTCTGCCCTATCACCTCCGACAGGGAGGCAGCCTATCAGGTCTAAATGACTTGCATACGACCTGATTCTGGGTCAGGGTCTCGTAAGTAGCAGAGCAGCTACATCGCTGCGATCTATTGAGAGTCAGCCCTCGATCCAACCTTTTGTCGGCCGGTGTCACCTCCGGGGGCCGGTCGGCATCCCCCCTCCGGGGTGGGCCGCTACCAGGGGCGTCATCGGACTTTGAAGAAATTACGCCGCGGCGGAAGACAGCGGGCGCGCCCGGGGATGAGGCAGCATCCCTGGGCCGCGGAGGGGAGGAGGCAGCCTCCCCGGGGCGGAACTTAGTCTCCGTAGAATGACGGCGGGCGTGCGTAAAGGGCGCGTCCGGGGATGAGGCAGCATCCCCGGGCCGCGGAGGGGAGGAAGCAGCCTCCCCGGGGCGGAACTTAGTCTCCGTAGAATGACGGCGGGCGTGCGTAAAGGGCGCGCCCGGGGATAGCCCATTCATTTACAACGGCGTGTCCGCCAGGCGGCGACATTTCCCCGTTACCGGTGGCTGCGCAGCGGGTGAGTGACAGAGCTTATCCGAGCGGCTGGAACTCTGCGCCGGCGTGGTCGAGCGTGAGGCCTCGGCCCTTTGGCTGCCTGGTACCTAAACACTTCCATTGATCCAGCCACGGAGGGTGCTGGCTGGTGGCTCCATACCTCCAGAGCTCCATACTTCCATAGCTGCAGAGCTCCATAGCTCCATACCTCCATACCTCCAGAGCTCCATACTTCCATAGCTCTATACTTCCATAGCTCCATAGCACCAGAGCTCCATACCTCCAGAGCTCCATAGCACCAGAGCTCCATAGCTCCATAGCACCAGAGCTCCATAGCTCCATAGCACCAGAGCTCCATACCTCCAGAGCTCCAGAGCTCCATAGCACCAGAGCTCCATAGCTCCATAGCACCAGAGCTCCATAGCTCCATAGCACCAGAGCTCCATAGCTCCATAGCACCAGAGCTCCATAGCTCCATAGCTCCATAGCACCAGAGCTCCATAGCTCCATAGCACCAGAGCTCCATAGCTCCATAGCACCAGAGCTCCATACTTCCATAGCTCCAGGGCTCCATAGCTCCAGGGCTCCATAGCTCCATACCTCCATAGCTCCATAGCTCCATACTTCCAGAGCTCCATAGCTCCATACTTCCATAGCTCCATAGCTCCATACTTCCATAGCACCAGAGCTCCATACTTCCATAGCACCAGAGCTCCAGAGCTCCAGAGCTCCAGCCTGGGTGGCTGGTGGCTCCATAGCTCCATACTTCCATAGCTCTAAGTCAGAGAGTTGGCGAAAATTGCACTAAGTGCGAAAGCCCATTCATTTACAACGGCGTGTCCACAAGGCGGCGACATTTCCCCGTTACCGGTGGCTGCGCGGCGGGTGAGTGACAGAGCTTATCCGAGCGGCTGGAACTCTGCGCCGGCGTGGTCGAGGGTGAGGCCTCGGCCCTTTGGCTGCCTGGTACCTAAAACACTTCCATTGATCCAGCCACGGAGGGTGCTGGCTGGTGGCTCCATACCTCCATAGCTCCATAGCACCAGAGCTCCATAGCTCCATAGCACCAGAGCTCCATGGCTTCAGAGCTCCATAGCACCATAGCTCCATACCTCCAGAGCTCCAGGGCTCCATAGCTCCATACCTCCAGAGCTCCATACCTCCAGAGCTCCATACCTCCAGAGCTCCATAGCACCAGAGCTCCATGGCTTCAGAGCTCCATAGCACCATAGCTCCATACCTCCAGAGCTCCAGGGCTCCATAGCTCCATACCTCCAGAGCTCCATACCTCCAGAGCTCCATACCTCCAGAGCTCCAGAGCTCCATAGCACCAGAGCTCCATGGCTTCAGAGCTCCATAGCACCATAGCTCCATACCTCCAGAGCTCCAGGGCTCCATAGCTCCATACCTCCAGAGCTCCATACCTCCAGAGCTCCAGAGCTCCATAGCACCAGAGCTCCATGGCTTCAGAGCTCCATAGCACCATAGCTCCATACCTCCAGAGCTCCAGGGCTCCATAGCTCCATACCTCCAGAGCTCCATACCTCCAGAGCTCCAGAGCTCCATAGCACCAGAGCTCCATGGCTTCAGAGCTCCATAGCACCATAGCTCCATACCTCCAGAGCTCCAGGGCTCCAAAGCTCCATACCTCCAGAGCTCCATACCTCCAGAGCTCCATACCTCCAGAGCTCCATAGCTCCATAGCACCAGAGCTCCATAGCTCCATAGCACCAGAGCTCCATAGCACCAGAGCTCCATAGCACCAGAGCTCCATAGCTCCATAGCACCAGAGCTCCATAGCTCCATAGCACCAGAGCTCCATAGCTCCATAGCACCAGAGCTCCATACTTCCAGAGCTCCATAGCTCCATAGCTCCATAGCACCAGAGCTCCATAGCTCCATAGCACCAGAGCTCCATAGCTCCATAGCACCAGAGCTCCATACTTCCATAGCTCCATAGCTCCATACCTCCAGAGCTCCATAGCTCCATAGCTCCATACCTCCAGAGCTCCATAGCTCCAGAGCTCCATAGCTCCATAGCACCAGAGCTCCATAGCTCCATAGCACCAGAGCTCCATACTTCCATAGCTCCAGGGCTCCATAGCTCCAGGGCTCCATAGCTCCATACCTCCAGAGCTCCATAGCTCCATACTTCCAGAGCTCCATAGCTCCATAGCACCAGAGCTCCATAGCTCCATAGCACCAGAGCTCCATAGCTCCATAGCACCAGAGCTCCATAGCTCCATAGCACCAGAGTTCCATAGCTCCATAGCACCAGAGCTCCATAGCTCCATAGCTCCAGGGCTCCATAGCTCCATAGCTCCAGGGCTCCATAGCTCCATAGCTCCAGGGCTCCATAGCTCCATAGCTCCATACCTCCAGAGCTCCATACCTCCAGAGCTCCATACCTCCATAGCACCAGAGCTCCATAGCTCCAGGGCTCCAGGGCTCCATAGCTCCATACCTCCAGAGCTCCATAGCTCCATACTTCCAGAGCTCCATAGCTCCATAGCTCCATACTTCCATAGCTCCATAGCTCCATACTTCCATAGCACCTGAGCTCCATACCTCCAGAGCTCCATAGCTCCAGCCTGGGTGGCTGGTGGCTCCATAGCTCCATACTTCCATAGCTCTAAGTCAGAGAGTTGGCGAAAATTGCACTAAGTGCGAAAGCCCATTCATTTACAACGGCGTGTCCGCCAGGCGGCGACATTTCCCCGTTACCGGTGGCTGCGCGGCGGGTGAGTGACAGAGCTTATCCGAGCGGCTGGAACTCTGCGCCGGCGTGGTCGAGCGTGAGGCCTCGGCCCTTTGGCTGCCTGGTACCTAAAACACTTCCATTGATCCAGCCACGGAGGGTGCTGGCTGGTGGCTCCATACCTCCATAGCTCCATAGCACCAGAGCTCCATAGCTCCATAGCACCAGAGCTCCATGGCTTCAGAGCTCCATAGCACCATAGCTCCATACCTCCAGAGCTCCAGGGCTCCATAGCTCCATACCTCCAGAGCTCCATACCTCCAGAGCTCCATAGCACCAGAGCTCCATGGCTTCAGAGCTCCATAGCACCATAGCTCCATACCTCCAGAGCTCCAGGGCTCCATAGCTCCATACCTCCAGAGCTCCATACCTCCAGAGCTCCATACCTCCAGAGCTCCATAGCACCAGAGCTCCATGGCTTCAGAGCTCCATAGCACCATAGCTCCATACCTCCAGAGCTCCAGGGCTCCATAGCTCCATACCTCCAGAGCTCCATACCTCCAGAGCTCCATACCTCCAGAGCTCCAGAGCTCCATAGCACCAGAGCTCCATGGCTTCAGAGCTCCATAGCTCCATACCTCCAGAGCTCCAGGGCTCCATAGCTCCATACCTCCAGAGCTCCATACCTCCAGAGCTCCAGAGCTCCATAGCACCAGAGCTCCATGGCTTCAGAGCTCCATAGCACCATAGCTCCATACCTCCAGAGCTCCAGGGCTCCATAGCTCCATACCTCCAGAGCTCCATACCTCCAGAGCTCCATACCTCCAGAGCTCCATAGCTCCATAGCACCAGAGCTCCATAGCTCCATAGCACCAGAGCTCCATAGCACCAGAGCTCCATAGCACCAGAGCTCCATAGCTCCATAGCACCAGAGCTCCATAGCTCCATAGCACCAGAGCTCCATAGCTCCATAGCACCAGAGCTCCATACTTCCAGAGCTCCATAGCTCCATAGCTCCATAGCACCAGAGCTCCATAGCTCCATAGCACCAGAGCTCCATGGCTTCAGAGCTCCATAGCACCATAGCTCCATACCTCCAGAGCTCCAGGGCTCCATAGCTCCATACCTCCAGAGCTCCATACCTCCAGAGCTCCATACCTCCAGAGCTCCATAGCACCAGAGCTCCATAGCTCCATAGCACCAGAGCTCCATAGCACCAGAACTCCATAGCACCAGAGCTCCATAGCTCCATAGCACCAGAGCTCCATAGCTCCATAGCACCAGAGCTCCATACTTCCAGAGCTCCATAGCTCCATAGCTCCATAGCACCAGAGCTCCATAGCTCCATAGCACCAGAGCTCCATAGCTCCATAGCACCAGAGCTCCATACTTCCATAGCTCCATAGCTCCATACCTCCAGAGCTCCATAGCTCCATAGCTCCATACCTCCAGAGCTCCATAGCTCCAGAGCTCCATAGCTCCATAGCACCAGAGCTCCATAGCTCCATAGCACCAGAGCTCCATACTTCCATAGCTCCAGGGCTCCATAGCTCCAGGGCTCCATACCTCCAGAGCTCCATAGCTCCATACTTCCAGAGCTCCATAGCTCCATACTTCCATAGCTCCATACTTCCATACCTCCATAGCTCCATACTTCCATAGCACCAGAGCTCCATACTTCCATAGCACCAGAGCTCCATACCTCCAGAGCTCCAGAGCTCCAGCCTGGGTGGCTGGTGGCTCCATAGCTCCATACTTCCATAGCTCTAAGTCAGAGAGTTGGCGAAAATTGCACTAAGTGCGAAAGCCCATTCATTTACAACGGCGTGTCCACAAGGCGGCGACATTTCCCCGTTACCGGTGGCTGCGCGGCGGGTGAGTGACAGAGCTTATCCGAGCGGCTGGAACTCTGCGCCGGCGTGGTCGAGCGTGAGGCCTCGGCCCTTTGGCTGCCTGGTACCTAAAACACTTCCATTGATCCAGCCACGGAGGGTGCTGGCTGGTGGCTCCATACCTCCATAGCTCCATAGCACCAGAGCTCCATAGCTCCATAGCACCAGAGCTCCATGGCTTCAGAGCTCCATAGCACCATAGCTCCATACCTCCAGAGCTCCAGGGCTCCATAGCTCCATACCTCCAGAGCTCCATACCTCCAGAGCTCCATACCTCCAGAGCTCCATAGCACCAGAGCTCCATGGCTTCAGAGCTCCATAGCACCATAGCTCCATACCTCCAGAGCTCCAGGGCTCCATAGCTCCATACCTCCAGAGCTCCATACCTCCAGAGCTCCATACCTCCAGAGCTCCATAGCACCAGAGCTCCATGGCTTCAGAGCTCCATAGCACCATAGCTGCATACCTCCAGAGCTCCAGGGCTCCATAGCTCCATACCTCCAGAGCTCCATACCTCCAGAGCTCCATACCTCCAGAGCTCCATAGCACCAGAGCTCCATGGCTTCAGAGCTCCATAGCACCATAGCTCCATACCTCCAGAGCTCCAGGGCTCCATAGCTCCATACCTCCAGAGCTCCATACCTCCAGAGCTCCATACCTCCAGAGCTCCAGAGCTCCATAGCACCAGAGCTCCATGGCTTCAGAGCTCCATAGCACCATAGCTCCATACCTCCAGAGCTCCAGGGCTCCATAGCTCCATACCTCCAGAGCTCCATACCTCCAGAGCTCCAGAGCTCCATAGCACCAGAGCTCCATGGCTTCAGAGCTCCATAGCACCATAGCTCCATACCTCCAGAGCTCCAGGGCTCCATAGCTCCATACCTCCAGAGCTCCATACCTCCAGAACTCCAGAGCTCCATAGCACCAGAGCTCCATGGCTTCAGAGCTCCATAGCACCATAGCTCCATACCTCCAGAGCTCCAGGGCTCCAAAGCTCCATACCTCCAGAGCTCCATACCTCCAGAGCTCCATACCTCCAGAGCTCCATAGCTCCATAGCACCAGAGCTCCATAGCTCCATAGCACCAGAGCTCCATAGCACCAGAGCTCCATAGCACCAGAGCTCCATAGCTCCATAGCACCAGAGCTCCATAGCTCCATAGCACCAGAGCTCCATAGCTCCATAGCACCAGAGCTCCATACTTCCAGAGCTCCATAGCTCCATAGCTCCATAGCACCAGAGCTCCATAGCTCCATAGCACCAGAGCTCCATAGCTCCATAGCACCAGAGCTCCATACTTCCATAGCTCCATAGCTCCATACCTCCAGAGCTCCATAGCTCCATAGCTCCATACCTCCAGAGCTCCATAGCTCCAGAGCTCCATAGCTCCATAGCACCAGAGCTCCATAGCTCCATAGCACCAGAGCTCCATACTTCCATAGCTCCAGGGCTCCATAGCTCCAGGGCTCCATAGCTCCATACCTCCAGAGCTCCATAGCTCCATACTTCCAGAGCTCCATAGCTCCATAGCACCAGAGCTCCATAGCTCCATAGCACCAGAGCTCCATAGCTCCATAGCACCAGAGCTCCATAGCTCCATAGCTCCAGGGCTCCATAGCTCCATAGCTCCAGGGCTCCATAGCTCCATAGCTCCAGGGCTCCATAGCTCCATAGCTCCATACCTCCAGAGCTCCATACCTCCAGAGCTCCATACCTCCATAGCACCAGAGCTCCATAGCTCCAGGGCTCCAGGGCTCCATAGCTCCATACCTCCAGAGCTCCATACCTCCAGAGCTCCATACCTCCATAGCACCAGAGCTCCATAGCTCCAGGGCTCCAGGGCTCCATAGCTCCATACCTCCAGAGCTCCATAGCTCCATACTTCCAGAGCTCCATAGCTCCATAGCTCCATACTTCCATAGCTCCATAGCTCCATACTTCCATAGCACCTGAGCTCCATACCTCCAGAGCTCCATAGCTCCAGCCTGGGTGGCTGGTGGCTCCATAGCTCCATACTTCCATAGCTCTAAGTCAGAGAGTTGGCGAAAATTGCACTAAGTGCGAAAGCCCATTCATTTACAACGGCGTGTCCGCCAGGCGGCGACATTTCCCCGTTACCGGTGGCTGCGCGGCGGGTGAGTGACAGAGCTTATCCGAGCGGCTGGAACTCTGCGCCGGCGTGGTCGAGCGTGAGGCCTCGGCCCTTTGGCTGCCTGGTACCTAAAACACTTCCATTGATCCAGCCACGGAGGGTGCTGGCTGGTGGCTCCATACCTCCATAGCTCCATAGCACCAGAGCTCCATAGCTCCATAGCACCAGAGCTCCATGGCTTCAGAGCTCCATAGCACCATAGCTCCATACCTCCAGAGCTCCAGGGCTCCATAGCTCCATACCTCCAGAGCTCCATACCTCCAGAGCTCCATACCTCCAGAGCTCCATAGCACCAGAGCTCCATGGCTTCAGAGCTCCATAGCACCATAGCTCCATACCTCCAGAGCTCCAGGGCTCCATAGCTCCATACCTCCAGAGCTCCATACCTCCAGAGCTCCATACCTCCAGAGCTCCATAGCACCAGAGCTCCATGGCTTCAGAGCTCCATAGCACCATAGCTCCATACCTCCAGAGCTCCAGGGCTCCATAGCTCCATACCTCCAGAGCTCCATACCTCCAGAGCTCCATACCTCCAGAGCTCCAGAGCTCCATAGCACCAGAGCTCCATGGCTTCAGAGCTCCATAGCACCATAGCTCCATACCTCCAGAGCTCCAGGGCTCCATAGCTCCATACCTCCAGAGCTCCATACCTCCAGAGCTCCAGAGCTCCATAGCACCAGAGCTCCATGGCTTCAGAGCTCCATAGCACCATAGCTCCATACCTCCAGAGCTCCAGGGCTCCATAGCTCCATACCTCCAGAGCTCCATACCTCCAGAGCTCCATACCTCCAGAGCTCCATAGCTCCATAGCACCAGAGCTCCATAGCTCCATAGCACCAGAGCTCCATAGCACCAGAGCTCCATAGCACCAGAGCTCCATAGCTCCATAGCACCAGAGCTCCATAGCTCCATAGCACCAGAGCTCCATAGCTCCATAGCACCAGAGCTCCATACTTCCAGAGCTCCATAGCTCCATAGCTCCATAGCACCAGAGCTCCATAGCTCCATAGCACCAGAGCTCCATGGCTTCAGAGCTCCATAGCACCATAGCTCCATACCTCCAGAGCTCCAGGGCTCCATAGCTCCATACCTCCAGAGCTCCATACCTCCAGAGCTCCATACCTCCAGAGCTCCATAGCACCAGAGCTCCATAGCTCCATAGCACCAGAGCTCCATAGCACCAGAGCTCCATAGCACCAGAGCTCCATAGCTCCATAGCACCAGAGCTCCATAGCTCCATAGCACCAGAGCTCCATACTTCCAGAGCTCCATAGCTCCATAGCTCCATAGCACCAGAGCTCCATAGCTCCATAGCACCAGAGCTCCATAGCTCCATAGCACCAGAGCTCCATACTTCCATAGCTCCATAGCTCCATACCTCCAGAGCTCCATAGCTCCATAGCTCCATACCTCCAGAGCTCCATAGCTCCAGAGCTCCATAGCTCCATAGCTCCATAGCACCAGAGCTCCATAGCTCCATAGCACCAGAGCTCCATACTTCCATAGCTCCAGGGCTCCATAGCTCCAGGGCTCCATACCTCCAGAGCTCCATAGCTCCATACTTCCAGAGCTCCATAGCTCCATACTTCCATAGCTCCATACTTCCATACCTCCATAGCTCCATACTTCCATAGCACCAGAGCTCCATACTTCCATAGCACCAGAGCTCCATACCTCCAGAGCTCCAGAGCTCCAGCCTGGGTGGCTGGTGGCTCCATAGCTCCATACTTCCATAGCTCTAAGTCAGAGTTGGCGAAAATTGCACTAAGTGCGAAAGCCCATTCATTTACAACGGCGTGTCCGCCAGGCGGCGACATTTCCCCGTTACCGGTGGCTGCGCGGCGGGTGAGTGACAGAGCTTATCCAAGCGGCTGGAACTCTGCGCCGGCGTGGTCGAGCGTGAGGCCTCGGCCCTTTGGCTGCCTGGTACCTAAAACACTTCCATTGATCCAGCCACGGAGGGTGCTGGCTGGTGGCTCCATACCTCCATAGCTCCATAGCACCAGAGCTCCATAGCTCCATAGCACCAGAGCTCCATGGCTTCAGAGCTCCATAGCACCATAGCTCCATACCTCCAGAGCTCCAGGGCTCCATAGCTCCATACCTCCAGAGCTCCATACCTCCAGAGCTCCATACCTCCAGAGCTCCATAGCACCAGAGCTCCATGGCTTCAGAGCTCCATAGCACCATAGCTCCATACCTCCAGAGCTCCAGGGCTCCATAGCTCCATACCTCCAGAGCTCCATACCTCCAGAGCTCCATACCTCCAGAGCTCCATAGCACCAGAGCTCCATGGCTTCAGAGCTCCATAGCACCATAGCTCCATACCTCCAGAGCTCCAGGGCTCCATAGCTCCATACCTCCAGAGCTCCATACCTCCAGAGCTCCATACCTCCAGAGCTCCAGAGCTCCATAGCACCAGAGCTCCATGGCTTCAGAGCTCCATAGCTCCATACCTCCAGAGCTCCAGGGCTCCATAGCTCCATACCTCCAGAGCTCCAGAGCTCCATAGCACCAGAGCTCCATGGCTTCAGAGCTCCATAGCACCATAGCTCCATACCTCCAGAGCTCCAGGGCTCCATAGCTCCATACCTCCAGAGCTCCATACCTCCAGAGCTCCATACCTCCAGAGCTCCATAGCTCCATAGCACCAGAGCTCCATAGCTCCATAGCACCAGAGCTCCATAGCACCAGAGCTCCATAGCACCAGAGCTCCATAGCTCCATAGCACCAGAGCTCCATAGCTCCATAGCACCAGAGCTCCATACTTCCAGAGCTCCATAGCTCCATAGCTCCATAGCACCAGAGCTCCATAGCTCCATAGCACCAGAGCTCCATAGCTCCATAGCACCAGAGCTCCATACTTCCATAGCTCCATAGCTCCATACCTCCAGAGCTCCATAGCTCCATAGCTCCATACCTCCAGAGCTCCATAGCTCCAGAGCTCCATAGCTCCATAGCTCCATAGCACCAGAGCTCCATAGCTCCATAGCACCAGAGCTCCATACTTCCATAGCTCCAGGGCTCCATAGCTCCAGGGCTCCATACCTCCAGAGCTCCATAGCTCCATACTTCCAGAGCTCCATAGCTCCATACTTCCATAGCTCCATACTTCCATACCTCCATAGCTCCATACTTCCATAGCACCAGAGCTCCATACTTCCATAGCACCAGAGCTCCATACCTCCAGAGCTCCAGAGCTCCAGCCTGGGTGGCTGGTGGCTCCATAGCTCCATACTTCCATAGCTCTAAGTCAGAGAGTTGGCGAAAATTGCACTAAGTGCGAAAGCCCATTCATTTACAACGGCGTGTCCACAAGGCGGCTACATTTCCCCGTTACCGGTGGCTGCGCGGCGGGTGAGTGACAGAGCTTATCCGAGCGGCTGGAACTCTGCGCCGGCGTGGTCGAGCGTGAGGCCTCGGCCCTTTGGCTGCCTGGTACCTAAAACACTTCCATTGATCCAGCCACGGAGGGTGCTGGCTGGTGGCTCCATACCTCCATAGCTCCATAGCACCAGAGCTCCATAGCTCCATAGCACCAGAGCTCCATGGCTTCAGAGCTCCATAGCACCATAGCTCCATACCTCCAGAGCTCCAGGGCTCCATAGCTCCATACCTCCAGAGCTCCATACCTCCAGAGCTCCATACCTCCAGAGCTCCATAGCACCAGAGCTCCATGGCTTCAGAGCTCCATAGCACCATAGCTCCATACCTCCAGAGCTCCAGGGCTCCATAGCTCCATACCTCCATAGCTCCATACCTCCAGAGCTCCATACCTCCAGAGCTCCATAGCACCAGAGCTCCATGGCTTCAGAGCTCCATAGCACCATAGCTCCATACCTCCAGAGCTCCAGGGCTCCATAGCTCCATACCTCCAGAGCTCCATACCTCCAGAGCTCCATAGCACCAGAGCTCCATGGCTTCAGAGCTCCATAGCACCATAGCTCCATACCTCCAGAGCTCCAGGGCTCCATAGCTCCATACCTCCAGAGCTCCATACCTCCAGAGCTCCATACCTCCAGAGCTCCATAGCACCAGAGCTCCATGGCTTCAGAGCTCCATAGCACCATAGCTCCATACCTCCAGAGCTCCAGGGCTCCATAGCTCCATACCTCCAGAGCTCCATACCTCCAGAGCTCCATACCTCCAGAGCTCCATAGCACCAGAGCTCCATGGCTTCAGAGCTCCATAGCACCATAGCTCCATACCTCCAGAGCTCCAGGGCTCCATAGCTCCATACCTCCAGAGCTCCATACCTCCAGAGCTCCATACCTCCAGAGCTCCAGAGCTCCATAGCACCAGAGCTCCATGGCTTCAGAGCTCCATAGCACCATAGCTCCATACCTCCAGAGCTCCAGGGCTCCATAGCTCCATACCTCCAGAGCTCCATACCTCCAGAGCTCCAGAGCTCCATAGCACCAGAGCTCCATGGCTTCAGAGCTCCATAGCACCATAGCTCCATACCTCCAGAGCTCCAGGGCTCCATAGCTCCATACCTCCAGAGCTCCATACCTCCAGAGCTCCATACCTCCAGAGCTCCATACCTCCAGAGCTCCATACCTCCAGAGCTCCATAGCACCAGAGCTCCATAGCTCCATAGCACCAGAGCTCCATAGCACCAGAGCTCCATAGCACCAGAGCTCCATAGCTCCATAGCACCAGAGCTCCATAGCTCCATAGCACCAGAGCTCCATACTTCCAGAGCTCCATAGCTCCATAGCTCCATAGCACCAGAGCTCCATAGCTCCATAGCACCAGAGCTCCATAGCTCCATAGCACCAGAGCTCCATACTTCCATAGCTCCATAGCTCCATACCTCCAGAGCTCCATAGCTCCATAGCTCCATACCTCCAGAGCTCCATAGCTCCAGAGCTCCATAGCTCCATAGCTCCATAGCACCAGAGCTCCATAGCTCCATAGCACCAGAGCTCCATACTTCCATAGCTCCAGGGCTCCATAGCTCCAGGGCTCCATACCTCCAGAGCTCCATAGCTCCATACTTCCAGAGCTCCATAGCTCCATACTTCCATAGCTCCATACTTCCATACCTCCATAGCTCCATACTTCCATAGCACCAGAGCTCCATACTTCCATAGCACCAGAGCTCCATACCTCCAGAGCTCCAGAGCTCCAGCCTGGGTGGCTGGTGGCTCCATAGCTCCATACTTCCATAGCTCTAAGTCAGAGAGTTGGCGAAAGTTGCACTAAGTGCGAAAGCCCATTCATTTACAACGGCGTGTCCACAAGGCGGCGACATTTCCCCGTTACCGGTGGCTGCGCGGCGGGTGAGTGACAGAGCTTATCCGAGCGGCTGGAACTCTGCGCCGGCGTGGTCGAGCGTGAGGCCTCGGCCCTTTGGCTGCCTGGTACCTAAAACACTTCCATTGATCCAGCCACGGAGGGTGCTGGCTGGTGGCTCCATACCTCCATAGCTCCATAGCACCAGAGCTCCATAGCTCCATAGCACCAGAGCTCCATGGCTTCAGAGCTCCATAGCACCATAGCTCCATACCTCCAGAGCTCCAGGGCTCCATAGCTCCATACCTCCAGAGCTCCATACCTCCAGAGCTCCATACCTCCAGAGCTCCATAGCACCAGAGCTCCATGGCTTCAGAGCTCCATAGCACCATAGCTCCATACCTCCAGAGCTCCAGGGCTCCATAGCTCCATACCTCCAGAGCTCCATACCTCCAGAGCTCCATACCTCCAGAGCTCCATAGCACCAGAGCTCCATGGCTTCAGAGCTCCATAGCACCATAGCTCCATACCTCCAGAGCTCCAGGGCTCCATAGCTCCATACCTCCAGAGCTCCATACCTCCAGAGCTCCATACCTCCAGAGCTCCAGAGCTCCATAGCACCAGAGCTCCATGGCTTCAGAGCTCCATAGCACCATAGCTCCATACCTCCAGAGCTCCAGGGCTCCATAGCTCCATACCTCCAGAGCTCCATACCTCCAGAGCTCCAGAGCTCCATAGCACCAGAGCTCCATGGCTTCAGAGCTCCATAGCACCATAGCTCCATACCTCCAGAGCTCCAGGGCTCCATAGCTCCATACCTCCAGAGCTCCATACCTCCAGAGCTCCAGAGCTCCATAGCACCAGAGCTCCATGGCTTCAGAGCTCCATAGCACCATAGCTCCATACCTCCAGAGTTCCAGGGCTCCAAAGCTCCATACCTCCAGAGCTCCATACCTCCAGAGCTCCATACCTCCAGAGCTCCATAGCTCCATAGCACCAGAGCTCCATAGCTCCATAGCACCAGAGCTCCATAGCACCAGAGCTCCATAGCACCAGAGCTCCATAGCTCCATAGCACCAGAGCTCCATAGCTCCATAGCACCAGAGCTCCATAGCTCCATAGCACCAGAGCTCCATACTTCCAGAGCTCCATAGCTCCATAGCTCCATAGCACCAGAGCTCCATAGCTCCATAGCACCAGAGCTCCATAGCTCCATAGCACCAGAGCTCCATACTTCCATAGCTCCATAGCTCCATACCTCCAGAGCTCCATAGCTCCATAGCTCCATACCTCCAGAGCTCCATAGCTCCAGAGCTCCATAGCTCCATAGCACCAGAGCTCCATAGCTCCATAGCACCAGAGCTCCATACTTCCATAGTTCCAGGGCTCCATAGCTCCAGGGCTCCATAGCTCCATACCTCCAGAGCTCCATAGCTCCATACTTCCAGAGCTCCATAGCTCCATAGCACCAGAGCTCCATAGCTCCATAGCACCAGAGCTCCATAGCTCCATAGCACCAGAGCTCCATAGCTCCATAGCACCAGAGCTCCATAGCTCCATAGCTCCAGGGCTCCATAGCTCCATAGCTCCAGGGCTCCATAGCTCCATAGCTCCAGGGCTCCATAGCTCCATAGCTCCATACCTCCAGAGCTCCATACCTCCAGAGCTCCATACCTCCATAGCACCAGAGCTCCATAGCTCCAGGGCTCCAGGGCTCCATAGCTCCATACCTCCAGAGCTCCATAGCTCCATACTTCCAGAGCTCCATAGCTCCATAGCTCCATACTTCCATAGCTCCATAGCTCCATACTTCCATAGCACCTGAGCTCCATACCTCCAGAGCTCCATAGCTCCAGCCTGGGTGGCTGGTGGCTCCATAGCTCCATACTTCCATAGCTCTAAGTCAGAGAGTTGGCGAAAATTGCACTAAGTGCGAAAGCCCATTCATTTACAACGGCGTGTCCGCCAGGCGGCGACATTTCCCCGTTACCGGTGGCTGCGCGGCGGGTGAGTGACAGAGCTTATCCGAGCGGCTGGAACTCTGCGCCGGCGTGGTCGAGCATGAGGCCTCGGCCCTTTGGCTGCCTGGTACCTAAAACACTTCCATTGATCCAGCCACGGAGGGTGCTGGCTGGTGGCTCCATACCTCCATAGCTCCATAGCACCAGAGCTCCATAGCTCCATAGCACCAGAGCTCCATGGCTTCAGAGCTCCATAGCACCATAGCTCCATACCTCCAGAGCTCCAGGGCTCCAAAGCTCCATACCTCCAGAGCTCCATACCTCCAGAGCTCCATACCTCCAGAGCTCCATAGCTCCATAGCACCAGAGCTCCATAGCTCCATAGCACCAGAGCTCCATAGCACCATAGCTCCATAGCACCAGAGCTCCATAGCTCCATAGCACCAGAGCTCCATAGCTCCATAGCACCAGAGCTCCATAGCTCCATAGCACCAGAGCTCCATACTTCCAGAGCTCCATAGCTCCATAGCTCCATAGCACCAGAGCTCCATAGCTCCATAGCACCAGAGCTCCATAGCTCCATAGCACCAGAGCTCCATACTTCCATAGCTCCATAGCTCCATACCTCCAGAGCTCCATAGCTCCATACCTCCAGAGCTCCATAGCTCCAGAGCTCCATAGCTCCATAGCACCAGAGCTCCATAGCTCCATAGCACCAGAGCTCCATACTTCCATAGCTCCAGGGCTCCATAGCTCCAGGGCTCCATAGCTCCATACCTCCAGAGCTCCATAGCTCCATACCTCCAGAGCTCCATAGCTCCATACTTCCAGAGCTCCATAGCTCCATAGCACCAGAGCTCCATAGCTCCATAGCACCAGAGCTCCATAGCTCCATAGCACCAGAGCTCCATAGCTCCATAGCACCAGAGCTCCATAGCTCCATAGCTCCAGGGCTCCATAGCTCCATAGCTCCAGGGCTCCATAGCTCCATAGCTCCAGGGCTCCATAGCTCCAGGGCTCCAGGGCTCCATAGCTCCATACCTCCAGAGTTCCATAGCTCCATACTTCCAGAGCTCCATAGCTCCATAGCTCCATACTTCCATAGCTCCATAGCTCCATACTTCCATAGCACCAGAGCTCCATACCTCCAGAGCTCCATAGCTCCAGCCTGGGTGGCTGGTGGCTCCATAGCTCCATACTTCCATAGCTCCAGTCAGAGAGTTGGCGAAAATTGCACTAAGTGCGAAAGCCCATTCATTTACAACGGCGTGTCCACAAGGCGGCGACATTTCCCCGTTACCGGTGGCTGCGCGGCGGGTGAGTGACAGAGCTTATCCGAGCGGCTGGAACTCTGCGCCGGCGTGGTCGAGCGTGAGGCCTCGGCCCTTTGGCTGCCTGGTACCTAAAACACTTCCATTGATCCAGCCACGGAGGGTGCTGGCTGGTGGCTCCATACCTCCATAGCACCAGAGCTCCATAGCTCCATAGCACCAGAGCTCCATGGCTTCAGAGCTCCATAGCACCATAGCTCCATACCTCCAGAGCTCCAGGGCTCCATAGTCCATACCTCCAGAGCTCCATACCTCCAGAGCTCCATACCTCCAGAGCTCCATAGCACCAGAGCTCCATGGCTTCAGAGCTCCATAGCACCATAGCTCCATACCTCCAGAGCTCCAGGGCTCCATAGCTCCATACCTCCAGAGCTCCATACCTCCAGAGCTCCATACCTCCAGAGCTCCATAGCACCAGAGCTCCATGGCTTCAGAGTTCCATAGCACCATAGCTCCATACCTCCAGAGCTCCAGGGCTCCATAGCTCCATACCTCCAGAGCTCCATACCTCCAGAGCTCCATACCTCCAGAGCTCCAGAGCTCCATAGCACCAGAGCTCCATGGCTTCAGAGCTCCATAGCACCATAGCTCCATACCTCCAGAGCTCCAGGGCTCCATAGCTCCATACCTCCAGAGCTCCATACCTCCAGAGCTCCAGAGCTCCATAGCACCAGAGCTCCATGGCTTCAGAGCTCCATAGCACCATAGCTCCATAAGAGAATGGTAGGTGGATATTATGACAAAGTTTGATGGAGTATTGATTTATGACCTTAATAAAAAAGTATTAAATATTTTTTTTTTTTTTTTTTTTTTTTTTTTAAAAAGAGTTATTGAGGTCATAGAGTTTATGGAGGTCATAGGGAGGTCATAGGTTATAGGGTTAGGTTGTTATTTATTTAAATGTTGAATTATGGGTTGGGTTAGGGTTTGAGTTTGGTATGTGTGGTGTGTGTGTGGTTGAAAGTCAAAAATGTTATGAGCTGCTGCTTCCTCCCTCGTCCTGTAGGGGGTGTTTAAGTGTTTCATTCACTTTCATCCTGAGATAGGAGTGGTAAGGTGTGTAAGTTTATTTATCTCAGGATGAGTGTAAATCTTGTTTTGTTTTGTTTTTTGGATGGTGGTAAGTCTGAACATATGTGTTAGATCATCTGTAAATCTTGTTTTGTTTATTTTTTGGTGGTGGGAATATGTCTGTAGATGTTTAGGGTCTTAAGATTGTTGGGGGTGTCTGACCTTCTCACCTTGCGCGGCTCTTTACGGCGTGTGTCTGTATCTGGGTTGTATGTGTGTGTATGTGGCTGAGTTAAATTATTTGATGGTGGGAATATGTCTGTACATGTTTTGGGTCTTAAGATTGTTGGGGGGTGTATGACCCTGCTTTATGACCTCGCCGCGTGTATCTGTATCTGTGGGATGTGTGTGTGTGTGGCTGAGTTAAATTATTTTTGGTGCTATGTTTCAGTTTAAAAAAGCTTTTTAATAATAGTATGAGGTGAAAAAAATGAATCTTACCTTCCGAGGGATGAAATTAGCTGGTCCTCAGTCCAATTTTGTGTATGGAGGAGAAAATGGAGTTTAAAAATGGGGTGGGGGTTAGGGTTAGGGGTCTTCAGGTCAGAATGTTCTTTAGGGCGGGAAAGTATCTGGATATATAGATGTGCAAGTGTTTAAACAGTCAGAAAAGGCCTTTACAAAGCTCAAACCACCTCAAGTCGGTCTCTACGCTCTGCGGATCTTTTAAAAGCAATGGTGAAAGGTAGGTTGTTTTTTTCTCCTAAAAATAAACTATTCTGTTATAATGCGATTGTATTTATGACGTATGTTTTTTTTTTGTACATAGATATTATCGTCTATGCGGACGTCCACAATGCTCGTGAGTTTTATTATGTGTTTACATTATTCTGTTATTTTCTCCATCAGAAATGTGATGTTATTGTTTTTCTCAACAAAAAAAGCGCGGTTAAATGATGACTTCAGTGGAGTCTACTTAACGCAGACGGATTACGGTGAATCACACATTCATTTATGTTAGTTAATATTAATACGTTGATCTTAAAATGTTTAACTTATGTATGTATGTTAGATCTGGTAGGTGCAGCGGAGCAAGACATCCAGAAAAACGGTCTGGGTGACACAGGTCGCGAAGGTTACAAAGAGCCTGCTTCAAACGTGTCGGATGTGTTGGGAGAATCGTCTGACGAGGGCTCAGCTCCGCATCTTTTAAGAGCATTTGAAGACCGACAGAATCGGCTCTTTGCTCAAAAAGCGGATGACGTGTCAGCGGGTCACGTGACGGACGCAGAGCTTGCGAATATTAAGTACGAGGAGTTGAACCAAACTCGCGAATCGTTAAAAGAAATTGAAGGTATGTCGAATTTTGTTTTATATGTATATATATATATATATATATATATATTATTTTTTCTATCATATATTTATGTTATAACATTGTTTCTTCTGTATACTTCAGGCGCTATTGACAGCCAACCACAGGCTGCTCAACCGAGGCGTCAGATGACTCGGAGTAGGAGGGGTCGAAGAAGGAGCAGGCTCACACACAACCCCCACCCATCCTTCCGTGTGAGAGAGAGGCGTCTGAAAGATTCAAGGTCTCATGCGTGTGACGGTGAATGTATTTACAGACAGCAACTTCGCTCTTGTCTCAAAGTAATACAGACATTGACATCTGCAATTGAAACATCGATAGTTTAAAAATAAAAAGGCAATGTCTGACCCTAAACTCACGCCAACTGAGGCAGACGTCATAGCAAGCATTGTTGAAATAGATTTTGAAACCGATGAAACAAATCATGAATCAGGTACAAGGCAGAGATTTTGTGATACCCCTGAACTAGATCAACAAATCTTGACAATTAACAACGATATTGAAATGTTATCGGATGGTGCGTATAGGAGTCAAATATCAGAATTAACATCACACCTGCTATCTGCTCTAGAGGGTGTAAATGCGGTGGTATCGGGTGAGCAGAGTGCCCTCAGCCCCGATGTGCCTAATCATTTACAAAGTGTGGTAGAGGGTCTTAATAATCAAAGTGTCAATGAAGGTAGCCAAAGTCCTACACACATTTCTTCACAATTGTTAAACTTGATAACTGAATTAAATAACCACACGTATGAGAGTGTACGTTGTCTCAGTCCTAACATACCGGCTCAACTGATTGACATTATCAACGAGTTAAATGTACAGCCGCCTGACCCGACTCACGATAATCAGTCTGTGTTGAATGATGAAATAATTGATGACATGTGCGTTGAACCCTTGGCGTGTATTGATGGTAGCGACATAGCGCCGTGCCTACAAACTCGCCAACAGCCTAACAACTGCGCTGTAATAATTGATCATCAAATTGAGGGCGACATAGCGCCGTCTCAACATACGGCGTTTCAGCAACCTGACGCTACCTCTCAGCCGCTGAGTCGTGTTCAACCCGCAGGCTCGGAACCTGTCGCTACCTCTCAGCCTCTAAGCCGTGTTCAACAAGGTGGCTCGGCTGTAGTTAACAGACCCCATTTCAATAATGTTGAAGTGCGGAGACGTATAAATCCCCCCATGCAATCGGGTAGCAGGGATTTTGCTTCTTTTTACATGCATATCGAAAATAACATCGAAGGTGTTTTGGAGGAGGTAGATGACATTGCACAAACGGGGGATGCAATTCAGATTGAGATTGTGGGGGGTGGTGACGAAAGAGAACATACCTACCAACAAATGACTGATATAGACTCTATGAGGGAGCATGTACAAAGTATGCTAGAGCGTTTAGCACAGTCTAACACAGAACTTATGCTCGATGAAGGTTTAGAATTAGTGGTACAAATATTCAAGCCTTTGCGTGGAGGTATGCGTCGCAAACTGATACAATCCACTAATGTAGAAATATTAAAGAGAAAAAAACGACATTTGTACATGACTCTTAACAAAGACAACAATCTATGCTTTGCTCTCGCGTTAGCACATCTGCTAAACAGCTCGCTAACAACAAAGCAGGCCACACAGCAGGCTCGGCTCTTACAAGAGAGTGTAGGTTTGAACTGTCACACAGCTGTAAGTCTGGCTGATGTACACAAATTCGAGAAAGCCCTCAAAAGAAAGATAGTTGTAATGTACAGAAAAGCCGACTGCCGTCCTATGACTTTTTTTGAGACTCGCTACCCCAAATCAGCCGATGATATTTTGTTTATCCTTTTACTAGAGAATCATTTCTACGGCGTTAAATCCATTGAGGGGTTTGTAGGTCATACATATTTCTGTAGACACTGCTTCAAAGGTCACGAGAATTGGGAGCAGCATCGGTGCCCGGGGCACTGTCACGTGTGTCTTGATGCGAGATGTAAACAGCTACCCTTTAAACGTGTAATCTGTCCTGATTGTAATAAGACTTGTTATAATGACGAGTGTTTTATCAAACATAAAGAGCCGCGCAAGGCGAGAAGGTCAGACATCCTCAAAACTAACTGTGACACATATAAAAAATGCATGCAATGCGGCTTGCAATATTATGTGAAACCAGGTGCTAGTCGTGTCAAGCATCATTGCCTCGCTAAAAAATGTGCTGTGTGCGGTGACGACTTGAGGGGAGATACAATGCTTGATCCTCATCTGTGTTACATCCAACCTCTAAAAGCACAGCCTCCTTGTAGAAATGTAATATACTACGATTTTGAAACCTATGTAGATGAAGACGGGTCACTCAAACCCTTTCTTGTTTGTTGTAAATCGAATAGTATGGAGAAGCATTGGTTTGGTACCGATTGTGTCGACGGTTTTGTTAGTTTTTTCAGAAACCCTCGTTTCAAAGGTTCGACTTTTGTAGCACATAATGCTAGAGGTTTTGATTCCTACATTTTACTCAACAGAATGATCGATCTGGGTGTCAAATTTGACATTATAATGCAAGGGAGTAAGGTTCTCTCTTTTGTGGATGTTGATTTGAAATCGCGATACATAGACTCGCTCTCATTTCTGACCATGGCGCTAAGTGCGATCCCAAAGGCCCTAGGGTTTGAAGACAAATCAAAGGGGTACTTTCCACACAAATTCAGCTCGTTGGCTCATCTGAATTATGTAGGGTCTTATCCCGAGCCTTCGTCTTACGATGTTGAACGCCTGGCCCCCTCAGAGCGTGCAAAGTTCTACGAATGGTATGACAAAAACAGTATGGGGTCGTTTGATTTTGCCCAGCAGGCTGTAGCCTACTGTAAGAATGACGTGAACTTGTTATTCCAGGGTGGTGAGACATTTAGGGGTGAGTTTTTCGAAGCTACAGGTTGTGACCCGTTCAACGCTGTGACAATCGCCTCAGCCTGCATGAGTGTGTTCCGCACAAGATTCCTGAAGCCTCAAACACTGGCCATTACACCTGCAGACAACTACACGAACCAATATAAAGCTTTCTCGCAAGACGCTATCCAATATTTGCTGTGGGTCATGCACAGTCAAAATGTTCACATCAGACACGCTTTAAACGGCGGGGAAGTCAAAATAGACAACTTCTTTGTAGACGGTTATAGAGAGGTTGGAGGTGTGCGTATAGTGTATGAATATTTTGGATGCTATCACCACGGTTGTTCAGAATGCTTCGATCTTGCTAAAATATGTCCGACGACAAAACGCCCCTTTCAGGAAAGGTTCGATGCCACCCAAAAGAAAATTCGAGAACTACGTCTTAAACCGAATTTGCAACTTGTAATTATGTGGGAGCACGAATGGTTGCGAATGAAAAAGTTAGACGCGGCGACGGGCGAATTCATCAAAAAAGCTAAATTCCCATCACCGCTAAAGCCTAGACAAGCTTTGTTCGGGGGGCGGACAAACGCGTTTGTTTTAAGATATACCCCAAAACCTAACGAACGTGTGCTTTATGTTGATGTCACGTCGCTGTATCCATTTATCAATAGCACCTGTCTCTACCCCATTGATCATCCTGAAATCTTCCACAATGACTTCAAGGACCCCAGGATGTATTTCGGCTTCATCAGCGCTACAGTTAACCCACCGAGGGGGTTATATTTTCCTGTTTTGCCCTACAAATCACCTAAAGGTAAACTGCTATTCACATTATGTCGCACCTGTGGCGATGCCAACAATCAAAATACAGCCTGTGCGCACACTGATGAGCAAAGGTCATTAACGGGTGTCTGGACAACCCCTGAATTCGCCAAGGCTCTCGACCTCGGTTACACCGTTGTGAATATTTCCGAGGTATGGCATTACAGTCGAAAGAGTGACGCCATTTTTACCGACTATATGAGGACTTTTTTGAAAGGTAAACAGGAATCTTCAGGGTACCCCGCACATGTCATCAATCAGGCTGATAGAAACCAGTATATCGAGGATTATAAGACGCATCAAAATATTCAACTAGATCCTTCCAAAATTAGAGTGAATCCTGGAAAAAGGCAAGTTTCAAAACTATGTCTGAACAATCTCTGGGGTAAGTTGGCGCAGCGTGAGAACATGCCAAGCACAAAGATTGTGACAAAAACTAAGGATTTTCTCGAACTGCTTTTTTCAGGTCTGTATGACGTGACATTTATCCACTTTCTCAACAAAAAACGAGCGATGGTGCAGTATTGTTTTCGAACAAACACTGAGAAACCATTGACGAAAACTACAAATGTGGCTGCGGCGTGTTTTACAACGGCGTACGCTCGTTTGAAAATGTACGGCTATTTGGAAATGCTACAGAACCGGGTTTTGTACACTGATACGGACAGTATTATCTATACAGCTTTGCCCGGTGAAAGCGTTCTGCCTCTGGGAGACTATCTGGGTGATTTGACAGACGAGCTTTCCAACGACAGCATTGTAGATTTTGTCTCCGCAGGCCCCAAGACCTACGCATACAAACTGAGAAACAGTGGACGTGTCGTGATGAAGGTCAAAGGTATCACCCAAACACATGAAAGCGGGCAAAACATCAATTTCGATAGCATGCTTGATCTGGTTCAGGGGTACATCAACAACCAAGGCGCGTGCTCGGACGTGCTCTCTACCCCGCAACACGTCATTGTACGTGATAAAAAAGGCTTCCGATTAAAGAATGCCTCATTCAATAAGAGACTGAGGGTCGTGTACGATAAGAGACGCCTAGTCGGGCGAGGTCAGACGTTGCCTTTTGGGTTTTAACATTTTTTTTGTTTTCCATGTGTAAAAATGTCTTTGAACCAAATTGAATTTGATCCTAGATTAGAACTACCTTTTGCCTGTATAATTAGTGGCCCTAGTGGATGTGGCAAGACTTTTCTGGTGAAAAATGTTTTAGAACACACAGATCATGTCATGAGACAAAAGCCTCATAATATTGTATGGGTTTATACTTCGGCCCAACCTTTGTATGATGAAGTCAAAAGTATGAATAAAAATATTGTATTTATCAAAGGATTGCCTGAATCTTTTGACGATGAAAAGTTGTTCCCCCCGCAGCAAAACCATCTGCTGATATTGGACGATGTCATCTTTCAAGCCTCAGACAATCAGGAAGTGGTTCGAATTTTTACACAATATAGGCATCATATGAATCTAAGCGTCATCATGTTAACGCAGAACATCTTCCACCAGGGTAAATTTAGCCGTACTATAAGCCTAAACAGTAATTATCTAGTTTTGTTCAAAAATCCACGCGATAAATTGCAGGTAACTGTTCTGGCTAATCAAATCTGCCCCAACAACCGGAAGTTCTTTCTGGAATGTTTTGAAGATGCGACGAGGGATCCGTACGGCTATTTACTGGTTGATTTGACGCCTACGTGTCCAGAACAATACAGACTGCGCACAGGCATACTACACAATCAATGGCCTACTGTTTATATTCCTAAGCAATAAAAACAATGTCTAAACTGTTAAAAAGAAATGCGGCGTTACTTAAGACTCTCTTTACCTGCAAGCCGGGCGAACGCAAACATTTACTCCTCAGAGCTCCTGCCAGTTTACTAAAAGCGCTATGTGAGATTGCTTTAAATCTCCTAAAAGGCCACATACCTCTAAATTCGAAACAATACAAAAAACTTAAAAAACAAAAAAGGAATATTCGATTTCTAGCCGATAAAAAAAATACTTTAAAGAAGAAAAGAGCTGTATTGGTTCAAAAAGGTGGTTTCATTTTCCCGTTGCTGGCTGCTTTTGCTCCTGTACTCGGAAGCGTCATCGGAGGCCTCATAAATAAATAAATTAAAAAAAAATGAGTTTGAAAACGGCGAATAAATTGTACCTCGTCTCCCCATACCAACTAGACAGGATGACTCGAGCGCAGCCAAACATCCTCGATACAGCTGAACGGGATTTAGATCGGCAGATGAAACAGGTGTTGGAAAATAAAAATTTAAATCAATACGAAAAAATCAAAATGTATCAAAGCCTAATGCAACGTTACAGAGGATTATTAAAACAAAAGAATGAGGAGAGTGCCCCCATCACACTGAACGTATCGCAAGATCAGATAGAACGCGCCACCCCTTCCAATCAGAACAACAACAACGCCACGGAGCTGACGGAGATGGAGACGAGAGAACAGGTGCACGAGGACCCGCCGGGGATGAAAACTACGCAACAGGTGCAAACGGAGGAATGGACAGGGATTCTCGACGCTATAGGATCACGACATCATCGAAACGCCGCATACGTGTTGAGAAAATTAGCATCGAACGATATAGGATGGACGCCTCGGGGCGAATTTATATTTAATGGAAATCTTATCAGAGGATCTCATATGACCGATTTGATAAAAAAGCTCGTCGTGAGCGGTAAGAAAGTAGGCGGTCCTCCTATAGGCTGGAGTGAATTTTTGGAAACATTAACCCGTCTTAATTTACCGGAATCAAGCATTTCCAACCCTTTGGCACGTTCTGACTTTAAACGTTTAAAATACGCTAGAGCTGAAGATGAAGACGTTTCCCAAGCTAAAAATGCAAACGCAAAAAACATTAAGAAAAAAAAAAGAAAGCAAGCCGCAATGGCTCAAAAATGGGTTAGTTATTAAATATGAGAAATTTGATGTATGGTGAAATAAAAAAACGTATATTGTATATGTTAGCATAAAAACACACTTGACTCTGTAACTCTCTTTTTAAAGATGTTTTATTGAATAAAAAGAGTTTTATAAAAAACATTAACGTGACTACGTACAATGACATTTTTTAAACTTATGCAAAGAACACGATGTCTGACCCCCGCACACTCGCCGAGCCCCACGTGATTTTCGAACAAAGGAGGTAACCATTGCATCATTGTGTAGGGGGTCTGTCGTGTAGCTATCCAAAACATCCAGATAAGTTAACCCGCATCTTCGTTGACTTAAATAATAAACACAGTGATGACCGCAGGTGCTCGTCAGTTCGTGTTGTAGTTGAATGTTATGGTAAATTATACGGTTAGAATGTTTTTTCAGAAAATCCAATATACTCTTAGGGTAAAATATATGGTCGGGTTCTAAACCAAAAGGGTCAAAGAATGTGGCCGAACCGTCTTTTTCTAACGTTAACCCCAACCAGTGTTCCCCCGGCAGATGCCTCGGGTGCGTGTTTACAATGTAGTGTCTGGGGGGTGTGTCTGTGACGTCATGCAACTCGTCTGCTGCAAAAACGCCTCCAAAGAGAGGCCCATGTTGAAGCCTCATGAAACTGGTCAATTCACGCCCGTTCATCTTAATATTAATAATAATCCATCAGCACCTCTCTCTTGGCGTTGATTTCGATAATTGAATCATAAGCGGCGTAAACAATTAACGTTGTTGTGTGGGGAAGCGGATTACGAAATCGTAGATCCAGTCTGAGCACGCCGTTGTTTACTGGGGCAATGGCTCCTGAATCATCTCCGGGGTTCAGATTGAAGACAAAAAGCGAGTAACCTTGATTAAAATCATCTTGATCGATACAGAGTGGTAAATCCTTCAAAAAACGCCCCGTCGCTGTGAAAAGATTAAGGTATTCGCGTGTAGAAAGCCCCCCGCCAAAATAAGGCTGAAAAGCTTTGGACGGAATCTGTCGGCCTTCTTGCGAGAGACTTAGATATTCAATGTCGGCGTTGATAAAATTAAATGGATTTAAATCTTTTCTCCCAGCAAAACTCAAATGATTTACGAGGGCTAACACTATTTGTTTGGGCATATGTCCGAGAAACAGATTATCCTGATGACATATTCTGGAATTCTGAGCAATGGAAAACGTTTTAAGACAAATTCTCGTTAAAGGATAAATGGCATTGCCCTTGTGTAACGCTGCTTCGTGGCCAATAGCGACGGCTGGTGACACAGTTACTTTTTTCACAAATAATGTTGCCCCTAAAATCTTGAGACAGACGTCGTTGTTAGAAGCGCTCATGAGACAGAAATCATCGTTGGCTCTGGATAATTTCAAACGTAGATCCACGTGATTCAGTAGATGACGCTCGCAGAAAAATATATCGCTGTGTATGGGCCCCATAATTTGGAACTCTTGTGATTCTGCCAGTCGTAAAGCGCGCTTCCATAGTCCATCGTTGATATTGGGGCCTTCAAAAGCAATAGAGTCCATACGTCCCCTAGTATCTTTAACAAACATCCCAGCTGAGAATTGTGAATGGAGGGTATCTCTTGAAAAATTTAACAAAGTCTCAATTATTGCCCTATAGGGGTGAGTCGCACTAGATTGTGATATAAGACGGTCCCCTAGAACGACGTCAACTTGTGAAAATATGGTATTAAGAGGATAATTAATAATCCCCACAGCTTCATTCGCTGCTAGATTGCTTCCGTCTTTGTGTAATACTTTTAAACGTAAATGCAGCAATGTATCAGATAGATCGAGATATTTAGAGCCATCTCCGGGGATAAAAAATTCAATCGGGCCCGAATCTGTAATTGCCGATAAAGGAGGAATCTCCACATACTGTGTTTGATCTATTGATAATTGTGTAAGAGGTGGAGCAAAAATATCCAGCTCACTAAGACTGCATTCTTGGGAATTAAAATGTAAAAGCGACATTTTATTTATTTTATTTTTATTTTTTAAGAGAATAT
The DNA here is from genome assembly GCF_054491065.1 of Syngnathus leptorhynchus. Taxonomy (NCBI): domain Eukaryota; kingdom Metazoa; phylum Chordata; class Actinopteri; order Syngnathiformes; family Syngnathidae; genus Syngnathus; species Syngnathus leptorhynchus. The sequence continues at coordinate 164,892 of NW_028232021.1, forward strand.
GTCCGTCCTACGTCTTGGTCGCCTTTTGATGACTGGTTTGAAGTTTTTGATACTGCGTGTCTTTTTATTTATTCTCAATCTGAGGCCTGAGGGTCTTCGCCCACGACGTGAAAGAACTACAAGCCCCGCACCTCCTTGAGCGGCTTCCGGTTTACGTTTTATTTTTTCAATGACGCGGCCCGCCACATCCGTAGCAATGTTCCGCGCGGCACTTTGCAGATGCGGTCTGGCTAGGTTGAAACCTGATTTCAACATTGGAGCAACAAAACGAAATAGCTTCGCGAATATAGACCCTATCCCACGTCCGTACTGAACTGGGGCACCGTGGAAACCAGGATAGGAACCACCTATTTGACTTTCATAATATTTGACGAATCGATATAGATCGGGATGTGTCTCGAGTCTCATATTTTTCTAATGTTTCGGTCTAAAATGTAGAACTAGAACGATCTTCCCGTATTTGAAATTGATTGGTTGATTCTGGTCTGTGCGAATGCTAATATGGATGTGCTCAATGTGGCGTTTGTTTACATCTAAATAGTATAACGTGGTGAAACTTCTATTTATGAGCGATCCAAATTCCCCTTCTAAAGGCAGGCTCCTTAGTAAAGGGGCGTGGGCGTCGCCAACAGTCTGATAGTGTATTACATCGGCGTAAATGAAAAGATGGTACCGCCCTCCCCTTCGATCAGCTGTCCGCGGGGCCTTTGTCCAATCTGTTTTTAATGGAAACCATTGCTCAGCCGGCAGGCCTACTAAATAAGCTAACGGTTCGTTAAATTTTAGTTCGTAGGGTTCTTTGGTGTGAAATTTAAATCTATGGGTATGTTGGTCGTATTCCACGTTTATTTTTTTGTTGGAAGCTTTCAATAACTGCGTTTTAATATCTTCAGCCAAGGAGTTGAGATCGCCATATATCTCCCCCTGCAGTTTCACCAGGGTGGGTAGGGGTGCCTCGTGAGGCTCGGTTGCTGGTTTTGTCATCTCTCTAAAGTAGAAGCCCCTTTTTTTCTCCGGTACATCTACACACGTGTTCACATATGTAATTTCACAAATAGCGACTTCCCAGGGCCCCTTTAAATCGATATTCTGGACCAATTCGACTCTAAAGTCCGTATTTGTATTATTCGGATACAAATGCATACTTGCGTTGGAGGTCAGGGTTACATAAAATCCATCCCTGACTTCACCCATCTTGATATTTTATGAGTAATGATTGGTTTTGTCATTTCAGATATCTTTAACACTGCTGGCTGCCACCCAAGAATCAAATTTCGGAGGCCATCCGACCCAGCGTATCAAAAGTTCACGCCTCCCTGAGACCGTTCGGGATTTAAGAATTTTCTGAATGCTGAAAAATGTATTTTTCTTAATTTTCACTTTTTGGAGCTCATCTGCATAGAATACGCCATCTAGCGGCTCTCCGTCGTAATCGCTGAGTTTGTAAACCTTTGGAAAACGATTGAGAATTTCTACTACAGTGAAAAACTCATCTGAGAAAGATTGTTCGTACGATTTGTCAAAGACACCCTTTATTTTGGAAATTCTAACGTTGTCTCCTACGGCGAATCTTTTTTTATCACTCTTCTGTAGAGATACGTTGCCGTACAGGTTACGGAAAACGATGTCTGTATTTTCCATAGTCACCTCATTAGGCGACATCTTAATACTACGATGAAATGAATTATTATAAGAGGATAGAAAATCTTGAATTTTGTCGACATAACGTCTTGTATTATGCGCAGTGAAAAACCGCCACATCCTGGTCTTAAGAGTCCGATTAAAACGCTCGACTGTTTGTGCTTTCAAATCCGACGCTGTGGAAAAATTGATGATTTTATGACGTTTTATTAATTTCTGGAATTGCTTGTTGAAGAATTCTGTGCCAGCGTCCGTCTGCAAACGTAGCGGGATTCCGCTGTCTGACAGAATTGATTCAAATGCTTGGCTCACACTGGCGGCTGATTTATCCTTCAGAACGCGAGCAAAAGCCTTCTTTGAGAAAATGTCAATCACGGTGAGAATATATTTCATCCCATCATTATGTGATGACAAAATTTGCATATCACATAAATCGGCTTGTAGTTGTCTTTGAGCTCTTCGTGCATATACTTTGTTTCTAGAGAAAGTCAGTCTTGCAGGTTTGTGTAATGTATATGCATTTTCTCCCGCAAGGAATGATTTCACTTTCTTCAAAGTGGGTTGGTTTTTTTTACAGCTCAAGAGAGCCGCCTTGTGGAGACGTTGAGCACCACCGAAACTTGCTGGATTTTTAACATTATAATACAATTTTTTCAGACATCTTTCCTCAGCCATTGTTGCAACCGTTGTGACAAATATGGAACCCGTTCGTGGTTTTAAAATGTTTATTGAAAGGAGAAAAACAGGTAAAATTCTTTTTTTTTTTGGTTACAATATATAAAACAAACCAGGTGTTAAACGTATAATGTTTGTTCTGGTTAGAATATAATCAAACAATGCGGTATAGGAGAAACAAGGTACATTTAAAAAAAAAGGTATATTATAAAAATAAAAAAGTACATTTAAAAAAAGGTACATTATAAAAATAAAAAAGTACATTTAAAAAAAAAGGCACATAGTTTTGTATTACATTTTAAGAACGTACATACGCTATCATAGACCGTATCACATGTTTCGGTACATTTGATTCGATAAGAATTTTGAATTTGTTCAATTCGGTTTTAACATCAATTGGAATATTATTGCGTATATGTACAATAATCAAATCATGGAACAATGTCATCAGAGTAAACAGGTGTGCGACAGATATTTCACTCCATTCGTTGATAACGAGTTTCAATTTGTTAAAGACTTCTTCTAAATTTGATAAAATACACACTAGATTAGTCCAAGTAATTTCTAAAACAGTTTGGGATATATGTCTTATTTTTTCCATAATATCCACCAATTTCTGGACAGAAGCGTCGTTATTAGTGTCACGCTGTACAATTACTCGTTCCAAATCCTCAGTCCAATTTTGCAAATCGTTTCTTCTCAAAGAATTACCCATTTCTCTCAACCTCGTGTCTATGAAACACAAATTCAATCGCAGAATCAGAAATTTGGGCAAACTGTTTGTAATCAATAATACAGCTTTCTAGTTTCCCGAAGATGTCTTCTTCATAGGACAGATCTAACAAAATGACATTGATGATTTTTTTAACGTCTATTTGTGGTAACTGAATATCGAGGTGCGTCAGCATTCTGTAAATAGCAGAAAAGAACTGTCTATTACATACTGATTTCATGATCTTATGGAAATTTTCGAACATATAATAATTTTCATGTTTTATGTACAGACATGTATGTCTCATCTGAGAAAGATCATCCAATTCACAAGCCAAACAATCACTTGCGGTATGTTTAAGCAGATCTTTGCAGAGAACTACCATCAATTTGATTCTTACATATTCGAGCGGCGACATCCAGGGTAGCGCGTTTTCGATTTCAAAACTGACGCTGGTTGATGACGAGGTGGATGGCAACGTTGAAGCCGCGGATGATGATGATTTCTTGCTCGTCATCGACCTGGATGTTGATTTGTCGGGGTCGCTGTTCAATACTGCCCCCTTTGGTGAATTCTCGCAGTCGCTGTTCATTACTGGTCCTTCTGTTGAGGCGAGATCTGGAGGTGAAGGCTGTTTTGCAGACAGGGAGACATTATCTGCTTCAAATGGTGGAATTGCCAGCTCGGGATACCATAGCTCCGATTCCACCGGGTTGTCCAGCGTGGTGAAAGACTGTCGTCTGGCCTCCTTTGCGTGCCAGGTAGCCGGTTCCTTCAACAGACGTGTGAATCGCCGATCTGTTTTTCCCTCTTCGTCTTCTTCATCCGATGAAATTATGATGATCGATTCGGCGTATAGCAACGGTGTGAATTCTTTCAAACATTCTCGACCGCAGTCATCTTTTGCAGAATCAGGATGCCGGGTCCCCGGATACGTGACGGTGCGTTCAGGGCAAATCGGTGTGGAAGTCTGCATGTCGATGTCAGCTTCGTCAGAAGCACAGCCGTGGGGGAACGGCGGTGAGGATGCAGGTGAACACAAATTAATTACCTCTTCGTGGTGATGTTGTAGGCCTTTCAGAATCTTTTGTTTCGGTTCCTTGTCTGCATCTTGGAAGGTAGGCAGAAGATTTTTGGCGCATCGTTTGTCAGACATTTTTTTTTGTCTTGAGCAGCGAGATGTTTCTTGGCGAGATTCTTTGAGGTTTGAAGGTTTGGGGGGAGCTTTTTTTCTTATACAGAGCAGTTGTAAACGGTCCACGCCCTCCTCCTCCTGGAGATTTAGGGGTGTGCTTGGAGTCTGGAGTAGGCGGTAGGAGATTTAGGGGTGTGCTTGGAGTCTGGAGTAGGCGGTACTTTGATTGTAGGGGGATGTAAAAATTAGAACGTATTGAAATGTTATTCAAATATTAATTTTTTTCTGACCCCCGCAATCGTGATCCACATTCTACTACACAAATACTGCTCCGTTATCATGGCAGTTAAGGGGTTAATTCTCCTCTGCCACTCTGATAAAGGGACTTGTAGAATCGTCTGAAGTACACCACACTCACTGTTGAAAACCTGAAGGCTAAGTAAAGCATCACATATTTCCCCGTCTTCCTCCTCCTCCTCCTCGGATAGCTGAGGTGAAACTTTGAGACGGAAAAACCAACGGCCATTCGGTCCTAGTCTCGAAATCCAAGTTAGTGTGAGCTCCCCCTTCAGCCCCGTTTCTCCAACAAATTGGGGAAGGAGCTTTGGAAACAATTGACTGACGATGGCCCAGTCATTCGAGTTGAGGGATCCAAATCCGTGGGGCATAGTATATTTGCCATCCTCTTGCATGAAAAAGACCAGCTCGCCGATTCCGTGAAAATAATGATAACCCCAGGAAAAAGTAGGAGTTAAAGGCCATTTATTCTCAAGCTCCGTCATATTTAGAGGACTCTGTTGCAATCTTCTGACAAACATATGCTTCTTCCTAGGGGCCTGTAAAAGGCCATCTGCACCCAAGGGTGAGATGTGGACCGTCACAGGTGTTTCGCAAATCATACTTCTCAGTAGAAGGTTCAAAAATCAAGATACACAACCTCCACTCCCCAGACTCTATATACCCAACATTGCCGATCCCACCCACTTTTTGCCTTTCACCGTCACGTGTTATATTTGTGTTATATTTTCAAAGATCTTGTTTGAACATTTTTTAACTCCATTTTCTCCTCCATACACAAAATTGGACTGAGGAGCAGCTAATTTCATCCCTCGGAAGGTAAGATTCATTTTTTTCACCTCATACTATTATTAAAAAGCTTTTTTAAACTGAAACATAGCACCAAAAATAATTTAACTCAGCCACACACACACACATCCCACAGATACAGATACACGCGGCGAGGTCATAAAGCAGGGTCATACACCCCCCAACAATCTTAAGACCCAAAACATGTACAGACATATTCCCACCATCAAATAATTTAACTCAGCCACATACACACACATACAACCCAGATACAGACACACGCCGTAAAGAGCCGCGCAAGGTGAGAAGGTCAGACACCCCCAACAATCTTAAGACCCTAAACATCTACAGACATATTCCCACCACCAAAAAATAAACAAAACAAGATTTACAGATGATCTAACACATATGTTCAGACTTACCACCATCCAAAAAACAAAACAAAACAAGATTTACACTCATCCTGAGATAAATAAACTTACACACCTTACCACTCCTATCTCAGGATGAAAGTGAATGAAACACTTAAACACCCCCTACAGGACGAGGGAGGAAGCAGCAGCTCATAACATTTTTGACTTTCAACCACACACACACCACACACACATCCCACACCAAACCCTAACCCTAACCCATAATTCAACATTTAAATAAATAACAACCTAACCCTATAACCTATGACCTCCCTATGACCTCCATAAACTCTATGACCTCAATAACTCTTTTTAAAAAAAAAAAAAAAAAAAAAAAAAAAAATATTTAATACTTTTTTATTAAGGTCATAAATCAATACTCCATCAAACTTTGTCATAATATCCACCTACCATTCTCTTCCATACCTCCAGAGCTCCAGGGCTCCATAGCTCCATACCTCCAGAGCTCCATACCTCCAGAGCTCCATACCTCCAGAGCTCCATAGCTCCATAGCACCAGAGCTCCATAGCTCCATAGCACCAGAGCTCCATAGCACCAGAGCTCCATAGCACCAGAGCTCCATAGCTCCATAGCACCAGAGCTCCATAGCTCCATAGCACCAGAGCTCCATAGCTCCATAGCACCAGAGCTCCATACTTCCAGAGCTCCATAGCTCCATAGCTCCATAGCACCAGAGCTCCATAGCTCCATAGCACCAGAGCTCCATGGCTTCAGAGCTCCATAGCACCATAGCTCCATACCTCCAGAGCTCCAGGGCTCCATAGCTCCATACCTCCAGAGCTCCATACCTCCAGAGCTCCATACCTCCAGAGCTCCATAGCACCAGAGCTCCATAGCTCCATAGCACCAGAGCTCCATAGCACCAGAGCTCCATAGCACCAGAGCTCCATAGCTCCATAGCACCAGAGCTCCATAGCTCCATAGCACCAGAGCTCCATACTTCCAGAGCTCCATAGCTCCATAGCACCAGAGCTCCATAGCTCCATAGCACCAGAGCTCCATAGCTCCATAGCACCAGAGCTCCATACTTCCATAGCTCCATAGCTCCATACCTCCAGAGCTCCATAGCTCCATAGCTCCATACCTCCAGAGCTCCATAGCTCCAGAGCTCCATAACTCCATAGCTCCATAGCACCAGAGCTCCATAGCTCCATAGCACCAGAGCTCCATACTTCCATAGCTCCAGGGCTCCATAGCTCCAGGGCTCCATACCTCCAGAGCTCCATAGCTCCATACTTCCAGAGCTCCATAGCTCCATACTTCCATAGCTCCATACTTCCATACCTCCATAGCTCCATACTTCCATAGCACCAGAGCTCCATACTTCCATAGCACCAGAGCTCCATACCTCCAGAGCTCCAGAGCTCCAGCCTGGGTGGCTGGTGGCTCCATAGCTCCATACTTCCATAGCTCTAAGTCAGAGAGTTGGCGAAAATTGCACTAAGTGCGAAAGCCCATTCATTTACAACGGCGTGTCCACAAGGCGGCGACATTTCCCCGTTACCGGTGGCTGCGCGGCGGGTGAGTGACAGAGCTTATCCGAGCGGCTGGAACTCTGCGCCGGCGTGGTCGAGCGTGAGGCCTCGGCCCTTTGGCTGCCTGGTACCTAAAACACTTCCATTGATCCAGCCACGGAGGGTGCTGGCTGGTGGCTCCATACCTCCATAGCTCCATAGCACCAGAGCTCCATAGCTCCATAGCACCAGAGCTCCATGGCTTCAGAGCACCATAGCACCATAGCTCCATACCTCCAGAGCTCCAGGGCTCCATAGCTCCATACCTCCAGAGCTCCATACCTCCAGAGCTCCATACCTCCAGAGCTCCATAGCACCAGAGCTCCATGGCTTCAGAGCTCCATAGCACCATAGCTCCATACCTCCAGAGCTCCAGGGCTCCATAGCTCCATACCTCCAGAGCTCCATACCTCCAGAGCTCCATACCTCCAGAGCTCCATAGCACCAGAGCTCCATGGCTTCAGAGCTCCATAGCACCATAGCTCCATACCTCCAGAGCTCCAGGGCTCCATAGCTCCATACCTCCAGAGCTCCATACCTCCAGAGCTCCATACCTCCAGAGCTCCAGAGCTCCATAGCACCAGAGCTCCATGGCTTCAGAGCTCCATAGCACCATAGCTCCATACCTCCAGAGCTCCAGGGCTCCATAGCTCCATACCTCCAGAGCTCCAGAGCTCCATAGCACCAGAGCTCCATGGCTTCAGAGCTCCATAGCACCATAGCTCCATACCTCCAGAGCTCCAGGGCTCCATAGCTCCATACCTCCAGAGCTCCATACCTCCAGAGCTCCAGAGCTCCATAGCACCAGAGCTCCATGGCTTCAGAGCTCCATAGCACCATAGCTCCATACCTCCAGAGTTCCAGGGCTCCAAAGCTCCATACCTCCAGAGCTCCATACCTCCAGAGCTCCATACCTCCAGAGCTCCATAGCTCCATAGCACCAGAGCTCCATAGCTCCATAGCACCAGAGCTCCATAGCACCAGAGCTCCATAGCACCAGAGCTCCATAGCTCCATAGCACCAGAGCTCCATAGCTCCATAGCACCAGAGCTCCATAGCTCCATAGCACCAGAGCTCCATACTTCCAGAGCTCCATAGCTCCATAGCTCCATAGCACCAGAGCTCCATAGCTCCATAGCACCAGAGCTCCATAGCTCCATAGCACCAGAGCTCCATACTTCCATAGCTCCATAGCTCCATACCTCCAGAGCTCCATAGCTCCATAGCTCCATACCTCCAGAGCTCCATAGCTCCAGAGCTCCATAGCTCCATAGCACCAGAGCTCCATAGCTCCATAGCACCAGAGCTCCATACTTCCATAGCTCCAGGGCTCCATAGCTCCAGGGCTCCATAGCTCCATACCTCCAGAGCTCCATAGCTCCATACTTCCAGAGCTCCATAGCTCCATAGCACCAGAGCTCCATAGCTCCATAGCACCAGAGCTCCATAGCTCCATAGCACCAGAGCTCCATAGCTCCATAGCACCAGAGCTCCATAGCTCCATAGCTCCAGGGCTCCATAGCTCCATAGCTCCAGGGCTCCATAGCTCCATAGCTCCAGGGCTCCATAGCTCCATAGCTCCATACCTCCAGAGCTCCATACCTCCAGAGCTCCATACCTCCATAGCACCAGAACCCCATAGCTCCAGGGCTCCAGGGCTCCATAGCTCCATACCTCCAGAGCTCCATAGCTCCATACTTCCAGAGCTCCATAGCTCCATAGCTCCATACTTCCATAGCTCCATAGCTCCATACTTCCATAGCACCTGAGCTCCATACCTCCAGAGCTCCATAGCTCCAGCCTGGGTGGCTGGTGGTTCCATAGCTCCATACTTCCATAGCTCTAAGTCAGAGAGTTGGCGAAAATTGCACTAAGTGCGAAAGCCCATTCATTTACAACGGCGTGTCCGCCAGGCGGCGACATTTCCCCGTTACCGGTGGCTGCGCGGCGGGTGAGTGACAGAGCTTATCCGAGCGGCTGGAACTCTGCGCCGGCGTGGTCGAGCATGAGGCCTCGGCCCTTTGGCTGCCTGGTACCTAAAACACTTCCATTGATCCAGCCACGGAGGGTGCTGGCTGGTGGCTCCATACCTCCATAGCTCCATAGCACCAGAGCTCCATAGCTCCATAGCACCAGAGCTCCATGGCTTCAGAGCTCCATAGCACCATAGCTCCATACCTCCAGAGCTCCAGGGCTCCAAAGCTCCATACCTCCAGAGCTCCATACCTCCAGAGCTCCATACCTCCAGAGCTCCATAGCTCCATAGCACCAGAGCTCCATAGCTCCATAGCACCAGAGCTCCATAGCACCATAGCTCCATAGCACCAGAGCTCCATAGCTCCATAGCACCAGAGCTCCATAGCTCCATAGCACCAGAGCTCCATAGCTCCATAGCACCAGAGCTCCATACTTCCAGAGCTCCATAGCTCCATAGCTCCATAGCACCAGAGCTCCATAGCTCCATAGCACCAGAGCTCCATAGCTCCATAGCACCAGAGCTCCATACTTCCATAGCTCCATAGCTCCATACCTCCAGAGCTCCATAGCTCCATACCTCCAGAGCTCCATAGCTCCAGAGCTCCATAGCTCCATAGCACCAGAGCTCCATAGCTCCATAGCACCAGAGCTCCATACTTCCATAGCTCCAGGGCTCCATAGCTCCAGGGCTCCATAGCTCCATACCTCCAGAGCTCCATAGCTCCATACCTCCAGAGCTCCATAGCTCCATACTTCCAGAGCTCCATAGCTCCATAGCACCAGAGCTCCATAGCTCCATAGCACCAGAGCTCCATAGCTCCATAGCACCAGAGCTCCATAGCTCCATAGCACCAGAGCTCCATAGCTCCATAGCTCCAGGGCTCCATAGCTCCATAGCTCCAGGGCTCCATAGCTCCATAGCTCCAGGGCTCCATAGCTCCAGGGCTCCAGGGCTCCATAGCTCCATACCTCCAGAGTTCCATAGCTCCATACTTCCAGAGCTCCATAGCTCCATAGCTCCATACTTCCATAGCTCCATAGCTCCATACTTCCATAGCACCAGAGCTCCATACCTCCAGAGCTCCATAGCTCCAGCCTGGGTGGCTGGTGGCTCCATAGCTCCATACTTCCATAGCTCCAGTCAGAGAGTTGGCGAAAATTGCACTAAGTGCGAAAGCCCATTCATTTACAACGGCGTGTCCACAAGGCGGCGACATTTCCCCGTTACCGGTGGCTGCGCGGCGGGTGAGTGACAGAGCTTATCCGAGCGGCTGGAACTCTGCGCCGGCGTGGTCGAGCGTGAGGCCTCGGCCCTTTGGCTGCCTGGTACCTAAAACACTTCCATTGATCCAGCCACGGAGGGTGCTGGCTGGTGGCTCCATACCTCCATAGCACCAGAGCTCCATAGCTCCATAGCACCAGAGCTCCATGGCTTCAGAGCTCCATAGCACCATAGCTCCATACCTCCAGAGCTCCAGGGCTCCATAGCTCCATACCTCCAGAGCTCCATACCTCCAGAGCTCCATACCTCCAGAGCTCCATAGCACCAGAGCTCCATGGCTTCAGAGCTCCATAGCACCATAGCTCCATACCTCCAGAGCTCCAGGGCTCCATAGCTCCATACCTCCAGAGCTCCATACCTCCAGAGCTCCATACCTCCAGAGCTCCATAGCACCAGAGCTCCATGGCTTCAGAGCTCCATAGCACCATAGCTCCATACCTCCAGAGCTCCAGGGCTCCATAGCTCCATACCTCCAGAGCTCCATACCTCCAGAGCTCCATACCTCCAGAGCTCCAGAGCTCCATAGCACCAGAGCTCCATGGCTTCAGAGCTCCATAGCACCATAGCTCCATACCTCCAGAGCTCCAGGGCTCCATAGCTCCATACCTCCAGAGCTCCATACCTCCAGAGCTCCAGAGCTCCATAGCACCAGAGCTCCATGGCTTCAGAGCTCCATAGCACCATAGCTCCATACCTCCAGAGCTCCAGGGCTCCATAGCTCCATACCTCCAGAGCTCCATACCTCCAGAGCTCCATACCTCCAGAGCTCCATAGCTCCATAGCACCAGAGCTCCATAGCTCCATAGCACCAGAGCTCCATAGCACCAGAGCTCCATAGCACCAGAGCTCCATAGCTCCATAGCACCAGAGCTCCATAGCTCCATAGCACCAGAGCTCCATAGCTCCATAGCACCAGAGCTCCATACTTCCAGAGCTCCATAGCTCCATAGCTCCATAGCACCAGAGCTCCATAGCTCCATAGCACCAGAGCTCCATGGCTTCAGAGCTCCATAGCACAATAGCTCCATACCTCCAGAGCTCCAGGGCTCCATAGCTCCATACCTCCAGAGCTCCATACCTCCAGAGCTCCATACCTCCAGAGCTCCATAGCACCAGAGCTCCATAGCTCCATAGCACCAGAGCTCCATAGCACCAGAGCTCCATAGCACCAGAGCTCCATAGCTCCATAGCACCAGAGCTCCATAGCTCCATAGCACCAGAGCTCCATACTTCCAGAGCTCCATAGCTCCATAGCTCCATAGCACCAGAGCTCCATAGCTCCATAGCACCAGAGCTCCATAGCTCCATAGCACCAGAGCTCCATACTTCCATAGCTCCATAGCTCCATACCTCCAGAGCTCCATAGCTCCATAGCTCCATACCTCCAGAGCTCCATAGCTCCAGAGCTCCATAGCTCCATAGCTCCATAGCACCAGAGCTCCATAGCTCCATAGCACCAGAGCTCCATACTTCCATAGCTCCAGGGCTCCATAGCTCCAGGGCTCCATACCTCCAGAGCTCCATAGCTCCATACTTCCAGAGCTCCATAGCTCCATACTTCCATAGCTCCATACTTCCATACCTCCATAGCTCCATACTTCCATAGCACCAGAGCTCCATACTTCCATAGCACCAGAGCTCCATACCTCCAGAGCTCCAGAGCTCCAGCCTGGGTGGCTGGTGGCTCCATAGCTCCATACTTCCATAGCTCTAAGTCAGAGAGTTGGCGAAAATTGCACTAAGTGCGAAAGCCCATTCATTTACAACGGCGTGTCCACAAGGCGGCGACATTTCCCCGTTACCGGTGGCTGCGCGGCGGGTGAGTGACAGAGCTTATCCGAGCGGCTGGAACTCTGCGCCGGCGTGGTCGAGCGTGAGGCCTCGGCCCTTTGGCTGCCTGGTACCTAAAACACTTCCATTGATCCAGCCACGGAGGGTGCTGGCTGGTGGCTCCATACCTCCATAGCTCCATAGCACCAGAGCTCCATAGCTCCATAGCACCAGAGCTCCATGGCTTCAGAGCTCCATAGCACCATAGCTCCATACCTCCAGAGCTCCAGGGCTCCATAGCTCCATACCTCCAGAGCTCCATACCTCCAGAGCTCCATACCTCCAGAGCTCCATAGCACCAGAGCTCCATGGCTTCAGAGCTCCATAGCACCATAGCTCCATACCTCCAGAGCTCCAGGGCTCCATAGCTCCATACCTCCAGAGCTCCATACCTCCAGAGCTCCATACCTCCAGAGCTCCATAGCACCAGAGCTCCATGGCTTCAGAGCTCCATAGCACCATAGCTCCATACCTCCAGAGCTCCAGGGCTCCATAGCTCCATACCTCCAGAGCTCCATACCTCCAGAGCTCCATACCTCCAGAGCTCCATAGCACCAGAGCTCCATGGCTTCAGAGCTCCATAGCACCATAGCTCCATACCTCCAGAGCTCCAGGGCTCCATAGCTCCATACCTCCAGAGCTCCAAACCTCCAGAGCTCCATACCTCCAGAGCTCCATAGCACCAGAGCTCCATAGCTCCATAGCACCAGAGCTCCATAGCACCAGAGCTTCATAGCACCAGAGCTCCATAGCTCCATAGCACCAGAGCTCCATAGCTCCATAGCACCAGAGCTCCATACTTCCAGAGCTCCATAGCTCCATAGCTCCATAGCACCAGAGCTCCATAGCTCCATAGCACCAGAGCTCCATAGCTCCATAGCACCAGAGCTCCATACTTCCATAGCTCCATAGCTCCATACCTCCAGAGCTCCATAGCTCCATAGCTCCATACCTCCAGAGCTCCATAGCTCCAGAGCTCCATAGCTCCAGAGCTCCATAGCACCAGAGCTCCATAGCTCCATAGCACCAGAGCTCCATACTTCCATAGCTCCAGGGCTCCATAGCTCCAGGGCTCCATACCTCCAGAGCTCCATAGCTCCATACTTCCAGAGCTCCATAGCTCCATACTTCCATAGCTCCATACTTCCATACCTCCATAGCTCCATACTTCCATAGCACCAGAGCTCCATACTTCCATAGCACCAGAGCTCCATACCTCCAGAGCTCCAGAGCTCCAGCCTGGGTGGCTGGTGGCTCCATAGCTCCATACTTCCATAGCTCTAAGTCAGAGAGTTGGTGAAAATTGCACTAAGTGCGAAAGCCCATTCATTTACAACGGCGTGTCCGCCAGGCGGCGACATTTCCCCGTTACCGGTGGCTGCGCGGCGGGTGAGTGACAGAGCTTATCCGAGCGGCTGGAACTCTGCGCCGGCGTGGTCGAGCGTGAGGCCTCGGCCCTTTGGCTGCCTGGTACCTAAAACACTTCCATTGATCCAGCCACGGAGGGTGCTGGCTGGTGGCTCCATACCTCCATAGCTCCATAGCACCAGAGCTCCATAGCTCCATAGCACCAGAGCTCCATGGCTTCAGAGCTCCATAGCACCATAGCTCCATACCTCCAGAGCTCCAGGGCTCCATAGCTCCATACCTCCAGAGCTCCATACCTCCAGAGCTCCATACCTCCAGAGCTCCATAGCACCAGAGCTCCATGGCTTCAGAGCTCCATAGCACCATAGCTCCATACCTCCAGAGCTCCAGGGCTCCATAGCTCCATACCTCCAGAGCTCCATACCTCCAGAGCTCCAGAGCTCCATAGCACCAGAGCTCCATGGCTTCAGAGCTCCATAGCACCATAGCTCCATACCTCCAGAGCTCCAGGGCTCCATAGCTCCATACCTCCAGAGCTCCATACCTCCAGAGCTCCATAGCTCCATAGCACCAGAGCTCCATAGCTCCATAGCACCAGAGCTCCATAGCACCAGAGCTCCATAGCACCAGAGCTCCATAGCTCCATAGCACCAGAGCTCCATAGCTCCATAGCACCAGAGCTCCATAGCTCCATAGCACCAGAGCTCCATACTTCCAGAGCTCCATAGCTCCATAGCTCCATAGCACCAGAGCTCCATAGCTCCATAGCACCAGAGCTCCATGGCTTCAGAGCTCCATAGCACAATAGCTCCATACCTCCAGAGCTCCAGGGCTCCATAGCTCCATACCTCCAGAGCTCCATACCTCCAGAGCTCCATACCTCCAGAGCTCCATAGCACCAGAGCTCCATAGCTCCATAGCACCAGAGCTCCATAGCACCAGAGCTCCATAGCACCAGAGCTCCATAGCTCCATAGCACCAGAGCTCCATAGCTCCATAGCACCAGAGCTCCATACTTCCAGAGCTCCATAGCTCCATAGCTCCATAGCTCCATAGCACCAGAGCTCCATAGCTCCATAGCACCAGAGCTCCATAGCTCCATAGCACCAGAGCTCCATACTTCCATAGCTCCATAGCTCCATACCTCCAGAGCTCCATAGCTCCATAGCTCCATACCTCCAGAGCTCCATAGCTCCAGAGCTCCATAGCTCCATAGCTCCATAGCACCAGAGCTCCATAGCTCCATAGCACCAGAGCTCCATACTTCCATAGCTCCAGGGCTCCATAGCTCCAGGGCTCCATACCTCCAGAGCTCCATAGCTCCATACTTCCAGAGCTCCATAGCTCCATACTTCCATAGCTCCATACTTCCATACCTCCATAGCTCCATACTTCCATAGCACCAGAGCTCCATACTTCCATAGCACCAGAGCTCCATACCTCCAGAGCTCCAGAGCTCCAGCCTGGGTGGCTGGTGGCTCCATAGCTCCATACTTCCATAGCTCTAAGTCAGAGAGTTGGCGAAAATTGCACTAAGTGCGAAAGCCCATTCATTTACAACGGCGTGTCCACAAGGCGGCGACATTTCCCCGTTACCGGTGGCTGCGCGGCGGGTGAGTGACAGAGCTTATCCGAGCGGCTGGAACTCTGCGCCGGCGTGGTCGAGCGTGAGGCCTCGGCCCTTTGGCTGCCTGGTACCTAAAACACTTCCATTGATCCAGCCACGGAGGGTGCTGGCTGGTGGCTCCATACCTCCATAGCTCCATAGCACCAGAGCTCCATAGCTCCATAGCACCAGAGCTCCATGGCTTCAGAGCTCCATAGCACCATAGCTCCATACCTCCAGAGCTCCAGGGCTCCATAGCTCCATACCTCCAGAGCTCCATACCTCCAGAGCTCCATAGCACCAGAGCTCCATGGCTTCAGAGCTCCATAGCACCATAGCTCCATACCTCCAGAGCTCCAGGGCTCCATAGCTCCATACCTCCAGAGCTCCATACCTCCAGAGCTCCATACCTCCAGAGCTCCATAGCACCAGAGCTCCATGGCTTCAGAGCTCCATAGCACCATAGCTCCATACCTCCAGAGCTCCAGGGCTCCATAGCTCCATACCTCCAGAGCTCCATACCTCCAGAGCTCCATACCTCCAGAGCTCCATAGCACCAGAGCTCCATGGCTTCAGAGCTCCATAGCACCATAGCTCCATACCTCCAGAGCTCCAGGGCTCCATAGCTCCATACCTCCAGAGCTCCATACCTCCAGAGCTCCATACCTCCAGAGCTCCAGAGCTCCATAGCACCAGAGCTCCATGGCTTCAGAGCTCCATAGCACCATAGCTCCATACCTCCAGAGCTCCAGGGCTCCATAGCTCCATACCTCCAGAGCTCCATACCTCCAGAGCTCCAGAGCTCCATAGCACCAGAGCTCCATGGCTTCAGAGCTCCATAGCACCATAGCTCCATACCTCCAGAGCTCCAGGGCTCCAAAGCTCCATACCTCCAGAGCTCCATACCTCCAGAGCTCCATACCTCCAGAGCTCCATAGCTCCATAGCACCAGAGCTCCATAGCTCCATAGCACCAGAGCTCCATAGCACCAGAGCTCCATAGCACCAGAGCTCCATAGCTCCATAGCACCAGAGCTCCATAGCTCCATAGCACCAGAGCTCCATAGCTCCATAGCACCAGAGCTCCATACTTCCAGAGCTCCATAGCTCCATAGCTCCATAGCACCAGAGCTCCATAGCTCCATAGCACCAGAGCTCCATAGCTCCATAGCACCAGAGCTCCATACTTCCATAGCTCCATAGCTCCATACCTCCAGAGCTCCATAGCTCCATAGCTCCATACCTCCAGAGCTCCATAGCTCCAGAGCTCCATAGCTCCATAGCACCAGAGCTCCATAGCTCCATAGCACCAGAGCTCCATACTTCCATAGCTCCAGGGCTCCATAGCTCCAGGGCTCCATAGCTCCATACCTCCAGAGCTCCATAGCTCCATACTTCCAGAGCTCCATAGCTCCATAGCACCAGAGCTCCATAGCTCCATAGCACCAGAGCTCCATAGCTCCATAGCACCAGAGCTCCATAGCTCCATAGCACCAGAGCTCCATAGCTCCATAGCTCCAGGGCTCCATAGCTCCATAGCTCCAGGGCTCCATAGCTCCATAGCTCCAGGGCTCCATAGCTCCATAGTTCCATACCTCCAGAGCTCCATACCTCCAGAGCTCCATACCTCCATAGCACCAGAGCTCCATAGCTCCAGGGCTCCAGGGCTCCATAGCTCCATACCTCCAGAGCTCCATAGCTCCATACTTCCAGAGCTCCATAGCTCCATAGCTCCATACTTCCATAGCTCCATAGCTCCATACTTCCATAGCACCTGAGCTCCATACCTCCAGAGCTCCATAGCTCCAGCCTGGGTGGCTGGTGGCTCCATAGCTCCATACTTCCATAGCTCTAAGTCAGAGAGTTGGCGAAAATTGCACTAAGTGCGAAAGCCCATTCATTTACAACGGCGTGTCCGCCAGGCGGCGACATTTCCCCGTTACCGGTGGCTGCGCGGCGGGTGAGTGACAGAGCTTATCCGAGCGGCTGGAACTCTGCGCCGGCGTGGTCGAGCGTGAGGCCTCGGCCCTTTGGCTGCCTGGTACCTAAAACACTTCCATTGATCCAGCCACGGAGGGTGCTGGCTGGTGGCTCCATACCTCCATAGCTCCATAGCACCAGAGCTCCATAGCTCCATAGCACCAGAGCTCCATGGCTTCAGAGCTCCATAGCACCATAGCTCCATACCTCCAGAGCTCCATACTTCCAGAGCTCCATAGCTCCATAGCTCCATAGCACCAGAGCTCCATAGCTCCATAGCACCAGAGCTCCATAGCTCCATAGCACCAGAGCTCCATACTTCCATAGCTCCATAGCTCCATACCTCCAGAGCTCCATAGCTCCATAGCTCCATACCTCCAGAGCTCCATAGCTCCAGAGCTCCATAGCTCCATAGCACCAGAGCTCCATAGCTCCATAGCACCAGAGCTCCATACTTCCATAGCTCCAGGGCTCCATAGCTCCAGGGCTCCATAGCTCCATACCTCCAGAGCTCCATAGCTCCATACTTCCAGAGCTCCATAGCTCCATAGCACCAGAGCTCCATAGCTCCATAGCACCAGAGCTCCATAGCTCCATAGCACCAGAGCTCCATAGCTCCATAGCACCAGAGCTCCATAGCTCCATAGCTCCAGGGCTCCATAGCTCCATAGCTCCAGGGCTCCATAGCTCCATAGCTCCAGGGCTCCATAGCTCCATAGCTCCATACCTCCAGAGCTCCATACCTCCAGAGCTCCATACCTCCATAGCACCAGAGCTCCATAGCTCCAGGGCTCCAGGGCTCCATAGCTCCATACCTCCAGAGCTCCATAGCTCCATACTTCCAGAGCTCCATAGCTCCATAGCTCCATACTTCCATAGCTCCATAGCTCCATACTTCCATAGCACCTGAGCTCCATACCTCCAGAGCTCCATAGCTCCAGCCTGGGTGGCTGGTGGCTCCATAGCTCCATACTTCCATAGCTCTAAGTCAGAGAGTTGGCGAAAATTGCACTAAGTGCGAAAGCCCATTCATTTACAACGGCGTGTCCGCCAGGCGGCGACATTTCCCCGTTACCGGTGGCTGCGCGGCGGGTGAGTGACAGAGCTTATCCGAGCGGCTGGAACTCTGCGCCGGCGTGGTCGAGCGTGAGGCCTCGGCCCTTTGGCTGCCTGGTACCTAAAACACTTCCATTGATCCAGCCACGGAGGGTGCTGGCTGGTGGCTCCATACCTCCATAGCTCCATAGCACCAGAGCTCCATAGCTCCATAGCACCAGAGCTCCATGGCTTCAGAGCTCCATAGCACCATAGCTCCATACCTCCAGAGCTCCAGGGCTCCATAGCTCCATACCTCCAGAGCTCCATACCTCCAGAGCTCCATACCTCCAGAGCTCCATAGCACCAGAGCTCCATGGCTTCAGAGCTCCATAGCACCATAGCTCCATACCTCCAGAGCTCCAGGGCTCCATAGCTCCATACCTCCAGAGCTCCATACCTCCAGAGCTCCATACCTCCAGAGCTCCATAGCACCAGAGCTCCATGGCTTCAGAGCTCCATAGCACCATAGCTCCATACCTCCAGAGCTCCAGGGCTCCATAGCTCCATACCTCCAGAGCTCCATACCTCCAGAGCTCCATACCTCCAGAGCTCCAGAGCTCCATAGCACCAGAGCTCCATGGCTTCAGAGCTCCATAGTTCCATACCTCCAGAGCTCCAGGGCTCCATAGCTCCATACCTCCAGAGCTCCATACCTCCAGAGCTCCAGAGCTCCATAGCACCAGAGCTCCATGGCTTCAGAGCTCCATAGCACCATAGCTCCATACCTCCAGAGCTCCAGGGCTCCATAGCTCCATACCTCCAGAGCTCCATACCTCCAGAGCTCCATACCTCCAGAGCTCCATAGCTCCATAGCACCAGAGCTCCATAGCTCCATAGCACCAGAGCTCCATAGCACCAGAGCTCCATAGCACCAGAGCTCCATAGCTCCATAGCACCAGAGCTCCATAGCTCCATAGCACCAGAGCTCCATAGCTCCATAGCACCAGAGCTCCATACTTCCAGAGCTCCATAGCTCCATAGCTCCATAGCACCAGAGCTCCATAGCTCCATAGCACCAGAGCTCCATGGCTTCAGAGCTCCATAGCACCATAGCTCCATACCTCCAGAGCTCCAGGGCTCCATAGCTCCATACCTCCAGAGCTCCATACCTCCAGAGCTCCATACCTCCAGAGCTCCATAGCACCAGAGCTCCATAGTTCCATAGCACCAGAGCTCCATAGCACCAGAACTCCATAGCACCAGAGCTCCATAGCTCCATAGCACCAGAGCTCCATACCTCCAGAGCTCCATAGCTCCATAGCTCCATACCTCCAGAGCTCCATAGCTCCAGAGCTCCATAGCTCCATAGCTCCATAGCACCAGAGCTCCATAGCTCCATAGCACCAGAGCTCCATACTTCCATAGCTCCAGGGCTCCATAGCTCCAGGGCTCCATACCTCCAGAGCTCCATAGCTCCATACTTCCAGAGCTCCATAGCTCCATACTTCCATAGCTCCATACTTCCATACCTCCATAGCTCCATACTTCCATAGCACCAGAGCTCCATACTTCCATAGCACCAGAGCTCCATACCTCCAGAGCTCCAGAGCTCCAGCCTGGGTGGCTGGTGGCTCCATAGCTCCATACTTCCATAGCTCTAAGTCAGAGAGTTGGCGAAAATTGCACTAAGTGCGAAAGCCCATTCATTTACAACGGCGTGTCCACAAGGCGGCGACATTTCCCCGTTACCGGTGGCTGCGCGGCGGGTGAGTGACAGAGCTTATCCGAGCGGCTGGAACTCTGCGCCGGCGTGGTCGAGCGTGAGGCCTCGGCCCTTTGGCTGCCTGGTACCTAAAACACTTCCATTGATCCAGCCACGGAGGGTGCTGGCTGGTGGCTCCATACCTCCATAGCTCCATAGCACCAGAGCTCCATAGCTCCATAGCACCAGAGCTCCATGGCTTCAGAGCTCCATAGCACCATAGCTCCATACCTCCAGAGCTCCAGGGCTCCATAGCTCCATACCTCCAGAGCTCCATACCTCCAGAGCTCCATACCTCCAGAGCTCCATAGCACCAGAGCTCCATGGCTTCAGAGCTCCATAGCACCATAGCTCCATACCTCCAGAGCTCCAGGGCTCCATAGCTCCATACCTCCAGAGCTCCATACCTCCAGAGCTCCATACCTCCAGAGCTCCATAGCACCAGAGCTCCATGGCTTCAGAGCTCCATAGCACCATAGCTCCATACCTCCAGAGCTCCAGGGCTCCATAGCTCCATACCTCCAGAGCTCCATACCTCCAGAGCTCCATACCTCCAGAGCTCCAGAGCTCCATAGCACCAGAGCTCCATGGCTTCAGAGCTCCATAGCACCATAGCTCCATACCTCCAGAGCTCCAGGGCTCCATAGCTCCATAGCACCAGAGCTCCATAGCTCCATAGCACCAGAGCTCCATACTTCCAGAGCTCCATAGCTCCATAGCTCCATAGCACCAGAGCTCCATAGCTCCATAGCACCAGAGCTCCATGGCTTCAGAGCTCCATAGCACCATAGCTCCATACCTCCAGAGCTCCAGGGCTCCATAGCTCCATACCTCCAGAGCTCCATACCTCCAGAGCTCCATACCTCCAGAGCTCCATAGCACCAGAGCTCCATAGCTCCATAGCACCAGAGCTCCATAGCACCAGAGCTCCATACTTCCATAGCTCCAGGGCTCCATAGCTCCAGGGCTCCATACCTCCAGAGCTCCATAGCTCCATACTTCCAGAGCTCCATAGCTCCATACTTCCATAGCTCCATACTTCCATACCTCCATAGCTCCATACTTCCATAGCACCAGAGCTCCATACTTCCATAGCACCAGAGCTCCATACCTCCAGAGCTCCAGAGCTCCAGCCTGGGTGGCTGGTGGCTCCATAGCTCCATACTTCCATAGCTCTAAGTCAGAGAGTTGGCGAAAATTGCACTAAGTGCGAAAGCCCATTCATTTACAACGGCGTGTCCACAAGGCGGCGACATTTCCCCGTTACCGGTGGCTGCGCGGCGGGTGAGTGACAGAGCTTATCCGAGCGGCTGGAACTCTGCGCCGGCGTGGTCGAGCGTGAGGCCTCGGCCCTTTGGCTGCCTGGTACCTAAAACACTTCCATTGATCCAGCCACGGAGGGTGCTGGCTGGTGGCTCCATACCTCCATAGCTCCATAGCACCAGAGCTCCATAGCTCCATAGCACCAGAGCTCCATGGCTTCAGAGCTCCATAGCACCATAGCTCCATACCTCCAGAGCTCCAGGGCTCCATAGCTCCATACCTCCAGAGCTCCATACCTCCAGAGCTCCATACCTCCAGAGCTCCATAGCACCAGAGTTCCATGGCTTCAGAGCTCCATAGCACTATAGCTCCATACCTCCAGAGCTCCAGGGCTCCATAGCTCCATACCTCCAGAGCTCCATACCTCCAGAGCTCCATACCTCCAGAGCTCCATAGCACCAGAGCTCCATGGCTTCAGAGCTCCATAGCACCATAGCTCCATACCTCCAGAGCTCCAGGGCTCCATAGCTCCATACCTCCAGAGCTCCATACCTCCAGAGCTCCATACCTCCAGAGCTCCAGAGCTCCATAGCACCAGAGCTCCATGGCTTCAGAGCTCCATAGCACCATAGCTCCATACCTCCAGAGCTCCAGGGCTCCATAGCTCCATACCTCCAGAGCTCCATACCTCCAGAGCTCCAGAGCTCCATAGCACCAGAGCTCCATGGCTTCAGAGCTCCATAGCACCATAGCTCCATACCTCCAGAGCTCCAGGGCTCCATAGCTCCATACCTCCAGAGCTCCATACCTCCAGAGCTCCAGAGCTCCATAGCACCAGAGCTCCATGGCTTCAGAGCTCCATAGCACCATAGCTCCATACCTCCAGAGCTCCAGGGCTCCAAAGCTCCATACCTCCAGAGCTCCATACCTCCAGAGCTCCATACCTCCAGAGCTCCATAGCTCCATAGCACCAGAGCTCCATAGCTCCATAGCACCAGAGCTCCATAGCACCAGAGCTCCATAGCACCAGAGCTCCATAGCTCCATAGCACCAGAGCTCCATAGCTCCATAGCACCAGAGCTCCATAGCTCCATAGCACCAGAGCTCCATACTTCCAGAGCTCCATAGCTCCATAGCTCCATAGCACCAGAGCTCCATAGCTCCATAGCACCAGAGCTCCAAAGCTCCATACCACCAGAGCTCCATACTTCCATAGCTCCATAGCTCCATACCTCAAGAGCTCCATAGCTCCATAGCTCCATACCTCCAGAGCTCCATAGCTCCAGAGCTCCATAGCTCCATAGCACCAGAGCTCCATAGCTCCATAGCACCAGAGCTCCATACTTCCATAGCTCCAGGGCTCCATAGCTCCAGGGCTCCATAGCTCCATACCTCCAGAGCTCCATAGCTCCATACTTCCAGAGCTCCATAGCTCCATAGCACCAGAGCTCCATAGCTCCATAGCACCAGAGCTCCATAGCTCCATAGCACCAGAGCTCCATAGCTCCATAGCACCAGAGCTCCATAGCTCCATAGCTCCAGGGCTCCATAGCTCCATAGCTCCAGGGCTCCATAGCTCCATAGCTCCAGGGCTCCATAGCTCCATAGCTCCATACCTCCAGAGCTCCATACCTCCAGAGCTCCATACCTCCATAGCACCAGAGCTCCATAGCTCCAGGGCTCCAGGGCTCCATAGCTCCATACCTCCAGAGCTCCATAGCTCCATACTTCCAGAGTTCCATAGCTCCATAGCTCCATACTTCCATAGCTCCATAGCTCCATACTTCCATAGCACCTGAGCTCCATACCTCCAGAGCTCCATAGCTCCAGCCTGGGTGGCTGGTGGCTCCATAGCTCCATACTTCCATAGCTCTAAGTCAGAGAGTTGGCGAAAATTGCACTAAGTGCGAAAGCCCATTCATTTACAACGGCGTGTCCGCCAGGCGGCGACATTTCCCCGTTACCGGTGGCTGCGCGGCGGGTGAGTGACAGAGCTTATCCGAGCGGCTGGAACTCTGCGCCGGCGTGGTCGAGCGTGAGGCCTCGGCCCTTTGGCTGCCTGGTACCTAAAACACTTCCATTGATCCAGCCACGGAGGGTGCTGGCTGGTGGCTCCATACCTCCATAGCTCCATAGCACCAGAGCTCCATAGCTCCATAGCACCAGAGCTCCATGGCTTCAGAGCTCCATAGCACCATAGCTCCATACCTCCAGAGCTCCAGGGCTCCATAGCTCCATACCTCCAGAGCTCCATACCTCCAGAGCTCCATACCTCCAGAGCTCCATAGCACCAGAGCTCCATGGCTTCAGAGCTCCATAGCACCATAGCTCCATACCTCCAGAGCTCCAGGGCTCCATAGCTCCATACCTCCAGAGCTCCATACCTCCAGAGCTCCATACCTCCAGAGCTCCATAGCACCAGAGCTCCATGGCTTCAGAGCTCCATAGCACCATAGCTCCATACCTCCAGAGCTCCAGGGCTCCATAGCTCCATACCTCCAGAGCTCCATACCTCCAGAGCTCCATACCTCCAGAGCTCCAGAGCTCCATAGCACCAGAGCTCCATGGCTTCAGAGCTCCATAGCTCCATACCTCCAGAGCTCCAGGGCTCCATAGCTCCATACCTCCAGAGCTCCATACCTCCAGAGCTCCAGAGCTCCATAGCACCAGAGCTCCATGGCTTCAGAGCTCCATAGCACCATAGCTCCATACCTCCAGAGCTCCAGGGCTCCATAGCTCCATACCTCCAGAGCTCCATACCTCCAGAGCTCCATACCTCCAGAGCTCCATAGCTCCATAGCACCAGAGCTCCATAGCTCCATAGCACCAGAGCTCCATAGCACCAGAGCTCCATAGCACCAGAGCTCCATAGCTCCATAGCACCAGAGCTCCATAGCTCCATAGCACCAGAGCTCCATAGCTCCATAGCACCAGAGCTCCATACTTCCAGAGCTCCATAGCTCCATAGCTCCATAGCACCAGAGCTCCATAGCTCCATAGCACCAGAGCTCCATGGCTTCAGAGCTCCATAGCACCATAGCTCCATACCTCCAGAGCTCCAGGGCTCCATAGCTCCATACCTCCAGAGCTCCATACCTCCAGAGCTCCATACCTCCAGAGCTCCATAGCACCAGAGCTCCATAGCTCCATAGCACCAGAGCTCCATAGCACCAGAACTCCATAGCACCAGAGCTCCATAGCTCCATAGCACCAGAGCTCCATAGCTCCATAGCACCAGAGCTCCATACTTCCAGAGCTCCATAGCTCCATAGCTCCATAGCACCAGAGCTCCATAGCTCCATAGCACCAGAGCTCCATAGTTCCATAGCACCAGAGCTCCATACTTCCATAGCTCCATAGCTCCATACCTCCAGAGCTCCATAGCTCCATAGCTCCATACCTCCAGAGCTCCATAGCTCCAGAGCTCCATAGCTCCATAGCACCAGAGCTCCATAGCTCCATAGCACCAGAGCTCCATACTTCCATAGCTCCAGGGCTCCATAGCTCCAGGGCTCCATACCTCCAGAGCTCCATAGCTCCATACTTCCAGAGCTCCATAGCTCCATACTTCCATAGCTCCATACTTCCATACCTCCATAGCTCCATACTTCCATAGCACCAGAGCTCCATACTTCCATAGCACCAGAGCTCCATACCTCCAGAGCTCCAGAGCTCCAGCCTGGGTGGCTGGTGGCTCCATAGCTCCATACTTCCATAGCTCTAAGTCAGAGAGTTGGCGAAAATTGCACTAAGTGCGAAAGCCCATTCATTTACAACGGCGTGTCCACAAGGCGGCGACATTTCCCCGTTACCGGTGGCTGCGCGGCGGGTGAGTGACAGAGCTTATCCGAGCGGCTGGAACTCTGCGCCGGCGTGGTCGAGGGTGAGGCCTCGGCCCTTTGGCTGCCTGGTACCTAAAACACTTCCATTGATCCAGCCACGGAGGGTGCTGGCTGGTGGCTCCATACCTCCATAGCTCCATAGCACCAGAGCTCCATAGCTCCATAGCACCAGAGCTCCATGGCTTCAGAGCTCCATAGCACCATAGCTCCATACCTCCAGAGCTCCAGGGCTCCATAGCTCCATACCTCCAGAGCTCCATACCTCCAGAGCTCCATACCTCCAGAGCTCCATAGCACCAGAGCTCCATGGCTTCAGAGCTCCATAGCACCATAGCTCCATACCTCCAGAGCTCCAGGGCTCCATAGCTCCATACCTCCAGAGCTCCATACCTCCAGAGCTCCATAGCACCAGAGCTCCATGGCTTCAGAGCTCCATAGCACCATAGCTCCATACCTCCAGAGCTCCAGGGCTCCATAGCTCCATACCTCCAGAGCTCCATACCTCCAGAGCTCCATACCTCCAGAGCTCCATAGCACCAGAGCTCCATGGCTTCAGAGCTCCATAGCACCATAGCTCCATACCTCCAGAGCTCCAGGGCTCCATAGCTCCATACCTCCAGAGCTCCATACCTCCAGAGCTCCATACCTCCAGAGCTCCAGAGCTCCATAGCACCAGAGCTCCATGGCTTCAGAGCTCCATAGCACCATAGCTCCATACCTCCAGAGCTCCAGGGCTCCATAGCTCCATACCTCCAGAGCTCCATACCTCCAGAGCTCCAGAGCTCCATAGCACCAGAGCTCCATGGCTTCAGAGCTCCATAGCACCATAGCTCCATACCTCCAGAGCTCCAGGGCTCCATAGCTCCATACCTCCAGAGCTCCATACCTCCAGAGCTCCAGAGCTCCATAGCACCAGAGCTCCATGGCTTCAGAGCTCCATAGCACCATAGCTCCATACCTCCAGAGCTCCAGGGCTCCAAAGCTCCATACCTCCAGAGCTCCATACCTCCAGAGCTCCATACCTCCAGAGCTCCATAGCTCCATAGCACCAGAGCTCCATAGCTCCATAGCACCAGAGCTCCATAGCACCAGAGCTCCATAGCACCAGAGCTCCATAGCTCCATAGCACCAGAGCTCCATAGCTCCATAGCACCAGAGCTCCATAGCTCCATAGCACCAGAGCTCCATACTTCCAGAGCTCCATAGCTCCATAGCACCAGAGCTCCATAGCTCCATAGCACCAGAGCTCCATAGCTCCATAGCACCAGAGCTCCATACTTCCATAGCTCCATAGCTCCATACCTCCAGAGCTCCATAGCTCCATAGCTCCATACCTCCAGAGCTCCATAGCTCCAGAGCTCCATAGCTCCATAGCACCAGAGCTCCATAGCTCCATAGCACCAGAGCTCCATACTTCCATAGCTCCAGGGCTCCATAGCTCCAGGGCTCCATAGCTCCATACCTCCAGAGCTCCATAGCTCCATACTTCCAGAGCTCCATAGCTCCATAGCACCAGAGCTCCATAGCTCCATAGCACCAGAGCTCCATAGCTCCATAGCACCAGAGCTCCATAGCTCCATAGCTCCAGGGCTCCATAGCTCCAGGGCTCCATAGCTCCATAGCTCCAGGGCTCCATAGCTCCATACCTCCAGAGCTCCATACCTCCAGAGCTCCATACCTCCATAGCACCAGAGCTCCATAGCTCCAGGGCTCCATAGCTCCATACCTCCAGAGCTCCATAGCTCCATACTTCCAGAGCTCCATAGCTCCATAGCTCCATACTTCCATAGCTCCATAGCTCCATACTTCCATAGCACCTGAGCTCCATACCTCCAGAGCTCCATAGCTCCAGCCTGGGTGGCTGGTGGCTCCATAGCTCCATACTTCCATAGCTCTAAGTCAGAGAGTTGGCGAAAATTGCACTAAGTGCGAAAGCCCATTCATTTACAACGGCGTGTCCGCCAGGCGGCGACATTTCCCCGTTACCGGTGGCTGCGCGGCGGGTGAGTGACAGAGCTTATCCGAGCGGCTGGAACTCTGCGCCGGCGTGGTCGAGCGTGAGGCCTCGGCCCTTTGGCTGCCTGGTACCTAAAACACTTCCATTGATCCAGCCACGGAGGGTGCTGGCTGGTGGCTCCATACCTCCATAGCTCCATAGCACCAGAGCTCCATAGCTCCATAGCACCAGAGCTCCATGGCTTCAGAGCTCCATAGCACCATAGCTCCATACCTCCAGAGCTCCAGGGCTCCATAGCTCCATACCTCCAGAGCTCCATACCTCCAGAGCTCCATACCTCCAGAGCTCCATAGCACCAGAGCTCCATGGCTTCAGAGCTCCATAGCACCATAGCTCCATACCTCCAGAGCTCCAGGGCTCCATAGCTCCATACCTCCAGAGCTCCATACCTCCAGAGCTCCATACCTCCAGAGCTCCATAGCACCAGAGCTCCATGGCTTCAGAGCTCCATAGCACCATAGCTCCATACCTCCAGAGCTCCAGGGCTCCATAGCTCCATACCTCCAGAGCTCCATACCTCCAGAGCTCCATACCTCCAGAGCTCAGGAGCTCCATAGCACCAGAGCTCCATGGCTTCAGAGCTCCATAGCTCCATACCTCCAGAGCTCCAGGGCTCCATAGCTCCATACCTCCAGAGCTCCATACCTCCAGAGCTCCAGAGCTCCATAGCACCAGAGCTCCATGGCTTCAGAGCTCCATAGCACCATAGCTCCATACCTCCAGAGCTCCAGGGCTCCATAGTTCCATACCTCCAGAGCTCCATACCTCCAGAGCTCCATACCTCCAGAGCTCCATAGCTCCATAGCACCAGAGCTCCATAGCTCCATAGCACCAGAGCTCCATAGCACCAGAGCTCCATAGCACCAGAGCTCCATAGCTCCATAGCACCAGAGCTCCATAGCTCCATAGCACCAGAGCTCCATAGCTCCATAGCACCAGAGCTCCATACTTCCAGAGCTCCATAGCTCCATAGCTCCATAGCACCAGAGCTCCATAGCTCCATAGCACCAGAGCTCCATGGCTTCAGAGCTCCATAGCACCATAGCTCCATACCTCCAGAGCTCCAGGGCTCCATAGCTCCATACCTCCAGAGCTCCATACCTCCAGAGCTCCATACCTCCAGAGCTCCATAGCACCAGAGCTCCATAGCTCCATAGCACCAGAGCTCCATAGCACCAGAACTCCATAGCACCAGAGCTCCATAGCTCCATAGCACCAGAGCTCCATAGCTCCATAGCACCAGAGCTCCATACTTCCAGAGCTCCATAGCTCCATAGCTCCATAGCACCAGAGCTCCATAGCTCCATAGCACCAGAGCTCCATAGCTCCATAGCACCAGAGCTCCATACTTCCATAGCTCCATAGCTCCATACCTCCAGAGCTCCATAGCTCCATAGCTCCATACCTCCAGAGCTCCATAGCTCCAGAGCTCCATAGCTCCATAGCACCAGAGCTCCATAGCTCCATAGCACCAGAGCTCCATACTTCCATAGCTCCAGGGCTCCATAGCTCCAGGGCTCCATACCTCCAGAGCTCCATAGCTCCATACTTCCAGAGCTCCATAGCTCCATACTTCCATAGCTCCATACTTCCATACCTCCATAGCTCCATACTTCCATAGCACCAGAGCTCCATACTTCCATAGCACCAGAGCTCCATACCTCCAGAGCTCCAGAGCTCCAGCCTGGGTGGCTGGTGGCTCCATAGCTCCATACTTCCATAGCTCTAAGTCAGAGAGTTGGCGAAAATTGCACTAAGTGCGAAAGCCCATTCATTTACAACGGCGTGTCCACAAGGCGGCGACATTTCCCCGTTACCGGTGGCTGCGCGGCGGGTGAGTGACAGAGCTTATCCGAGCGGCTGGAACTCTGCGCCGGCGTGGTCGAGCGTGAGGCCTCGGCCCTTTGGCTGCCTGGTACCTAAAACACTTCCATTGATCCAGCCACGGAGGGTGCTGGCTGGTGGCTCCATACCTCCATAGCTCCATAGCACCAGAGCTCCATAGCTCCATAGCACCAGAGCTCCATGGCTTCAGAGCTCCATAGCACCATAGCTCCATACCTCCAGAGCTCCAGGGCTCCATAGCTCCATACCTCCAGAGCTCCATACCTCCAGAGCTCCATACCTCCAGAGCTCCATAGCACCAGAGCTCCATGGCTTCAGAGCTCCATAGCACCATAGCTCCATACCTCCAGAGCTCCAGGGCTCCATAGCTCCATACCTCCAGAGCTCCATACCTCCAGAGCTCCATACCTCCAGAGCTCCATAGCACCAGAGCTCCATGGCTTCAGAGCTCCATAGCACCATAGCTCCATACCTCCAGAGCTCCAGGGCTCCATAGCCCCATACCTCCAGAGCTCCATACCTCCAGAGCTCCATACCTCCAGAGCTCCATAGCACCAGAGCTCCATGGCTTCAGAGCTCCATAGCACCATAGCTCCATACCTCCAGAGCTCCAGGGCTCCATAGCTCCATACCTCCAGAGCTCCATACCTCCAGAGCTCCATACCTCCAGAGCTCCAGAGCTCCATAGCACCAGAGCTCCATGGCTTCAGAGCTCCATAGCACCATAGCTCCATACCTCCAGAGCTCCAGGGCTCCATAGCTCCATACCTCCAGAGCTCCATACCTCCAGAGCTCCAGAGCTCCATAGCACCAGAGCTCCATGGCTTCAGAGCTCCATAGCACCATAGCTCCATACCTCCAGAGCTCCAGGGCTCCATAGCTCCATACCTCCAGAGCTCCATACCTCCAGAGCTCCAGAGCTCCATAGCACCAGAGCTCCATGGCTTCAGAGCTCCATAGCACCATAGCTCCATACCTCCAGAGCTCCAGGGCTCCAAAGCTCCATACCTCCAGAGCTCCATACCTCCAGAGCTCCATACCTCCAGAGCTCCATAGCTCCATAGCACCAGAGCTCCATAGCTCCATAGCACCAGAGCTCCATAGCACCAGAGCTCCATAGCACCAGAGCTCCATAGCTCCATAGCACCAGAGCTCCATAGCTCCATAGCACCAGAGCTCCATAGCTCCATAGCACCAGAGCTCCATACTTCCAGAGCTCCATAGCTCCATAGCACCAGAGCACCATAGCTCCATAGCACCAGAGCTCCATAGCTCCATAGCACCAGAGCTCCATACTTCCATAGCTCCATAGCTCCATACCTCCAGAGCTCCATAGCTCCATAGCTCCATACCTCCAGAGCTCCATAGCTCCAGAGCTCCATAGCTCCATAGCACCAGAGCTCCATAGCTCCATAGCACCAGAGCTCCATACTTCCATAGCTCCAGGGCTCCATAGCTCCAGGGCTCCATAGCTCCATACCTCCAGAGCTCCATAGCTCCATACTTCCAGAGCTCCATAGCTCCATAGCACCAGAGCTCCATAGCTCCATAGCACCAGAGCTCCATAGCTCCATAGCACCAGAGCTCCATAGCTCCATAGCACCAGAGCTCCATAGCTCCATAGCTCCAGGGCTCCATAGCTCCAGGGCTCCATAGCTCCATAGCTCCAGGGCTCCATAGCTCCATACCTCCAGAGCTCCATACCTCCAGAGCTCCATACCTCCATATCACCAGAGCTCCATAGCTCCAGGGCTCCATAGCTCCATACCTCCAGAGCTCCATAGCTCCATACTTCCAGAGCTCCATAGCTCCATAGCTTCATACTTCCATAGCTCCATAGCTCCATACTTCCATAGCACCTGAGCTCCATACCTCCAGAGCTCCATAGCTCCAGCCTGGGTGGCTGGTGGCTCCATAGCTCCATACTTCCATAGCTCTAAGTCAGAGAGTTGGCGAAAATTGCACTAAGTGCGAAAGCCCATTCATTTACAACGGCGTGTCCGCCAGGCGGCGACATTTCCCCGTTACCGGTGGCTGCGCGGCGGGTGAGTGACAGAGCTTATCCGAGCGGCTGGAACTCTGCGCCGGCGTGGTCGAGCGTGAGGCCTCGGCCCTTTGGCTGCCTGGTACCTAAAACACTTCCATTGATCCAGCCACGGAGGGTGCTGGCTGGTGGCTCCATACCTCCATAGCTCCATAGCACCAGAGCTCCATAGCTCCATAGCACCAGAGCTCCATGGCTTCAGAGCTCCATAGCACCATAGCTCCATACCTCCAGAGCTCCAGGGCTCCATAGCTCAGTACCTCCAGAACTCCATACCTCCAGAGCTCCATACCTCCAGAGCTCCATAGCACCAGAGCTCCATGGCTTCAGAGCTCCATAGCACCATAGCTCCATACCTCCAGAGCTCCAGGGTTCCATAGCTCCATACCTCCAGAGCTCCATACCTCCAGAGCTCCATACCTCCAGAGCTCCATAGCACCAGAGCTCCATGGCTTCAGAGCTCCATAGCACCATAGCTCCATACCTCCAGAGCTCCAGGGCTCCATAGCTCCATACCTCCAGAGCTCCATACCTCCAGAGCTCCATACCTCCAGAGCTCCAGAGCTCCATAGCACCAGAGCTCCATGGCTTCAGAGCTCCATAGCACCATAGCTCCATACCTCCAGAGCTCCAGGGCTCCATAGCTCCATACCTCCAGAGCTCCATACCTCCAGAGCTCCAGAGCTCCATAGCACCAGAGCTCCATGGCTTCAGAGCTCCATAGCACCATAGCTCCATACTTCCAGAGCTCCAGGGCTCCATAGCTCCATACCTCCAGAGCTCCATACCTCCAGAGCTCCAGAGCTCCATAGCACCAGAGCTCCATGGCTTCAGAGCTCCATAGCACCATAGCTCCATACCTCCAGAGCTCCAGGGCTCCATAGCTCCATACCTCCAGAGCTCCATACCTCCAGAGCTCCAGAGCTCCATAGCACCAGAGCTCCATGGCTTCAGAGCTCCATAGCACCATAGCTCCATACCTCCAGAGCTCCAGGGCTCCAAAGCTCCATACCTCCAGAGCTCCATACCTCCAGAGCTCCATACCTCCAGAGCTCCATAGCTCCATAGCACCAGAGCTCCATAGCTCCATAGCTCCATAGCACCAGAGCTCCATAGCACCAGAGCTCCATAGCACCAGAGCTCCATAGCTCCATAGCACCAGAGCTCCATAGCTCCATAGCACCAGAGCTCCATAGCTCCATAGCACCAGAGCTCCATACTTCCAGAGCTCCATAGCTCCATAGCACCAGAGCTCCATAGCTCCATAGCACCAGAGCTCCATAGCTCCATAGCACCAGAGCTCCATACTTCCATAGCTCCATAGCTCCATACCTCCAGAGCTCCATAGCTCCATAGCTCCATACCTCCAGAGCTCCATAGCTCCAGAGCTCCATAGCTCCATAGCACCAGAGCTCCATAGCTCCATAGCACCAGAGCTCCATACTTCCATAGCTCCAGGGCTCCATAGCTCCAGGGCTCCATAGCTCCATACCTCCAGAGCTCCATAGCTCCATACTTCCAGAGCTCCATAGCTCCATAGCACCAGAGCTCCATAGCTCCATAGCACCAGAGCTCCATAGCTCCATAGCACCAGAGCTCCATAGCTCCATAGCACCAGAGCTCCATAGCTCCATAGCTCCAGGGCTCCATAGCTCCATAGCTCCAGGGCTCCATAGCTCCATAGCTCCAGGGCTCCATAGCTCCATAGCTCCATACCTCCAGAGCTCCATACCTCCAGAGCTCCATACCTCCATAGCACCAGAACTCCATAGCTCCAGGGCTCCAGGGCTCCATAGCTCCATACCTCCAGAGCTCCATAGCTCCATACTTCCAGAGCTCCATAGCTCCATAGCTCCATACTTCCATAGCTCCATAGCTCCATACTTCCATAGCACCTGAGCTCCATACCTCCAGAGCTCCATAGCTCCAGCCTGGGTGGCTGGTGGCTCCATAGCTCCATACTTCCATAGCTCTAAGTCAGAGAGTTGGCGAAAATTGCACTAAGTGCGAAAGCCCATTCATTTACAACGGCGTGTCCGCCAGGCGGCGACATTTCCCCGTTACCGGTGGCTGCGCGGCGGGTGAGTGACAGAGCTTATCCGAGCGGCTGGAACTCTGCGCCGGCGTGGTCGAGCGTGAGGCCTCGGCCCTTTGGCTGCCTGGTACCTAAAACACTTCCATTGATCCAGCCACGGAGGGTGCTGGCTGGTGGCTCCATACCTCCATAGCTCCATAGCACCAGAGCTCCATAGCTCCATAGCACCAGAGCTCCATGGCTTCAGAGCTCCATAGCACCATAGCTCCATACCTCCAGAGCTCCAGGGCTCCATAGCTCCATACCTCCAGAGCTCCATACCTCCAGAGCTCCATACCTCCAGAGCTCCATAGCACCAGAGCTCCATGGCTTCAGAGCTCCATAGCACCATAGCTCCATACCTCCAGAGCTCCAGGGCTCCATAGCTCCATACCTCCAGAGCTCCATACCTCCAGAGCTCCATACCTCCAGAGCTCCATAGCACCAGAGCTCCATGGCTTCAGAGCTCCATAGCACCATAGCTCCATACCTCCAGAGCTCCAGGGCTCCATAGCTCCATACCTCCAGAGCTCCATACCTCCAGAGCTCCATACCTCCAGAGCTCCATAGCACCAGAGCTCCATAGCACCAGAGCTCCATAGCTCCATAGCACCAGAGCTCCATAGCTCCATAGCACCAGAGCTCCATAGCTCCATAGCACCAGAGCTCCATACTTCCAGAGCTCCATAGCTCCATAGCTCCATAGCACCAGAGCTCCATAGCTCCATAGCACCAGAGCTCCATGGCTTCAGAGCTCCATAGCACCATAGCTCCATACCTCCAGAGCTCCAGGGCTCCATAGCTCCATACCTCCAGAGCTCCATACCTCCAGAGCTCCATACCTCCAGAGCTCCATAGCACCAGAGCTCCATAGCTCCATAGCACCAGAGCTCCATAGCACCAGAGCTCCATAGCACCAGAGCTCCATAGCTCCATAGCACCAGAGCTCCATAGCTCCATAGCACCAGAGCTCCATACTTCCAGAGCTCCATAGCTCCATAGCACCAGAGCTCCATAGCTCCATAGCACCAGAGCTCCATAGCTCCATAGCACCAGAGCTCCATACTTCCATAGCTCCATAGCTCCATACCTCCAGAGCTCCATAGCTCCATAGCTCCATACCTCCAGAGCTCCATAGCTCCAGAGCTCCATAGCTCCATAGCTCCATAGCACCAGAGCTCCATAGCTCCATAGCACCAGAGCTCCATACTTCCATAGCTCCAGGGCTCCATAGCTCCAGGGCTCCATACCTCCAGAGCTCCATAGCTCCATACTTCCAGAGCTCCATAGCTCCATACTTCCATAGCTCCATACTTCCATACCTCCATAGCTCCATACTTCCATAGCACCAGAGCTCCATACTTCCATAGCACCAGAGCTCCATACCTCCAGAGCTCCAGAGCTCCATAGCTCCATAGCTCCAGGGCTCCATAGCTCCATAGCTCCATACCTCCAGAGCTCCATACCTCCATACCTCCAGAGCTCCATAGCTCCATAGCTCCATACCTCCAGAGCTCCATAGCTCCAGAGCTCCATAGCTCCATAGCACCAGAGCTCCATAGCTCCATAGCACCAGAGCTCCATACTTCCATAGCTCCAGGGCTCCATAGCTCCAGGGCTCCATAGCTCCATACCTCCAGAGCTCCATAGCTCCATACTTCCAGAGCTCCATAGCTCCATAGCACCAGAGCTCCATAGCTCCATAGCACCAGAGCTCCATAGCTCCATAGCACCAGAGCTCCATAGCTCCATAGCACCAGAGCTCCATAGCTCCATAGCTCCAGGGCTCCATAGCTCCATAGCTCCAGGGCTCCATAGCTCCATAGCTCCAGGGCTCCATAGCTCCATAGCTCCATACCTCCAGAGCTCCATACCTCCAGAGCTCCATACCTCCATAGCACCAGAGCTCCATAGCTCCAGGGCTCCAGGGCTCCATAGCTCCATACATCCAGAGCTCCAGAGCTCCATACCTCCAGAGCTCCATACCTCCATAGCACCAGAGCTCCATAGCTCCAGGGCTCCAGGGCTCCATAGCTCCATACCTCCAGAGCTCCATAGCTCCATACTTCCAGAGCTCCATAGCTCCATAGCTCCATACTTCCATAGCTCCATAGCTCCATACTTCCATAGCACCTGAGCTCCATACCTCCAGAGCTCCATAGCTCCAGCCTGGGTGGCTGGTGGCTCCATAGCTCCATACTTCCATAGCTCTAAGTCAGAGAGTTGGCGAAAATTGCACTAAGTGCGAAAGCCCATTCATTTACAACGGCGTGTCCGCCAGGCGGCGACATTTCCCCGTTACCGGTGGCTGCGCGGCGGGTGAGTGACAGAGCTTATCCGAGCGGCTGGAACTCTGCGCCGGCGTGGTCGAGCGTGAGGCCTCGGCCCTTTGGCTGCCTGGTACCTAAAACACTTCCATTGATCCAGCCACGGAGGGTGCTGGCTGGTGGCTCCATACCTCCATAGCTCCATAGCACCAGAGCTCCATAGCTCCATAGCACCAGAGCTCCATGGCTTCAGAGCTCCATAGCACCATAGCTCCATACCTCCAGAGCTCCAGGGCTCCATAGCTCCATACCTCCAGAGCTCCATACCTCCAGAGCTCCATACCTCCAGAGCTCCATAGCACCAGAGCTCCATGGCTTCAGAGCTCCATAGCACCATAGCTCCATAGCTCCATACCTCCAGAGCTCCAGGGCTCCATAGCTCCATACCTCCAGAGCTCCATACCTCCAGAGCTCCATACCTCCAGAGCTCCATAGCACCAGAGCTCCATGGCTTCAGAGCTCCATAGCACCATAGCTCCATACCTCCAGAGCTCCAGGGCTCCATAGCTCCATACCTCCAGAGCTCCATACCTCCAGAGCTCCATACCTCCAGAGCTCCATAGCACCAGAGCTCCATGGCTTCAGAGCTCCATAGCACCATAGCTCCATACCTCCAGAGCTCCAGGGCTCCATAGCTCCATACCTCCAGAGCTCCATACCTCCAGAGCTCCATACCTCCAGAGCTCCATAGCACCAGAGCTCCATGGCTTCAGAGCTCCATAGCACCATAGCTCCATACCTCCAGAGCTCCAGGGCTCCATAGCTCCATACCTCCAGAGCTCCATACCTCCAGAGCTCCATACCTCCAGAGCTCCAGAGCTCCATAGCACCAGAGCTCCATGGCTTCAGAGCTCCATAGCACCATAGCTCCATAGCTCCAGAGCTCCATAGCTCCATAGCTCCATAGCACCAGAGCTCCATAGCTCCATAGCACCAGAGCACCAGAGCTCCATACTTCCATAGCTCCAGGGCTCCATAGCTCCAGGGCTCCATACCTCCAGAGCTCCATAGCTCCATACTTCCAGAGCTCCATAGCTCCATACTTCCATAGCTCCATACTTCCATACCTCCATAGCTCCATACTTCCATAGCACCAGAGCTCCATACTTCCATAGCACCAGAGCTCCATACCTCCAGAGCTCCAGAGCTCCAGCCTGGGTGGCTGGTGGCTCCATAGCTCCATACTTCCATAGCTCTAAGTCAGAGAGTTGGCGAAAATTGCACTAAGTGCAAAAGCCCATTCATTTACAACGGCGTGTCCACAAGGCGGCGACATTTCCCCATTACCGGTGGCTGCGCGGCGGGTGAGTGACAGAGCTTATCCGAGCGGCTGGAACTCTGCGCCGGCGTGGTCGAGCGTGAGGCCTCGGCCCTTTGGCTGCCTGGTACCTAAAACACTTCCATTGATCCAGCCACGGAGGGTGCTGGCTGGTGGCTCCATACCTCCATAGCTCCATAGCACCAGAGCTCCATAGCTCCATAGCACCAGAGCTCCATGGCTTCAGAGCTCCATAGCACCATAGCTCCATACCTCCAGAGCTCCAGGGCTCCATAGCTCCATACCTCCAGAGCTCCATACCTCCAGAGCTCCATACCTCCAGAGCTCCATAGCACCAGAGCTCCATGGCTTCAGAGCTCCATAGCACCATAGCTCCATACCTCCAGAGCTCCAGGGCTCCATAGCTCCATACCTCCAGAGCTCCATACCTCCAGAGCTCCATACCTCCAGAGCTCCATAGCACCAGAGCTCCATGGCTTCAGAGCTCCATAGCACCATAGCTCCATACCTCCAGAGCTCCAGGGCTCCATAGCTCCATACCTCCAGAGCTCCATACCTCCAGAGCTCCATACCTCCAGAGCTCCATAGCACCAGAGCTCCATGGCTTCAGAGCTCCATAGCACCATAGCTCCATACCTCCAGAGCTCTAGGGCTCCATAGCTCCATACCTCCAGAGCTCCATACCTCCAGAGCTCCATACCTCCAGAGCTCCAGAGCTCCATAGCACCAGAGCTCCATGGCTTCAGAGCTCCATAGCACCATAGCTCCATACCTCCAGAGCTCCAGGGCTCCATAGCTCCATACTTCCAGAGCTCCATACCTCCAGAGCTCCAGAGCTCCATAGCACCAGAGCTCCATGGCTTCAGAGCTCCATAGCACCATAGCTCCATACCTCCAGAGCTCCAGGGCTCCATAGCTCCATACCTCCAGAGCTCCATACCTCCAGAGCTCCAGAGCT
Source organism: Syngnathus leptorhynchus (assembly GCF_054491065.1). NCBI lineage: Eukaryota > Metazoa > Chordata > Actinopteri > Syngnathiformes > Syngnathidae > Syngnathus > Syngnathus leptorhynchus. The sequence goes on from NW_028232021.1 coordinate 202,581, forward strand.
CCATAGCACCAGAGCTCCATGGCTTCAGAGCTCCATAGCACCATAGCTCCATACCTCCAGAGCTCCAGGGCTCCAAAGCTCCATACCTCCAGAGCTCCATACCTCCAGAGCTCCATACCTCCAGAGCTCCATAGCTCCATAGCACCAGAGCTCCATAGCTCCATAGCACCAGAGCTCCATAGCACCAGAGCTCCATAGCACCAGAGCTCCATAGCTCCATAGCACCAGAGCTCCATAGCTCCATAGCACCAGAGCTCCATAGCTCCATAGCACCAGAGCTCCATACTTCCAGAGCTCCATAGCTCCATAGCACCAGAGCTCCATAGCTCCATAGCACCAGAGCTCCATAGCTCCATAGCACCAGAGCTCCATACTTCCATAGCTCCATAGCTCCATACCTCCAGAGCTCCATAGCTCCATAGCTCCATACCTCCAGAGCTCCATAGCTCCAGAGCTCCATAGCTCCATAGCACCAGAGCTCCATAGCTCCATAGCACCAGAGCTCCATACTTCCATAGCTCCAGGGCTCCATAGCTCCAGGGCTCCATAGCTCCATACCTCCAGAGCTCCATAGCTCCATACTTCCAGAGCTCCATAGCTCCATAGCACCAGAGCTCCATAGCTCCATAGCACCAGAGCTCCATAGCTCCATAGCACCAGAGCTCCATAGCTCCATAGCACCAGAGCTCCATAGCTCCATAGCTCCAGGGCTCCATAGCTCCATAGCTCCAGGGCTCCATAGCTCCATAGCTCCAGGGCTCCATAGCTCCATAGCTCCATACCTCCAGAGCTCCATACCTCCAGAGCTCCATACCTCCATAGCACCAGAACTCCATAGCTCCAGGGCTCCAGGGCTCCAGGGCTCCATAGCTCCATACCTCCAGAGCTCCATAGCTCCATACTTCCAGAGCTCCATAGCTCCATAGCTCCATACTTCCATAGCTCCATAGCTCCATACTTCCATAGCACCTGAGCTCCATACCTCCAGAGCTCCATAGCTCCAGCCTGGGTGGCTGGTGGCTCCATAGCTCCATACTTCCATAGCTCTAAGTCAGAGAGTTGGCGAAAATTGCACTAAGTGCGAAAGCCCATTCATTTACAACGGCGTGTCCGCCAGGCGGCGACATTTCCCCGTTACCGGTGGCTGCGCGGCGGGTGAGTGACAGAGCTTATCCGAGCGGCTGGAACTCTGCGCCGGCGTGGTCGAGCATGAGGCCTCGGCCCTTTGGCTGCCTGGTACCTAAAACACTTCCATTGATCCAGCCACGGAGGGTGCTGGCTGGTGGCTCCATACCTCCATAGCTCCATAGCACCAGAGCTCCATAGCTCCATAGCACCAGAGCTCCATGGCTTCAGAGCTCCATAGCACCATAGCTCCATACCTCCAGAGCTCCAGGGCTCCAAAGCTCCATACCTCCAGAGCTCCATACCTCCAGAGCTCCATACCTCCAGAGCTCCATAGCTCCATAGCACCAGAGCTCCATAGCTCCATAGCACCAGAGCTCCATAGCACCATAGCTCCATAGCACCAGAGCTCCATAGCTCCATAGCACCAGAGCTCCATAGCTCCATAGCACCAGAGCTCCATAGCTCCATAGCACCAGAGCTCCATACTTCCAGAGCTCCATAGCTCCATAGCTCCATAGCACCAGAGCTCCATAGCTCCATAGCACCAGACCTCCATAGCTCCATAGCACCAGAGCTCCATACTTCCATAGCTCCATAGCTCCATACCTCCAGAGCTCCATAGCTCCATACCTCCAGAGCTCCATAGCTCCAGAGCTCCATAGCTCCATAGCACCAGAGCTCCATAGCTCCATAGCACCAGAGCTCCATACTTCCATAGCTCCAGGGCTCCATAGCTCCAGGGCTCCATAGCTCCATACCTCCAGAGCTCCATAGCTCCATACCTCCAGAGCTCCAGAGCTCCATACCTCCAGAGCTCCATACCTCCAGAGCTCCATAGCTCCATAGCACCAGAGCTCCATAGCTCCATAGCACCAGAGCTCCATAGCACCATAGCTCCATAGCACCAGAGCTCCATAGCTCCATAGCACCAGAGCTCCATAGCTCCATAGCACCAGAGCTCCATAGCTCCATAGCACCAGAGCTCCATACTTCCAGAGCTCCATAGCTCCATAGCTCCATAGCACCAGAGCTCCATAGCTCCATAGCACCAGACCTCCATAGCTCCATAGCACCAGAGCTCCATACTTCCATAGCTCCATAGCTCCATACCTCCAGAGCTCCATAGCTCCATACCTCCAGAGCTCCATAGCTCCAGAGCTCCATAGCTCCATAGCACCAGAGCTCCATAGCTCCATAGCACCAGAGCTCCATACTTCCATAGCTCCAGGGCTCCATAGCTCCAGGGCTCCATAGCTCCATACCTCCAGAGCTCCATAGCTCCATACCTCCAGAGCTCCATAGCTCCATACTTCCAGAGCTCCATAGCTCCATAGCACCAGAGCTCCATAGCTCCATAGCACCAGAGCTCCATAGCTCCATAGCACCAGAGCTCCATAGCTCCATAGCACCAGAGCTCCATAGCTCCATAGCTCCAGGGCTCCATAGCTCCATAGCTCCAGGGCTCCATAGCTCCATAGCTCCAGGGCTCCATAGCTCCAGGGCTCCAGGGCTCCATAGCTCCATACCTCCAGAGCTCCATAGCTCCATACTTCCAGAGCTCCATAGCTCCATAGCTCCATACTTCCATAGCTCCATAGCTCCATACTTCCATAGCACCAGAGCTCCATACCTCCAGAGCTCCATAGCTCCAGCCTGGGTGGCTGGTGGCTCCATAGCTCCATACTTCCATAGCTCCAGTCAGAGAGTTGGCGAAAATTGCACTAAGTGCGAAAGCCCATTCATTTACAACGGCGTGTCCACAAGGCGGCGACATTTCCCCGTTACCGGTGGCTGCGCGGCGGGTGAGTTACAGAGCTTATCCGAGCGGCTGGAACTCTGCGCCGGCGTGGTCGAGCGTGAGGCCTCGGCCCTTTGGCTGCCTGGTACCTAAAACACTTCCATTGATCCAGCCACGGAGGGTGCTGGCTGGTGGCTCCATACCTCCATAGCTCCATAGCACCAGAGCTCCATAGCTCCATAGCACCAGAGCTCCATGGCTTCAGAGCTCCATAGCACCATAGCTCCATACCTCCAGAGCTCCAGGGCTCCATAGCTCCATACCTCCAGAGCTCCATACCTCCAGAGCTCCATACCTCCAGAGCTCCATAGCACCAGAGCTCCATGGCTTCAGAGCTCCATAGCACCATAGCTCCATACCTCCAGAGCTCCAGGGCTCCATAGCTCCATACCTCCAGAGCTCCATACCTCCAGAGCTCCATACCTCCAGAGCTCCATAGCACCAGAGCTCCATGGCTTCAGAGCTCCATAGCACCATAGCTCCATACCTCCAGAGCTCCAGGGCTCCATAGCTCCATACCTCCAGAGCTCCATACCTCCAGAGCTCCATACCTCCAGAGCTCCAGAGCTCCATAGCACCAGAGCTCCATGGCTTCAGAGCTCCATAGCACCATAGCTCCATACCTCCAGAGCTCCAGGGCTCCATAGCTCCATACCTCCAGAGCTCCATACCTCCAGAGCTCCAGAGCTCCATAGCACCAGAGCTCCATGGCTTCAGAGCTCCATAGCACCATAGCTCCATACCTCCAGAGCTCCAGGGCTCCATAGTTCCATACCTCCAGAGCTCCATACCTCCAGAGCTCCATACCTCCAGAGCTCCATAGCTCCATAGCACCAGAGCTCCATAGCTCCATAGCACCAGAGCTCCATAGCACCAGAGCTCCATAGCACCAGAGCTCCATAGCTCCATAGCACCAGAGCTCCATAGCTCCATAGCACCAGAGCTCCATAGCTCCATAGCACCAGAGCTCCATACTTCCAGAGCTCCATAGCTCCATAGCTCCATAGCACCAGAGCTCCATAGCTCCATAGCACCAGAGCTCCATGGCTTCAGAGCTCCATAGCACCATAGCTCCATACCTCCAGAGCTCCAGGGCTCCATAGCTCCATACCTCCAGAGCTCCATACCTCCAGAGCTCCATACCTCCAGAGCTCCATAGCACCAGAGCTCCATAGCTCCATAGCACCAGAGCTCCATAGCACCAGAGCTCCATAGCACCAGAGCTCCATAGCTCCATAGCACCAGAGCTCCATAGCTCCATAGCACCAGAGCTCCATACTTCCAGAGCTCCATAGCTCCATAGCACCAGAGCTCCATAGCTCCATAGCACCAGAGCTCCATAGCTCCATAGCACCAGAGCTCCATACTTCCATAGCTCCATACCTCCAGAGCTCCATAGCTCCATAGCTCCATACCTCCAGAGCTCCATAGCTCCAGAGCTCCATAGCTCCATAGCTCCATAGCACCAGAGCTCCATAGCTCCATAGCACCAGATCTCCATACTTCCATAGCTCCAGGGCTCCATAGCTCCAGGGCTCCATACCTCCAGAGCTCCATAGCTCCATACTTCCAGAGCTCCATAGCTCCATACTTCCATAGCTCCATACTTCCATACCTCCATAGCTCCATACTTCCATAGCACCAGAGCTCCATACTTCCATAGCACCAGAGCTCCATACCTCCAGAGCTCCAGAGCTCCAGCCTGGGTGGCTGGTGGCTCCATAGCTCCATACTTCCATAGCTCTAAGTCAGAGAGTTGGCGAAAATTGCACTAAGTGCGAAAGCCCATTCATTTACAACGGCGTGTCCACAAGGCGGCGACATTTCCCCGTTACCGGTGGCTGCGCGGCGGGTGAGTGACAGAGCTTATCCGAGCGGCTGGAACTCTGCGCCGGCGTGGTCGAGCGTGAGGCCTCGGCCCTTTGGCTGCCTGGTACCTAAAACACTTCCATTGATCCAGCCACGGAGGGTGCTGGCTGGTGGCTCCATACCTCCATAGCTCCATAGCACCAGAGCTCCATAGCTCCATAGCACCAGAGCTCCATGGCTTCAGAGCTCCATAGCACCATAGCTCCATACCTCCAGAGCTCCAGGGCTCCATAGCTCCATACCTCCAGAGCTCCATACCTCCAGAGCTCCATACCTCAAGAGCTCCATAGCACCAGAGCTCCATGGCTTCAGAGCTCCATAGCACCATAGCTCCATACCTCCAGAGCTCCAGGGCTCCATAGCTCCATACCTCCAGAGCTCCATACCTCCAGAGCTCCATACCTCCAGAGCTCCATAGCACCAGAGCTCCATGGCTTCAGAGCTCCATAGCACCATAGCTCCATACCTCCAGAGCTCCAGGGCTCCATAGCTCCATACCTCCAGAGCTCCATACCTCCAGAGCTCCATACCTCCAGAGCTCCATAGCACCAGAGCTCCATGGCTTCAGAGCTCCATAGCACCATAGCTCCATACCTCCAGAGCTCCAGGGCTCCATAGCTCCATACCTCCAGAGCTCCATACCTCCAGAGCTCCATACCTCCAGAGCTCCAGAGCTCCATAGCACCAGAGCTCCATGGCTTCAGAGCTCCATAGCACCATAGCTCCATACCTCCAGAGCTCCAGGGCTCCATAGCTCCATACCTCCAGAGCTCCATACCTCCAGAGCTCCAGAGCTCCATAGCACCAGAGCTCCATGGCTTCAGAGCTCCATAGCACCATAGCTCCATACCTCCAGAGCTCCAGGGCTCCATAGCTCCATACCTCCAGAGCTCCATACCTCCAGAGCTCCAGAGCTCCATAGCACCAGAGCTCCATGGCTTCAGAGCTCCATAGCACCATAGCTCCATACCTCCAGAGCTCCAGGGCTCCAAAGCTCCATACCTCCAGAGCTCCATACCTCCAGAGCTCCATACCTCCAGAGCTCCATAGCTCCATAGCACCAGAGCTCCATAGCTCCATAGCACCAGAGCTCCATAGCACCAGAGCTCCATAGCACCAGAGCTCCATAGCTCCATAGCACCAGAGCTCCATAGCTCCATAGCACCAGAGCTCCATAGCTCCATAGCACCAGAGCTCCATACTTCCAGAGCTCCATAGCTCCATAGCTCCATAACACCAGAGCTCCATAGCTCCATAGCACCAGAGCTCCATAGCTCCATAGCACCAGAGCTCCATACTTCCATAGCTCCATAGCTCCATACCTCCAGAGCTCCATAGCTCCATAGCTCCATACCTCCAGAGCTCCATAGCTCCAGAGCTCCATAGCTCCATAGCACCAGAGCTCCATAGCTCCATAGCACCAGAGCTCCATACTTCCATAGCTCCAGGGCTCCATAGCTCCAGGGCTCCATAGCTCCATACCTCCAGAGCTCCATAGCTCCATACTTCCAGAGCTCCATAGCTCCATAGCACCAGAGCTCCATAGCTCCATAGCACCAGAGCTCCATAGCTCCATAACACCAGAGCTCCATAGCTCCATAGCACCAGAGCTCCATAGCTCCATAGCTCCAGGGCTCCATAGCTCCATAGCTCCAGGGCTCCATAGCTCCATAGCTCCAGGGCTCCATAGCTCCATAGCTCCATACCTCCAGAGCTCCATACCTCCAGAGCTCCATACCTCCATAGCACCAGAGCTCCATAGCTCCAGGGCTCCAGGGCTCCATAGCTCCATACCTCCAGAGCTCCATAGCTCCATACTTCCAGAGCTCCATAGCTCCATAGCTCCATACTTCCATAGCTCCATAGCTCCATACTTCCATAGCACCTGAGCTCCATACCTCCAGAGCTCCATAGCTCCAGCCTGGGTGGCTGGTGGCTCCATAGCTCCATACTTCCATAGCTCTAAGTCAGAGAGTTGGCGAAAATTGCACTAAGTGCGAAAGCCCATTCATTTACAACGGCGTGTCCGCCAGGCGGCGACATTTCCCCGTTACCGGTGGCTGCGCGGCGGGTGAGTGACAGAGCTTATCCGAGCGGCTGGAACTCTGCGCCGGCGTGGTCGAGCGTGAGGCCTCGGCCCTTTGGCTGCCTGGTACCTAAAACACTTCCATTGATCCAGCCACGGAGGGTGCTGGCTGGTGGCTCCATACCTCCATAGCTCCATAGCACCAGAGCTCCATAGCTCCATAGCACCAGAGCTCCATGGCTTCAGAGCTCCATAGCACCATAGCTCCATACCTCCAGAGCTCCAGGGCTCCATAGCTCCATACCTCCAGAGCTCCATACCTCCAGAGCTCCATACCTCCAGAGCTCCATAGCACCAGAGCTCCATGGCTTCAGAGCTCCATAGCACCATAGCTCCATACCTCCAGAGCTCCAGGGCTCCATAGCTCCATACCTCCAGAGCTCCATACCTCCAGAGCTCCATACCTCCAGAGCTCCATAGCACCAGAGCTCCATGGCTTCAGAGCTCCATAGCACCATAGCTCCATACCTCCAGAGCTCCAGGGCTCCATAGCTCCATACCTCCAGAGCTCCATACCTCCAGAGCTCCATACCTCCAGAGCTCCATAGCACCAGAGCTCCATGGCTTCAGAGCTCCATAGCACCATAGCTCCATACCTCCAGAGCTCCAGGGCTCCATAGCTCCATACCTCCAGAGCTCCATACCTCCAGAGCTCCATACCTCCAGAGCTCCATAGCACCAGAGCTCCATGGCTTCAGAGCTCCATAGCACCATAGCTCCATACCTCCAGAGCTCCAGGGCTCCATAGCTCCATACCTCCAGAGCTCCATACCTCCAGAGCTCCAGAGCTCCATAGCACCAGAGCTCCATGGCTTCAGAGCTCCATAGCACCATAGCTCCATACCTCCAGAGCTCCAGGGCTCCATAGCTCCATACCTCCAGAGCTCCATACCTCCAGAGCTCCAGAGCTCCATAGCACCAGAGCTCCATGGCTTCAGAGCTCCATAGCACCATAGCTCCATACCTCCAGAGCTCCAGGGCTCCATAGCTTCATACCTCCAGAGCTCCATACCTCCAGAGCTCCAGAGCTCCATAGCACCAGAGCTCCATGGCTTCAGAGCTCCATAGCACCATAGCTCCATACCTCCAGAGCTCCAGGGCTCCAAAGCTCCATACCTCCAGAGCTCCATACCTCCAGAGCTCCATACCTCCAGAGCTCCATAGCTCCATAGCACCAGAGCTCCATAGCTCCATAGCACCAGAGCTCCGTAGCACCAGAGCTCCATAGCACCAGAGCTCCATAGCTCCATAGCACCAGAGCTCCATAGCTCCATAGCACCAGAGCTCCATAGCTCCATAGCACCAGAGCTCCATACTTCCAGAGCTCCATAGCTCCATAGCACCAGAGCTCCATAGCTCCATAGCACCAGAGCTCCATAGCTCCATAGCACCAGAGCTCCATACTTCCATAGCTCCATAGCTCCATACCTCCAGAGCTCCATAGCTCCATAGCTCCATACCTCCAGAGCTCCATAGCTCCAGAGCTCCATAGCTCCATAGCACCAGAGCTCCATAGCTCCATAGCACCAGAGCTCCATACTTCCATAGCTCCAGGGCTCCATAGCTCCAGGGCTCCATAGCTCCATACCTCCAGAGCTCCATAGCTCCATACTTCCAGAGCTCCATAGCTCCATAGCACCAGAGCTCCATAGCTCCATAGCACCAGAGCTCCATAGCTCCATAGCACCAGAGCTCCATAGCTCCATAGCACCAGAGCTCCATAGCTCCATAGCTCCAGGGCTCCATAGCTCCACAGCTCCAGGGCTCCATAGCTCCATAGCTCCAGGGCTCCATAGCTCCATAGCTCCATACCTCCAGAGCTCCATACCTCCAGAGCTCCATACCTCCATAGCACCAGAGCTCCATAGCTCCAGGGCTCCAGGGCTCCATAGCTCCATACCTCCAGAGCTCCATAGCTCCATACTTCCAGAGCTCCATAGCTCCATAGCTCCATACTTCCATAGCTCCATAGCTCCATACTTCCATAGCACCTGAGCTCCATACCTCCAGAGCTCCATAGCTCCAGCCTGGGTGGCTGGTGGCTCCATAGCTCCATACTTCCATAGCTCTAAGTCAGAGAGTTGGCGAAAATTGCACTAAGTGCGAAAGCCCATTCATTTACAACGGCGTGTCCGCCAGGCGGCGACATTTCCCCGTTACCGGTGGCTGCGCGGCGGGTGAGTGACAGAGCTTATCCGAGCGGCTGGAACTCTGCGCCGGCGTGGTCGAGCGTGAGGCCTCGGCCCTTTGGCTGCCTGGTACCTAAAACACTTCCATTGATCCAGCCACGGAGGGTGCTGGCTGGTGGCTCCATACCTCCATAGCTCCATAGCACCAGAGCTCCATAGCTCCATAGCACCAGAGCTCCATGGCTTCAGAGCTCCATAGCACCATAGCTCCATACCTCCAGAGCTCCAGGGCTCCATAGCTCCATACCTCCAGAGCTCCATACCTCCAGAGCTCCATACCTCCAGAGCTCCATAGCACCAGAGCTCCATGGCTTCAGAGCTCCATAGCACCATAGCTCCATACCTCCAGAGCTCCAGGGCTCCATAGCTCCATACCTCCAGAGCTCCATACCTCCAGAGCTCCATACCTCCAGAGCTCCATAGCACCAGAGCTCCATGGCTTCAGAGCTCCATAGCACCATAGCTCCATACCTCCAGAGCTCCAGGGCTCCATAGCTCCATACCTCCAGAGCTCCATACCTCAAGAGCTCCATACCTCCAGAGCTCCAGAGCTCCATAGCACCAGAGCTCCATGGCTTCAGAGCTCCATAGCACCATAGCTCCATACCTCCAGAGCTCCAGGGCTCCATAGCTCCATACCTCCAGAGCTCCATACCTCCAGAGCTCCAGAGCTCCATAGCACCAGAGCTCCATGGCTTCAGAGCTCCATAGCACCATAGCTCCATACCTCCAGAGCTCCAGGGCTCCATAGCTCCATACCTCCAGAGCTCCATACCTCCAGAGCTCCATACCTCCAGAGCTCCATAGCTCCATAGCACCAGAGCTCCATAGCTCCATAGCACCAGAGCTCCATAGCACCAGAGCTCCATAGCACCAGAGCTCCATAGCTCCATAGCACCAGAGCTCCATAGCTCCATAGCACCAGAGCTCCATAGCTCCATAGCACCAGAGCTCCATACTTCCAGAGCTCCATAGCTCCATAGCTCCATAGCACCAGAGCTCCATAGCTCCATAGCACCAGAGCTCCATGGCTTCAGAGCTCCATAGCACCATAGCTCCATACCTCCAGAGCTCCAGGGCTCCATAGCTCCATACCTCCAGAGCTCCATACCTCCAGAGCTCCATACCTCCAGAGCTCCATAGCACCAGAGCTCCATAGCTCCATAGCACCAGAGCTCCATAGCACCAGAGCTCCATAGCACCAGAGCTCCATAGCTCCATAGCACCAGAGCTCCATAGCTCCATAGCACCAGAGCTCCATACTTCCAGAGCTCCATAGGTCCATAGCTCCATAGCACCAGAGCTCCATAGCTCCATAGCACCAGAGCTCCATAGCTCCATAGCACCAGAGCTCCATACTTCCATAGCTCCATAGCTCCATACCTCCAGAGCTCCATAACTCCATAGCTCCATACCTCCAGAGCTCCATAGCTCCAGAGCTCCATAGCTCCATAGCTCCATAGCACCAGAGCTCCATAGCTCCATAGCACCAGAGCTCCATACTTCCATAGCTCCAGGGCTCCATAGCTCCAGGGCTCCATACCTCCAGAGCTCCATAGCTCCATACTTCCAGAGCTCCATAGCTCCATACTTCCATAGCTCCATACTTCCATACCTCCATAGCTCCATACTTCCATAGCACCAGAGCTCCATACTTCCATAGCACCAGAGCTCCATACCTCCAGAGCTCCAGAGCTCCAGCCTGGGTGGCTGGTGGCTCCATAGCTCCATACTTCCATAGCTCTAAGTCAGAGAGTTGGCGAAAATTGCACTAAGTGCGAAAGCCCATTCATTTACAACGGCGTGTCCGCCAGGCGGCGACATTTCCCCGTTACCGGTGGCTGCGCGGCGGGTGAGTGACAGAGCTTATCCGAGCGGCTGGAACTCTGCGCCGGCGTGGTCGAGCGTGAGGCCTCGGCCCTTTGGCTGCCTGGTACCTAAAACACTTCCATTGATCCAGCCACGGAGGGTGCTGGCTGGTGGCTCCATACCTCCATAGCTCCATAGCACCAGAGCTCCATAGCTCCATAGCACCAGAGCTCCATGGCTTCAGAGCTCCATAGCACCATAGCTCCATACCTCCAGAGCTCCAGGGCTCCATAGCTCCATACCTCCAGAGCTCCATACCTCCAGAGCTCCATACCTCCAGAGCTCCATAGCACCAGAGCTCCATGGCTTCAGAGCTCCATAGCACCATAGCTCCATACCTCCAGAGCTCCAGGGCTCCATAGCTCCATACCTCCAGAGCTCCATACCTCCAGAGCTCCATACCTCCAGAGCTCCATAGCACCAGAGCTCCATGGCTTCAGAGCTCCATAGCACCATAGCTCCATACCTCCAGAGCTCCAGGGCTCCATAGCTCCATACCTCCAGAGCTCCATACCTCCAGAGCTCCATACCTCCAGAGCTCCAGCTCCATAGCACCAGAGCTCCATGGCTTCAGAGCTCCATAGCTCCATACCTCCAGAGCTCCAGGGCTCCATAGCTCCATACCTCCAGAGCTCCATACCTCCAGAGCTCCAGAGCTCCATAGCACCAGAGCTCCATGGCTTCAGAGCTCCATAGCACCATAGCTCCATACCTCCAGAGCTCCAGGGCTCCATAGCTCCATACCTCCAGAGCTCCATACCTCCAGAGCTCCATACCTCCAGAGCTCCATAGCTCCATAGCACCAGAGCTCCATAGCTCCATAGCACCAGAGCTCCATAGCACCAGAGCTCCATAGCACCAGAGCTCCATAGTTCCATAGCACCAGAGCTCCATAGCTCCATAGCACCAGAGCTCCATACTTCCAGAGCTCCATAGCTCCATAGCTCCATAGCACCAGAGCTCCATAGCTCCATAGCACCAGAGCTCCATAGCTCCATAGCACCAGAGCTCCATACTTCCATAGCTCCATAGCTCCATACCTCCAGAGCTCCATAGCTCCATAGCTCCATACCTCCAGAGCTCCATAGCTCCAGAGCTCCATAGCTCCATAGCTCCATAGCACCAGAGCTCCATAGCTCCATAGCACCAGAGCTCCATACTTCCATAGCTCCAGGGCTCCATAGCTCCAGGGCTCCATACCTCCAGAGCTCCATAGCTCCATACTTCCAGAGCTCCATAGCTCCATACTTCCATAGCTCCATACTTCCATACCTCCATAGCTCCATACTTCCATAGCACCAGAGCTCCATACTTCCATAGCACCAGAGCTCCATACCTCCAGAGCTCCAGAGCTCCAGCCTGGGTGGCTGGTGGCTCCATAGCTCCATACTTCCATAGCTCTAAGTCAGAGAGTTGGCGAAAATTGCACTAAGTGCGAAAGCCCATTCATTTACAACGGCGTGTCCACAAGGCGGCGACATTTCCCCGTTACCGGTGGCTGCGCGGCGGGTGAGTGACAGAGCTTATCCGAGCGGCTGGAACTCTGCGCCGGCGTGGTCGAGCGTGAGGCCTCGGCCCTTTGGCTGCCTGGTACCTAAAACACTTCCATTGATCCAGCCACGGAGGGTGCTGGCTGGTGGCTCCATACCTCCATAGCTCCATAGCACCAGAGCTCCATAGCTCCATAGCACCAGAGCTCCATGGCTTCAGAGCTCCATAGCACCATAGCTCCATACCTCCAGAGCTCCAGGGCTCCATAGCTCCATACCTCCAGAGCTCCATACCTCCAGAGCTCCATACCTCCAGAGCTCCATAGCACCAGAGCTCCATGGCTTCAGAGCTCCATAGCACCATAGCTCCATACCTCCAGAGCTCCAGGGCTCCATAGCTCCATACCTCCAGAGCTCCATACCTCCAGAGCTCCATAGCACCAGAGCTCCATGGCTTCAGAGCTCCATAGCACCATAGCTCCATACCTCCAGAGCTCCAGGGCTCCATAGCTCCATACCTCCAGAGCTCCATACCTCCAGAGCTCCATAGCACCAGAGCTCCATGGCTTCAGAGCTCCATAGCACCATAGCTCCATACCTCCAGAGCTCCAGGGCTCCATAGCTCCATAGCTCCATACCTCCAGAGCTCCATACCTCCAGAGCTCCATACCTCCAGAGCTCCAGAGCTCCATAGCACCAGAGCTCCATGGCTTCAGAGCTCCATAGCACCATAGCTCCATACCTCCAGAGCTCCAGGGCTCCATAGCTCCATACCTCCAGATCTCCATACCTCCAGAGCTCCAGAGCTCCATAGCACCAGAGCTCCATGGCTTCAGAGCTCCATAGCACCATAGCTCCATACCTCCAGAGCTCCAGGGCTCCATAGCTCCATACCTCCAGAGCTCCATACCTCCAGAGCTCCATACCTCCAGAGCTCCATAGCTCCATAGCACCAGAGCTCCATAGCTCCATAGCACCAGAGCTCCATAGCACCAGAGCTCCATAGCACCAGAGCTCCATAGCTCCATAGCACCAGAGCTCCATAGCTCCATAGCACCAGAGCTCCATAGCTCCATAGCACCAGAGCTCCATACTTCCAGAGCTCCATAGCTCCATAGCTCCATAGCACCAGAGCTCCATAGCTCCATAGCACCAGAGCTCCATGGCTTCAGAGCTCCATAGCACCATAGCTCCATACCTCCAGAGCTCCAGGGCTCCATAGCTCCATACCTCCAGAGCTCCATACCTCCAGAGCTCCATACCTCCAGAGCTCCATAGCACCAGAGCTCCATAGCTCCATAGCACCAGAGCTCCATAGCACCAGAGCTCCATAGCACCAGAGCTCCATAGCTCCATAGCACCAGAGCTCCATAGCTCCATAGCACCAGAGCTCCATACTTCCAGAGCTCCATAGCTCCATAGCTCCATAGCACCAGAGCTCCATAGCTCCATAGCACCAGAGCTCCATAGCTCCATAGCACCAGAGCTCCATACTTCCATAGCTCCATAGCTCCATACCTCCAGAGCTCCATAGCTCCATAGCTCCATACCTCCAGAGCTCCATAGCTCCAGAGCTCCATAGCTCCATAGCTCCATAGCACCAGAGCTCCATAGCTCCATAGCACCAGAGCTCCATACTTCCATAGCTCCAGGGCTCCATAGCTCCAGGGCTCCATACCTCCAGAGCTCCATAGCTCCATACTTCCAGAGCTCCATAGCTCCATACTTCCATAGCTCCATACTTCCATACCTCCATAGCTCCATACTTCCATAGCACCAGAGCTCCATACTTCCATAGCACCAGAGCTCCATACCTCCAGAGCTCCAGAGCTCCAGCCTGGGTGGCTGGTGGCTCCATAGCTCCATACTTCCATAGCTCTAAGTCAGAGAGTTGGCGAAAATTGCACTAAGTGCGAAAGCCCATTCATTTACAACGGCGTGTCCACAAGGCGGCGACATTTCCCCGTTACCGGTGGCTGCGCGGCGGGTGAGTGACAGAGCTTATCCGAGCGGCTGGAACTCTGCGCCGGCGTGGTCGAGCGTGAGGCCTCGGCCCTTTGGCTGCCTGGTACCTAAAACACTTCCATTGATCCAGCCACGGAGGGTGCTGGCTGGTGGCTCCATACCTCCATAGCTCCATAGCACCAGAGCTCCATAGCTCCATAGCACCAGAGCTCCATGGCTTCAGAGCTCCATAGCACCATAGCTCCATACCTCCAGAGCTCCAGGGCTCCATAGCTCCATACCTCCAGAGCTCCATACCTCCAGAGCTCCATACCTCCAGAGCTCCATAGCACCAGAGCTCCATGGCTTCAGAGCTCCATAGCACCATAGCTCCATACCTCCAGAGCTCCAGGGCTCCATAGCTCCATACCTCCAGAGCTCCATACCTCCAGAGCTCCATACCTCCAGAGCTCCATAGCACCAGAGCTCCATGGCTTCAGAGCTCCATAGCACCATAGCTCCATACCTCCAGAGCTCCAGGGCTCCATAGCTCCATACCTCCAGAGCTCCATACCTCCAGAGCTCCATACCTCCAGAGCTCCAGAGCTCCATAGCACCAGAGCTCCATGGCTTCAGAGCTCCATAGCACCATAGCTCCATACCTCCAGAGCTCCAGGGCTCCATAGCTCCATACCTCCAGAGCTCCATACCTCCAGAGCTCCAGAGCTCCATAGCACCAGAGCTCCATGGCTTCAGAGCTCCATAGCACCATAGCTCCATACCTCCAGAGCTCCAGGGCTCCATAGCTCCATACCTCCAGAGCTCCATACCTCCAGAGCTCCATACCTCCAGAGCTCCATAGCTCCATAGCACCAGAGCTCCATAGCTCCATAGCACCAGAGCTCCATAGCACCAGAGCTCCATAGCACCAGAGCTCCATAGCTCCATAGCACCAGAGCTCCATAGCTCCATAGCACCAGAGCTCCATAGCTCCATAGCACCAGAGCTCCATACTTCCAGAGCTCCATAGCTCCATAGCTCCATAGCACCAGAGCTCCATAGCTCCATAGCACCAGAGCTCCATGGCTTCAGAGCTCCATAGCACCATAGCTCCATACCTCCAGAGCTCCAGGGCTCCATAGCTCCATACCTCCAGAGCTCCATACCTCCAGAGCTCCATACCTCCAGAGCTCCATAGCACCAGAGCTCCATAGCTCCATAGCACCAGAGCTCCATAGAACCAGAGCTCCATAGCACCAGAGCTCCATAGCTACATAGCACCAGAACTCCATAGCGCCATAGCACCAGAGCTCCATACTTCCAGAGCTCCATAGCTCCATAGCTCCATAGCACCAGAGCTCCATAGCTCCATAGCACCAGAGCTCCATAGCTCCATAGCACCAGAGCTCCATACTTCCATAGCTCCATAGCTCCATACCTCCAGAGCTCCATAGCTCCATAGCTCCATACCTCCAGAGCTCCATAGCTCCAGAGCTCCATAGCTCCATAGCTCCATAGCACCAGAGCTCCATAGCTCCATAGCACCAGAGCTCCATACTTCCATAGCTCCAGGGCTCCATAGCTCCAGGGCTCCATACCTCCAGAGCTCCATAGCTCCATACTTCCAGAGCTCCATAGCTCCATACTTCCATAGCTCCATACTTCCATACCTCCATAGCTCCATACTTCCATAGCACCAGAGCTCCATACTTCCATAGCACCAGAGCTCCATACCTCCAGAGCTCCAGAGCTCCAGCCTGGGTGGCTGGTGGCTCCATAGCTCCATACTTCCATAGCTCTAAGTCAGAGAGTTGGCGAAAATTGCACTAAGTGCGAAAGCCCATTCATTTACAACGGCGTGTCCACAAGGCGGCGACATTTCCCCGTTACCGGTGGCTGCGCGGCGGGTGAGTGACAGAGCTTATCCGAGCGGCTGGAACTCTGCGCCGGCGTGGTCGAGCGTGAGGCCTCGGCCCTTTGGCTGCCTGGTACCTAAAACACTTCCATTGATCCAGCCACGGAGGGTGCTGGCTGGTGGCTCCATACCTCCATAGCTCCATAGCACCAGAGCTCCATAGCTCCATAGCACCAGAGCTCCATGGCTTCAGAGCTCCATAGCACCATAGCTCCATACCTCCAGAGCTCCAGGGCTCCATAGCTCCATACCTCCAGAGCTCCATACCTCCAGAGCTCCATACCTCCAGAGCTCCATAGCACCAGAGCTCCATGGCTTCAGAGCTCCATAGCACCATAGCTCCATACCTCCAGAGCTCCAGGGCTCCATAGCTCCATACCTCCAGAGCTCCATACCTCCAGAGCTCCATACCTCCAGAGCTCCAGAGCTCCATAGCACCAGAGCTCCATGGCTTCAGAGCTCCATAGCACCATAGCTCCATACCTCCAGAGCTCCAGGGCTCCATAGCTCCATACCTCCAGAGCTCCAGAGCTCCATAGCACCAGAGCTCCATGGCTTCAGAGCTCCATAGCACCATAGCTCCATACCTCCAGAGCTCCAGGGCTCCATAGCTCCATACCTCCAGAGCTCCATACCTCCAGAGCTCCAGAGCTCCATAGCACCAGAGCTCCATGGCTTCAGAGCTCCATAGCACCATAGCTCCATACCTCCAGAGCTCCAGGGCTCCAAAGCTCCATACCTCCAGAGCTCCATACCTCCAGAGCTCCATACCTCCAGAGCTCCATAGCTCCATAGCACCAGAGCTCCATAGCTCCATAGCACCAGAGCTCCATAGCACCAGAGCTCCATAGCACCAGAGCTCCATAGCTCCATAGCACCAGAGCTCCATAGCTCCATAGCACCAGAGCTCCATAGCTCCATAGCACCAGAGCTCCATACTTCCAGAGCTCCATAGCTCCATAGCTCCATAGCACCAGAGCTCCATAGCTCCATAGCACCAGAGCTCCATAGCTCCATAGCACCAGAGCTCCATACTTCCATAGCTCCATAGCTCCATACCTCCAGAGCTCCATAGCTCCATAGCTCCATACCTCCAGAGCTCCATAGCTCCAGAGCTCCATAGCTCCATAGCACCAGAGCTCCATAGCTCCATAGCACCAGAGCTCCATACTTCCATAGCTCCAGGGCTCCATAGCTCCAGGGCTCCATAGCTCCATACCTCCAGAGCTCCATAGCTCCATACTTCCAGAGCTCCATAGCTCCATAGCACCAGAGCTCCATAGCTCCATAGCACCAGAGCTCCATAGCTCCATAGCACCAGAGCTCCATAGCTCCATAGCACCAGAGCTCCATAGCTCCATAGCTCCAGGGCTCCATACCTCCATAGCTCCAGGGCTCCATAGCTCCATAGCTCCAGGGCTCCATAGCTCCATAGCTCCATACCTCCAGAGCTCCATACCTCCAGAGCTCCATACCTCCATAGCACCAGAGCTCCATAGCTCCAGGGCTCCAGGGCTCCATAGCTCCATACCTCCAGAGCTCCATAGCTCCATACTTCCAGAGCTCCATAGCTCCATAGCTCCATACTTCCATAGCTCCATAGCTCCATACTTCCATAGCACCTGAGCTCCATACCTCCAGAGCTCCATAGCTCCAGCCTGGGTGGCTGGTGGCTCCATAGCTCCATACTTCCATAGCTCTAAGTCAGAGAGTTGGCGAAAATTGCACTAAGTGCGAAAGCCCATTCATTTACAACGGCGTGTCCGCCAGGCGGCGACATTTCCCCGTTACCGGTGGCTGCGCGGCGGGTGAGTGACAGAGCTTATCCGAGCGGCTGGAACTCTGCGCCGGCGTGGTCGAGCGTGAGGCCTCGGCCCTTTGGCTGCCTGGTACCTAAAACACTTCCATTGATCCAGCCACGGAGGGTGCTGGCTGGTGGCTCCATACCTCCATAGCTCCATAGCACCAGAGCTCCATAGCTCCATAGCACCAGAGCTCCATGGCTTCAGAGCTCCATAGCACCATAGCTCCATACCTCCAGAGCTCCAGGGCTCCATAGCTCCATACCTCCAGAGCTCCATACCTCCAGAGCTCCATACCTCCAGAGCTCCATAGCACCAGAGCTCCATGGCTTCAGAGCTCCATAGCACCATAGCTCCATACCTCCAGAGCTCCAGGGCTCCATAGCTCCATACCTCCAGAGCTCCATACCTCCAGAGCTCCATACCTCCAGAGCTCCATAGCACCAGAGCTCCATGGCTTCAGAGCTCCATAGCACCATAGCTCCATACCTCCAGAGCTCCAGGGCTCCATAGCTCCATACCTCCAGAGCTCCATACCTCCAGAGCTCCAGAGCTCCATAGCACCAGAGCTCCATGGCTTCAGAGCTCCATAGCTCCATACCTCCAGAGCTCCAGGGCTCCATAGCTCCATACCTCCAGAGCTCCATACCTCCAGAGCTCCAGAGCTCCATGGCTTCAGAGCTCCATAGCACCATAGCTCCATACCTCCAGAGCTCCAGGGCTCCATAGCTCCATACCTCCAGAGCTCCATACCTCCAGAGCTCCATACCTCCAGAGCTCCATAGCTCCATAGCACCAGAGCTCCATAGCTCCATAGCACCAGAGCTCCATAGCACCAGAGCTCCATAGCACCAGAGCTCCATAGCTCCATAGCACCAGAGCTCCATAGCTCCATAGCACCAGAGCTCCATACTTCCAGAGCTCCATAGCTCCATAGCTCCATAGCACCAGAGCTCCATAGCTCCATAGCACCAGAGCTCCATAGCTCCATAGCACCAGAGCTCCATACTTCCATAGCTCCATAGCTCCATACCTCCAGAGCTCCATAGCTCCATAGCTCCATACCTCCAGAGCTCCATAGCTCCAGAGCTCCATAGCTCCATAGCTCCATAGCACCAGAGCTCCATAGCTCCATAGCACCAGAGCTCCATACTTCCATAGCTCCAGGGCTCCATAGCTCCAGGGCTCCATACCTCCAGAGCTCCATAGCTCCATACTTCCAGAGCTCCATAGCTCCATACTTCCATAGCTCCATACTTCCATACCTCCATAGCTCCATACTTCCATAGCACCAGAGCTCCATACTTCCATAGCACCAGAGCTCCATACCTCCAGAGCTCCAGAGCTCCAGCCTGGGTGGCTGGTGGCTCCATAGCTCCATACTTCCATAGCTCTAAGTCAGAGAGTTGGCGAAAATTGCACTAAGTGCGAAAGCCCATTCATTTACAACGGCGTGTCCACAAGGCGGCGACATTTCCCCGTTACCGGTGGCTGCGCGGCGGGTGAGTGACAGAGCTTATCCGAGCGGCTGGAACTCTGCGCCGGCGTGGTCGAGCGTGAGGCCTCGGCCCTTTGGCTGCCTGGTACCTAAAACACTTCCATTGATCCAGCCACGGAGGGTGCTGGCTGGTGGCTCCATACCTCCATAGCTCCATAGCACCAGAGCTCCATAGCTCCATAGCACCAGAGCTCCATGGCTTCAGAGCTCCATAGCACCATAGCTCCATACCTCCAGAGCTCCAGGGCTCCAAAGCTCCATACCTCCAGAGCTCCATACCTCCAGAGCTCCATACCTCCAGAGCTCCATAGCTCCATAGCACCAGAGCTCCATAGCTCCATAGCACCAGAGCTCCATAGCACCATAGCTCCATAGCACCAGAGCTCCATAGCTCCATAGCACCAGAGCTCCATAGCTCCATAGCACCAGAGCTCCATAGCCCCATAGCACCAGAGCTCCATACTTCCAGAGCTCCATAGCTCCATAGCTCCATAGCACCAGAGCTCCATAGCTCCATAGCACCAGAGCTCCATAGCTCCATAGCACCAGAGCTCCATACTTCCATAGCTCCATAGCTCCATACCTCCAGAGCTCCATGGCTTCAGAGCTCCATAGCACCATAGCTCCATACCTCCAGAGCTCCAGGGCTCCATAGCTCCATACCTCCAGAGCTCCATACCTCCAGAGCTCCATACCTCCAGAGCTCCATAGCTCCATAGCACCAGAGCTCCATAGCTCCATAGCACCAGAGCTCCATAGCACCAGAGCTCCATAGCACCAGAGCTCCATAGCTCCATAGCACCAGAGCTCCATAGCTCCATAGCACCAGAGCTCCATACTTCCAGAGCTCCATAGCTCCATAGCACCAGAGCTCCATAGCTCCATAGCACCAGAGCTCCATAGCTCCATAGCACCAGAGCTCCATACTTCCATAGCTCCATAGCTCCATACCTCCAGAGCTCCATAGCTCCATAGCTCCATACCTCCAGAGCTCCATAGCTCCAGAGCTCCATAGCTCCATAGCTCCATAGCACCAGAGCTCCATAGCTCCATAGCACCAGAGCTCCATACTTCCATAGCTCCAGGGCTCCATAGCTCCAGGGCTCCATACCTCCAGAGCTCCATAGCTCCATACTTCCAGAGCTCCATAGCTCCATACTTCCATAGCTCCATACTTCCATACCTCCATAGCTCCATACTTCCATAGCACCAGAGCTCCATACTTCCATAGCACCAGAGCTCCATACCTCCAGAGCTCCAGAGCTCCAGCCTGGGTGGCTGGTGGCTCCATAGCTCCATACTTCCATAGCTCTAAGTCAGAGAGTTGGCGAAAATTGCACTAAGTGCGAAAGCCCATTCATTTACAACGGCGTGTCCACAAGGCGGCGACATTTCCCCGTTACCGGTGGCTGCGCGGCGGGTGAGTGACAGAGCTTATCCGAGCGGCTGGAACTCTGCGCCGGCGTGGTCGAGCGTGAGGCCTCGGCCCTTTGGCTGCCTGGTACCTAAAACACTTCCATTGATCCAGCCACGGAGGGTGCTGGCTGGTGGCTCCATACCTCCATAGCTCCATAGCACCAGAGCTCCATAGCTCCATAGCACCAGAGCTCCATGGCTTCAGAGCTCCATAGCACCATAGCTCCATACCTCCAGAGCTCCAGGGCTCCAAAGCTCCATACCTCCAGAGCTCCATACCTCCAGAGCTCCATACCTCCAGAGCTCCATAGCTCCATAGCACCAGAGCTCCATAGCTCCATAGCACCAGAGCTCCATAGCACCATAGCTCCATAGCACCAGAGCTCCATAGCTCCATAGCACCAGAGCTCCATAGCTCCATAGCACCAGAGCTCCATAGCCCCATAGCACCAGAGCTCCATACTTCCAGAGCTCCATAGCTCCATAGCTCCATAGCACCAGAGCTCCATAGCTCCATAGCACCAGAGCTCCATAGCTCCATAGCACCAGAGCTCCATACTTCCATAGCTCCATAGCTCCATACCTCCAGAGCTCCATGGCTTCAGAGCTCCATAGCACCATAGCTCCATACCTCCAGAGCTCCAGGGCTCCATAGCTCCATACCTCCAGAGCTCCATACCTCCAGAGCTCCATACCTCCAGAGCTCCATAGCTCCATAGCACCAGAGCTCCATAGCTCCATAGCACCAGAGCTCCATAGCACCAGAGCTCCATAGCACCAGAGCTCCATAGCTCCATAGCACCAGAGCTCCATAGCTCCATAGCACCAGAGCTCCATACTTCCAGAGCTCCATAGCTCCATAGCTCCATAGCACCAGAGCTCCATAGCTCCATAGCACCAGAGCTCCATAGCTCCATAGCACCAGAGCTCCATACTTCCATAGCTCCATAGCTCCATACCTCCAGAGCTCCATAGCTCCATAGCTCCATACCTCCAGAGCTCCATAGCTCCAGAGCTCCATAGCTCCATAGCTCCATAGCACCAGAGCTCCATAGCTCCATAGCACCAGAGCTCCATACTTCCATAGCTCCAGGGCTCCATAGCTCCAGGGCTCCATACCTCCAGAGCTCCATAGCTCCATACTTCCAGAGCTCCATAGCTCCATACTTCCATAGCTCCATACTTCCATACCTCCATAGCTCCATACTTCCATAGCACCAGAGCTCCATACTTCCATAGCACCAGAGCTCCATACCTCCAGAGCTCCAGAGCTCCAGCCTGGGTGGCTGGTGGCTCCATAGCTCCATACTTCCATAGCTCTAAGTCAGAGAGTTGGCGAAAATTGCACTAAGTGCGAAAGCCCATTCATTTACAACGGCGTGTCCACAAGGCGGCGACATTTCCCCGTTACCGGTGGCTGCGCGGCGGGTGAGTGACAGAGCTTATCCGAGCGGCTGGAACTCTGCGCCGGCGTGGTCGAGCGTGAGGCCTCGGCCCTTTGGCTGCCTGGTACCTAAAACACTTCCATTGATCCAGCCACGGAGGGTGCTGGCTGGTGGCTCCATACCTCCATAGCTCCATAGCACCAGAGCTCCATAGCTCCATAGCACCAGAGCTCCATGGCTTCAGAGCTCCATAGCACCATAGCTCCATACCTCCAGAGCTCCAGGGCTCCATAGCTCCATACCTCCAGAGCTCCATACCTCCAGAGCTCCATACCTCCAGAGCTCCATAGCACCAGAGCTCCATGGCTTCAGAGCTCCATAGCACCATAGCTCCATACCTCCAGAGCTCCAGGGCTCCATAGCTCCATACCTCCAGAGCTCCATACCTCCAGAGCTCCATACCTCCAGAGCTCCAGAGCTCCATAGCACCAGAGCTCCATGGCTTCAGAGCTCCATAGCACCATAGCTCCATACCTCCAGAGCTCCAGGGCTCCATAGCTCCATACCTCCAGAGCTCCATACCTCCAGAGCTCCAGAGCTCCATAGCACCAGAGCTCCATGGCTTCAGAGCTCCATAGCTCCATAGCTCCATACCTCCAGAGCTCCAGGGCTCCATAGCTCCATACCTCCAGAGCTCCATACCTCCAGAGCTCCAGAGCTCCATAGCACCAGAGCTCCATGGCTTCAGAGCTCCATAGCACCATAGCTCCATACCTCCAGAGTTCCATACCTCCAGAGCTCCATAGCTCCATAGCACCAGAGCTCCATAGCTCCATAGCACCAGAGCTCCATAGCACCAGAGCTCCATAGCACCAGAGCTCCATAGCTCCATAGCACCAGAGCTCCATAGCTCCATAGCACCAGAGCTCCATACTTCCAGAGCTCCATAGCTCCATAGCTCCATAGCACCAGAGCTCCATAGCTCCATAGCACCAGAGCTCCATAGCTCCATAGCACCAGAGCTCCATACTTCCATAGCTCCATAGCTCCATACCTCCATAGCTCCATAGCTCCATAGCTCCATACCTCCAGAGCTCCATAGCTCCAGAGCTCCATAGCTCCATAGCTCCATAGCACCAGAGCTCCATAGCTCCATAGCACCAGAGCTCCATACTTCCATAGCTCCAGGGCTCCATAGCTCCAGGGCTCCATACCTCCAGAGCTCCATAGCTCCATACTTCCAGAGCTCCATAGCTCCATACTTCCATAGCTCCATACTTCCATACCTCCATAGCTCCATACTTCCATAGCACCAGAGCTCCATACTTCCATAGCACCAGAGCTCCATACCTCCAGAGCTCCAGAGCTCCAGCCTGGGTGGCTGGTGGCTCCATAGCTCCATACTTCCATAGCTCTAAGTCAGAGAGTTGGCGAAAATTGCACTAAGTGCGAAAGCCCATTCATTTACAACGGCGTGTCCACAAGGCGGCGACATTTCCCCGTTACCGGTGGCTGCGCGGCGGGTGAGTGACAGAGCTTATCCGAGCGGCTGGAACTCTGCGCCGGCGTGGTCGAGCGTGAGGCCTCGGCCCTTTGGCTGCCTGGTACCTAAAACACTTCCATTGATCCAGCCACGGAGGGTGCTGGCTGGTGGCTCCATACCTCCATAGCTCCATAGCACCAGAGCTCCATAGCTCCATAGCACCAGAGCTCCATGGCTTCAGAGCTCCATAGCACCATAGCTCCATACCTCCAGAGCTCCAGGGCTCCATAGCTCCATACCTCCAGAGCTCCATACCTCCAGAGCTCCATACCTCCAGAGCTCCATAGCACCAGAGCTCCATGGCTTCAGAGCTCCATAGCACCATAGCTCCATACCTCCAGAGCTCCAGGGCTCCATAGCTCCATACCTCCAGAGCTCCATACCTCCAGAGCTCCATACCTCCAGAGCTCCATAGCACCAGAGCTCCATGGCTTCAGAGCTCCATAGCACCATAGCTCCATACCTCCAGAGCTCCAGGGCTCCATAGCTCCATACCTCCAGAGCTCCATACCTCCAGAGCTCCATACCTCCAGAGCTCCAGAGCTCCATAGCACCAGAGCTCCATGGCTTCAGAGCTCCATAGCTCCATACCTCCAGAGCTCCAGGGCTCCATAGCTCCATACCTCCAGAGCTCCATACCTCCAGAGCTCCAGAGCTCCATAGCACCAGAGCTCCATGGCTTCAGAGCTCCATAGCACCATAGCTCCATACCTCCAGAGCTCCAGGGCTCCATAGCTCCATACCTCCAGAGCTCCATACCTCCAGAGCTCCATACCTCCAGAGCTCCATAGCTCCATAGCACCAGAGCTCCATAGCTCCATAGCACCAGAGCTCCATAGCACCAGAGCTCCATAGCACCAGAGCTCCATAGTTCCATAGCACCAGAGCTCCATAGCTCCATAGCACCAGAGCTCCATACTTCCAGAGCTCCATAGCTCCATAGCTCCATAGCACCAGAGCTCCATAGCTCCATAGCACCAGAGCTCCATAGCTCCATAGCACCAGAGCTCCATACTTCCATAGCTCCATAGCTCCATACCTCCAGAGCTCCATAGCTCCATAGCTCCATACCTCCAGAGCTCCATAGCTCCAGAGCTCCATAGCTCCATAGCTCCATAGCACCAGAGCTCCATAGCTCCATAGCACCAGAGCTCCATACTTCCATAGCTCCAGGGCTCCATAGCTCCAGGGCTCCATACCTCCAGAGCTCCATAGCTCCATACTTCCAGAGCTCCATAGCTCCATACTTCCATAGCTCCATACTTCCATACCTCCATAGCTCCATACTTCCATAGCACCAGAGCTCCATACTTCCATAGCACCAGAGCTCCATACCTCCAGAGCTCCAGAGCTCCAGCCTGGGTGGCTGGTGGCTCCATAGCTCCATACTTCCATAGCTCTAAGTCAGAGAGTTGGCGAAAATTGCACTAAGTGCGAAAGCCCATTCATTTACAACGGCGTGTCCACAAGGCGGCGACATTTCCCCGTTACCGGTGGCTGCGCGGCGGGTGAGTGACAGAGCTTATCCGAGCGGCTGGAACTCTGCGCCGGCGTGGTCGAGCGTGAGGCCTCGGCCCTTTGGCTGCCTGGTACCTAAAACACTTCCATTGATCCAGCCACGGAGGGTGCTGGCTGGTGGCTCCATACCTCCATAGCTCCATAGCACCAGAGCTCCATAGCTCCATAGCACCAGAGCTCCATGGCTTCAGAGCTCCATAGCACCATAGCTCCATACCTCCAGAGCTCCAGGGCTCCATAGCTCCATACCTCCAGAGCTCCATACCTCCAGAGCTCCATACCTCCAGAGCTCCATAGCACCAGAGCTCCATGGCTTCAGAGCTCCATAGCACCATAGCTCCATACCTCCAGAGCTCCAGGGCTCCATAGCTCCATACCTCCAGAGCTCCATACCTCCAGAGCTCCATAGCACCAGAGCTCCATGGCTTCAGAGCTCCATAGCACCATAGCTCCATACCTCCAGAGCTCCAGGGCTCCATAGCTCCATACCTCCAGAGCTCCATACCTCCAGAGCTCCATAGCACCAGAGCTCCATGGCTTCAGAGCTCCATAGCACCATAGCTCCATACCTCCAGAGCTCCAGGGCTCCATAGCTCCATAGCTCCATACCTCCAGAGCTCCATACCTCCAGAGCTCCATACCTCCAGAGCTCCAGAGCTCCATAGCACCAGAGCTCCATGGCTTCAGAGCTCCATAGCACCATAGCTCCATACCTCCAGAGCTCCAGGGCTCCATAGCTCCATACCTCCAGATCTCCATACCTCCAGAGCTCCAGAGCTCCATAGCACCAGAGCTCCATGGCTTCAGAGCTCCATAGCACCATAGCTCCATACCTCCAGAGCTCCAGGGCTCCATAGCTCCATACCTCCAGAGCTCCATACCTCCAGAGCTCCATACCTCCAGAGCTCCATAGCTCCATAGCACCAGAGCTCCATAGCTCCATAGCACCAGAGCTCCATAGCACCAGAGCTCCATAGCACCAGAGCTCCATAGCTCCATAGCACCAGAGCTCCATAGCTCCATAGCACCAGAGCTCCATAGCTCCATAGCACCAGAGCTCCATACTTCCAGAGCTCCATAGCTCCATAGCTCCATAGCACCAGAGCTCCATAGCTCCATAGCACCAGAGCTCCATGGCTTCAGAGCTCCATAGCACCATAGCTCCATACCTCCAGAGCTCCAGGGCTCCATAGCTCCATACCTCCAGAGCTCCATACCTCCAGAGCTCCATACCTCCAGAGCTCCATAGCACCAGAGCTCCATAGCTCCATAGCACCAGAGCTCCATAGCACCAGAGCTCCATAGCACCAGAGCTCCATAGCTCCATAGCACCAGAGCTCCATAGCTCCATAGCACCAGAGCTCCATACTTCCAGAGCTCCATAGCTCCATAGCTCCATAGCACCAGAGCTCCATAGCTCCATAGCACCAGAGCTCCATAGCTCCATAGCACCAGAGCTCCATACTTCCATAGCTCCATAGCTCCATAGCTCCATACCTCCAGAGCTCCATAGCTCCATAGCTCCATACCTCCAGAGCTCCATAGCTCCAGAGCTCCATAGCTCCATAGCTCCATAGCACCAGAGCTCCATAGCTCCATAGCACCAGAGCTCCATACTTCCATAGCTCCAGGGCTCCATAGCTCCAGGGCTCCATACCTCCAGAGCTCCATAGCTCCATACTTCCAGAGCTCCATAGCTCCATACTTCCATAGCTCCATACTTCCATACCTCCATAGCTCCATACTTCCATAGCACCAGAGCTCCATACTTCCATAGCACCAGAGCTCCATACCTCCAGAGCTCCAGAGCTCCAGCCTGGGTGGCTGGTGGCTCCATAGCTCCATACTTCCATAGCTCTAAGTCAGAGAGTTGGCGAAAATTGCACTAAGTGCGAAAGCCCATTCATTTACAACGGCGTGTCCACAAGGCGGCGACATTTCCCCGTTACCGGTGGCTGCGCGGCGGGTGAGTGACAGAGCTTATCCGAGCGGCTGGAACTCTGCGCCGGCGTGGTCGAGCGTGAGGCCTCGGCCCTTTGGCTGCCTGGTACCTAAAACACTTCCATTGATCCAGCCACGGAGGGTGCTGGCTGGTGGCTCCATACCTCCATAGCTCCATAGCACCAGAGCTCCATAGCTCCATAGCACCAGAGCTCCATGGCTTCAGAGCTCCATAGCACCATAGCTCCATACCTCCAGAGCTCCAGGGCTCCATAGCTCCATACCTCCAGAGCTCCATACCTCCAGAGCTCCATACCTCCAGAGCTCCATAGCACCAGAGCTCCATGGCTTCAGAGCTCCATAGCACCATAGCTCCATACCTCCAGAGCTCCAGGGCTCCATAGCTCCATACCTCCAGAGCTCCATACCTCCAGAGCTCCATACCTCCAGAGCTCCATAGCACCAGAGCTCCATGGCTTCAGAGCTCCATAGCACCATAGCTCCATACCTCCAGAGCTCCAGGGCTCCATAGCTCCATACCTCCAGAGCTCCATACCTCCAGAGCTCCATACCTCCAGAGCTCCAGAGCTCCATAGCACCAGAGCTCCATGGCTTCAGAGCTCCATAGCACCATAGCTCCATACCTCCAGAGCTCCAGGGCTCCATAGCTCCATACCTCCAGAGCTCCATACCTCCAGAGCTCCAGAGCTCCATAGCACCAGAGCTCCATGGCTTCAGAGCTCCATAGCACCATAGCTCCATACCTCCAGAGCTCCAGGGCTCCATAGCTCCATACCTCCAGAGCTCCTTACCTCCAGAGCTCCATACCTCCAGAGCTCCATAGCTCCATAGCACCAGAGCTCCATAGCTCCATAGCACCAGAGCTCCATAGCACCAGAGCTCCATAGCACCAGAGCTCCATAGCTCCATAGCACCAGAGCTCCATAGCTCCATAGCACCAGAGCTCCATAGCTCCATAGCACCAGAGCTCCATAGCTCCATAGCACCAGAGCTCCATACTTCCATAGCTCCATAGCTCCATACCTCCAGAGCTCCATAGCTCCATAGCTCCATACCTCCAGAGCTCCATAGCTCCAGAGCTCCATAGCTCCATAGCTCCATAGCACCAGAGCTCCATAGCTCCATAGCACCAGAGCTCCATACTTCCATAGCTCCAGGGCTCCATAGCTCCAGGGCTCCATACCTCCAGAGCTCCATAGCTCCATACTTCCAGAGCTCCATAGCTCCATACTTCCATAGCTCCATACTTCCATACCTCCATAGCTCCATACTTCCATAGCACCAGAGCTCCATACTTCCATAGCACCAGAGCTCCATACCTCCAGAGCTCCAGAGCTCCAGCCTGGGTGGCTGGTGGCTCCATAGCTCCATACTTCCATAGCTCTAAGTCAGAGAGTTGGCGAAAATTGCACTAAGTGCGAAAGCCCATTCATTTACAACGGCGTGTCCACAAGGCGGCGACATTTCCCCGTTACCGGTGGCTGCGCGGCAGGTGAGTGACAGAGCTTATCCGAGCGGCTGGAACTCTGCGCCGGCGTGGTCGAGCGTGAGGCCTCGGCCCTTTGGCTGCCTGGTACCTAAAACACTTCCATTGATCCAGCCACGGAGGGTGCTGGCTGGTGGCTCCATACCTCCATAGCTCCATAGCACCAGAGCTCCATAGCTCCATAGCACCAGAGCTCCATGGCTTCAGAGCTCCATAGCACCATAGCTCCATACCTCCAGAGCTCCAGGGCTCCATAGCTCCATACCTCCAGAGCTCCATACCTCCAGAGCTCCATACCTCCAGAGCTCCATAGCACCAGAGCTCCATGGCTTCAGAGCTCCATAGCACCATAGCTCCATACCTCCAGAGCTCCAGGGCTCCATAGCTCCATACCTCCAGAGCTCCATACCTCCAGAGCTCCATACCTCCAGAGCTCCATAGCACCAGAGCTCCATGGCTTCAGAGCTCCATAGCACCATAGCTCCATACCTCCAGAGCTCCAGGGCTCCATAGCTCCATACCTCCAGAGCTCCATACCTCCAGAACTCCATACCTCCAGAGCTCCATAGCACCAGAGCTCCATGGCTTCAGAGCTCCATAGCACCATAGCTCCATACCTCCAGAGCTCCAGGGCTCCATAGCTCCATACCTCCAGAGCTCCATACCTCCAGAGCTCCATACCTCCAGAGCTCCAGAGCTCCATAGCACCAGAGCTCCATGGCTTCAGAGCTCCATAGCACCATAGCTCCATACCTCCAGAGCTCCAGGGCTCCATAGCTCCATACCTCAAGAGCTCCATACCTCCA
The DNA here is from genome assembly GCF_054491065.1 of Syngnathus leptorhynchus. Classification (NCBI taxonomy): domain Eukaryota; kingdom Metazoa; phylum Chordata; class Actinopteri; order Syngnathiformes; family Syngnathidae; genus Syngnathus; species Syngnathus leptorhynchus. Next base: position 232,285 of record NW_028232021.1, read on the forward strand.
GAGCTCCAGAGCTCCATAGCACCAGAGCTCCATGGCTTCAGAGCTCCATAGCACCATAGCTCCATACCTCCAGAGCTCCAGGGCTCCATAGCTCCATACCTCCAGAGCTCCATACCTCCAGAGCTCCAGAGCTCCATAGCACCAGAGCTCCATGGCTTCAGAGCTCCATAGCACCATAGCTCCATACCTCCAGAGCTCCAGGGCTCCAAAGCTCCATACCTCCAGAGCTCCATACCTCCAGAGCTCCATAGCTCCATAGCACCAGAGCTCCATAGCTCCATAGCACCAGAGCTCCATAGCACCAGAGCTCCATAGCACCAGAGCTCCATAGCTCCATAGCACCAGAGCTCCATAGCTCCATAGCACCAGAGCTCCATAGCTCCATAGCACCAGAGCTCCATACTTCCAGAGCTCCATAGCTCCATAGCTCCATAGCACCAGAGCTCCATAGCTCCATAGCACCAGAGCTCCATAGCTCCATAGCACCAGAGCTCCATACTTCCATAGCTCCATAGCTCCATACCTCCAGAGCTCCATAGCTCCATAGCTCCATACCTCCAGAGCTCCATAGCTCCAGAGCTCCATAGCTCCATAGCACCAGAGCTCCATACTTCCATAGCTCCAGGGCTCCATAGCTCCAGGGCTCCATAGCTCCATACCTCCAGAGCTCCATAGCTCCATACTTCCAGAGCTCCATAGCTCCATAGCACCAGAGCTCCATAGCTCCATAGCACCAGAGCTCCATAGCTCCATAGCACCAGAGCTCCATAGCTCCATAGCACCAGAGCTCCATAGCTCCATAGCTCCAGGGCTCCATAGCTCCATAGCTCCAGGGCTCCATAGCTCCATAGCTCCAGGGCTCCATAGCTCCATAGCTCCATACCTCCAGAGCTCCATACCTCCAGAGCTTCATACCTCCATAGCACCAGAGCTCCATAGCTCCAGGGCTCCAGGGCTCCATAGCTCCATACCTCCAGAGCTCCATAGCTCCATACTTCCAGAGCTCCATAGCTCCATAGCTCCATACTTCCATAGCTCCATAGCTCCATACTTCCATAGCACCTGAGCTCCATACCTCCAGAGCTCCATAGCTCCAGCCTGGGTGACTGGTGGCTCCATAGCTCCATACTTCCATAGCTCTAAGTCAGAGAGTTGGCGAAAATTGCACTAAGTGCGAAAGCCCATTCATTTACAACGGCGTGTCCGCCAGGCGGCGACATTTCCCCGTTACCGGTGGCTGCGCGGCGGGTGAGTGACAGAGCTTATCCGAGCGGCTGGAACTCTGCGCCGGCGTGGTCGAGCGTGAGGCCTCGGCCCTTTGGCTGCCTGGTACCTAAAACACTTCCATTGATCCAGCCACGGAGGGTGCTGGCTGGTGGCTCCATACCTCCATAGCTCCATAGCACCAGAGCTCCATAGCTCCATAGCACCAGAGCTCCATGGCTTCAGAGCTCCATAGCACCATAGCTCCATACCTCCAGAGCTCCAGGGCTCCATAGCTCCATACCTCCAGAGCTCCATACCTCCAGAGCTCCATACCTCCAGAGCTCCATAGCACCAGAGCTCCATGGCTTCAGAGCTCCATAGCACCATAGCTCCATACCTCCAGAGCTCCAGGGCTCCATAGCTCCATACCTCCAGAGCTCCATACCTCCAGAGCTCCATACCTCCAGAGCTCCATAGCACCAGAGCTCCATGGCTTCAGAGCTCCATAGCACCATAGCTCCATACCTCCAGAGCTCCAGGGCTCCATAGCTCCATACCTCCAGAGCTCCATACCTCCAGAGCTCCAGAGCTCCATAGCACCAGAGCTCCATGGCTTCAGAGCTCCATAGCACCATAGTTCCATACCTCCAGAGCTCCAGGGCTCCATAGCTCCATACCTCCAGAGCTCCATACCTCCAGAGCTCCAGAGCTCCATAGCACCAGAGCTCCATGGCTTCAGAGCTCCATAGCACCATAGCTCCATACCTCCAGAGCTCCAGGGCTCCATAGCTCCATACCTCCAGAGCTCCATACCTCCAGAGCTCCATACCTCCAGAGCTCCATAGCTCCATAGCACCAGAGCTCCATAGCTCCATAGCACCAGAGCTCCATAGCACCAGAGCTCCATAGCACCAGAGCTCCATAGCTCCATAGCACCAGAGCTCCATAGCTCCATAGCACCAGAGCTCCATAGCTCCATAGCACCAGAGCTCCATACTTCCAGAATTCCATAGCTCCATAGCTCCATAGCACCAGAGCTCCATAGCTCCATAGCACCAGAGCTCCATGGCTTCAGAGCTCCATAGCACCATAGCTCCATACCTCCAGAGCTCCAGGGCTCCATAGCTCCATACCTCCAGAGCTCCATACCTCCAGAGCTCCATACCTCCAGAGCTCCATAGCACCAGAGCTCCATAGCTCCATAGCACCAGAGCTCCATAGCACCAGAGCTCCATAGCACCAGAGCTCCATAGCTCCATAGCACCAGAGCTCCATAGCTCCATAGCACCAGAGCTCCATACTTCCAGAGCTCCATAGCTCCATAGCTCCATAGCACCAGAGCTCCATAGCTCCATAGCACCAGAGCTCCATAGCTCCATAGCACCAGAGCTCCATACTTCCATAGCTCCATAGCTCCATACCTCCAGAGCTCCATAGCTCCTTAGCTCCATACCTCCAGAGCTCCATAGCTCCAGAGCTCCATAGCTCCATAGCTCCATAGCACCAGAGCTCCATAGCTCCATAGCACCAGAGCTCCATACTTCCATAGCTCCAGGGCTCCATAGCTCCAGGGCTCCATACCTCCAGAGCTCCATAGCTCCATACTTCCAGAGCTCCATAGCTCCATACTTCCATAGCTCCATACTTCCATACCTCCATAGCTCCATACTTCCATAGCACCAGAGCTCCATACTTCCATAGCACCAGAGCTCCATACCTCCAGAGCTCCAGAGCTCCAGCCTGGGTGGCTGGTGGCTCCATAGCTCCATACTTCCATAGCTCTAAGTCAGAGAGTTGGCGAAAATTGCACTAAGTGCGAAAGCCCATTCATTTACAACGGCGTGTCCACAAGGCGGCGACATTTCCCCGTTACCGGTGGCTGCGCGGCGGGTGAGTGACAGAGCTTATCCGAGCGGCTGGAACTCTGCGCCGGCGTGGTCGAGCGTGAGGCCTCGGCCCTTTGGCTGCCTGGTACCTAAAACACTTCCATTGATCCAGCCACGGAGGGTGCTGGCTGGTGGCTCCATACCTCCATAGCTCCATAGCACCAGAGCTCCATAGCTCCATAGCACCAGAGCTCCATGGCTTCAGAGCTCCATAGCACCATAGCTCCATACCTCCAGAGCTCCAGGGCTCCAAAGCTCCATACCTCCAGAGCTCCATACCTCCAGAGCTCCATACCTCCAGAGCTCCATAGCTCCATAGCACCAGAGCTCCATAGCTCCATAGCACCAGAGCTCCATAGCACCATAGCTCCATAGCACCAGAGCTCCATAGCTCCATAGCACCAGAGCTCCATAGCTCCATAGCACCAGAGCTCCATAGCTCCATAGCACCAGAGCTCCATACTTCCATAGCTCCATAGCTCCATAGCTCCATAGCACCAGAGCTCCATAGCTCCATAGCACCAGAGCTCCATAGCTCCATAGCACCAGAGCTCCATACTTCCATAGCTCCATAGCTCCATACCTCCAGAGCTCCATAGCTCCATACCTCCAGAGCTCCATAGCTCCAGAGCTCCATAGCTCCATAGCACCAGAGCTCCATAGCTCCATAGCACCAGAGCTCCATAGCTCCATAGCTCCAGGGCTCCATAGCTCCATAGCTCCAGGGCTCCATAGCTCCATAGCTCCAGGGCTCCATAGCTCCAGGGCTCCAGGGCTCCATAGCTCCATACCTCCAGAGCTCCATAGCTCCATACTTCCAGAGCTCCATAGCTCCATAGCTCCATACTTCCATAGCTCCATAGCTCCATACTTCCATAGCACCAGAGCTCCATACCTCCAGAGCTCCATAGCTCCAGCCTGGGTGGCTGGTGGCTCCATAGCTCCATACTTCCATAGCTCCAGTCAGAGAGTTGGCGAAAATTGCACTAAGTGCGAAAGCCCATTCATTTACAACGGCGTGTCCACAAGGCGGCGACATTTCCCCGTTACCGGTGGCTGCGCGGCGGGTGAGTGACAGAGCTTATCCGAGCGGCTGGAACTCTGCGCCGGCGTGGTCGAGCGTGAGGCCTCGGCCCTTTGGCTGCCTGGTACCTAAAACACTTCCATTGATCCAGCCACGGAGGGTGCTGGCTGGTGGCTCCATACCTCCATAGCTCCATAGCACCAGAGCTCCATAGCTCCATAGCACCAGAGCTCCATGGCTTCAGAGCTCCATAGCACCATAGCTCCATACCTCCAGAGCTCCAGGGCCATAGCTCCATACCTCCAGAGCTCCATACCTCCAGAGCTCCATACCTCCAGAGCTCCATAGCACCAGAGCTCCATGGCTTCAGAGCTCCATAGCACCATAGCTCCATACCTCCAGAGCTCCAGGGCTCCATAGCTCCATACCTCCAGAGCTCCATACCTCCAGAGCTCCATACCTCCAGAGCTCCATAGCACCAGAGCTCCATGGCTTCAGAGCTCCATAGCACCATAGCTCCATACCTCCAGAGCTCCAGGGCTCCATAGCTCCATACCTCCAGAGCTCCATACCTCCAGAGCTCCATACCTCCAGAGCTCCAGAGCTCCATAGCACCAGAGCTCCATGGCTTCAGAGCTCCATAGCACCATAGCTCCATACCTCCAGAGCTCCAGGGCTCCATAGCTCCATACCTCCAGAGCTCCATACCTCCAGAGCTCCAGAGCTCCATAGCACCAGAGCTCCATGGCTTCAGAGCTCCATAGCACCATAGCTCCATACCTCCAGAGCTCCAGGGCTCCATAGCTCCATACCTCCAGAGCTCCATACCTCCAGAGCTCCATACCTCCAGAGCTCCATAGCTCCATAGCACCAGAGCTCCATAGCTCCATAGCACCAGAGCTCCATAGCACCAGAGCTCCATAGCACCAGAGCTCCATAGCTCCATAGCACCAGAGCTCCATAGCTCCATAGCACCAGAGCTCCATAGCTCCATAGCACCAGAGCTCCATACTTCCAGAGCTCCATAGCTCCATAGCTCCATAGCACCAGAGCTCCATAGCTCCATAGCACCAGAGCTCCATGGCTTCAGAGCTCCATAGCACCATAGCTCCATACCTCCAGAGCTCCAGGGCTCCATAGCTCCATACCTCCAGAGCTCCATACCTCCAGAGCTCCATACCTCCAGAGCTCCATAGCACCAGAGCTCCATAGCTCCATAGCACCAGAGCTCCATAGAACCAGAGCTCCATAGCACCAGAGCTCCATAGCTCCATAGCACCAGAACTCCATAGCTCCATAGCACCAGAGCTCCATACTTCCAGAGCTCCATAGCTCCATAGCTCCATAGCACCAGAGCTCCATAGCTCCATAGCACCAGAGCTCCATAGCTCCATAGCACCAGAGCTCCATACTTCCATAGCTCCATAGCTCCATACCTCCAGAGCTCCATAGCTCCATAGCTCCATACCTCCAGAGCTCCATAGCTCCAGAGCTCCATAGCTCCATAGCTCCATAGCACCAGAGCTCCATAGCTCCATAGCACCAGAGCTCCATACTTCCATAGCTCCAGGGCTCCATAGCTCCAGGGCTCCATACCTCCAGAGCTCCATAGCTCCATACTTCCAGAGCTCCATAGCTCCATACTTCCATAGCTCCATACTTCCATACCTCCATAGCTCCATACTTCCATAGCACCAGAGCTCCATACTTCCATAGCACCAGAGCTCCATACCTCCAGAGCTCCAGAGCTCCAGCCTGGGTGGCTGGTGGCTCCATAGCTCCATACTTCCATAGCTCTAAGTCAGAGAGTTGGCGAAAATTGCACTAAGTGCGAAAGCCCATTCATTTACAACGGCGTGTCCACAAGGCGGCGACATTTCCCCGTTACCGGTGGCTGCGCGGCGGGTGAGTGACAGAGCTTATCCGAGCGGCTGGAACTCTGCGCCGGCGTGGTCGAGCGTGAGGCCTCGGCCCTTTGGCTGCCTGGTACCTAAAACACTTCCATTGATCCAGCCACGGAGGGTGCTGGCTGGTGGCTCCATACCTCCATAGCTCCATAGCACCAGAGCTCCATAGCTCCATAGCACCAGAGCTCCATGGCTTCAGAGCGCCATAGCACCATAGCTCCATACCTCCAGAGCTCCAGGGCTCCATAGCTCCATACCTCCAGAGCTCCATACCTCCAGAGCTCCATACCTCCAGAGCTCCATAGCACCAGAGCTCCATGGCTTCAGAGCTCCATAGCACCATAGCTCCATACCTCCAGAGCTCCAGGGCTCCATAGCTCCATACCTCCAGAGCTCCATACCTCCAGAGCTCCATACCTCCAGAGCTCCAGAGCTCCATAGCACCAGAGCTCCATGGCTTCAGAGCTCCATAGCACCATAGCTCCATACCTCCAGAGCTCCAGGGCTCCATAGCTCCATACCTCCAGAGCTCCAGAGCTCCATAGCACCAGAGCTCCATGGCTTCAGAGCTCCATAGCACCATAGCTCCATACCTCCAGAGCTCCAGGGCTCCATAGCTCCATACCTCCAGAGCTCCATACCTCCAGAGCTCCAGAGCTCCATAGCACCAGAGCTCCATGGCTTCAGAGCTCCATAGCACCATAGCTCCATACCTCCAGAGCTCCAGGGCTCCAAAGCTCCATACCTCCAGAGCTCCATACCTCCAGAGCTCCATACCTCCAGAGCTCCATAGCTCCATAGCACCAGAGCTCCATAGCTCCATAGCACCAGAGCTCCATAGCACCAGAGCTCCATAGCACCAGAGCTCCATAGCTCCATAGCACCAGAGCTCCATAGCTCCATAGCACCAGAGCTCCATAGCTCCATAGCACCAGAGCTCCATACTTCCAGAGCTCCATAGCTCCATAGCTCCATAGCACCAGAGCTCCATAGCTCCATAGCACCAGAGCTCCATAGCTCCATAGCACCAGAGCTCCATACTTCCATAGCTCCATAGCTCCATACCTCCAGAGCTCCATAGCTCCATAGCTCCATACCTCCAGAGCTCCATAGCTCCAGAGCTCCATAGCTCCATAGCACCAGAGCTCCATAGCTCCATAGCACCAGAGCTCCATACTTCCATAGCTCCAGGGCTCCATAGCTCCAGGGCTCCATAGCTCCATACCTCCAGAGCTCCATAGCTCCATACTTCCAGAGCTCCATAGCTCCATAGCACCAGAGCTCCATAGCTCCATAGCACCAGAGCTCCATAGCTCCATAGCACCAGAGCTCCATAGCTCCATAGCACCAGAGCTCCATAGCTCCATAGCTCCAGGGCTCCATACCTCCATAGCTCCAGGGCTCCATAGCTCCATAGCTCCAGGGCTCCATAGCTCCATAGCTCCATACCTCCAGAGCTCCATACCTCCAGAGCTCCATACCTCCATAGCACCAGAGCTCCATAGCTCCAGGGCTCCAGGGCTCCATAGCTCCATACCTCCAGAGCTCCATAGCTCCATACTTCCAGAGCTCCATAGCTCCATAGCTCCATACTTCCATAGCTCCATAGCTCCATACTTCCATAGCACCTGAGCTCCATACCTCCAGAGCTCCATAGCTCCAGCCTGGGTGGCTGGTGGCTCCATAGCTCCATACTTCCATAGCTCTAAGTCAGAGAGTTGGCGAAAATTGCACTAAGTGCGAAAGCCCATTCATTTACAACGGCGTGTCCGCCAGGCGGCGACATTTCCCCGTTACCGGTGGCTGCGCGGCGGGTGAGTGACAGAGCTTATCCGAGCGGCTGGAACTCTGCGCCGGCGTGGTCGAGCGTGAGGCCTCGGCCCTTTGGCTGCCTGGTACCTAAAACACTTCCATTGATCCAGCCACGGAGGGTGCTGGCTGGTGGCTCCATACCTCCATAGCTCCATAGCACCAGAGCTCCATAGCTCCATAGCACCAGAGCTCCATGGCTTCAGAGCTCCATAGCACCATAGCTCCATACCTCCAGAGCTCCAGGGCTCCATAGCTCCATACCTCCAGAGCTCCATACCTCCAGAGCTCCATACCTCCAGAGCTCCATAGCACCAGAGCTCCATGGCTTCAGAGCTCCATAGCACCATAGCTCCATACCTCCAGAGCTCCAGGGCTCCATAGCTCCATACCTCCAGAGCTCCATACCTCCAGAGCTCCATACCTCCAGAGCTCCATAGCACCAGAGCTCCATGGCTTCAGAGCTCCATAGCACCATAGCTCCATACCTCCAGAGCTCCAGGGCTCCATAGCTCCATACCTCCAGAGCTCCATACCTCCAGAGCTCCAGAGCTCCATAGCACCAGAGCTCCATGGCTTCAGAGCTCCATAGCTCCATACCTCCAGAGCTCCAGGGCTCCATAGCTCCATACCTCCAGAGCTCCATACCTCCAGAGCTCCAGAGCTCCATGGCTTCAGAGCTCCATAGCACCATAGCTCCATACCTCCAGAGCTCCAGGGCTCCATAGCTCCATACCTCCAGAGCTCCATACCTCCAGAGCTCCATACCTCCAGAGCTCCATAGCTCCATAGCACCAGAGCTCCATAGCTCCATAGCACCAGAGCTCCATAGCACCAGAGCTCCATAGCACCAGAGCTCCATAGCTCCATAGCACCAGAGCTCCATAGCTCCATAGCACCAGAGCTCCATACTTCCAGAGCTCCATAGCTCCATAGCTCCATAGCACCAGAGCTCCATAGCTCCATAGCACCAGAGCTCCATAGCTCCATAGCACCAGAGCTCCATACTTCCATAGCTCCATAGCTCCATACCTCCAGAGCTCCATAGCTCCATAGCTCCATACCTCCAGAGCTCCATAGCTCCAGAGCTCCATAGCTCCATAGCTCCATAGCACCAGAGCTCCATAGCTCCATAGCACCAGAGCTCCATACTTCCATAGCTCCAGGGCTCCATAGCTCCAGGGCTCCATACCTCCAGAGCTCCATAGCTCCATACTTCCAGAGCTCCATAGCTCCATACTTCCATAGCTCCATACTTCCATACCTCCATAGCTCCATACTTCCATAGCACCAGAGCTCCATACTTCCATAGCACCAGAGCTCCATACCTCCAGAGCTCCAGAGCTCCAGCCTGGGTGGCTGGTGGCTCCATAGCTCCATACTTCCATAGCTCTAAGTCAGAGAGTTGGCGAAAATTGCACTAAGTGCGAAAGCCCATTCATTTACAACGGCGTGTCCACAAGGCGGCGACATTTCCCCGTTACCGGTGGCTGCGCGGCGGGTGAGTGACAGAGCTTATCCGAGCGGCTGGAACTCTGCGCCGGCGTGGTCGAGCGTGAGGCCTCGGCCCTTTGGCTGCCTGGTACCTAAAACACTTCCATTGATCCAGCCACGGAGGGTGCTGGCTGGTGGCTCCATACCTCCATAGCTCCATAGCACCAGAGCTCCATAGCTCCATAGCACCAGAGCTCCATGGCTTCAGAGCTCCATAGCACCATAGCTCCATACCTCCAGAGCTCCAGGGCTCCAAAGCTCCATACCTCCAGAGCTCCATACCTCCAGAGCTCCATACCTCCAGAGCTCCATAGCTCCATAGCACCAGAGCTCCATAGCTCCATAGCACCAGAGCTCCATAGCACCATAGCTCCATAGCACCAGAGCTCCATAGCTCCATAGCACCAGAGCTCCATAGCTCCATAGCACCAGAGCTCCATAGCCCCATAGCACCAGAGCTCCATACTTCCAGAGCTCCATAGCTCCATAGCTCCATAGCACCAGAGCTCCATAGCTCCATAGCACCAGAGCTCCATAGCTCCATAGCACCAGAGCTCCATACTTCCATAGCTCCATAGCTCCATACCTCCAGAGCTCCATGGCTTCAGAGCTCCATAGCACCATAGCTCCATACCTCCAGAGCTCCAGGGCTCCATAGCTCCATACCTCCAGAGCTCCATACCTCCAGAGCTCCATACCTCCAGAGCTCCATAGCTCCATAGCACCAGAGCTCCATAGCTCCATAGCACCAGAGCTCCATAGCACCAGAGCTCCATAGCACCAGAGCTCCATAGCTCCATAGCACCAGAGCTCCATAGCTCCATAGCACCAGAGCTCCATACTTCCAGAGCTCCATAGCTCCATAGCTCCATAGCACCAGAGCTCCATAGCTCCATAGCACCAGAGCTCCATAGCTCCATAGCACCAGAGCTCCATACTTCCATAGCTCCATAGCTCCATACCTCCAGAGCTCCATAGCTCCATAGCTCCATACCTCCAGAGCTCCATAGCTCCAGAGCTCCATAGCTCCATAGCTCCATAGCACCAGAGCTCCATAGCTCCATAGCACCAGAGCTCCATACTTCCATAGCTCCAGGGCTCCATAGCTCCAGGGCTCCATACCTCCAGAGCTCCATAGCTCCATACTTCCAGAGCTCCATAGCTCCATACTTCCATAGCTCCATACTTCCATACCTCCATAGCTCCATACTTCCATAGCACCAGAGCTCCATACTTCCATAGCACCAGAGCTCCATACCTCCAGAGCTCCAGAGCTCCAGCCTGGGTGGCTGGTGGCTCCATAGCTCCATACTTCCATAGCTCTAAGTCAGAGAGTTGGCGAAAATTGCACTAAGTGCGAAAGCCCATTCATTTACAACGGCGTGTCCACAAGGCGGCGACATTTCCCCGTTACCGGTGGCTGCGCGGCGGGTGAGTGACAGAGCTTATCCGAGCGGCTGGAACTCTGCGCCGGCGTGGTCGAGCGTGAGGCCTCGGCCCTTTGGCTGCCTGGTACCTAAAACACTTCCATTGATCCAGCCACGGAGGGTGCTGGCTGGTGGCTCCATACCTCCATAGCTCCATAGCACCAGAGCTCCATAGCTCCATAGCACCAGAGCTCCATGGCTTCAGAGCTCCATAGCACCATAGCTCCATACCTCCAGAGCTCCAGGGCTCCATAGCTCCATACCTCCAGAGCTCCATACCTCCAGAGCTCCATACCTCCAGAGCTCCATAGCACCAGAGCTCCATGGCTTCAGAGCTCCATAGCACCATAGCTCCATACCTCCAGAGCTCCAGGGCTCCATAGCTCCATACCTCCAGAGCTCCATACCTCCAGAGCTCCATACCTCCAGAGCTCCAGAGCTCCATAGCACCAGAGCTCCATGGCTTCAGAGCTCCATAGCACCATAGCTCCATACCTCCAGAGCTCCAGGGCTCCATAGCTCCATACCTCCAGAGCTCCATACCTCCAGAGCTCCAGAGCTCCATAGCACCAGAGCTCCATGGCTTCAGAGCTCCATAGCTCCATAGCTCCATACCTCCAGAGCTCCAGGGCTCCATAGCTCCATACCTCCAGAGCTCCATACCTCCAGAGCTCCAGAGCTCCATAGCACCAGAGCTCCATGGCTTCAGAGCTCCATAGCACCATAGCTCCATACCTCCAGAGTTCCATACCTCCAGAGCTCCATAGCTCCATAGCACCAGAGCTCCATAGCTCCATAGCACCAGAGCTCCATAGCACCAGAGCTCCATAGCACCAGAGCTCCATAGCTCCATAGCACCAGAGCTCCATAGCTCCATAGCACCAGAGCTCCATACTTCCAGAGCTCCATAGCTCCATAGCTCCATAGCACCAGAGCTCCATAGCTCCATAGCACCAGAGCTCCATAGCTCCATAGCACCAGAGCTCCATACTTCCATAGCTCCATAGCTCCATACCTCCATAGCTCCATAGCTCCATAGCTCCATACCTCCAGAGCTCCATAGCTCCAGAGCTCCATAGCTCCATAGCTCCATAGCACCAGAGCTCCATAGCTCCATAGCACCAGAGCTCCATACTTCCATAGCTCCAGGGCTCCATAGCTCCAGGGCTCCATACCTCCAGAGCTCCATAGCTCCATACTTCCAGAGCTCCATAGCTCCATACTTCCATAGCTCCATACTTCCATACCTCCATAGCTCCATACTTCCATAGCACCAGAGCTCCATACTTCCATAGCACCAGAGCTCCATACCTCCAGAGCTCCATAGCTCCTTAGCTCCATACTTCCATAGCACCAGAGCTCCATACCTCCAGAGCTCCATAGCTCCAGCCTGGGTGGCTGGTGGCTCCATAGCTCCATACTTCCATAGCTCCAGTCAGAGAGTTGGCGAAAATTGCACTAAGTGCGAAAGCCCATTCATTTACAACGGCGTGTCCACAAGGCGGCGACATTTCCCCGTTACCGGTGGCTGCGCGGCGGGTGAGTGACAGAGCTTATCCGAGCGGCTGGAACTCTGCGCCGGCGTGGTCGAGCGTGAGGCCTCGGCCCTTTGGCTGCCTGGTACCTAAAACACTTCCATTGATCCAGCCACGGAGGGTGCTGGCTGGTGGCTCCATACCTCCATAGCTCCATAGCACCAGAGCTCCATAGCTCCATAGCACCAGAGCTCCATGGCTTCAGAGCTCCATAGCACCATAGCTCCATACCTCCAGAGCTCCAGGGCCATAGCTCCATACCTCCAGAGCTCCATACCTCCAGAGCTCCATACCTCCAGAGCTCCATAGCACCAGAGCTCCATGGCTTCAGAGCTCCATAGCACCATAGCTCCATACCTCCAGAGCTCCAGGGCTCCATAGCTCCATACCTCCAGAGCTCCATACCTCCAGAGCTCCATACCTCCAGAGCTCCATAGCACCAGAGCTCCATGGCTTCAGAGCTCCATAGCACCATAGCTCCATACCTCCAGAGCTCCAGGGCTCCATAGCTCCATACCTCCAGAGCTCCATACCTCCAGAGCTCCATACCTCCAGAGCTCCAGAGCTCCATAGCACCAGAGCTCCATGGCTTCAGAGCTCCATAGCACCATAGCTCCATACCTCCAGAGCTCCAGGGCTCCATAGCTCCATACCTCCAGAGCTCCATACCTCCAGAGCTCCAGAGCTCCATAGCACCAGAGCTCCATGGCTTCAGAGCTCCATAGCACCATAGCTCCATACCTCCAGAGCTCCAGGGCTCCATAGCTCCATACCTCCAGAGCTCCATACCTCCAGAGCTCCATACCTCCAGAGCTCCATAGCTCCATAGCACCAGAGCTCCATAGCTCCATAGCACCAGAGCTCCATAGCACCAGAGCTCCATAGCTCCATAGCACCAGAGCTCCATAGAACCAGAGCTCCATAGCACCAGAGCTCCATAGCTCCATAGCACCAGAACTCCATAGCTCCATAGCACCAGAGCTCCATACTTCCAGAGCTCCATAGCTCCATAGCTCCATAGCACCAGAGCTCCATAGCTCCATAGCACCAGAGCTCCATAGCTCCATAGCACCAGAGCTCCATACTTCCATAGCTCCATAGCTCCATACCTCCAGAGCTCCATAGCTCCATAGCTCCATACCTCCAGAGCTCCATAGCTCCAGAGCTCCATAGCTCCATAGCTCCATAGCACCAGAGCTCCATAGCTCCATAGCACCAGAGCTCCATACTTCCATAGCTCCAGGGCTCCATAGCTCCAGGGCTCCATACCTCCAGAGCTCCATAGCTCCATACTTCCAGAGCTCCATAGCTCCATACTTCCATAGCTCCATACTTCCATACCTCCATAGCTCCATACTTCCATAGCACCAGAGCTCCATACTTCCATAGCACCAGAGCTCCATACCTCCAGAGCTCCAGAGCTCCAGCCTGGGTGGCTGGTGGCTCCATAGCTCCATACTTCCATAGCTCTAAGTCAGAGAGTTGGCGAAAATTGCACTAAGTGCGAAAGCCCATTCATTTACAACGGCGTGTCCACAAGGCGGCGACATTTCCCCGTTACCGGTGGCTGCGCGGCGGGTGAGTGACAGAGCTTATCCGAGCGGCTGGAACTCTGCGCCGGCGTGGTCGAGCGTGAGGCCTCGGCCCTTTGGCTGCCTGGTACCTAAAACACTTCCATTGATCCAGCCACGGAGGGTGCTGGCTGGTGGCTCCATACCTCCATAGCTCCATAGCACCAGAGCTCCATAGCTCCATAGCACCAGAGCTCCATGGCTTCAGAGCGCCATAGCACCATAGCTCCATACCTCCAGAGCTCCAGGGCTCCATAGCTCCATACCTCCAGAGCTCCATACCTCCAGAGCTCCATACCTCCAGAGCTCCATAGCACCAGAGCTCCATGGCTTCAGAGCTCCATAGCACCAGAGCTCCATAGCACCAGAGCTCCATAGCACCAGAGCTCCATAGCTCCATAGCACCAGAGCTCCATAGCTCCATAGCACCAGAGCTCCATAGCTCCATAGCACCAGAGCTCCATACTTCCAGAGCTCCATAGCTCCATAGCTCCATAGCACCAGAGCTCCATAGCTCCATAGCACCAGAGCTCCATAGCTCCATAGCACCAGAGCTCCATACTTCCATAGCTCCATAGCTCCATACCTCCAGAGCTCCATAGCTCCATAGCTCCATACCTCCAGAGCTCCATAGCTCCAGAGCTCCATAGCTCCATAGCACCAGAGCTCCATAGCTCCATAGCACCAGAGCTCCATACTTCCATAGCTCCAGGGCTCCATAGCTCCAGGGCTCCATAGCTCCATACCTCCAGAGCTCCATAGCTCCATACTTCCAGAGCTCCATAGCTCCATAGCACCAGAGCTCCATAGCTCCATAGCACCAGAGCTCCATAGCTCCATAGCACCAGAGCTCCATAGCTCCATAGCACCAGAGCTCCATAGCTCCATAGCTCCAGGGCTCCATACCTCCATAGCTCCAGGGCTCCATAGCTCCATAGCTCCAGGGCTCCATAGCTCCATAGCTCCATACCTCCAGAGCTCCATACCTCCAGAGCTCCATACCTCCATAGCACCAGAGCTCCATAGCTCCAGGGCTCCAGGGCTCCATAGCTCCATACCTCCAGAGCTCCATAGCTCCATACTTCCAGAGCTCCATAGCTCCATAGCTCCATACTTCCATACCTCCATAGCTCCATACTTCCATAGCACCTGAGCTCCATACCTCCAGAGCTCCATAGCTCCAGCCTGGGTGGCTGGTGGCTCCATAGCTCCATACTTCCATAGCTCTAAGTCAGAGAGTTGGCGAAAATTGCACTAAGTGCGAAAGCCCATTCATTTACAACGGCGTGTCCGCCAGGCGGCGACATTTCCCCGTTACCGGTGGCTGCGCGGCGGGTGAGTGACAGAGCTTATCCGAGCGGCTGGAACTCTGCGCCGGCGTGGTCGAGCGTGAGGCCTCGGCCCTTTGGCTGCCTGGTACCTAAAACACTTCCATTGATCCAGCCACGGAGGGTGCTGGCTGGTGGCTCCATACCTCCATAGCTCCATAGCACCAGAGCTCCATAGCTCCATAGCACCAGAGCTCCATGGCTTCAGAGCTCCATAGCACCATAGCTCCATACCTCCAGAGCTCCAGGGCTCCATAGCTCCATACCTCCAGAGCTCCATACCTCCAGAGCTCCATACCTCCAGAGCTCCATAGCACCAGAGCTCCATGGCTTCAGAGCTCCATAGCACCATAGCTCCATACCTCCAGAGCTCCAGGGCTCCATAGCTCCATACCTCCAGAGCTCCATACCTCCAGAGCTCCATACCTCCAGAGCTCCATAGCACCAGAGCTCCATGGCTTCAGAGCTCCATAGCACCATAGCTCCATACCTCCAGAGCTCCAGGGCTCCATAGCTCCATACCTCCAGAGCTCCATACCTCCAGAGCTCCAGAGCTCCATAGCACCAGAGCTCCATGGCTTCAGAGCTCCATAGCTCCATACCTCCAGAGCTCCAGGGCTCCATAGCTCCATACCTCCAGAGCTCCATACCTCCAGAGCTCCAGAGCTCCATGGCTTCAGAGCTCCATAGCACCATAGCTCCATACCTCCAGAGCTCCAGGGCTCCATAGCTCCATACCTCCAGAGCTCCATACCTCCAGAGCTCCATACCTCCAGAGCTCCATAGCTCCATAGCACCAGAGCTCCATAGCTCCATAGCACCAGAGCTCCATAGAACCAGAGCTCCATAGCACCAGAGCTCCATAGCTCCATAGCACCAGAACTCCATAGCTCCATAGCACCAGAGCTCCATACTTCCAGAGCTCCATAGCTCCATAGCTCCATAGCACCAGAGCTCCATAGCTCCATAGCACCAGAGCTCCATAGCTCCATAGCACCAGAGCTCCATACTTCCATAGCTCCATAGCTCCATACCTCCAGAGCTCCATAGCTCCATAGCTCCATACCTCCAGAGCTCCATAGCTCCAGAGCTCCATAGCTCCATAGCTCCATAGCACCAGAGCTCCATAGCTCCATAGCACCAGAGCTCCATACTTCCATAGCTCCAGGGCTCCATAGCTCCAGGGCTCCATACCTCCAGAGCTCCATAGCTCCATACTTCCAGAGCTCCATAGCTCCATACTTCCATAGCTCCATACTTCCATACCTCCATAGCTCCATACTTCCATAGCACCAGAGCTCCATACTTCCATAGCACCAGAGCTCCATACCTCCAGAGCTCCAGAGCTCCAGCCTGGGTGGCTGGTGGCTCCATAGCTCCATACTTCCATAGCTCTAAGTCAGAGAGTTGGCGAAAATTGCACTAAGTGCGAAAGCCCATTCATTTACAACGGCGTGTCCACAAGGCGGCGACATTTCCCCGTTACCGGTGGCTGCGCGGCGGGTGAGTGACAGAGCTTATCCGAGCGGCTGGAACTCTGCGCCGGCGTGGTCGAGCGTGAGGCCTCGGCCCTTTGGCTGCCTGGTACCTAAAACACTTCCATTGATCCAGCCACGGAGGGTGCTGGCTGGTGGCTCCATACCTCCATAGCTCCATAGCACCAGAGCTCCATAGCTCCATAGCACCAGAGCTCCATGGCTTCAGAGCTCCATAGCACCATAGCTCCATACCTCCAGAGCTCCAGGGCTCCAAAGCTCCATACCTCCAGAGCTCCATACCTCCAGAGCTCCATACCTCCAGAGCTCCATAGCTCCATAGCACCAGAGCTCCATAGCTCCATAGCACCAGAGCTCCATAGCACCATAGCTCCATAGCACCAGAGCTCCATAGCTCCATAGCACCAGAGCTCCATAGCTCCATAGCACCAGAGCTCCATAGCCCCATAGCACCAGAGCTCCATACTTCCAGAGCTCCATAGCTCCATAGCTCCATAGCACCAGAGCTCCATAGCTCCATAGCACCAGAGCTCCATAGCTCCATAGCACCAGAGCTCCATACTTCCATAGCTCCATAGCTCCATACCTCCAGAGCTCCATGGCTTCAGAGCTCCATAGCACCATAGCTCCATACCTCCAGAGCTCCAGGGCTCCATAGCTCCATACCTCCAGAGCTCCATACCTCCAGAGCTCCATACCTCCAGAGCTCCATAGCTCCATAGCACCAGAGCTCCATAGCTCCATAGCACCAGAGCTCCATAGCACCAGAGCTCCATAGCACCAGAGCTCCATAGCTCCATAGCACCAGAGCTCCATAGCTCCATAGCACCAGAGCTCCATACTTCCAGAGCTCCATAGCTCCATAGCTCCATAGCACCAGAGCTCCATAGCTCCATAGCACCAGAGCTCCATAGCTCCATAGCACCAGAGCTCCATACTTCCATAGCTCCATAGCTCCATACCTCCAGAGCTCCATAGCTCCATAGCTCCATACCTCCAGAGCTCCATAGCTCCAGAGCTCCATAGCTCCATAGCTCCATAGCACCAGAGCTCCATAGCTCCATAGCACCAGAGCTCCATACTTCCATAGCTCCAGGGCTCCATAGCTCCAGGGCTCCATACCTCCAGAGCTCCATAGCTCCATACTTCCAGAGCTCCATAGCTCCATACTTCCATAGCTCCATACTTCCATACCTCCATAGCTCCATACTTCCATAGCACCAGAGCTCCATACTTCCATAGCACCAGAGCTCCATACCTCCAGAGCTCCAGAGCTCCAGCCTGGGTGGCTGGTGGCTCCATAGCTCCATACTTCCATAGCTCTAAGTCAGAGAGTTGGCGAAAATTGCACTAAGTGCGAAAGCCCATTCATTTACAACGGCGTGTCCACAAGGCGGCGACATTTCCCCGTTACCGGTGGCTGCGCGGCGGGTGAGTGACAGAGCTTATCCGAGCGGCTGGAACTCTGCGCCGGCGTGGTCGAGCGTGAGGCCTCGGCCCTTTGGCTGCCTGGTACCTAAAACACTTCCATTGATCCAGCCACGGAGGGTGCTGGCTGGTGGCTCCATACCTCCATAGCTCCATAGCACCAGAGCTCCATAGCTCCATAGCACCAGAGCTCCATGGCTTCAGAGCTCCATAGCACCATAGCTCCATACCTCCAGAGCTCCAGGGCTCCATAGCTCCATACCTCCAGAGCTCCATACCTCCAGAGCTCCATACCTCCAGAGCTCCATAGCACCAGAGCTCCATGGCTTCAGAGCTCCATAGCACCATAGCTCCATACCTCCAGAGCTCCAGGGCTCCATAGCTCCATACCTCCAGAGCTCCATACCTCCAGAGCTCCATACCTCCAGAGCTCCAGAGCTCCATAGCACCAGAGCTCCATGGCTTCAGAGCTCCATAGCACCATAGCTCCATACCTCCAGAGCTCCAGGGCTCCATAGCTCCATACCTCCAGAGCTCCATACCTCCAGAGCTCCAGAGCTCCATAGCACCAGAGCTCCATGGCTTCAGAGCTCCATAGCTCCATAGCTCCATACCTCCAGAGCTCCAGGGCTCCATAGCTCCATACCTCCAGAGCTCCATACCTCCAGAGCTCCAGAGCTCCATAGCACCAGAGCTCCATGGCTTCAGAGCTCCATAGCACCATAGCTCCATACCTCCAGAGTTCCATACCTCCAGAGCTCCATAGCTCCATAGC
Organism: Syngnathus leptorhynchus; assembly: GCF_054491065.1. Taxonomy (NCBI): domain Eukaryota; kingdom Metazoa; phylum Chordata; class Actinopteri; order Syngnathiformes; family Syngnathidae; genus Syngnathus; species Syngnathus leptorhynchus. Next base: position 251,171 of record NW_028232021.1, read on the forward strand.
ACCAGAGCTCCATAGCTCCATAGCACCAGAGCTCCATAGCACCAGAGCTCCATAGCACCAGAGCTCCATAGCTCCATAGCACCAGAGCTCCATAGCTCCATAGCACCAGAGCTCCATACTTCCAGAGCTCCATAGCTCCATAGCTCCATAGCACCAGAGCTCCATAGCTCCATAGCACCAGAGCTCCATAGCTCCATAGCACCAGAGCTCCATACTTCCATAGCTCCATAGCTCCATACCTCCATAGCTCCATAGCTCCATAGCTCCATACCTCCAGAGCTCCATAGCTCCAGAGCTCCATAGCTCCATAGCTCCATAGCACCAGAGCTCCATAGCTCCATAGCACCAGAGCTCCATACTTCCATAGCTCCAGGGCTCCATAGCTCCAGGGCTCCATACCTCCAGAGCTCCATAGCTCCATACTTCCAGAGCTCCATAGCTCCATACTTCCATAGCTCCATACTTCCATACCTCCATAGCTCCATACTTCCATAGCACCAGAGCTCCATACTTCCATAGCACCAGAGCTCCATACCTCCAGAGCTCCATAGCTCCTTAGCTCCATACTTCCATAGCACCAGAGCTCCATACCTCCAGAGCTCCATAGCTCCAGCCTGGGTGGCTGGTGGCTCCATAGCTCCATACTTCCATAGCTCCAGTCAGAGAGTTGGCGAAAATTGCACTAAGTGCGAAAGCCCATTCATTTACAACGGCGTGTCCACAAGGCGGCGACATTTCCCCGTTACCGGTGGCTGCGCGGCGGGTGAGTGACAGAGCTTATCCGAGCGGCTGGAACTCTGCGCCGGCGTGGTCGAGCGTGAGGCCTCGGCCCTTTGGCTGCCTGGTACCTAAAACACTTCCATTGATCCAGCCACGGAGGGTGCTGGCTGGTGGCTCCATACCTCCATAGCTCCATAGCACCAGAGCTCCATAGCTCCATAGCACCAGAGCTCCATGGCTTCAGAGCTCCATAGCACCATAGCTCCATACCTCCAGAGCTCCAGGGCCATAGCTCCATACCTCCAGAGCTCCATACCTCCAGAGCTCCATACCTCCAGAGCTCCATAGCACCAGAGCTCCATGGCTTCAGAGCTCCATAGCACCATAGCTCCATACCTCCAGAGCTCCAGGGCTCCATAGCTCCATACCTCCAGAGCTCCATACCTCCAGAGCTCCATACCTCCAGAGCTCCATAGCACCAGAGCTCCATGGCTTCAGAGCTCCATAGCACCATAGCTCCATACCTCCAGAGCTCCAGGGCTCCATAGCTCCATACCTCCAGAGCTCCATACCTCCAGAGCTCCATACCTCCAGAGCTCCAGAGCTCCATAGCACCAGAGCTCCATGGCTTCAGAGCTCCATAGCACCATAGCTCCATACCTCCAGAGCTCCAGGGCTCCATAGCTCCATACCTCCAGAGCTCCATACCTCCAGAGCTCCAGAGCTCCATAGCACCAGAGCTCCATGGCTTCAGAGCTCCATAGCACCATAGCTCCATACCTCCAGAGCTCCAGGGCTCCATAGCTCCATACCTCCAGAGCTCCATACCTCCAGAGCTCCATACCTCCAGAGCTCCATAGCTCCATAGCACCAGAGCTCCATAGCTCCATAGCACCAGAGCTCCATAGCACCAGAGCTCCATAGCTCCATAGCACCAGAGCTCCATAGCACCAGAGCTCCATAGCACCAGAGCTCCATAGCTCCATAGCACCAGAGCTCCATAGCTCCATAGCACCAGAGCTCCATACTTCCAGAGCTCCATAGCTCCATAGCTCCATAGCACCAGAGCTCCATAGCTCCATAGCACCAGAGCTCCATAGCTCCATAGCACCAGAGCTCCATACTTCCATAGCTCCATAGCTCCATACCTCCAGAGCTCCATAGCTCCATAGCTCCATACCTCCAGAGCTCCATAGCTCCAGAGCTCCATAGCTCCATAGCTCCATAGCACCAGAGCTCCATAGCTCCATAGCACCAGAGCTCCATACTTCCATAGCTCCAGGGCTCCATAGCTCCAGGGCTCCATACCTCCAGAGCTCCATAGCTCCATACTTCCAGAGCTCCATAGCTCCATACTTCCATAGCTCCATACTTCCATACCTCCATAGCTCCATACTTCCATAGCACCAGAGCTCCATACTTCCATAGCACCAGAGCTCCATACCTCCAGAGCTCCAGAGCTCCAGCCTGGGTGGCTGGTGGCTCCATAGCTCCATACTTCCATAGCTCTAAGTCAGAGAGTTGGCGAAAATTGCACTAAGTGCGAAAGCCCATTCATTTACAACGGCGTGTCCACAAGGCGGCGACATTTCCCCGTTACCGGTGGCTGCGCGGCGGGTGAGTGACAGAGCTTATCCGAGCGGCTGGAACTCTGCGCCGGCGTGGTCGAGCGTGAGGCCTCGGCCCTTTGGCTGCCTGGTACCTAAAACACTTCCATTGATCCAGCCACGGAGGGTGCTGGCTGGTGGCTCCATACCTCCATAGCTCCATAGCACCAGAGCTCCATAGCTCCATAGCACCAGAGCTCCATGGCTTCAGAGCTCCATAGCACCATAGCTCCATACCTCCAGAGCTCCAGGGCTCCAAAGCTCCATACCTCCAGAGCTCCATACCTCCAGAGCTCCATACCTCCAGAGCTCCATAGCTCCATAGCACCAGAGCTCCATAGCTCCATAGCACCAGAGCTCCATAGCACCATAGCTCCATAGCACCAGAGCTCCATAGCTCCATAGCACCAGAGCTCCATAGCTCCATAGCACCAGAGCTCCATAGCCCCATAGCACCAGAGCTCCATACTTCCAGAGCTCCATAGCTCCATAGCTCCATAGCACCAGAGCTCCATAGCTCCATAGCACCAGAGCTCCATAGCTCCATAGCACCAGAGCTCCATACTTCCATAGCTCCATAGCTCCATACCTCCAGAGCTCCATGGCTTCAGAGCTCCATAGCACCATAGCTCCATACCTCCAGAGCTCCAGGGCTCCATAGCTCCATACCTCCAGAGCTCCATACCTCCAGAGCTCCATACCTCCAGAGCTCCATAGCTCCATAGCACCAGAGCTCCATAGCTCCATAGCACCAGAGCTCCATAGCACCAGAGCTCCATAGCACCAGAGCTCCATAGCTCCATAGCACCAGAGCTCCATAGCTCCATAGCACCAGAGCTCCATACTTCCAGAGCTCCATAGCTCCATAGCTCCATAGCACCAGAGCTCCATAGCTCCATAGCACCAGAGCTCCATAGCTCCATAGCACCAGAGCTCCATACTTCCATAGCTCCATAGCTCCATACCTCCAGAGCTCCATAGCTCCATAGCTCCATACCTCCAGAGCTCCATAGCTCCAGAGCTCCATAGCTCCATAGCTCCATAGCACCAGAGCTCCATAGCTCCATAGCACCAGAGCTCCATACTTCCATAGCTCCAGGGCTCCATAGCTCCAGGGCTCCATACCTCCAGAGCTCCATAGCTCCATACTTCCAGAGCTCCATAGCTCCATACTTCCATAGCTCCATACTTCCATACCTCCATAGCTCCATACTTCCATAGCACCAGAGCTCCATACTTCCATAGCACCAGAGCTCCATACCTCCAGAGCTCCAGAGCTCCAGCCTGGGTGGCTGGTGGCTCCATAGCTCCATACTTCCATAGCTCTAAGTCAGAGAGTTGGCGAAAATTGCACTAAGTGCGAAAGCCCATTCATTTACAACGGCGTGTCCACAAGGCGGCGACATTTCCCCGTTACCGGTGGCTGCGCGGCGGGTGAGTGACAGAGCTTATCCGAGCGGCTGGAACTCTGCGCCGGCGTGGTCGAGCGTGAGGCCTCGGCCCTTTGGCTGCCTGGTACCTAAAACACTTCCATTGATCCAGCCACGGAGGGTGCTGGCTGGTGGCTCCATACCTCCATAGCTCCATAGCACCAGAGCTCCATAGCTCCATAGCACCAGAGCTCCATGGCTTCAGAGCTCCATAGCACCATAGCTCCATACCTCCAGAGCTCCAGGGCTCCATAGCTCCATACCTCCAGAGCTCCATACCTCCAGAGCTCCATACCTCCAGAGCTCCATAGCACCAGAGCTCCATGGCTTCAGAGCTCCATAGCACCATAGCTCCATACCTCCAGAGCTCCAGGGCTCCATAGCTCCATACCTCCAGAGCTCCATACCTCCAGAGCTCCATACCTCCAGAGCTCCAGAGCTCCATAGCACCAGAGCTCCATGGCTTCAGAGCTCCATAGCACCATAGCTCCATACCTCCAGAGCTCCAGGGCTCCATAGCTCCATACCTCCAGAGCTCCATACCTCCAGAGCTCCAGAGCTCCATAGCACCAGAGCTCCATGGCTTCAGAGCTCCATAGCTCCATAGCTCCATACCTCCAGAGCTCCAGGGCTCCATAGCTCCATACCTCCAGAGCTCCATACCTCCAGAGCTCCAGAGCTCCATAGCACCAGAGCTCCATGGCTTCAGAGCTCCATAGCACCATAGCTCCATACCTCCAGAGTTCCATACCTCCAGAGCTCCATAGCTCCATAGCACCAGAGCTCCATAGCTCCATAGCACCAGAGCTCCATAGCACCAGAGCTCCATAGCACCAGAGCTCCATAGCTCCATAGCACCAGAGCTCCATAGCTCCATAGCACCAGAGCTCCATACTTCCAGAGCTCCATAGCTCCATAGCTCCATAGCACCAGAGCTCCATAGCTCCATAGCACCAGAGCTCCATAGCTCCATAGCACCAGAGCTCCATACTTCCATAGCTCCATAGCTCCATACCTCCATAGCTCCATAGCTCCATAGCTCCATACCTCCAGAGCTCCATAGCTCCAGAGCTCCATAGCTCCATAGCTCCATAGCACCAGAGCTCCATAGCTCCATAGCACCAGAGCTCCATACTTCCATAGCTCCAGGGCTCCATAGCTCCAGGGCTCCATACCTCCAGAGCTCCATAGCTCCATACTTCCAGAGCTCCATAGCTCCATACTTCCATAGCTCCATACTTCCATACCTCCATAGCTCCATACTTCCATAGCACCAGAGCTCCATACTTCCATAGCACCAGAGCTCCATACCTCCAGAGCTCCAGAGCTCCAGCCTGGGTGGCTGGTGGCTCCATAGCTCCATACTTCCATAGCTCTAAGTCAGAGAGTTGGCGAAAATTGCACTAAGTGCGAAAGCCCATTCATTTACAACGGCGTGTCCACAAGGCGGCGACATTTCCCCGTTACCGGTGGCTGCGCGGCGGGTGAGTGACAGAGCTTATCCGAGCGGCTGGAACTCTGCGCCGGCGTGGTCGAGCGTGAGGCCTCGGCCCTTTGGCTGCCTGGTACCTAAAACACTTCCATTGATCCAGCCACGGAGGGTGCTGGCTGGTGGCTCCATACCTCCATAGCTCCATAGCACCAGAGCTCCATAGCTCCATAGCACCAGAGCTCCATGGCTTCAGAGCTCCATAGCACCATAGCTCCATACCTCCAGAGCTCCAGGGCTCCATAGCTCCATACCTCCAGAGCTCCATACCTCCAGAGCTCCATACCTCCAGAGCTCCATAGCACCAGAGCTCCATGGCTTCAGAGCTCCATAGCACCATAGCTCCATACCTCCAGAGCTCCAGGGCTCCATAGCTCCATACCTCCAGAGCTCCATACCTCCAGAGCTCCATACCTCCAGAGCTCCATAGCACCAGAGCTCCATGGCTTCAGAGCTCCATAGCACCATAGCTCCATACCTCCAGAGCTCCAGGGCTCCATAGCTCCATACCTCCAGAGCTCCATACCTCCAGAGCTCCATACCTCCAGAGCTCCAGAGCTCCATAGCACCAGAGCTCCATGGCTTCAGAGCTCCATAGCTCCATACCTCCAGAGCTCCAGGGCTCCATAGCTCCATACCTCCAGAGCTCCATACCTCCAGAGCTCCAGAGCTCCATAGCACCAGAGCTCCATGGCTTCAGAGCTCCATAGCACCATAGCTCCATACCTCCAGAGCTCCAGGGCTCCATAGCTCCATACCTCCAGAGCTCCATACCTCCAGAGCTCCATACCTCCAGAGCTCCATAGCTCCATAGCACCAGAGCTCCATAGCTCCATAGCACCAGAGCTCCATAGCACCAGAGCTCCATAGCACCAGAGCTCCATAGTTCCATAGCACCAGAGCTCCATAGCTCCATAGCACCAGAGCTCCATACTTCCAGAGCTCCATAGCTCCATAGCTCCATAGCACCAGAGCTCCATAGCTCCATAGCACCAGAGCTCCATAGCTCCATAGCACCAGAGCTCCATACTTCCATAGCTCCATAGCTCCATACCTCCAGAGCTCCATAGCTCCATAGCTCCATACCTCCAGAGCTCCATAGCTCCAGAGCTCCATAGCTCCATAGCTCCATAGCACCAGAGCTCCATAGCTCCATAGCACCAGAGCTCCATACTTCCATAGCTCCAGGGCTCCATAGCTCCAGGGCTCCATACCTCCAGAGCTCCATAGCTCCATACTTCCAGAGCTCCATAGCTCCATACTTCCATAGCTCCATACTTCCATACCTCCATAGCTCCATACTTCCATAGCACCAGAGCTCCATACTTCCATAGCACCAGAGCTCCATACCTCCAGAGCTCCAGAGCTCCAGCCTGGGTGGCTGGTGGCTCCATAGCTCCATACTTCCATAGCTCTAAGTCAGAGAGTTGGCGAAAATTGCACTAAGTGCGAAAGCCCATTCATTTACAACGGCGTGTCCACAAGGCGGCGACATTTCCCCGTTACCGGTGGCTGCGCGGCGGGTGAGTGACAGAGCTTATCCGAGCGGCTGGAACTCTGCGCCGGCGTGGTCGAGCGTGAGGCCTCGGCCCTTTGGCTGCCTGGTACCTAAAACACTTCCATTGATCCAGCCACGGAGGGTGCTGGCTGGTGGCTCCATACCTCCATAGCTCCATAGCACCAGAGCTCCATAGCTCCATAGCACCAGAGCTCCATGGCTTCAGAGCTCCATAGCACCATAGCTCCATACCTCCAGAGCTCCAGGGCTCCATAGCTCCATACCTCCAGAGCTCCATACCTCCAGAGCTCCATACCTCCAGAGCTCCATAGCACCAGAGCTCCATGGCTTCAGAGCTCCATAGCACCATAGCTCCATACCTCCAGAGCTCCAGGGCTCCATAGCTCCATACCTCCAGAGCTCCATACCTCCAGAGCTCCATAGCACCAGAGCTCCATGGCTTCAGAGCTCCATAGCACCATAGCTCCATACCTCCAGAGCTCCAGGGCTCCATAGCTCCATACCTCCAGAGCTCCATACCTCCAGAGCTCCATAGCACCAGAGCTCCATGGCTTCAGAGCTCCATAGCACCATAGCTCCATACCTCCAGAGCTCCAGGGCTCCATAGCTCCATAGCTCCATACCTCCAGAGCTCCATACCTCCAGAGCTCCATACCTCCAGAGCTCCAGAGCTCCATAGCACCAGAGCTCCATGGCTTCAGAGCTCCATAGCACCATAGCTCCATACCTCCAGAGCTCCAGGGCTCCATAGCTCCATACCTCCAGATCTCCATACCTCCAGAGCTCCAGAGCTCCATAGCACCAGAGCTCCATGGCTTCAGAGCTCCATAGCACCATAGCTCCATACCTCCAGAGCTCCAGGGCTCCATAGCTCCATACCTCCAGAGCTCCATACCTCCAGAGCTCCATACCTCCAGAGCTCCATAGCTCCATAGCACCAGAGCTCCATAGCTCCATAGCACCAGAGCTCCATAGCACCAGAGCTCCATAGCACCAGAGCTCCATAGCTCCATAGCACCAGAGCTCCATAGCTCCATAGCACCAGAGCTCCATAGCTCCATAGCACCAGAGCTCCATACTTCCAGAGCTCCATAGCTCCATAGCTCCATAGCACCAGAGCTCCATAGCTCCATAGCACCAGAGCTCCATGGCTTCAGAGCTCCATAGCACCATAGCTCCATACCTCCAGAGCTCCAGGGCTCCATAGCTCCATACCTCCAGAGCTCCATACCTCCAGAGCTCCATACCTCCAGAGCTCCATAGCACCAGAGCTCCATAGCTCCATAGCACCAGAGCTCCATAGCACCAGAGCTCCATAGCACCAGAGCTCCATAGCTCCATAGCACCAGAGCTCCATAGCTCCATAGCACCAGAGCTCCATACTTCCAGAGCTCCATAGCTCCATAGCTCCATAGCACCAGAGCTCCATAGCTCCATAGCACCAGAGCTCCATAGCTCCATAGCACCAGAGCTCCATACTTCCATAGCTCCATAGCTCCATACCTCCAGAGCTCCATAGCTCCATAGCTCCATACCTCCAGAGCTCCATAGCTCCAGAGCTCCATAGCTCCATAGCTCCATAGCACCAGAGCTCCATAGCTCCATAGCACCAGAGCTCCATACTTCCATAGCTCCAGGGCTCCATAGCTCCAGGGCTCCATACCTCCAGAGCTCCATAGCTCCATACTTCCAGAGCTCCATAGCTCCATACTTCCATAGCTCCATACTTCCATACCTCCATAGCTCCATACTTCCATAGCACCAGAGCTCCATACTTCCATAGCACCAGAGCTCCATACCTCCAGAGCTCCAGAGCTCCAGCCTGGGTGGCTGGTGGCTCCATAGCTCCATACTTCCATAGCTCTAAGTCAGAGAGTTGGCGAAAATTGCACTAAGTGCGAAAGCCCATTCATTTACAACGGCGTGTCCACAAGGCGGCGACATTTCCCCGTTACCGGTGGCTGCGCGGCGGGTGAGTGACAGAGCTTATCCGAGCGGCTGGAACTCTGCGCCGGCGTGGTCGAGCGTGAGGCCTCGGCCCTTTGGCTGCCTGGTACCTAAAACACTTCCATTGATCCAGCCACGGAGGGTGCTGGCTGGTGGCTCCATACCTCCATAGCTCCATAGCACCAGAGCTCCATAGCTCCATAGCACCAGAGCTCCATGGCTTCAGAGCTCCATAGCACCAGAGCTCCATGGCTTCAGAGCTCCAGGGCTCCATAGCTCCATACCTCCAGAGCTCCATACCTCCAGAGCTCCATACCTCCAGAGCTCCATAGCTCCATAGCACCAGAGCTCCATAGCTCCATAGCACCAGAGCTCCATAGCACCAGAGCTCCATAGCACCAGAGCTCCATAGCTCCATAGCACCAGAGCTCCATAGCTCCATAGCACCAGAGCTCCATAGCTCCATAGCACCAGAGCTCCATACTTCCAGAGCTCCATAGCTCCATAGCTCCATAGCACCAGAGCTCCATAGCTCCATAGCACCAGAGCTCCATGGCTTCAGAGCTCCATAGCACCATAGCTCCATACCTCCAGAGCTCCAGGGCTCCATAGCTCCATACCTCCAGAGCTCCATACCTCCAGAGCTCCATACCTCCAGAGCTCCATAGCACCAGAGCTCCATAGCTCCATAGCACCAGAGCTCCATAGCACCAGAGCTCCATAGCACCAGAGCTCCATAGCTCCATAGCACCAGAGCTCCATAGCTCCATAGCACCAGAGCTCCATACTTCCAGAGCTCCATAGCTCCATAGCTCCATAGCACCAGAGCTCCATAGCTCCATAGCACCAGAGCTCCATAGCTCCATAGCACCAGAGCTCCATACTTCCATAGCTCCATAGCTCCATACCTCCAGAGCTCCATAGCTCCATAGCTCCATACCTCCAGAGCTCCATAGCTCCAGAGCTCCATAGCTCCATAGCTCCATAGCACCAGAGCTCCATAGCTCCATAGCACCAGAGCTCCATACTTCCATAGCTCCAGGGCTCCATAGCTCCAGGGCTCCATACCTCCAGAGCTCCATAGCTCCATACTTCCAGAGCTCCATAGCTCCATACTTCCATAGCTCCATACTTCCATACCTCCATAGCTCCATACTTCCATAGCACCAGAGCTCCATACTTCCATAGCACCAGAGCTCCATACCTCCAGAGCTCCAGAGCTCCAGCCTGGGTGGCTGGTGGCTCCATAGCTCCATACTTCCATAGCTCTAAGTCAGAGAGTTGGCGAAAATTGCACTAAGTGCGAAAGCCAATTCATTTACAACGGCGTGTCCGCCAGGCGGCGACATTTCCCCGTTACCGGTGGCTGCGCGGCGGGTGAGTGACAGAGCTTATCCGAGCGGCTGGAACTCTGCGCCGGCGTGGTCGAGCGTGAGGCCTCGGCCCTTTGGCTGCCTGGTACCTAAAACACTTCCATTGATCCAGCCACGGAGGGTGCTGGCTGGTGGCTCCATACCTCCATAGCTCCATAGCACCAGAGCTCCATAGCTCCATAGCACCAGAGCTCCATGGCTTCAGAGCTCCATAGCACCATAGCTCCATACCTCCAGAGCTCCTGGGCTCCATAGCTCCATACCTCCAGAGCTCCATACCTCCAGAGCTCCATACCTCCAGAGCTCCATAGCACCAGAGCTCCATGGCTTCAGAGCTCCATAGCACCATAGCTCCATACCTCCAGAGCTCCAGGGCTCCATAGCTCCATACCTCCAGAGCTCCATACCTCCAGAGCTCCATACCTCCAGAGCTCCATAGCACCAGAGCTCCATGGCTTCAGAGCTCCATAGCACCATAGCTCCATACCTCCAGAGCTCCAGGGCTCCATAGCTCCATACCTCCAGAGCTCCATACCTCCAGAGCTCCATACCTCCAGAGCTCCAGAGCTCCATAGCACCAGAGCTCCATGGCTTCAGAGCTCCATAGCACCATAGCTCCATAGCTCCAGAGCTCCATAGCTCCATAGCTCCATAGCACCAGAGCTCCATAGCTCCATAGCACCAGAGCACCAGAGCTCCATACTTCCATAGCTCCAGGGCTCCATAGCTCCAGGGCTCCATACCTCCAGAGCTCCATAGCTCCATACTTCCAGAGCTCCATAGCTCCATACTTCCATAGCTCCATACTTCCATACCTCCATAGCTCCATACTTCCATAGCACCAGAGCTCCATACTTCCATAGCACCAGAGCTCCATACCTCCAGAGCTCCAGAGCTCCAGCCTGGGTGGCTGGTGGCTCCATAGCTCCATACTTCCATAGCTCTAAGTCAGAGAGTTGGCGAAAATTGCACTAAGTGCAAAAGCCCATTCATTTACAACGGCGTGTCCACAAGGCGGCGACATTTCCCCGTTACCGGTGGCTGCGCGGCGGGTGAGTGACAGAGCTTATCCGAGCGGCTGGAACTCTGCGCCGGCGTGGTCGAGCGTGAGGCCTCGGCCCTTTGGCTGCCTGGTACCTAAAACACTTCCATTGATCCAGCCACGGAGGGTGCTGGCTGGTGGCTCCATACCTCCATAGCTCCATAGCACCAGAGCTCCATAGCTCCATAGCACCAGAGCTCCATGGCTTCAGAGCTCCATAGCACCATAGCTCCATACCTCCAGAGCTCCAGGGCTCCATAGCTCCATACCTCCAGAGCTCCATACCTCCAGAGCTCCATACCTCCAGAGCTCCATAGCACCAGAGCTCCATGGCTTCAGAGCTCCATAGCACCATAGCTCCATACCTCCAGAGCTCCAGGGCTCCATAGCTCCATACCTCCAGAGCTCCATACCTCCAGAGCTCCATACCTCCAGAGCTCCATAGCACCAGAGCTCCATGGCTTCAGAGCTCCATAGCACCATAGCTCCATACCTCCAGAGCTCCAGGGCTCCATAGCTCCATACCTCCAGAGCTCCATACCTCCAGAGCTCCATACCTCCAGAGCTCCATAGCACCAGAGCTCCATGGCTTCAGAGCTCCATAGCACCATAGCTCCATACCTCCAGAGCTCTAGGGCTCCATAGCTCCATACCTCCAGAGCTCCATACCTCCAGAGCTCCATACCTCCAGAGCTCCAGAGCTCCATAGCACCAGAGCTCCATGGCTTCAGAGCTCCATAGCACCATAGCTCCATACCTCCAGAGCTCCAGGGCTCCATAGCTCCATACTTCCAGAGCTCCATACCTCCAGAGCTCCAGAGCTCCATAGCACCAGAGCTCCATGGCTTCAGAGCTCCATAGCACCATAGCTCCATACCTCCAGAGCTCCAGGGCTCCATAGCTCCATACCTCCAGAGCTCCATACCTCCAGAGCTCCAGAGCTCCATAGCACCAGAGCTCCATGGCTTCAGAGCTCCATAGCACCATAGCTCCATACCTCCAGAGCTCCAGGGCTCCAAAGCTCCATACCTCCAGAGCTCCATACCTCCAGAGCTCCATACCTCCAGAGCTCCATAGCTCCATAGCACCAGAGCTCCATAGCTCCATAGCACCAGAGCTCCATAGCACCAGAGCTCCATAGCACCAGAGCTCCATAGCTCCATAGCACCAGAGCTCCATAGCTCCATAGCACCAGAGCTCCATAGCTCCATAGCACCAGAGCTCCATACTTCCAGAGCTCCATAGCTCCATAGCACCAGAGCTCCATAGCTCCATAGCACCAGAGCTCCATAGCTCCATAGCACCAGAGCTCCATACTTCCATAGCTCCATAGCTCCATACCTCCAGAGCTCCATAGCTCCATAGCTCCATACCTCCAGAGCTCCATAGCTCCAGAGCTCCATAGCTCCATAGCACCAGAGCTCCATAGCTCCATAGCACCAGAGCTCCATACTTCCATAGCTCCAGGGCTCCATAGCTCCAGGGCTCCATAGCTCCATACCTCCAGAGCTCCATAGCTCCATACTTCCAGAGCTCCATAGCTCCATAGCACCAGAGCTCCATAGCTCCATAGCACCAGAGCTCCATAGCTCCATAGCACCAGAGCTCCATAGCTCCATAGCACCAGAGCTCCATAGCTCCATAGCTCCAGGGCTCCATAGCTCCATAGCTCCAGGGCTCCATAGCTCCATAGCTCCAGGGCTCCATAGCTCCATAGCTCCATACCTCCAGAGCTCCATACCTCCAGAGCTCCATACCTCCATAGCACCAGAACTCCATAGCTCCAGGGCTCCAGGGCTCCAGGGCTCCATAGCTCCATACCTCCAGAGCTCCATAGCTCCATACTTCCAGAGCTCCATAGCTCCATAGCTCCATACTTCCATAGCTCCATAGCTCCATACTTCCATAGCACCTGAGCTCCATACCTCCAGAGCTCCATAGCTCCAGCCTGGGTGGCTGGTGGCTCCATAGCTCCATACTTCCATAGCTCTAAGTCAGAGAGTTGGCGAAAATTGCACTAAGTGCGAAAGCCCATTCATTTACAACGGCGTGTCCGCCAGGCGGCGACATTTCCCCGTTACCGGTGGCTGCGCGGCGGGTGAGTGACAGAGCTTATCCGAGCGGCTGGAACTCTGCGCCGGCGTGGTCGAGCATGAGGCCTCGGCCCTTTGGCTGCCTGGTACCTAAAACACTTCCATTGATCCAGCCACGGAGGGTGCTGGCTGGTGGCTCCATACCTCCATAGCTCCATAGCACCAGAGCTCCATAGCTCCATAGCACCAGAGCTCCATGGCTTCAGAGCTCCATAGCACCATAGCTCCATACCTCCAGAGCTCCAGGGCTCCAAAGCTCCATACCTCCAGAGCTCCATACCTCCAGAGCTCCATACCTCCAGAGCTCCATAGCTCCATAGCACCAGAGCTCCATAGCTCCATAGCACCAGAGCTCCATAGCACCATAGCTCCATAGCACCAGAGCTCCATAGCTCCATAGCACCAGAGCTCCATAGCTCCATAGCACCAGAGCTCCATAGCTCCATAGCACCAGAGCTCCATACTTCCAGAGCTCCATAGCTCCATAGCTCCATAGCACCAGAGCTCCATAGCTCCATAGCACCAGACCTCCATAGCTCCATAGCACCAGAGCTCCATACTTCCATAGCTCCATAGCTCCATACCTCCAGAGCTCCATAGCTCCATACCTCCAGAGCTCCATAGCTCCAGAGCTCCATAGCTCCATAGCACCAGAGCTCCATAGCTCCATAGCACCAGAGCTCCATACTTCCATAGCTCCAGGGCTCCATAGCTCCAGGGCTCCATAGCTCCATACCTCCAGAGCTCCATAGCTCCATACCTCCAGAGCTCCAGAGCTCCATACCTCCAGAGCTCCATACCTCCAGAGCTCCATAGCTCCATAGCACCAGAGCTCCATAGCTCCATAGCACCAGAGCTCCATAGCACCATAGCTCCATAGCACCAGAGCTCCATAGCTCCATAGCACCAGAGCTCCATAGCTCCATAGCACCAGAGCTCCATAGCTCCATAGCACCAGAGCTCCATACTTCCAGAGCTCCATAGCTCCATAGCTCCATAGCACCAGAGCTCCATAGCTCCATAGCACCAGACCTCCATAGCTCCATAGCACCAGAGCTCCATACTTCCATAGCTCCATAGCTCCATACCTCCAGAGCTCCATAGCTCCATACCTCCAGAGCTCCATAGCTCCAGAGCTCCATAGCTCCATAGCACCAGAGCTCCATAGCTCCATAGCACCAGAGCTCCATACTTCCATAGCTCCAGGGCTCCATAGCTCCAGGGCTCCATAGCTCCATACCTCCAGAGCTCCATAGCTCCATACCTCCAGAGCTCCATAGCTCCATACTTCCAGAGCTCCATAGCTCCATAGCACCAGAGCTCCATAGCTCCATAGCACCAGAGCTCCATAGCTCCATAGCACCAGAGCTCCATAGCTCCATAGCACCAGAGCTCCATAGCTCCATAGCTCCAGGGCTCCATAGCTCCATAGCTCCAGGGCTCCATAGCTCCATAGCTCCAGGGCTCCATAGCTCCAGGGCTCCAGGGCTCCATAGCTCCATACCTCCAGAGCTCCATAGCTCCATACTTCCAGAGCTCCATAGCTCCATAGCTCCATACTTCCATAGCTCCATAGCTCCATACTTCCATAGCACCAGAGCTCCATACCTCCAGAGCTCCATAGCTCCAGCCTGGGTGGCTGGTGGCTCCATAGCTCCATACTTCCATAGCTCCAGTCAGAGAGTTGGCGAAAATTGCACTAAGTGCGAAAGCCCATTCATTTACAACGGCGTGTCCACAAGGCGGCGACATTTCCCCGTTACCGGTGGCTGCGCGGCGGGTGAGTTACAGAGCTTATCCGAGCGGCTGGAACTCTGCGCCGGCGTGGTCGAGCGTGAGGCCTCGGCCCTTTGGCTGCCTGGTACCTAAAACACTTCCATTGATCCAGCCACGGAGGGTGCTGGCTGGTGGCTCCATACCTCCATAGCTCCATAGCACCAGAGCTCCATAGCTCCATAGCACCAGAGCTCCATGGCTTCAGAGCTCCATAGCACCATAGCTCCATACCTCCAGAGCTCCAGGGCTCCATAGCTCCATACCTCCAGAGCTCCATACCTCCAGAGCTCCATACCTCCAGAGCTCCATAGCACCAGAGCTCCATGGCTTCAGAGCTCCATAGCACCATAGCTCCATACCTCCAGAGCTCCAGGGCTCCATAGCTCCATACCTCCAGAGCTCCATACCTCCAGAGCTCCATACCTCCAGAGCTCCATAGCACCAGAGCTCCATGGCTTCAGAGCTCCATAGCACCATAGCTCCATACCTCCAGAGCTCCAGGGCTCCATAGCTCCATACCTCCAGAGCTCCATACCTCCAGAGCTCCATACCTCCAGAGCTCCAGAGCTCCATAGCACCAGAGCTCCATGGCTTCAGAGCTCCATAGCACCATAGCTCCATACCTCCAGAGCTCCAGGGCTCCATAGCTCCATACCTCCAGAGCTCCATACCTCCAGAGCTCCAGAGCTCCATAGCACCAGAGCTCCATGGCTTCAGAGCTCCATAGCACCATAGCTCCATACCTCCAGAGCTCCAGGGCTCCATAGTTCCATACCTCCAGAGCTCCATACCTCCAGAGCTCCATACCTCCAGAGCTCCATAGCTCCATAGCACCAGAGCTCCATAGCTCCATAGCACCAGAGCTCCATAGCACCAGAGCTCCATAGCACCAGAGCTCCATAGCTCCATAGCACCAGAGCTCCATAGCTCCATAGCACCAGAGCTCCATAGCTCCATAGCACCAGAGCTCCATACTTCCAGAGCTCCATAGCTCCATAGCTCCATAGCACCAGAGCTCCATAGCTCCATAGCACCAGAGCTCCATGGCTTCAGAGCTCCATAGCACCATAGCTCCATACCTCCAGAGCTCCAGGGCTCCATAGCTCCATACCTCCAGAGCTCCATACCTCCAGAGCTCCATACCTCCAGAGCTCCATAGCACCAGAGCTCCATAGCTCCATAGCACCAGAGCTCCATAGCACCAGAGCTCCATAGCACCAGAGCTCCATAGCTCCATAGCACCAGAGCTCCATAGCTCCATAGCACCAGAGCTCCATACTTCCAGAGCTCCATAGCTCCATAGCACCAGAGCTCCATAGCTCCATAGCACCAGAGCTCCATAGCTCCATAGCACCAGAGCTCCATACTTCCATAGCTCCATACCTCCAGAGCTCCATAGCTCCATAGCTCCATACCTCCAGAGCTCCATAGCTCCAGAGCTCCATAGCTCCATAGCTCCATAGCACCAGAGCTCCATAGCTCCATAGCACCAGATCTCCATACTTCCATAGCTCCAGGGCTCCATAGCTCCAGGGCTCCATACCTCCAGAGCTCCATAGCTCCATACTTCCAGAGCTCCATAGCTCCATACTTCCATAGCTCCATACTTCCATACCTCCATAGCTCCATACTTCCATAGCACCAGAGCTCCATACTTCCATAGCACCAGAGCTCCATACCTCCAGAGCTCCAGAGCTCCAGCCTGGGTGGCTGGTGGCTCCATAGCTCCATACTTCCATAGCTCTAAGTCAGAGAGTTGGCGAAAATTGCACTAAGTGCGAAAGCCCATTCATTTACAACGGCGTGTCCACAAGGCGGCGACATTTCCCCGTTACCGGTGGCTGCGCGGCGGGTGAGTGACAGAGCTTATCCGAGCGGCTGGAACTCTGCGCCGGCGTGGTCGAGCGTGAGGCCTCGGCCCTTTGGCTGCCTGGTACCTAAAACACTTCCATTGATCCAGCCACGGAGGGTGCTGGCTGGTGGCTCCATACCTCCATAGCTCCATAGCACCAGAGCTCCATAGCTCCATAGCACCAGAGCTCCATGGCTTCAGAGCTCCATAGCACCATAGCTCCATACCTCCAGAGCTCCAGGGCTCCATAGCTCCATACCTCCAGAGCTCCATACCTCCAGAGCTCCATACCTCCAGAGCTCCATAGCACCAGAGCTCCATGGCTTCAGAGCTCCATAGCACCATAGCTCCATACCTCCAGAGCTCCAGGGCTCCATAGCTCCATACCTCCAGAGCTCCATACCTCCAGAGCTCCATACCTCCAGAGCTCCATAGCACCAGAGCTCCATGGCTTCAGAGCTCCATAGCACCATAGCTCCATACCTCCAGAGCTCCAGGGCTCCATAGCTCCATACCTCCAGAGCTCCATACCTCCAGAGCTCCATACCTCCAGAGCTCCATAGCACCAGAGCTCCATGGCTTCAGAGCTCCATAGCACCATAGCTCCATACCTCCAGAGCTCCAGGGCTCCATAGCTCCATACCTCCAGAGCTCCATACCTCCAGAGCTCCATACCTCCAGAGCTCCAGAGCTCCATAGCACCAGAGCTCCATGGCTTCAGAGCTCCATAGCACCATAGCTCCATACCTCCAGAGCTCCAGGGCTCCATAGCTCCATACCTCCAGAGCTCCATACCTCCAGAGCTCCAGAGCTCCATAGCACCAGAGCTCCATGGCTTCAGAGCTCCATAGCACCATAGCTCCATACCTCCAGAGCTCCAGGGCTCCATAGCTCCATACCTCCAGAGCTCCATACCTCCAGAGCTCCAGAGCTCCATAGCACCAGAGCTCCATGGCTTCAGAGCTCCATAGCACCATAGCTCCATACCTCCAGAGCTCCAGGGCTCCAAAGCTCCATACCTCCAGAGCTCCATACCTCCAGAGCTCCATACCTCCAGAGCTCCATAGCTCCATAGCACCAGAGCTCCATAGCTCCATAGCACCAGAGCTCCATAGCACCAGAGCTCCATAGCACCAGAGCTCCATAGCTCCATAGCACCAGAGCTCCATAGCTCCATAGCACCAGAGCTCCATAGCTCCATAGCACCAGAGCTCCATACTTCCAGAGCTCCATAGCTCCATAGCTCCATAACACCAGAGCTCCATAGCTCCATAGCACCAGAGCTCCATAGCTCCATAGCACCAGAGCTCCATACTTCCATAGCTCCATAGCTCCATACCTCCAGAGCTCCATAGCTCCATAGCTCCATACCTCCAGAGCTCCATAGCTCCAGAGCTCCATAGCTCCATAGCACCAGAGCTCCATAGCTCCATAGCACCAGAGCTCCATACTTCCATAGCTCCAGGGCTCCATAGCTCCAGGGCTCCATAGCTCCATACCTCCAGAGCTCCATAGCTCCATACTTCCAGAGCTCCATAGCTCCATAGCACCAGAGCTCCATAGCTCCATAGCACCAGAGCTCCATAGCTCCATAACACCAGAGCTCCATAGCTCCATAGCACCAGAGCTCCATAGCTCCATAGCTCCAGGGCTCCATAGCTCCATAGCTCCAGGGCTCCATAGCTCCATAGCTCCAGGGCTCCATAGCTCCATAGCTCCATACCTCCAGAGCTCCATACCTCCAGAGCTCCATACCTCCATAGCACCAGAGCTCCATAGCTCCAGGGCTCCAGGGCTCCATAGCTCCATACCTCCAGAGCTCCATAGCTCCATACTTCCAGAGCTCCATAGCTCCATAGCTCCATACTTCCATAGCTCCATAGCTCCATACTTCCATAGCACCTGAGCTCCATACCTCCAGAGCTCCATAGCTCCAGCCTGGGTGGCTGGTGGCTCCATAGCTCCATTCTTCCATAGCTCTAAGTCAGAGAGTTGGCGAAAATTGCACTAAGTGCGAAAGCCCATTCATTTACAACGGCGTGTCCGCCAGGCGGCGACATTTCCCCGTTACCGGTGGCTGCGCGGCGGGTGAGTGACAGAGCTTATCCGAGCGGCTGGAACTCTGCGCCGGCGTGGTCGAGCGTGAGGCCTCGGCCCTTTGGCTGCCTGGTACCTAAAACACTTCCATTGATCCAGCCACGGAGGGTGCTGGCTGGTGGCTCCATACCTCCATAGCTCCATAGCACCAGAGCTCCATAGCTCCATAGCACCAGAGCTCCATGGCTTCAGAGCTCCATAGCACCATAGCTCCATACCTCCAGAGCTCCAGGGCTCCATAGCTCCATACCTCCAGAGCTCCATACCTCCAGAGCTCCATACCTCCAGAGCTCCATAGCACCAGAGCTCCATGGCTTCAGAGCTCCATAGCACCATAGCTCCATACCTCCAGAGCTCCAGGGCTCCATAGCTCCATACCTCCAGAGCTCCATACCTCCAGAGCTCCATACCTCCAGAGCTCCATAGCACCAGAGCTCCATGGCTTCAGAGCTCCATAGCACCATAGCTCCATACCTCCAGAGCTCCAGGGCTCCATAGCTCCATACCTCCAGAGCTCCATACCTCCAGAGCTCCATACCTCCAGAGCTCCATAGCACCAGAGCTCCATGGCTTCAGAGCTCCATAGCACCATAGCTCCATACCTCCAGAGCTCCAGGGCTCCATAGCTCCATACCTCCAGAGCTCCATACCTCCAGAGCTCCATACCTCCAGAGCTCCATAGCACCAGAGCTCCATGGCTTCAGAGCTCCATAGCACCATAGCTCCATACCTCCAGAGCTCCAGGGCTCCATAGCTCCATACCTCCAGAGCTCCATACCTCCAGAGCTCCAGAGCTCCATAGCACCAGAGCTCCATGGCTTCAGAGCTCCATAGCACCATAGCTCCATACCTCCAGAGCTCCAGGGCTCCATAGCTCCATACCTCCAGAGCTCCATACCTCCAGAGCTCCAGAGCTCCATAGCACCAGAGCTCCATGGCTTCAGAGCTCCATAGCACCATAGCTCCATACCTCCAGAGCTCCAGGGCTCCATAGCTTCATACCTCCAGAGCTCCATACCTCCAGAGCTCCAGAGCTCCATAGCACCAGAGCTCCATGGCTTCAGAGCTCCATAGCACCATAGCTCCATACCTCCAGAGCTCCAGGGCTCCAAAGCTCCATACCTCCAGAGCTCCATACCTCCAGAGCTCCATACCTCCAGAGCTCCATAGCTCCATAGCACCAGAGCTCCATAGCTCCATAGCACCAGAGCTCCGTAGCACCAGAGCTCCATAGCACCAGAGCTCCATAGCTCCATAGCACCAGAGCTCCATAGCTCCATAGCACCAGAGCTCCATAGCTCCATAGCACCAGAGCTCCATACTTCCAGAGCTCCATAGCTCCATAGCACCAGAGCTCCATAGCTCCATAGCACCAGAGCTCCATAGCTCCATAGCACCAGAGCTCCATACTTCCATAGCTCCATAGCTCCATACCTCCAGAGCTCCATAGCTCCATAGCTCCATACCTCCAGAGCTCCATAGCTCCAGAGCTCCATAGCTCCATAGCACCAGAGCTCCATAGCTCCATAGCACCAGAGCTCCATACTTCCATAGCTCCAGGGCTCCATAGCTCCAGGGCTCCATAGCTCCATACCTCCAGAGCTCCATAGCTCCATACTTCCAGAGCTCCATAGCTCCATAGCACCAGAGCTCCATAGCTCCATAGCACCAGAGCTCCATAGCTCCATAGCACCAGAGCTCCATAGCTCCATAGCACCAGAGCTCCATAGCTCCATAGCTCCAGGGCTCCATAGCTCCACAGCTCCAGGGCTCCATAGCTCCATAGCTCCAGGGCTCCATAGCTCCATAGCTCCATACCTCCAGAGCTCCATACCTCCAGAGCTCCATACCTCCATAGCACCAGAGCTCCATAGCTCCAGGGCTCCAGGGCTCCATAGCTCCATACCTCCAGAGCTCCATAGCTCCATACTTCCAGAGCTCCATAGCTCCATAGCTCCATACTTCCATAGCTCCATAGCTCCATACTTCCATAGCACCTGAGCTCCATACCTCCAGAGCTCCATAGCTCCAGCCTGGGTGGCTGGTGGCTCCATAGCTCCATACTTCCATAGCTCTAAGTCAGAGAGTTGGCGAAAATTGCACTAAGTGCGAAAGCCCATTCATTTACAACGGCGTGTCCGCCAGGCGGCGACATTTCCCCGTTACCGGTGGCTGCGCGGCGGGTGAGTGACAGAGCTTATCCGAGCGGCTGGAACTCTGCGCCGGCGTGGTCGAGCGTGAGGCCTCGGCCCTTTGGCTGCCTGGTACCTAAAACACTTCCATTGATCCAGCCACGGAGGGTGCTGGCTGGTGGCTCCATACCTCCATAGCTCCATAGCACCAGAGCTCCATAGCTCCATAGCACCAGAGCTCCATGGCTTCAGAGCTCCATAGCACCATAGCTCCATACCTCCAGAGCTCCAGGGCTCCATAGCTCCATACCTCCAGAGCTCCATACCTCCAGAGCTCCATACCTCCAGAGCTCCATAGCACCAGAGCTCCATGGCTTCAGAGCTCCATAGCACCATAGCTCCATACCTCCAGAGCTCCAGGGCTCCATAGCTCCATACCTCCAGAGCTCCATACCTCCAGAGCTCCATACCTCCAGAGCTCCATAGCACCAGAGCTCCATGGCTTCAGAGCTCCATAGCACCATAGCTCCATACCTCCAGAGCTCCAGGGCTCCATAGCTCCATACCTCCAGAGCTCCATACCTCAAGAGCTCCATACCTCCAGAGCTCCAGAGCTCCATAGCACCAGAGCTCCATGGCTTCAGAGCTCCATAGCACCATAGCTCCATACCTCCAGAGCTCCAGGGCTCCATAGCTCCATACCTCCAGAGCTCCATACCTCCAGAGCTCCAGAGCTCCATAGCACCAGAGCTCCATGGCTTCAGAGCTCCATAGCACCATAGCTCCATACCTCCAGAGCTCCAGGGCTCCATAGCTCCATACCTCCAGAGCTCCATACCTCCAGAGCTCCATACCTCCAGAGCTCCATAGCTCCATAGCACCAGAGCTCCATAGCTCCATAGCACCAGAGCTCCATAGCACCAGAGCTCCATAGCACCAGAGCTCCATAGCTCCATAGCACCAGAGCTCCATAGCTCCATAGCACCAGAGCTCCATAGCTCCATAGCACCAGAGCTCCATACTTCCAGAGCTCCATAGCTCCATAGCTCCATAGCACCAGAGCTCCATAGCTCCATAGCACCAGAGCTCCATGGCTTCAGAGCTCCATAGCACCATAGCTCCATACCTCCAGAGCTCCAGGGCTCCATAGCTCCATACCTCCAGAGCTCCATACCTCCAGAGCTCCATACCTCCAGAGCTCCATAGCACCAGAGCTCCATAGCTCCATAGCACCAGAGCTCCATAGCACCAGAGCTCCATAGCACCAGAGCTCCATAGCTCCATAGCACCAGAGCTCCATAGCTCCATAGCACCAGAGCTCCATACTTCCAGAGCTCCATAGGTCCATAGCTCCATAGCACCAGAGCTCCATAGCTCCATAGCACCAGAGCTCCATAGCTCCATAGCACCAGAGCTCCATACTTCCATAGCTCCATAGCTCCATACCTCCAGAGCTCCATAACTCCATAGCTCCATACCTCCAGAGCTCCATAGCTCCAGAGCTCCATAGCTCCATAGCTCCATAGCACCAGAGCTCCATAGCTCCATAGCACCAGAGCTCCATACTTCCATAGCTCCAGGGCTCCATAGCTCCAGGGCTCCATACCTCCAGAGCTCCATAGCTCCATACTTCCAGAGCTCCATAGCTCCATACTTCCATAGCTCCATACTTCCATACCTCCATAGCTCCATACTTCCATAGCACCAGAGCTCCATACTTCCATAGCACCAGAGCTCCATACCTCCAGAGCTCCAGAGCTCCAGCCTGGGTGGCTGGTGGCTCCATAGCTCCATACTTCCATAGCTCTAAGTCAGAGAGTTGGCGAAAATTGCACTAAGTGCGAAAGCCCATTCATTTACAACGGCGTGTCCGCCAGGCGGCGACATTTCCCCGTTACCGGTGGCTGCGCGGCGGGTGAGTGACAGAGCTTATCCGAGCGGCTGGAACTCTGCGCCGGCGTGGTCGAGCGTGAGGCCTCGGCCCTTTGGCTGCCTGGTACCTAAAACACTTCCATTGATCCAGCCACGGAGGGTGCTGGCTGGTGGCTCCATACCTCCATAGCTCCATAGCACCAGAGCTCCATAGCTCCATAGCACCAGAGCTCCATGGCTTCAGAGCTCCATAGCACCATAGCTCCATACCTCCAGAGCTCCAGGGCTCCATAGCTCCATACCTCCAGAGCTCCATACCTCCAGAGCTCCATACCTCCAGAGCTCCATAGCACCAGAGCTCCATGGCTTCAGAGCTCCATAGCACCATAGCTCCATACCTCCAGAGCTCCAGGGCTCCATAGCTCCATACCTCCAGAGCTCCATACCTCCAGAGCTCCATACCTCCAGAGCTCCATAGCACCAGAGCTCCATGGCTTCAGAGCTCCATAGCACCATAGCTCCATACCTCCAGAGCTCCAGGGCTCCATAGCTCCATACCTCCAGAGCTCCATACCTCCAGAGCTCCATACCTCCAGAGCTCCAGCTCCATAGCACCAGAGCTCCATGGCTTCAGA
Source organism: Syngnathus leptorhynchus (assembly GCF_054491065.1). Lineage (NCBI taxonomy): Eukaryota > Metazoa > Chordata > Actinopteri > Syngnathiformes > Syngnathidae > Syngnathus > Syngnathus leptorhynchus. The sequence continues at coordinate 274,755 of NW_028232021.1, forward strand.
GCTCCATAGCTCCATACCTCCAGAGCTCCAGGGCTCCATAGCTCCATACCTCCAGAGCTCCATACCTCCAGAGCTCCAGAGCTCCATAGCACCAGAGCTCCATGGCTTCAGAGCTCCATAGCACCATAGCTCCATACCTCCAGAGCTCCAGGGCTCCATAGCTCCATACCTCCAGAGCTCCATACCTCCAGAGCTCCATACCTCCAGAGCTCCATAGCTCCATAGCACCAGAGCTCCATAGCTCCATAGCACCAGAGCTCCATAGCACCAGAGCTCCATAGCACCAGAGCTCCATAGTTCCATAGCACCAGAGCTCCATAGCTCCATAGCACCAGAGCTCCATACTTCCAGAGCTCCATAGCTCCATAGCTCCATAGCACCAGAGCTCCATAGCTCCATAGCACCAGAGCTCCATAGCTCCATAGCACCAGAGCTCCATACTTCCATAGCTCCATAGCTCCATACCTCCAGAGCTCCATAGCTCCATAGCTCCATACCTCCAGAGCTCCATAGCTCCAGAGCTCCATAGCTCCATAGCTCCATAGCACCAGAGCTCCATAGCTCCATAGCACCAGAGCTCCATACTTCCATAGCTCCAGGGCTCCATAGCTCCAGGGCTCCATACCTCCAGAGCTCCATAGCTCCATACTTCCAGAGCTCCATAGCTCCATACTTCCATAGCTCCATACTTCCATACCTCCATAGCTCCATACTTCCATAGCACCAGAGCTCCATACTTCCATAGCACCAGAGCTCCATACCTCCAGAGCTCCAGAGCTCCAGCCTGGGTGGCTGGTGGCTCCATAGCTCCATACTTCCATAGCTCTAAGTCAGAGAGTTGGCGAAAATTGCACTAAGTGCGAAAGCCCATTCATTTACAACGGCGTGTCCACAAGGCGGCGACATTTCCCCGTTACCGGTGGCTGCGCGGCGGGTGAGTGACAGAGCTTATCCGAGCGGCTGGAACTCTGCGCCGGCGTGGTCGAGCGTGAGGCCTCGGCCCTTTGGCTGCCTGGTACCTAAAACACTTCCATTGATCCAGCCACGGAGGGTGCTGGCTGGTGGCTCCATACCTCCATAGCTCCATAGCACCAGAGCTCCATAGCTCCATAGCACCAGAGCTCCATGGCTTCAGAGCTCCATAGCACCATAGCTCCATACCTCCAGAGCTCCAGGGCTCCATAGCTCCATACCTCCAGAGCTCCATACCTCCAGAGCTCCATACCTCCAGAGCTCCATAGCACCAGAGCTCCATGGCTTCAGAGCTCCATAGCACCATAGCTCCATACCTCCAGAGCTCCAGGGCTCCATAGCTCCATACCTCCAGAGCTCCATACCTCCAGAGCTCCATAGCACCAGAGCTCCATGGCTTCAGAGCTCCATAGCACCATAGCTCCATACCTCCAGAGCTCCAGGGCTCCATAGCTCCATACCTCCAGAGCTCCATACCTCCAGAGCTCCATAGCACCAGAGCTCCATGGCTTCAGAGCTCCATAGCACCATAGCTCCATACCTCCAGAGCTCCAGGGCTCCATAGCTCCATAGCTCCATACCTCCAGAGCTCCATACCTCCAGAGCTCCATACCTCCAGAGCTCCAGAGCTCCATAGCACCAGAGCTCCATGGCTTCAGAGCTCCATAGCACCATAGCTCCATACCTCCAGAGCTCCAGGGCTCCATAGCTCCATACCTCCAGATCTCCATACCTCCAGAGCTCCAGAGCTCCATAGCACCAGAGCTCCATGGCTTCAGAGCTCCATAGCACCATAGCTCCATACCTCCAGAGCTCCAGGGCTCCATAGCTCCATACCTCCAGAGCTCCATACCTCCAGAGCTCCATACCTCCAGAGCTCCATAGCTCCATAGCACCAGAGCTCCATAGCTCCATAGCACCAGAGCTCCATAGCACCAGAGCTCCATAGCACCAGAGCTCCATAGCTCCATAGCACCAGAGCTCCATAGCTCCATAGCACCAGAGCTCCATAGCTCCATAGCACCAGAGCTCCATACTTCCAGAGCTCCATAGCTCCATAGCTCCATAGCACCAGAGCTCCATAGCTCCATAGCACCAGAGCTCCATGGCTTCAGAGCTCCATAGCACCATAGCTCCATACCTCCAGAGCTCCAGGGCTCCATAGCTCCATACCTCCAGAGCTCCATACCTCCAGAGCTCCATACCTCCAGAGCTCCATAGCACCAGAGCTCCATAGCTCCATAGCACCAGAGCTCCATAGCACCAGAGCTCCATAGCACCAGAGCTCCATAGCTCCATAGCACCAGAGCTCCATAGCTCCATAGCACCAGAGCTCCATACTTCCAGAGCTCCATAGCTCCATAGCTCCATAGCACCAGAGCTCCATAGCTCCATAGCACCAGAGCTCCATAGCTCCATAGCACCAGAGCTCCATACTTCCATAGCTCCATAGCTCCATACCTCCAGAGCTCCATAGCTCCATAGCTCCATACCTCCAGAGCTCCATAGCTCCAGAGCTCCATAGCTCCATAGCTCCATAGCACCAGAGCTCCATAGCTCCATAGCACCAGAGCTCCATACTTCCATAGCTCCAGGGCTCCATAGCTCCAGGGCTCCATACCTCCAGAGCTCCATAGCTCCATACTTCCAGAGCTCCATAGCTCCATACTTCCATAGCTCCATACTTCCATACCTCCATAGCTCCATACTTCCATAGCACCAGAGCTCCATACTTCCATAGCACCAGAGCTCCATACCTCCAGAGCTCCAGAGCTCCAGCCTGGGTGGCTGGTGGCTCCATAGCTCCATACTTCCATAGCTCTAAGTCAGAGAGTTGGCGAAAATTGCACTAAGTGCGAAAGCCCATTCATTTACAACGGCGTGTCCACAAGGCGGCGACATTTCCCCGTTACCGGTGGCTGCGCGGCGGGTGAGTGACAGAGCTTATCCGAGCGGCTGGAACTCTGCGCCGGCGTGGTCGAGCGTGAGGCCTCGGCCCTTTGGCTGCCTGGTACCTAAAACACTTCCATTGATCCAGCCACGGAGGGTGCTGGCTGGTGGCTCCATACCTCCATAGCTCCATAGCACCAGAGCTCCATAGCTCCATAGCACCAGAGCTCCATGGCTTCAGAGCTCCATAGCACCATAGCTCCATACCTCCAGAGCTCCAGGGCTCCATAGCTCCATACCTCCAGAGCTCCATACCTCCAGAGCTCCATACCTCCAGAGCTCCATAGCACCAGAGCTCCATGGCTTCAGAGCTCCATAGCACCATAGCTCCATACCTCCAGAGCTCCAGGGCTCCATAGCTCCATACCTCCAGAGCTCCATACCTCCAGAGCTCCATACCTCCAGAGCTCCATAGCACCAGAGCTCCATGGCTTCAGAGCTCCATAGCACCATAGCTCCATACCTCCAGAGCTCCAGGGCTCCATAGCTCCATACCTCCAGAGCTCCATACCTCCAGAGCTCCATACCTCCAGAGCTCCAGAGCTCCATAGCACCAGAGCTCCATGGCTTCAGAGCTCCATAGCACCATAGCTCCATACCTCCAGAGCTCCAGGGCTCCATAGCTCCATACCTCCAGAGCTCCATACCTCCAGAGCTCCAGAGCTCCATAGCACCAGAGCTCCATGGCTTCAGAGCTCCATAGCACCATAGCTCCATACCTCCAGAGCTCCAGGGCTCCATAGCTCCATACCTCCAGAGCTCCATACCTCCAGAGCTCCATACCTCCAGAGCTCCATAGCTCCATAGCACCAGAGCTCCATAGCTCCATAGCACCAGAGCTCCATAGCACCAGAGCTCCATAGCACCAGAGCTCCATAGCTCCATAGCACCAGAGCTCCATAGCTCCATAGCACCAGAGCTCCATAGCTCCATAGCACCAGAGCTCCATACTTCCAGAGCTCCATAGCTCCATAGCTCCATAGCACCAGAGCTCCATAGCTCCATAGCACCAGAGCTCCATGGCTTCAGAGCTCCATAGCACCATAGCTCCATACCTCCAGAGCTCCAGGGCTCCATAGCTCCATACCTCCAGAGCTCCATACCTCCAGAGCTCCATACCTCCAGAGCTCCATAGCACCAGAGCTCCATAGCTCCATAGCACCAGAGCTCCATAGAACCAGAGCTCCATAGCACCAGAGCTCCATAGCTCCATAGCACCAGAACTCCATAGCTCCATAGCACCAGAGCTCCATACTTCCAGAGCTCCATAGCTCCATAGCTCCATAGCACCAGAGCTCCATAGCTCCATAGCACCAGAGCTCCATAGCTCCATAGCACCAGAGCTCCATACTTCCATAGCTCCATAGCTCCATACCTCCAGAGCTCCATAGCTCCATAGCTCCATACCTCCAGAGCTCCATAGCTCCAGAGCTCCATAGCTCCATAGCTCCATAGCACCAGAGCTCCATAGCTCCATAGCACCAGAGCTCCATACTTCCATAGCTCCAGGGCTCCATAGCTCCAGGGCTCCATACCTCCAGAGCTCCATAGCTCCATACTTCCAGAGCTCCATAGCTCCATACTTCCATAGCTCCATACTTCCATACCTCCATAGCTCCATACTTCCATAGCACCAGAGCTCCATACTTCCATAGCACCAGAGCTCCATACCTCCAGAGCTCCAGAGCTCCAGCCTGGGTGGCTGGTGGCTCCATAGCTCCATACTTCCATAGCTCTAAGTCAGAGAGTTGGCGAAAATTGCACTAAGTGCGAAAGCCCATTCATTTACAACGGCGTGTCCACAAGGCGGCGACATTTCCCCGTTACCGGTGGCTGCGCGGCGGGTGAGTGACAGAGCTTATCCGAGCGGCTGGAACTCTGCGCCGGCGTGGTCGAGCGTGAGGCCTCGGCCCTTTGGCTGCCTGGTACCTAAAACACTTCCATTGATCCAGCCACGGAGGGTGCTGGCTGGTGGCTCCATACCTCCATAGCTCCATAGCACCAGAGCTCCATAGCTCCATAGCACCAGAGCTCCATGGCTTCAGAGCTCCATAGCACCATAGCTCCATACCTCCAGAGCTCCAGGGCTCCATAGCTCCATACCTCCAGAGCTCCATACCTCCAGAGCTCCATACCTCCAGAGCTCCATAGCACCAGAGCTCCATGGCTTCAGAGCTCCATAGCACCATAGCTCCATACCTCCAGAGCTCCAGGGCTCCATAGCTCCATACCTCCAGAGCTCCATACCTCCAGAGCTCCATACCTCCAGAGCTCCAGAGCTCCATAGCACCAGAGCTCCATGGCTTCAGAGCTCCATAGCACCATAGCTCCATACCTCCAGAGCTCCAGGGCTCCATAGCTCCATACCTCCAGAGCTCCAGAGCTCCATAGCACCAGAGCTCCATGGCTTCAGAGCTCCATAGCACCATAGCTCCATACCTCCAGAGCTCCAGGGCTCCATAGCTCCATACCTCCAGAGCTCCATACCTCCAGAGCTCCAGAGCTCCATAGCACCAGAGCTCCATGGCTTCAGAGCTCCATAGCACCATAGCTCCATACCTCCAGAGCTCCAGGGCTCCAAAGCTCCATACCTCCAGAGCTCCATACCTCCAGAGCTCCATACCTCCAGAGCTCCATAGCTCCATAGCACCAGAGCTCCATAGCTCCATAGCACCAGAGCTCCATAGCACCAGAGCTCCATAGCACCAGAGCTCCATAGCTCCATAGCACCAGAGCTCCATAGCTCCATAGCACCAGAGCTCCATAGCTCCATAGCACCAGAGCTCCATACTTCCAGAGCTCCATAGCTCCATAGCTCCATAGCACCAGAGCTCCATAGCTCCATAGCACCAGAGCTCCATAGCTCCATAGCACCAGAGCTCCATACTTCCATAGCTCCATAGCTCCATACCTCCAGAGCTCCATAGCTCCATAGCTCCATACCTCCAGAGCTCCATAGCTCCAGAGCTCCATAGCTCCATAGCACCAGAGCTCCATAGCTCCATAGCACCAGAGCTCCATACTTCCATAGCTCCAGGGCTCCATAGCTCCAGGGCTCCATAGCTCCATACCTCCAGAGCTCCATAGCTCCATACTTCCAGAGCTCCATAGCTCCATAGCACCAGAGCTCCATAGCTCCATAGCACCAGAGCTCCATAGCTCCATAGCACCAGAGCTCCATAGCTCCATAGCACCAGAGCTCCATAGCTCCATAGCTCCAGGGCTCCATACCTCCATAGCTCCAGGGCTCCATAGCTCCATAGCTCCAGGGCTCCATAGCTCCATAGCTCCATACCTCCAGAGCTCCATACCTCCAGAGCTCCATACCTCCATAGCACCAGAGCTCCATAGCTCCAGGGCTCCAGGGCTCCATAGCTCCATACCTCCAGAGCTCCATAGCTCCATACTTCCAGAGCTCCATAGCTCCATAGCTCCATACTTCCATAGCTCCATAGCTCCATACTTCCATAGCACCTGAGCTCCATACCTCCAGAGCTCCATAGCTCCAGCCTGGGTGGCTGGTGGCTCCATAGCTCCATACTTCCATAGCTCTAAGTCAGAGAGTTGGCGAAAATTGCACTAAGTGCGAAAGCCCATTCATTTACAACGGCGTGTCCGCCAGGCGGCGACATTTCCCCGTTACCGGTGGCTGCGCGGCGGGTGAGTGACAGAGCTTATCCGAGCGGCTGGAACTCTGCGCCGGCGTGGTCGAGCGTGAGGCCTCGGCCCTTTGGCTGCCTGGTACCTAAAACACTTCCATTGATCCAGCCACGGAGGGTGCTGGCTGGTGGCTCCATACCTCCATAGCTCCATAGCACCAGAGCTCCATAGCTCCATAGCACCAGAGCTCCATGGCTTCAGAGCTCCATAGCACCATAGCTCCATACCTCCAGAGCTCCAGGGCTCCATAGCTCCATACCTCCAGAGCTCCATACCTCCAGAGCTCCATACCTCCAGAGCTCCATAGCACCAGAGCTCCATGGCTTCAGAGCTCCATAGCACCATAGCTCCATACCTCCAGAGCTCCAGGGCTCCATAGCTCCATACCTCCAGAGCTCCATACCTCCAGAGCTCCATACCTCCAGAGCTCCATAGCACCAGAGCTCCATGGCTTCAGAGCTCCATAGCACCATAGCTCCATACCTCCAGAGCTCCAGGGCTCCATAGCTCCATACCTCCAGAGCTCCATACCTCCAGAGCTCCAGAGCTCCATAGCACCAGAGCTCCATGGCTTCAGAGCTCCATAGCTCCATACCTCCAGAGCTCCAGGGCTCCATAGCTCCATACCTCCAGAGCTCCATACCTCCAGAGCTCCAGAGCTCCATGGCTTCAGAGCTCCATAGCACCATAGCTCCATACCTCCAGAGCTCCAGGGCTCCATAGCTCCATACCTCCAGAGCTCCATACCTCCAGAGCTCCATACCTCCAGAGCTCCATAGCTCCATAGCACCAGAGCTCCATAGCTCCATAGCACCAGAGCTCCATAGCACCAGAGCTCCATAGCACCAGAGCTCCATAGCTCCATAGCACCAGAGCTCCATAGCTCCATAGCACCAGAGCTCCATACTTCCAGAGCTCCATAGCTCCATAGCTCCATAGCACCAGAGCTCCATAGCTCCATAGCACCAGAGCTCCATAGCTCCATAGCACCAGAGCTCCATACTTCCATAGCTCCATAGCTCCATACCTCCAGAGCTCCATAGCTCCATAGCTCCATACCTCCAGAGCTCCATAGCTCCAGAGCTCCATAGCTCCATAGCTCCATAGCACCAGAGCTCCATAGCTCCATAGCACCAGAGCTCCATACTTCCATAGCTCCAGGGCTCCATAGCTCCAGGGCTCCATACCTCCAGAGCTCCATAGCTCCATACTTCCAGAGCTCCATAGCTCCATACTTCCATAGCTCCATACTTCCATACCTCCATAGCTCCATACTTCCATAGCACCAGAGCTCCATACTTCCATAGCACCAGAGCTCCATACCTCCAGAGCTCCAGAGCTCCAGCCTGGGTGGCTGGTGGCTCCATAGCTCCATACTTCCATAGCTCTAAGTCAGAGAGTTGGCGAAAATTGCACTAAGTGCGAAAGCCCATTCATTTACAACGGCGTGTCCACAAGGCGGCGACATTTCCCCGTTACCGGTGGCTGCGCGGCGGGTGAGTGACAGAGCTTATCCGAGCGGCTGGAACTCTGCGCCGGCGTGGTCGAGCGTGAGGCCTCGGCCCTTTGGCTGCCTGGTACCTAAAACACTTCCATTGATCCAGCCACGGAGGGTGCTGGCTGGTGGCTCCATACCTCCATAGCTCCATAGCACCAGAGCTCCATAGCTCCATAGCACCAGAGCTCCATGGCTTCAGAGCTCCATAGCACCATAGCTCCATACCTCCAGAGCTCCAGGGCTCCAAAGCTCCATACCTCCAGAGCTCCATACCTCCAGAGCTCCATACCTCCAGAGCTCCATAGCTCCATAGCACCAGAGCTCCATAGCTCCATAGCACCAGAGCTCCATAGCACCATAGCTCCATAGCACCAGAGCTCCATAGCTCCATAGCACCAGAGCTCCATAGCTCCATAGCACCAGAGCTCCATAGCCCCATAGCACCAGAGCTCCATACTTCCAGAGCTCCATAGCTCCATAGCTCCATAGCACCAGAGCTCCATAGCTCCATAGCACCAGAGCTCCATAGCTCCATAGCACCAGAGCTCCATACTTCCATAGCTCCATAGCTCCATACCTCCAGAGCTCCATGGCTTCAGAGCTCCATAGCACCATAGCTCCATACCTCCAGAGCTCCAGGGCTCCATAGCTCCATACCTCCAGAGCTCCATACCTCCAGAGCTCCATACCTCCAGAGCTCCATAGCTCCATAGCACCAGAGCTCCATAGCTCCATAGCACCAGAGCTCCATAGCACCAGAGCTCCATAGCACCAGAGCTCCATAGCTCCATAGCACCAGAGCTCCATAGCTCCATAGCACCAGAGCTCCATACTTCCAGAGCTCCATAGCTCCATAGCTCCATAGCACCAGAGCTCCATAGCTCCATAGCACCAGAGCTCCATAGCTCCATAGCACCAGAGCTCCATACTTCCATAGCTCCATAGCTCCATACCTCCAGAGCTCCATAGCTCCATAGCTCCATACCTCCAGAGCTCCATAGCTCCAGAGCTCCATAGCTCCATAGCTCCATAGCACCAGAGCTCCATAGCTCCATAGCACCAGAGCTCCATACTTCCATAGCTCCAGGGCTCCATAGCTCCAGGGCTCCATACCTCCAGAGCTCCATAGCTCCATACTTCCAGAGCTCCATAGCTCCATACTTCCATAGCTCCATACTTCCATACCTCCATAGCTCCATACTTCCATAGCACCAGAGCTCCATACTTCCATAGCACCAGAGCTCCAGAGCTCCAGCCTGGGTGGCTGGTGGCTCCATAGCTCCATACTTCCATAGCTCTAAGTCAGAGAGTTGGCGAAAATTGCACTAAGTGCGAAAGCCCATTCATTTACAACGGCGTGTCCACAAGGCGGCGACATTTCCCCGTTACCGGTGGCTGCGCGGCGGGTGAGTGACAGAGCTTATCCGAGCGGCTGGAACTCTGCGCCGGCGTGGTCGAGCGTGAGGCCTCGGCCCTTTGGCTGCCTGGTACCTAAAACACTTCCATTGATCCAGCCACGGAGGGTGCTGGCTGGTGGCTCCATACCTCCATAGCTCCATAGCACCAGAGCTCCATAGCTCCATAGCACCAGAGCTCCATGGCTTCAGAGCTCCATAGCACCATAGCTCCATACCTCCAGAGCTCCAGGGCTCCAAAGCTCCATACCTCCAGAGCTCCATACCTCCAGAGCTCCATACCTCCAGAGCTCCATAGCTCCATAGCACCAGAGCTCCATAGCTCCATAGCACCAGAGCTCCATAGCACCATAGCTCCATAGCACCAGAGCTCCATAGCTCCATAGCACCAGAGCTCCATAGCTCCATAGCACCAGAGCTCCATAGCCCCATAGCACCAGAGCTCCATACTTCCAGAGCTCCATAGCTCCATAGCTCCATAGCACCAGAGCTCCATAGCTCCATAGCACCAGAGCTCCATAGCTCCATAGCACCAGAGCTCCATACTTCCATAGCTCCATAGCTCCATACCTCCAGAGCTCCATGGCTTCAGAGCTCCATAGCACCATAGCTCCATACCTCCAGAGCTCCAGGGCTCCATAGCTCCATACCTCCAGAGCTCCATACCTCCAGAGCTCCATACCTCCAGAGCTCCATAGCTTCATAGCACCAGAGCTCCATAGCTCCATAGCACCAGAGCTCCATAGCACCAGAGCTCCATAGCACCAGAGCTCCATAGCTCCATAGCACCAGAGCTCCATAGCTCCATAGCACCAGAGCTCCATACTTCCAGAGCTCCATAGCTCCATAGCTCCATAGCACCAGAGCTCCATAGCTCCATAGCACCAGAGCTCCATAGCTCCATAGCACCAGAGCTCCATACTTCCATAGCTCCATAGCTCCATACCTCCAGAGCTCCATAGCTCCATAGCTCCATACCTCCAGAGCTCCATAGCTCCAGAGCTCCATAGCTCCATAGCTCCATAGCACCAGAGCTCCATAGCTCCATAGCACCAGAGCTCCATACTTCCATAGCTCCAGGGCTCCATAGCTCCAGGGCTCCATACCTCCAGAGCTCCATAGCTCCATACTTCCAGAGCTCCATAGCTCCATACTTCCATAGCTCCATACTTCCATACCTCCATAGCTCCATACTTCCATAGCACCAGAGCTCCATACTTCCATAGCACCAGAGCTCCATACCTCCAGAGCTCCAGAGCTCCAGCCTGGGTGGCTGGTGGCTCCATAGCTCCATACTTCCATAGCTCTAAGTCAGAGAGTTGGCGAAAATTGCACTAAGTGCGAAAGCCCATTCATTTACAACGGCGTGTCCACAAGGCGGCGACATTTCCCCGTTACCGGTGGCTGCGCGGCGGGTGAGTGACAGAGCTTATCCGAGCGGCTGGAACTCTGCGCCGGCGTGGTCGAGCGTGAGGCCTCGGCCCTTTGGCTGCCTGGTACCTAAAACACTTCCATTGATCCAGCCACGGAGGGTGCTGGCTGGTGGCTCCATACCTCCATAGCTCCATAGCACCAGAGCTCCATAGCTCCATAGCACCAGAGCTCCATGGCTTCAGAGCTCCATAGCACCATAGCTCCATACCTCCAGAGCTCCAGGGCTCCATAGCTCCATACCTCCAGAGCTCCATACCTCCAGAGCTCCATACCTCCAGAGCTCCATAGCACCAGAGCTCCATGGCTTCAGAGCTCCATAGCACCATAGCTCCATACCTCCAGAGCTCCAGGGCTCCATAGCTCCATACCTCCAGAGCTCCATACCTCCAGAGCTCCATACCTCCAGAGCTCCAGAGCTCCATAGCACCAGAGCTCCATGGCTTCAGAGCTCCATAGCACCATAGCTCCATACCTCCAGAGCTCCAGGGCTCCATAGCTCCATACCTCCAGAGCTCCATACCTCCAGAGCTCCAGAGCTCCATAGCACCAGAGCTCCATGGCTTCAGAGCTCCATAGCTCCATAGCTCCATACCTCCAGAGCTCCAGGGCTCCATAGCTCCATACCTCCAGAGCTCCATACCTCCAGAGCTCCAGAGCTCCATAGCACCAGAGCTCCATGGCTTCAGAGCTCCATAGCACCATAGCTCCATACCTCCAGAGTTCCATACCTCCAGAGCTCCATAGCTCCATAGCACCAGAGCTCCATAGCTCCATAGCACCAGAGCTCCATAGCACCAGAGCTCCATAGCACCAGAGCTCCATAGCTCCATAGCACCAGAGCTCCATAGCTCCATAGCACCAGAGCTCCATACTTCCAGAGCTCCATAGCTCCATAGCTCCATAGCACCAGAGCTCCATAGCTCCATAGCACCAGAGCTCCATAGCTCCATAGCACCAGAGCTCCATACTTCCATAGCTCCATAGCTCCATACCTCCATAGCTCCATAGCTCCATAGCTCCATACCTCCAGAGCTCCATAGCTCCAGAGCTCCATAGCTCCATAGCTCCATAGCACCAGAGCTCCATAGCTCCATAGCACCAGAGCTCCATACTTCCATAGCTCCAGGGCTCCATAGCTCCAGGGCTCCATACCTCCAGAGCTCCATAGCTCCATACTTCCAGAGCTCCATAGCTCCATACTTCCATAGCTCCATACTTCCATACCTCCATAGCTCCATACTTCCATAGCACCAGAGCTCCATACTTCCATAGCACCAGAGCTCCATACCTCCAGAGCTCCAGAGCTCCAGCCTGGGTGGCTGGTGGCTCCATAGCTCCATACTTCCATAGCTCTAAGTCAGAGAGTTGGCGAAAATTGCACTAAGTGCGAAAGCCCATTCATTTACAACGGCGTGTCCACAAGGCGGCGACATTTCCCCGTTACCGGTGGCTGCGCGGCGGGTGAGTGACAGAGCTTATCCGAGCGGCTGGAACTCTGCGCCGGCGTGGTCGAGCGTGAGGCCTCGGCCCTTTGGCTGCCTGGTACCTAAAACACTTCCATTGATCCAGCCACGGAGGGTGCTGGCTGGTGGCTCCATACCTCCATAGCTCCATAGCACCAGAGCTTCATAGCTCCATAGCACCAGAGCTCCATGGCTTCAGAGCTCCATAGCACCATAGCTCCATACCTCCAGAGCTCCAGGGCTCCATAGCTCCATACCTCCAGAGCTCCATACCTCCAGAGCTCCATACCTCCAGAGCTCCATAGCACCAGAGCTCCATGGCTTCAGAGCTCCATAGCACCATAGCTCCATACCTCCAGAGCTCCAGGGCTCCATAGCTCCATACCTCCAGAGCTCCATACCTCCAGAGCTCCATACCTCCAGAGCTCCATAGCACCAGAGCTCCATGGCTTCAGAGCTCCATAGCACCATAGCTCCATACCTCCAGAGCTCCAGGGCTCCATAGCTCCATACCTCCAGAGCTCCATACCTCCAGAGCTCCATACCTCCAGAGCTCCAGAGCTCCATAGCACCAGAGCTCCATGGCTTCAGAGCTCCATAGCTCCATACCTCCAGAGCTCCAGGGCTCCATAGCTCCATACCTCCAGAGCTCCATACCTCCAGAGCTCCAGAGCTCCATAGCACCAGAGCTCCATGGCTTCAGAGCTCCATAGCACCATAGCTCCATACCTCCAGAGCTCCAGGGCTCCATAGCTCCATACCTCCAGAGCTCCATACCTCCAGAGCTCCATACCTCCAGAGCTCCATAGCTCCATAGCACCAGAGCTCCATAGCTCCATAGCACCAGAGCTCCATAGCACCAGAGCTCCATAGCACCAGAGCTCCATAGTTCCATAGCACCAGAGCTCCATAGCTCCATAGCACCAGAGCTCCATACTTCCAGAGCTCCATAGCTCCATAGCTCCATAGCACCAGAGCTCCATAGCTCCATAGCACCAGAGCTCCATAGCTCCATAGCACCAGAGCTCCATACTTCCATAGCTCCATAGCTCCATACCTCCAGAGCTCCATAGCTCCATAGCTCCATACCTCCAGAGCTCCATAGCTCCAGAGCTCCATAGCTCCATAGCTCCATAGCACCAGAGCTCCATAGCTCCATAGCACCAGAGCTCCATACTTCCATAGCTCCAGGGCTCCATAGCTCCAGGGCTCCATACCTCCAGAGCTCCATAGCTCCATACTTCCAGAGCTCCATAGCTCCATACTTCCATAGCTCCATACTTCCATACCTCCATAGCTCCATACTTCCATAGCACCAGAGCTCCATACTTCCATAGCACCAGAGCTCCATACCTCCAGAGCTCCAGAGCTCCAGCCTGGGTGGCTGGTGGCTCCATAGCTCCATACTTCCATAGCTCTAAGTCAGAGAGTTGGCGAAAATTGCACTAAGTGCGAAAGCCCATTCATTTACAACGGCGTGTCCACAAGGCGGCGACATTTCCCCGTTACCGGTGGCTGCGCGGCGGGTGAGTGACAGAGCTTATCCGAGCGGCTGGAACTCTGCGCCGGCGTGGTCGAGCGTGAGGCCTCGGCCCTTTGGCTGCCTGGTACCTAAAACACTTCCATTGATCCAGCCACGGAGGGTGCTGGCTGGTGGCTCCATACCTCCATAGCTCCATAGCACCAGAGCTCCATAGCTCCATAGCACCAGAGCTCCATGGCTTCAGAGCTCCATAGCACCATAGCTCCATACCTCCAGAGCTCCAGGGCTCCATAGCTCCATACCTCCAGAGCTCCATACCTCCAGAGCTCCATACCTCCAGAGCTCCATAGCACCAGAGCTCCATGGCTTCAGAGCTCCATAGCACCATAGCTCCATACCTCCAGAGCTCCAGGGCTCCATAGCTCCATACCTCCAGAGCTCCATACCTCCAGAGCTCCATAGCACCAGAGCTCCATGGCTTCAGAGCTCCATAGCACCATAGCTCCATACCTCCAGAGCTCCAGGGCTCCATAGCTCCATACCTCCAGAGCTCCATACCTCCAGAGCTCCATAGCACCAGAGCTCCATGGCTTCAGAGCTCCATAGCACCATAGCTCCATACCTCCAGAGCTCCAGGGCTCCATAGCTCCATAGCTCCATACCTCCAGAGCTCCATACCTCCAGAGCTCCATACCTCCAGAGCTCCAGAGCTCCATAGCACCAGAGCTCCATGGCTTCAGAGCTCCATAGCACCATAGCTCCATACCTCCAGAGCTCCAGGGCTCCATAGCTCCATACCTCCAGATCTCCATACCTCCAGAGCTCCAGAGCTCCATAGCACCAGAGCTCCATGGCTTCAGAGCTCCATAGCACCATAGCTCCATACCTCCAGAGCTCCAGGGCTCCATAGCTCCATACCTCCAGAGCTCCATACCTCCAGAGCTCCATACCTCCAGAGCTCCATAGCTCCATAGCACCAGAGCTCCATAGCTCCATAGCACCAGAGCTCCATAGCACCAGAGCTCCATAGCACCAGAGCTCCATAGCTCCATAGCACCAGAGCTCCATAGCTCCATAGCACCAGAGCTCCATAGCTCCATAGCACCAGAGCTCCATACTTCCAGAGCTCCATAGCTCCATAGCTCCATAGCACCAGAGCTCCATAGCTCCATAGCACCAGAGCTCCATGGCTTCAGAGCTCCATAGCACCATAGCTCCATACCTCCAGAGCTCCAGGGCTCCATAGCTCCATACCTCCAGAGCTCCATACCTCCAGAGCTCCATACCTCCAGAGCTCCATAGCACCAGAGCTCCATAGCTCCATAGCACCAGAGCTCCATAGCACCAGAGCTCCATAGCACCAGAGCTCCATAGCTCCATAGCACCAGAGCTCCATAGCTCCATAGCACCAGAGCTCCATACTTCCAGAGCTCCATAGCTCCATAGCTCCATAGCACCAGAGCTCCATAGCTCCATAGCACCAGAGCTCCATAGCTCCATAGCACCAGAGCTCCATACTTCCATAGCTCCATAGCTCCATACCTCCAGAGCTCCATAGCTCCATAGCTCCATACCTCCAGAGCTCCATAGCTCCAGAGCTCCATAGCTCCATAGCTCCATAGCACCAGAGCTCCATAGCTCCATAGCACCAGAGCTCCATACTTCCATAGCTCCAGGGCTCCATAGCTCCAGGGCTCCATACCTCCAGAGCTCCATAGCTCCATACTTCCAGAGCTCCATAGCTCCATACTTCCATAGCTCCATACTTCCATACCTCCATAGCTCCATACTTCCATAGCACCAGAGCTCCATACTTCCATAGCACCAGAGCTCCATACCTCCAGAGCTCCAGAGCTCCAGCCTGGGTGGCTGGTGGCTCCATAGCTCCATACTTCCATAGCTCTAAGTCAGAGAGTTGGCGAAAATTGCACTAAGTGCGAAAGCCCATTCATTTACAACGGCGTGTCCACAAGGCGGCGACATTTCCCCGTTACCGGTGGCTGCGCGGCGGGTGAGTGACAGAGCTTATCCGAGCGGCTGGAACTCTGCGCCGGCGTGGTCGAGCGTGAGGCCTCGGCCCTTTGGCTGCCTGGTACCTAAAACACTTCCATTGATCCAGCCACGGAGGGTGCTGGCTGGTGGCTCCATACCTCCATAGCTCCATAGCACCAGAGCTCCATAGCTCCATAGCACCAGAGCTCCATGGCTTCAGAGCTCCATAGCACCATAGCTCCATACCTCCAGAGCTCCAGGGCTCCATAGCTCCATACCTCCAGAGCTCCATACCTCCAGAGCTCCATACCTCCAGAGCTCCATAGCACCAGAGCTCCATGGCTTCAGAGCTCCATAGCACCATAGCTCCATACCTCCAGAGCTCCAGGGCTCCATAGCTCCATACCTCCAGAGCTCCATACCTCCAGAGCTCCATACCTCCAGAGCTCCATAGCACCAGAGCTCCATGGCTTCAGAGCTCCATAGCACCATAGCTCCATACCTCCAGAGCTCCAGGGCTCCATAGCTCCATACCTCCAGAGCTCCATACCTCCAGAGCTCCATACCTCCAGAGCTCCAGAGCTCCATAGCACCAGAGCTCCATGGCTTCAGAGCTCCATAGCACCATAGCTCCATACCTCCAGAGCTCCAGGGCTCCATAGCTCCATACCTCCAGAGCTCCATACCTCCAGAGCTCCAGAGCTCCATAGCACCAGAGCTCCATGGCTTCAGAGCTCCATAGCACCATAGCTCCATACCTCCAGAGCTCCAGGGCTCCATAGCTCCATACCTCCAGAGCTCCTTACCTCCAGAGCTCCATACCTCCAGAGCTCCATAGCTCCATAGCACCAGAGCTCCATAGCTCCATAGCACCAGAGCTCCATAGCACCAGAGCTCCATAGCACCAGAGCTCCATAGCTCCATAGCACCAGAGCTCCATAGCTCCATAGCACCAGAGCTCCATAGCTCCATAGCACCAGAGCTCCATAGCTCCATAGCACCAGAGCTCCATACTTCCATAGCTCCATAGCTCCATACCTCCAGAGCTCCATAGCTCCATAGCTCCATACCTCCAGAGCTCCATAGCTCCAGAGCTCCATAGCTCCATAGCTCCATAGCACCAGAGCTCCATAGCTCCATAGCACCAGAGCTCCATACTTCCATAGCTCCAGGGCTCCATAGCTCCAGGGCTCCATACCTCCAGAGCTCCATAGCTCCATACTTCCAGAGCTCCATAGCTCCATACTTCCATAGCTCCATACTTCCATACCTCCATAGCTCCATACTTCCATAGCACCAGAGCTCCATACTTCCATAGCACCAGAGCTCCATACCTCCAGAGCTCCAGAGCTCCAGCCTGGGTGGCTGGTGGCTCCATAGCTCCATACTTCCATAGCTCTAAGTCAGAGAGTTGGCGAAAATTGCACTAAGTGCGAAAGCCCATTCATTTACAACGGCGTGTCCACAAGGCGGCGACATTTCCCCGTTACCGGTGGCTGCGCGGCGGGTGAGTGACAGAGCTTATCCGAGCGGCTGGAACTCTGCGCCGGCGTGGTCGAGCGTGAGGCCTCGGCCCTTTGGCTGCCTGGTACCTAAAACACTTCCATTGATCCAGCCACGGAGGGTGCTGGCTGGTGGCTCCATACCTCCATAGCTCCATAGCACCAGAGCTCCATAGCTCCATAGCACCAGAGCTCCATGGCTTCAGAGCTCCATAGCACCATAGCTCCATACCTCCAGAGCTCCAGGGCTCCATAGCTCCATACCTCCAGAGCTCCATACCTCCAGAGCTCCATACCTCCAGAGCTCCATAGCACCAGAGCTCCATGGCTTCAGAGCTCCATAGCACCATAGCTCCATACCTCCAGAGCTCCAGGGCTCCATAGCTCCATACCTCCAGAGCTCCATACCTCCAGAGCTCCATACCTCCAGAGCTCCATAGCACCAGAGCTCCATGGCTTCAGAGCTCCATAGCACCATAGCTCCATACCTCCAGAGCTCCAGGGCTCCATAGCTCCATACCTCCAGAGCTCCATACCTCCAGAACTCCATACCTCCAGAGCTCCATAGCACCAGAGCTCCATGGCTTCAGAGCTCCATAGCACCATAGCTCCATACCTCCAGAGCTCCAGGGCTCCATAGCTCCATACCTCCAGAGCTCCATACCTCCAGAGCTCCATACCTCCAGAGCTCCAGAGCTCCATAGCACCAGAGCTCCATGGCTTCAGAGCTCCATAGCACCATAGCTCCATACCTCCAGAGCTCCAGGGCTCCATAGCTCCATACCTCAAGAGCTCCATACCTCCAGAGCTCCAGAGCTCCATAGCACCAGAGCTCCATGGCTTCAGAGCTCCATAGCACCATAGCTCCATACCTCCAGAGCTCCAGGGCTCCATAGCTCCATACCTCCAGAGCTCCATACCTCCAGAGCTCCAGAGCTCCATAGCACCAGAGCTCCATGGCTTCAGAGCTCCATAGCACCATAGCTCCATACCTCCAGAGCTCCAGGGCTCCAAAGCTCCATACCTCCAGAGCTCCATACCTCCAGAGCTCCATAGCTCCATAGCACCAGAGCTCCATAGCTCCATAGCACCAGAGCTCCATAGCACCAGAGCTCCATAGCACCAGAGCTCCATAGCTCCATAGCACCAGAGCTCCATAGCTCCATAGCACCAGAGCTCCATAGCTCCATAGCACCAGAGCTCCATACTTCCAGAGCTCCATAGCTCCATAGCTCCATAGCACCAGAGCTCCATAGCTCCATAGCACCAGAGCTCCATAGCTCCATAGCACCAGAGCTCCATACTTCCATAGCTCCATAGCTCCATACCTCCAGAGCTCCATAGCTCCATAGCTCCATACCTCCAGAGCTCCATAGCTCCAGAGCTCCATAGCTCCATAGCACCAGAGCTCCATACTTCCATAGCTCCAGGGCTCCATAGCTCCAGGGCTCCATAGCTCCATACCTCCAGAGCTCCATAGCTCCATACTTCCAGAGCTCCATAGCTCCATAGCACCAGAGCTCCATAGCTCCATAGCACCAGAGCTCCATAGCTCCATAGCACCAGAGCTCCATAGCTCCATAGCACCAGAGCTCCATAGCTCCATAGCTCCAGGGCTCCATAGCTCCATAGCTCCAGGGCTCCATAGCTCCATAGCTCCAGGGCTCCATAGCTCCATAGCTCCATACCTCCAGAGCTCCATACCTCCAGAGCTTCATACCTCCATAGCACCAGAGCTCCATAGCTCCAGGGCTCCAGGGCTCCATAGCTCCATACCTCCAGAGCTCCATAGCTCCATACTTCCAGAGCTCCATAGCTCCATAGCTCCATACTTCCATAGCTCCATAGCTCCATACTTCCATAGCACCTGAGCTCCATACCTCCAGAGCTCCATAGCTCCAGCCTGGGTGACTGGTGGCTCCATAGCTCCATACTTCCATAGCTCTAAGTCAGAGAGTTGGCGAAAATTGCACTAAGTGCGAAAGCCCATTCATTTACAACGGCGTGTCCGCCAGGCGGCGACATTTCCCCGTTACCGGTGGCTGCGCGGCGGGTGAGTGACAGAGCTTATCCGAGCGGCTGGAACTCTGCGCCGGCGTGGTCGAGCGTGAGGCCTCGGCCCTTTGGCTGCCTGGTACCTAAAACACTTCCATTGATCCAGCCACGGAGGGTGCTGGCTGGTGGCTCCATACCTCCATAGCTCCATAGCACCAGAGCTCCATAGCTCCATAGCACCAGAGCTCCATGGCTTCAGAGCTCCATAGCACCATAGCTCCATACCTCCAGAGCTCCAGGGCTCCATAGCTCCATACCTCCAGAGCTCCATACCTCCAGAGCTCCATACCTCCAGAGCTCCATAGCACCAGAGCTCCATGGCTTCAGAGCTCCATAGCACCATAGCTCCATACCTCCAGAGCTCCAGGGCTCCATAGCTCCATACCTCCAGAGCTCCATACCTCCAGAGCTCCATACCTCCAGAGCTCCATAGCACCAGAGCTCCATGGCTTCAGAGCTCCATAGCACCATAGCTCCATACCTCCAGAGCTCCAGGGCTCCATAGCTCCATACCTCCAGAGCTCCATACCTCCAGAGCTCCAGAGCTCCATAGCACCAGAGCTCCATGGCTTCAGAGCTCCATAGCACCATAGTTCCATACCTCCAGAGCTCCAGGGCTCCATAGCTCCATACCTCCAGAGCTCCATACCTCCAGAGCTCCAGAGCTCCATAGCACCAGAGCTCCATGGCTTCAGAGCTCCATAGCACCATAGCTCCATACCTCCAGAGCTCCAGGGCTCCATAGCTCCATACCTCCAGAGCTCCATACCTCCAGAGCTCCATACCTCCAGAGCTCCATAGCTCCATAGCACCAGAGCTCCATAGCTCCATAGCACCAGAGCTCCATAGCACCAGAGCTCCATAGCACCAGAGCTCCATAGCTCCATAGCACCAGAGCTCCATAGCTCCATAGCACCAGAGCTCCATAGCTCCATAGCACCAGAGCTCCATACTTCCAGAATTCCATAGCTCCATAGCTCCATAGCACCAGAGCTCCATAGCTCCATAGCACCAGAGCTCCATGGCTTCAGAGCTCCATAGCACCATAGCTCCATACCTCCAGAGCTCCAGGGCTCCATAGCTCCATACCTCCAGAGCTCCATACCTCCAGAGCTCCATACCTCCAGAGCTCCATAGCACCAGAGCTCCATAGCTCCATAGCACCAGAGCTCCATAGCACCAGAGCTCCATAGCACCAGAGCTCCATAGCTCCATAGCACCAGAGCTCCATAGCTCCATAGCACCAGAGCTCCATACTTCCAGAGCTCCATAGCTCCATAGCTCCATAGCACCAGAGCTCCATAGCTCCATAGCACCAGAGCTCCATAGCTCCATAGCACCAGAGCTCCATACTTCCATAGCTCCATAGCTCCATACCTCCAGAGCTCCATAGCTCCTTAGCTCCATACCTCCAGAGCTCCATAGCTCCAGAGCTCCATAGCTCCATAGCTCCATAGCACCAGAGCTCCATAGCTCCATAGCACCAGAGCTCCATACTTCCATAGCTCCAGGGCTCCATAGCTCCAGGGCTCCATACCTCCAGAGCTCCATAGCTCCATACTTCCAGAGCTCCATAGCTCCATACTTCCATAGCTCCATACTTCCATACCTCCATAGCTCCATACTTCCATAGCACCAGAGCTCCATACTTCCATAGCACCAGAGCTCCATACCTCCAGAGCTCCAGAGCTCCAGCCTGGGTGGCTGGTGGCTCCATAGCTCCATACTTCCATAGCTCTAAGTCAGAGAGTTGGCGAAAATTGCACTAAGTGCGAAAGCCCATTCATTTACAACGGCGTGTCCACAAGGCGGCGACATTTCCCCGTTACCGGTGGCTGCGCGGCGGGTGAGTGACAGAGCTTATCCGAGCGGCTGGAACTCTGCGCCGGCGTGGTCGAGCGTGAGGCCTCGGCCCTTTGGCTGCCTGGTACCTAAAACACTTCCATTGATCCAGCCACGGAGGGTGCTGGCTGGTGGCTCCATACCTCCATAGCTCCATAGCACCAGAGCTCCATAGCTCCATAGCACCAGAGCTCCATGGCTTCAGAGCTCCATAGCACCATAGCTCCATACCTCCAGAGCTCCAGGGCTCCAAAGCTCCATACCTCCAGAGCTCCATACCTCCAGAGCTCCATACCTCCAGAGCTCCATAGCTCCATAGCACCAGAGCTCCATAGCTCCATAGCACCAGAGCTCCATACTTCCATAGCTCCAGGGCTCCATAGCTCCAGGGCTCCATACCTCCAGAGCTCCATAGCTCCATACTTCCAGAGCTCCATAGCTCCATACTTCCATAGCTCCATACTTCCATACCTCCATAGCTCCATACTTCCATAGCACCAGAGCTCCATACTTCCATAGCACCAGAGCTCCATACCTCCAGAGCTCCAGAGCTCCAGCCTGGGTGGCTGGTGGCTCCATAGCTCCATACTTCCATAGCTCTAAGTCAGAGAGTTGGCGAAAATTGCACTAAGTGCGAAAGCCCATTCATTTACAACGGCGTGTCCACAAGGCGGCGACATTTCCCCGTTACCGGTGGCTGCGCGGCGGGTGAGTGACAGAGCTTATCCGAGCGGCTGGAACTCTGCGCCGGCGTGGTCGAGCGTGAGGCCTCGGCCCTTTGGCTGCCTGGTACCTAAAACACTTCCATTGATCCAGCCACGGAGGGTGCTGGCTGGTGGCTCCATACCTCCATAGCTCCATAGCACCAGAGCTCCATAGCTCCATAGCACCAGAGCTCCATGGCTTCAGAGCGCCATAGCACCATAGCTCCATACCTCCAGAGCTCCAGGGCTCCATAGCTCCATACCTCCAGAGCTCCATACCTCCAGAGCTCCATACCTCCAGAGCTCCATAGCACCAGAGCTCCATGGCTTCAGAGCTCCATAGCACCATAGCTCCATACCTCCAGAGCTCCAGGGCTCCATAGCTCCATACCTCCAGAGCTCCATACCTCCAGAGCTCCATACCTCCAGAGCTCCAGAGCTCCATAGCACCAGAGCTCCATGGCTTCAGAGCTCCATAGCACCATAGCTCCATACCTCCAGAGCTCCAGGGCTCCATAGCTCCATACCTCCAGAGCTCCAGAGCTCCATAGCACCAGAGCTCCATGGCTTCAGAGCTCCATAGCACCATAGCTCCATACCTCCAGAGCTCCAGGGCTCCATAGCTCCATACCTCCAGAGCTCCATACCTCCAGAGCTCCAGAGCTCCATAGCACCAGAGCTCCATGGCTTCAGAGCTCCATAGCACCATAGCTCCATACCTCCAGAGCTCCAGGGCTCCAAAGCTCCATACCTCCAGAGCTCCATACCTCCAGAGCTCCATACCTCCAGAGCTCCATAGCTCCATAGCACCAGAGCTCCATAGCTCCATAGCACCAGAGCTCCATAGCACCAGAGCTCCATAGCACCAGAGCTCCATAGCTCCATAGCACCAGAGCTCCATAGCTCCATAGCACCAGAGCTCCATAGCTCCATAGCACCAGAGCTCCATACTTCCAGAGCTCCATAGCTCCATAGCTCCATAGCACCAGAGCTCCATAGCTCCATAGCACCAGAGCTCCATAGCTCCATAGCACCAGAGCTCCATACTTCCATAGCTCCATAGCTCCATACCTCCAGAGCTCCATAGCTCCATAGCTCCATACCTCCAGAGCTCCATAGCTCCAGAGCTCCATAGCTCCATAGCACCAGAGCTCCATAGCTCCATAGCACCAGAGCTCCATACTTCCATAGCTCCAGGGCTCCATAGCTCCAGGGCTCCATAGCTCCATACCTCCAGAGCTCCATAGCTCCATACTTCCAGAGCTCCATAGCTCCATAGCACCAGAGCTCCATAGCTCCATAGCACCAGAGCTCCATAGCTCCATAGCACCAGAGCTCCATAGCTCCATAGCACCAGAGCTCCATAGCTCCATAGCTCCAGGGCTCCATACCTCCATAGCTCCAGGGCTCCATAGCTCCATAGCTCCAGGGCTCCATAGCTCCATAGCTCCATACCTCCAGAGCTCCATACCTCCAGAGCTCCATACCTCCATAGCACCAGAGCTCCATAGCTCCAGGGCTCCAGGGCTCCATAGCTCCATACCTCCAGAGCTCCATAGCTCCATACTTCCAGAGCTCCATAGCTCCATAGCTCCATACTTCCATAGCTCCATAGCTCCATACTTCCATAGCACCTGAGCTCCATACCTCCAGAGCTCCATAGCTCCAGCCTGGGTGGCTGGTGGCTCCATAGCTCCATACTTCCATAGCTCTAAGTCAGAGAGTTGGCGAAAATTGCACTAAGTGCGAAAGCCCATTCATTTACAACGGCGTGTCCGCCAGGCGGCGACATTTCCCCGTTACCGGTGGCTGCGCGGCGGGTGAGTGACAGAGCTTATCCGAGCGGCTGGAACTCTGCGCCGGCGTGGTCGAGCGTGAGGCCTCGGCCCTTTGGCTGCCTGGTACCTAAAACACTTCCATTGATCCAGCCACGGAGGGTGCTGGCTGGTGGCTCCATACCTCCATAGCTCCATAGCACCAGAGCTCCATAGCTCCATAGCACCAGAGCTCCATGGCTTCAGAGCTCCATAGCACCATAGCTCCATACCTCCAGAGCTCCAGGGCTCCATAGCTCCATACCTCCAGAGCTCCATACCTCCAGAGCTCCATACCTCCAGAGCTCCATAGCACCAGAGCTCCATGGCTTCAGAGCTCCATAGCACCATAGCTCCATACCTCCAGAGCTCCAGGGCTCCATAGCTCCATACCTCCAGAGCTCCATACCTCCAGAGCTCCATACCTCCAGAGCTCCATAGCACCAGAGCTCCATGGCTTCAGAGCTCCATAGCACCATAGCTCCATACCTCCAGAGCTCCAGGGCTCCATAGCTCCATACCTCCAGAGCTCCATACCTCCAGAGCTCCAGAGCTCCATAGCACCAGAGCTCCATGGCTTCAGAGCTCCATAGCTCCATACCTCCAGAGCTCCAGGGCTCCATAGCTCCATACCTCCAGAGCTCCATACCTCCAGAGCTCCAGAGCTCCATGGCTTCAGAGCTCCATAGCACCATAGCTCCATACCTCCAGAGCTCCAGGGCTCCATAGCTCCATACCTCCAGAGCTCCATACCTCCAGAGCTCCATACCTCCAGAGCTCCATAGCTCCATAGCACCAGAGCTCCATAGCTCCATAGCACCAGAGCTCCATAGCACCAGAGCTCCATAGCACCAGAGCTCCATAGCTCCATAGCACCAGAGCTCCATAGCTCCATAGCACCAGAGCTCCATACTTCCAGAGCTCCATAGCTCCATAGCTCCATAGCACCAGAGCTCCATAGCTCCATAGCACCAGAGCTCCATAGCTCCATAGCACCAGAGCTCCATACTTCCATAGCTCCATAGCTCCATACCTCCAGAGCTCCATAGCTCCATAGCTCCATACCTCCAGAGCTCCATAGCTCCAGAGCTCCATAGCTCCATAGCTCCATAGCACCAGAGCTCCATAGCTCCATAGCACCAGAGCTCCATACTTCCATAGCTCCAGGGCTCCATAGCTCCAGGGCTCCATACCTCCAGAGCTCCATAGCTCCATACTTCCAGAGCTCCATAGCTCCATACTTCCATAGCTCCATACTTCCATACCTCCATAGCTCCATACTTCCATAGCACCAGAGCTCCATACTTCCATAGCACCAGAGCTCCATACCTCCAGAGCTCCAGAGCTCCAGCCTGGGTGGCTGGTGGCTCCATAGCTCCATACTTCCATAGCTCTAAGTCAGAGAGTTGGCGAAAATTGCACTAAGTGCGAAAGCCCATTCATTTACAACGGCGTGTCCACAAGGCGGCGACATTTCCCCGTTACCGGTGGCTGCGCGGCGGGTGAGTGACAGAGCTTATCCGAGCGGCTGGAACTCTGCGCCGGCGTGGTCGAGCGTGAGGCCTCGGCCCTTTGGCTGCCTGGTACCTAAAACACTTCCATTGATCCAGCCACGGAGGGTGCTGGCTGGTGGCTCCATACCTCCATAGCTCCATAGCACCAGAGCTCCATAGCTCCATAGCACCAGAGCTCCATGGCTTCAGAGCTCCATAGCACCATAGCTCCATACCTCCAGAGCTCCAGGGCTCCAAAGCTCCATACCTCCAGAGCTCCATACCTCCAGAGCTCCATACCTCCAGAGCTCCATAGCTCCATAGCACCAGAGCTCCATAGCTCCATAGCACCAGAGCTCCATAGCACCATAGCTCCATAGCACCAGAGCTCCATAGCTCCATAGCACCAGAGCTCCATAGCTCCATAGCACCAGAGCTCCATAGCCCCATAGCACCAGAGCTCCATACTTCCAGAGCTCCATAGCTCCATAGCTCCATAGCACCAGAGCTCCATAGCTCCATAGCACCAGAGCTCCATAGCTCCATAGCACCAGAGCTCCATACTTCCATAGCTCCATAGCTCCATACCTCCAGAGCTCCATGGCTTCAGAGCTCCATAGCACCATAGCTCCATACCTCCAGAGCTCCAGGGCTCCATAGCTCCATACCTCCAGAGCTCCATACCTCCAGAGCTCCATACCTCCAGAGCTCCATAGCTCCATAGCACCAGAGCTCCATAGCTCCATAGCACCAGAGCTCCATAGCACCAGAGCTCCATAGCACCAGAGCTCCATAGCTCCATAGCACCAGAGCTCCATAGCTCCATAGCACCAGAGCTCCATACTTCCAGAGCTCCATAGCTCCATAGCTCCATAGCACCAGAGCTCCATAGCTCCATAGCACCAGAGCTCCATAGCTCCATAGCACCAGAGCTCCATACTTCCATAGCTCCATAGCTCCATACCTCCAGAGCTCCATAGCTCCATAGCTCCATACCTCCAGAGCTCCATAGCTCCAGAGCTCCATAGCTCCATAGCTCCATAGCACCAGAGCTCCATAGCTCCATAGCACCAGAGCTCCATACTTCCATAGCTCCAGGGCTCCATAGCTCCAGGGCTCCATACCTCCAGAGCTCCATAGCTCCATACTTCCAGAGCTCCATAGCTCCATACTTCCATAGCTCCATACTTCCATACCTCCATAGCTCCATACTTCCATAGCACCAGAGCTCCATACTTCCATAGCACCAGAGCTCCATACCTCCAGAGCTCCAGAGCTCCAGCCTGGGTGGCTGGTGGCTCCATAGCTCCATACTTCCATAGCTCTAAGTCAGAGAGTTGGCGAAAATTGCACTAAGTGCGAAAGCCCATTCATTTACAACGGCGTGTCC
The DNA here is from genome assembly GCF_054491065.1 of Syngnathus leptorhynchus. Classification (NCBI taxonomy): domain Eukaryota; kingdom Metazoa; phylum Chordata; class Actinopteri; order Syngnathiformes; family Syngnathidae; genus Syngnathus; species Syngnathus leptorhynchus. The sequence goes on from NW_028232021.1 coordinate 301,422, forward strand.
ACAAGGCGGCGACATTTCCCCGTTACCGGTGGCTGCGCGGCGGGTGAGTGACAGAGCTTATCCGAGCGGCTGGAACTCTGCGCCGGCGTGGTCGAGCGTGAGGCCTCGGCCCTTTGGCTGCCTGGTACCTAAAACACTTCCATTGATCCAGCCACGGAGGGTGCTGGCTGGTGGCTCCATACCTCCATAGCTCCATAGCACCAGAGCTCCATAGCTCCATAGCACCAGAGCTCCATGGCTTCAGAGCTCCATAGCACCATAGCTCCATACCTCCAGAGCTCCAGGGCTCCATAGCTCCATACCTCCAGAGCTCCATACCTCCAGAGCTCCATACCTCCAGAGCTCCATAGCACCAGAGCTCCATGGCTTCAGAGCTCCATAGCACCATAGCTCCATACCTCCAGAGCTCCAGGGCTCCATAGCTCCATACCTCCAGAGCTCCATACCTCCAGAGCTCCATACCTCCAGAGCTCCAGAGCTCCATAGCACCAGAGCTCCATGGCTTCAGAGCTCCATAGCACCATAGCTCCATACCTCCAGAGCTCCAGGGCTCCATAGCTCCATACCTCCAGAGCTCCATACCTCCAGAGCTCCAGAGCTCCATAGCACCAGAGCTCCATGGCTTCAGAGCTCCATAGCTCCATAGCTCCATACCTCCAGAGCTCCAGGGCTCCATAGCTCCATACCTCCAGAGCTCCATACCTCCAGAGCTCCAGAGCTCCATAGCACCAGAGCTCCATGGCTTCAGAGCTCCATAGCACCATAGCTCCATACCTCCAGAGTTCCATACCTCCAGAGCTCCATAGCTCCATAGCACCAGAGCTCCATAGCTCCATAGCACCAGAGCTCCATAGCACCAGAGCTCCATAGCACCAGAGCTCCATAGCTCCATAGCACCAGAGCTCCATAGCTCCATAGCACCAGAGCTCCATACTTCCAGAGCTCCATAGCTCCATAGCTCCATAGCACCAGAGCTCCATAGCTCCATAGCACCAGAGCTCCATAGCTCCATAGCACCAGAGCTCCATACTTCCATAGCTCCATAGCTCCATACCTCCATAGCTCCATAGCTCCATAGCTCCATACCTCCAGAGCTCCATAGCTCCAGAGCTCCATAGCTCCATAGCTCCATAGCACCAGAGCTCCATAGCTCCATAGCACCAGAGCTCCATACTTCCATAGCTCCAGGGCTCCATAGCTCCAGGGCTCCATACCTCCAGAGCTCCATAGCTCCATACTTCCAGAGCTCCATAGCTCCATACTTCCATAGCTCCATACTTCCATACCTCCATAGCTCCATACTTCCATAGCACCAGAGCTCCATACTTCCATAGCACCAGAGCTCCATACCTCCAGAGCTCCATAGCTCCTTAGCTCCATACCTCCAGAGCTCCATAGCTCCAGAGCTCCATAGCTCCATAGCTCCATAGCACCAGAGCTCCATAGCTCCATAGCACCAGAGCTCCATACTTCCATAGCTCCAGGGCTCCATAGCTCCAGGGCTCCATACCTCCAGAGCTCCATAGCTCCATACTTCCAGAGCTCCATAGCTCCATACTTCCATAGCTCCATACTTCCATACCTCCATAGCTCCATACTTCCATAGCACCAGAGCTCCATACTTCCATAGCACCAGAGCTCCATACCTCCAGAGCTCCAGAGCTCCAGCCTGGGTGGCTGGTGGCTCCATAGCTCCATACTTCCATAGCTCTAAGTCAGAGAGTTGGCGAAAATTGCACTAAGTGCGAAAGCCCATTCATTTACAACGGCGTGTCCACAAGGCGGCGACATTTCCCCGTTACCGGTGGCTGCGCGGCGGGTGAGTGACAGAGCTTATCCGAGCGGCTGGAACTCTGCGCCGGCGTGGTCGAGCGTGAGGCCTCGGCCCTTTGGCTGCCTGGTACCTAAAACACTTCCATTGATCCAGCCACGGAGGGTGCTGGCTGGTGGCTCCATACCTCCATAGCTCCATAGCACCAGAGCTCCATAGCTCCATAGCACCAGAGCTCCATGGCTTCAGAGCTCCATAGCACCATAGCTCCATACCTCCAGAGCTCCAGGGCTCCAAAGCTCCATACCTCCAGAGCTCCATACCTCCAGAGCTCCATACCTCCAGAGCTCCATAGCTCCATAGCACCAGAGCTCCATAGCTCCATAGCACCAGAGCTCCATAGCACCATAGCTCCATAGCACCAGAGCTCCATAGCTCCATAGCACCAGAGCTCCATAGCTCCATAGCACCAGAGCTCCATAGCTCCATAGCACCAGAGCTCCATACTTCCATAGCTCCATAGCTCCATAGCTCCATAGCACCAGAGCTCCATAGCTCCATAGCACCAGAGCTCCATAGCTCCATAGCACCAGAGCTCCATACTTCCATAGCTCCATAGCTCCATACCTCCAGAGCTCCATAGCTCCATACCTCCAGAGCTCCATAGCTCCAGAGCTCCATAGCTCCATAGCACCAGAGCTCCATAGCTCCATAGCACCAGAGCTCCATAGCTCCATAGCTCCAGGGCTCCATAGCTCCATAGCTCCAGGGCTCCATAGCTCCATAGCTCCAGGGCTCCATAGCTCCAGGGCTCCAGGGCTCCATAGCTCCATACCTCCAGAGCTCCATAGCTCCATACTTCCAGAGCTCCATAGCTCCATAGCTCCATACTTCCATAGCTCCATAGCTCCATACTTCCATAGCACCAGAGCTCCATACCTCCAGAGCTCCATAGCTCCAGCCTGGGTGGCTGGTGGCTCCATAGCTCCATACTTCCATAGCTCCAGTCAGAGAGTTGGCGAAAATTGCACTAAGTGCGAAAGCCCATTCATTTACAACGGCGTGTCCACAAGGCGGCGACATTTCCCCGTTACCGGTGGCTGCGCGGCGGGTGAGTGACAGAGCTTATCCGAGCGGCTGGAACTCTGCGCCGGCGTGGTCGAGCGTGAGGCCTCGGCCCTTTGGCTGCCTGGTACCTAAAACACTTCCATTGATCCAGCCACGGAGGGTGCTGGCTGGTGGCTCCATACCTCCATAGCTCCATAGCACCAGAGCTCCATAGCTCCATAGCACCAGAGCTCCATGGCTTCAGAGCTCCATAGCACCATAGCTCCATACCTCCAGAGCTCCAGGGCCATAGCTCCATACCTCCAGAGCTCCATACCTCCAGAGCTCCATACCTCCAGAGCTCCATAGCACCAGAGCTCCATGGCTTCAGAGCTCCATAGCACCATAGCTCCATACCTCCAGAGCTCCAGGGCTCCATAGCTCCATACCTCCAGAGCTCCATACCTCCAGAGCTCCATACCTCCAGAGCTCCATAGCACCAGAGCTCCATGGCTTCAGAGCTCCATAGCACCATAGCTCCATACCTCCAGAGCTCCAGGGCTCCATAGCTCCATACCTCCAGAGCTCCATACCTCCAGAGCTCCATACCTCCAGAGCTCCAGAGCTCCATAGCACCAGAGCTCCATGGCTTCAGAGCTCCATAGCACCATAGCTCCATACCTCCAGAGCTCCAGGGCTCCATAGCTCCATACCTCCAGAGCTCCATACCTCCAGAGCTCCAGAGCTCCATAGCACCAGAGCTCCATGGCTTCAGAGCTCCATAGCACCATAGCTCCATACCTCCAGAGCTCCAGGGCTCCATAGCTCCATACCTCCAGAGCTCCATACCTCCAGAGCTCCATACCTCCAGAGCTCCATAGCTCCATAGCACCAGAGCTCCATAGCTCCATAGCACCAGAGCTCCATAGCACCAGAGCTCCATAGCACCAGAGCTCCATAGCTCCATAGCACCAGAGCTCCATAGCTCCATAGCACCAGAGCTCCATAGCTCCATAGCACCAGAGCTCCATACTTCCAGAGCTCCATAGCTCCATAGCTCCATAGCACCAGAGCTCCATAGCTCCATAGCACCAGAGCTCCATGGCTTCAGAGCTCCATAGCACCATAGCTCCATACCTCCAGAGCTCCAGGGCTCCATAGCTCCATACCTCCAGAGCTCCATACCTCCAGAGCTCCATACCTCCAGAGCTCCATAGCACCAGAGCTCCATAGCTCCATAGCACCAGAGCTCCATAGAACCAGAGCTCCATAGCACCAGAGCTCCATAGCTCCATAGCACCAGAACTCCATAGCTCCATAGCACCAGAGCTCCATACTTCCAGAGCTCCATAGCTCCATAGCTCCATAGCACCAGAGCTCCATAGCTCCATAGCACCAGAGCTCCATAGCTCCATAGCACCAGAGCTCCATACTTCCATAGCTCCATAGCTCCATACCTCCAGAGCTCCATAGCTCCATAGCTCCATACCTCCAGAGCTCCATAGCTCCAGAGCTCCATAGCTCCATAGCTCCATAGCACCAGAGCTCCATAGCTCCATAGCACCAGAGCTCCATACTTCCATAGCTCCAGGGCTCCATAGCTCCAGGGCTCCATACCTCCAGAGCTCCATAGCTCCATACTTCCAGAGCTCCATAGCTCCATACTTCCATAGCTCCATACTTCCATACCTCCATAGCTCCATACTTCCATAGCACCAGAGCTCCATACTTCCATAGCACCAGAGCTCCATACCTCCAGAGCTCCAGAGCTCCAGCCTGGGTGGCTGGTGGCTCCATAGCTCCATACTTCCATAGCTCTAAGTCAGAGAGTTGGCGAAAATTGCACTAAGTGCGAAAGCCCATTCATTTACAACGGCGTGTCCACAAGGCGGCGACATTTCCCCGTTACCGGTGGCTGCGCGGCGGGTGAGTGACAGAGCTTATCCGAGCGGCTGGAACTCTGCGCCGGCGTGGTCGAGCGTGAGGCCTCGGCCCTTTGGCTGCCTGGTACCTAAAACACTTCCATTGATCCAGCCACGGAGGGTGCTGGCTGGTGGCTCCATACCTCCATAGCTCCATAGCACCAGAGCTCCATAGCTCCATAGCACCAGAGCTCCATGGCTTCAGAGCGCCATAGCACCATAGCTCCATACCTCCAGAGCTCCAGGGCTCCATAGCTCCATACCTCCAGAGCTCCATACCTCCAGAGCTCCATACCTCCAGAGCTCCATAGCACCAGAGCTCCATGGCTTCAGAGCTCCATAGCACCATAGCTCCATACCTCCAGAGCTCCAGGGCTCCATAGCTCCATACCTCCAGAGCTCCATACCTCCAGAGCTCCATACCTCCAGAGCTCCAGAGCTCCATAGCACCAGAGCTCCATGGCTTCAGAGCTCCATAGCACCATAGCTCCATACCTCCAGAGCTCCAGGGCTCCATAGCTCCATACCTCCAGAGCTCCAGAGCTCCATAGCACCAGAGCTCCATGGCTTCAGAGCTCCATAGCACCATAGCTCCATACCTCCAGAGCTCCAGGGCTCCATAGCTCCATACCTCCAGAGCTCCATACCTCCAGAGCTCCAGAGCTCCATAGCACCAGAGCTCCATGGCTTCAGAGCTCCATAGCACCATAGCTCCATACCTCCAGAGCTCCAGGGCTCCAAAGCTCCATACCTCCAGAGCTCCATACCTCCAGAGCTCCATACCTCCAGAGCTCCATAGCTCCATAGCACCAGAGCTCCATAGCTCCATAGCACCAGAGCTCCATAGCACCAGAGCTCCATAGCACCAGAGCTCCATAGCTCCATAGCACCAGAGCTCCATAGCTCCATAGCACCAGAGCTCCATAGCTCCATAGCACCAGAGCTCCATACTTCCAGAGCTCCATAGCTCCATAGCTCCATAGCACCAGAGCTCCATAGCTCCATAGCACCAGAGCTCCATAGCTCCATAGCACCAGAGCTCCATACTTCCATAGCTCCATAGCTCCATACCTCCAGAGCTCCATAGCTCCATAGCTCCATACCTCCAGAGCTCCATAGCTCCAGAGCTCCATAGCTCCATAGCACCAGAGCTCCATAGCTCCATAGCACCAGAGCTCCATACTTCCATAGCTCCAGGGCTCCATAGCTCCAGGGCTCCATAGCTCCATACCTCCAGAGCTCCATAGCTCCATACTTCCAGAGCTCCATAGCTCCATAGCACCAGAGCTCCATAGCTCCATAGCACCAGAGCTCCATAGCTCCATAGCACCAGAGCTCCATAGCTCCATAGCACCAGAGCTCCATAGCTCCATAGCTCCAGGGCTCCATACCTCCATAGCTCCAGGGCTCCATAGCTCCATAGCTCCAGGGCTCCATAGCTCCATAGCTCCATACCTCCAGAGCTCCATACCTCCAGAGCTCCATACCTCCATAGCACCAGAGCTCCATAGCTCCAGGGCTCCAGGGCTCCATAGCTCCATACCTCCAGAGCTCCATAGCTCCATACTTCCAGAGCTCCATAGCTCCATAGCTCCATACTTCCATAGCTCCATAGCTCCATACTTCCATAGCACCTGAGCTCCATACCTCCAGAGCTCCATAGCTCCAGCCTGGGTGGCTGGTGGCTCCATAGCTCCATACTTCCATAGCTCTAAGTCAGAGAGTTGGCGAAAATTGCACTAAGTGCGAAAGCCCATTCATTTACAACGGCGTGTCCGCCAGGCGGCGACATTTCCCCGTTACCGGTGGCTGCGCGGCGGGTGAGTGACAGAGCTTATCCGAGCGGCTGGAACTCTGCGCCGGCGTGGTCGAGCGTGAGGCCTCGGCCCTTTGGCTGCCTGGTACCTAAAACACTTCCATTGATCCAGCCACGGAGGGTGCTGGCTGGTGGCTCCATACCTCCATAGCTCCATAGCACCAGAGCTCCATAGCTCCATAGCACCAGAGCTCCATGGCTTCAGAGCTCCATAGCACCATAGCTCCATACCTCCAGAGCTCCAGGGCTCCATAGCTCCATACCTCCAGAGCTCCATACCTCCAGAGCTCCATACCTCCAGAGCTCCATAGCACCAGAGCTCCATGGCTTCAGAGCTCCATAGCACCATAGCTCCATACCTCCAGAGCTCCAGGGCTCCATAGCTCCATACCTCCAGAGCTCCATACCTCCAGAGCTCCATACCTCCAGAGCTCCATAGCACCAGAGCTCCATGGCTTCAGAGCTCCATAGCACCATAGCTCCATACCTCCAGAGCTCCAGGGCTCCATAGCTCCATACCTCCAGAGCTCCATACCTCCAGAGCTCCAGAGCTCCATAGCACCAGAGCTCCATGGCTTCAGAGCTCCATAGCTCCATACCTCCAGAGCTCCAGGGCTCCATAGCTCCATACCTCCAGAGCTCCATACCTCCAGAGCTCCAGAGCTCCATGGCTTCAGAGCTCCATAGCACCATAGCTCCATACCTCCAGAGCTCCAGGGCTCCATAGCTCCATACCTCCAGAGCTCCATACCTCCAGAGCTCCATACCTCCAGAGCTCCATAGCTCCATAGCACCAGAGCTCCATAGCTCCATAGCACCAGAGCTCCATAGCACCAGAGCTCCATAGCACCAGAGCTCCATAGCTCCATAGCACCAGAGCTCCATAGCTCCATAGCACCAGAGCTCCATACTTCCAGAGCTCCATAGCTCCATAGCTCCATAGCACCAGAGCTCCATAGCTCCATAGCACCAGAGCTCCATAGCTCCATAGCACCAGAGCTCCATACTTCCATAGCTCCATAGCTCCATACCTCCAGAGCTCCATAGCTCCATAGCTCCATACCTCCAGAGCTCCATAGCTCCAGAGCTCCATAGCTCCATAGCTCCATAGCACCAGAGCTCCATAGCTCCATAGCACCAGAGCTCCATACTTCCATAGCTCCAGGGCTCCATAGCTCCAGGGCTCCATACCTCCAGAGCTCCATAGCTCCATACTTCCAGAGCTCCATAGCTCCATACTTCCATAGCTCCATACTTCCATACCTCCATAGCTCCATACTTCCATAGCACCAGAGCTCCATACTTCCATAGCACCAGAGCTCCATACCTCCAGAGCTCCAGAGCTCCAGCCTGGGTGGCTGGTGGCTCCATAGCTCCATACTTCCATAGCTCTAAGTCAGAGAGTTGGCGAAAATTGCACTAAGTGCGAAAGCCCATTCATTTACAACGGCGTGTCCACAAGGCGGCGACATTTCCCCGTTACCGGTGGCTGCGCGGCGGGTGAGTGACAGAGCTTATCCGAGCGGCTGGAACTCTGCGCCGGCGTGGTCGAGCGTGAGGCCTCGGCCCTTTGGCTGCCTGGTACCTAAAACACTTCCATTGATCCAGCCACGGAGGGTGCTGGCTGGTGGCTCCATACCTCCATAGCTCCATAGCACCAGAGCTCCATAGCTCCATAGCACCAGAGCTCCATGGCTTCAGAGCTCCATAGCACCATAGCTCCATACCTCCAGAGCTCCAGGGCTCCAAAGCTCCATACCTCCAGAGCTCCATACCTCCAGAGCTCCATACCTCCAGAGCTCCATAGCTCCATAGCACCAGAGCTCCATAGCTCCATAGCACCAGAGCTCCATAGCACCATAGCTCCATAGCACCAGAGCTCCATAGCTCCATAGCACCAGAGCTCCATAGCTCCATAGCACCAGAGCTCCATAGCCCCATAGCACCAGAGCTCCATACTTCCAGAGCTCCATAGCTCCATAGCTCCATAGCACCAGAGCTCCATAGCTCCATAGCACCAGAGCTCCATAGCTCCATAGCACCAGAGCTCCATACTTCCATAGCTCCATAGCTCCATACCTCCAGAGCTCCATGGCTTCAGAGCTCCATAGCACCATAGCTCCATACCTCCAGAGCTCCAGGGCTCCATAGCTCCATACCTCCAGAGCTCCATACCTCCAGAGCTCCATACCTCCAGAGCTCCATAGCTCCATAGCACCAGAGCTCCATAGCTCCATAGCACCAGAGCTCCATAGCACCAGAGCTCCATAGCACCAGAGCTCCATAGCTCCATAGCACCAGAGCTCCATAGCTCCATAGCACCAGAGCTCCATACTTCCAGAGCTCCATAGCTCCATAGCTCCATAGCACCAGAGCTCCATAGCTCCATAGCACCAGAGCTCCATAGCTCCATAGCACCAGAGCTCCATACTTCCATAGCTCCATAGCTCCATACCTCCAGAGCTCCATAGCTCCATAGCTCCATACCTCCAGAGCTCCATAGCTCCAGAGCTCCATAGCTCCATAGCTCCATAGCACCAGAGCTCCATAGCTCCATAGCACCAGAGCTCCATACTTCCATAGCTCCAGGGCTCCATAGCTCCAGGGCTCCATACCTCCAGAGCTCCATAGCTCCATACTTCCAGAGCTCCATAGCTCCATACTTCCATAGCTCCATACTTCCATACCTCCATAGCTCCATACTTCCATAGCACCAGAGCTCCATACTTCCATAGCACCAGAGCTCCATACCTCCAGAGCTCCAGAGCTCCAGCCTGGGTGGCTGGTGGCTCCATAGCTCCATACTTCCATAGCTCTAAGTCAGAGAGTTGGCGAAAATTGCACTAAGTGCGAAAGCCCATTCATTTACAACGGCGTGTCCACAAGGCGGCGACATTTCCCCGTTACCGGTGGCTGCGCGGCGGGTGAGTGACAGAGCTTATCCGAGCGGCTGGAACTGCGCCGGCGTGGTCGAGCGTGAGGCCTCGGCCCTTTGGCTGCCTGGTACCTAAAACACTTCCATTGATCCAGCCACGGAGGGTGCTGGCTGGTGGCTCCATACCTCCATAGCTCCATAGCACCAGAGCTCCATAGCTCCATAGCACCAGAGCTCCATGGCTTCAGAGCTCCATAGCACCATAGCTCCATACCTCCAGAGCTCCAGGGCTCCATAGCTCCATACCTCCAGAGCTCCATACCTCCAGAGCTCCATACCTCCAGAGCTCCATAGCACCAGAGCTCCATGGCTTCAGAGCTCCATAGCACCATAGCTCCATACCTCCAGAGCTCCAGGGCTCCATAGCTCCATACCTCCAGAGCTCCATACCTCCAGAGCTCCATACCTCCAGAGCTCCAGAGCTCCATAGCACCAGAGCTCCATGGCTTCAGAGCTCCATAGCACCATAGCTCCATACCTCCAGAGCTCCAGGGCTCCATAGCTCCATACCTCCAGAGCTCCATACCTCCAGAGCTCCAGAGCTCCATAGCACCAGAGCTCCATGGCTTCAGAGCTCCATAGCTCCATAGCTCCATACCTCCAGAGCTCCAGGGCTCCATAGCTCCATACCTCCAGAGCTCCATACCTCCAGAGCTCCAGAGCTCCATAGCACCAGAGCTCCATGGCTTCAGAGCTCCATAGCACCATAGCTCCATACCTCCAGAGTTCCATACCTCCAGAGCTCCATAGCTCCATAGCACCAGAGCTCCATAGCTCCATAGCACCAGAGCTCCATAGCACCAGAGCTCCATAGCACCAGAGCTCCATAGCTCCATAGCACCAGAGCTCCATAGCTCCATAGCACCAGAGCTCCATACTTCCAGAGCTCCATAGCTCCATAGCTCCATAGCACCAGAGCTCCATAGCTCCATAGCACCAGAGCTCCATAGCTCCATAGCACCAGAGCTCCATACTTCCATAGCTCCATAGCTCCATACCTCCATAGCTCCATAGCTCCATAGCTCCATACCTCCAGAGCTCCATAGCTCCAGAGCTCCATAGCTCCATAGCTCCATAGCACCAGAGCTCCATAGCTCCATAGCACCAGAGCTCCATACTTCCATAGCTCCAGGGCTCCATAGCTCCAGGGCTCCATACCTCCAGAGCTCCATAGCTCCATACTTCCAGAGCTCCATAGCTCCATACTTCCATAGCTCCATACTTCCATACCTCCATAGCTCCATACTTCCATAGCACCAGAGCTCCATACTTCCATAGCACCAGAGCTCCATACCTCCAGAGCTCCAGAGCTCCAGCCTGGGTGGCTGGTGGCTCCATAGCTCCATACTTCCATAGCTCTAAGTCAGAGAGTTGGCGAAAATTGCACTAAGTGCGAAAGCCCATTCATTTACAACGGCGTGTCCACAAGGCGGCGACATTTCCCCGTTACCGGTGGCTGCGCGGCGGGTGAGTGACAGAGCTTATCCGAGCGGCTGGAACTCTGCGCCGGCGTGGTCGAGCGTGAGGCCTCGGCCCTTTGGCTGCCTGGTACCTAAAACACTTCCATTGATCCAGCCACGGAGGGTGCTGGCTGGTGGCTCCATACCTCCATAGCTCCATAGCACCAGAGCTCCATAGCTCCATAGCACCAGAGCTCCATGGCTTCAGAGCTCCATAGCACCATAGCTCCATACCTCCAGAGCTCCAGGGCTCCATAGCTCCATACCTCCAGAGCTCCATACCTCCAGAGCTCCATAGCACCAGAGCTCCATGGCTTCAGAGCTCCATAGCACCATAGCTCCATACCTCCAGAGCTCCAGGGCTCCATAGCTCCATACCTCCAGAGCTCCATACCTCCAGAGCTCCATACCTCCAGAGCTCCATAGCACCAGAGCTCCATGGCTTCAGAGCTCCATAGCACCATAGCTCCATACCTCCAGAGCTCCAGGGCTCCATAGCTCCATACCTCCAGAGCTCCATACCTCCAGAGCTCCATACCTCCAGAGCTCCAGAGCTCCATAGCACCAGAGCTCCATGGCTTCAGAGCTCCATAGCTCCATACCTCCAGAGCTCCAGGGCTCCATAGCTCCATACCTCCAGAGCTCCATACCTCCAGAGCTCCAGAGCTCCATAGCACCAGAGCTCCATGGCTTCAGAGCTCCATAGCACCATAGCTCCATACCTCCAGAGCTCCAGGGCTCCATAGCTCCATACCTCCAGAGCTCCATACCTCCAGAGCTCCATACCTCCAGAGCTCCATAGCTCCATAGCACCAGAGCTCCATAGCTCCATAGCACCAGAGCTCCATAGCACCAGAGCTCCATAGCACCAGAGCTCCATAGTTCCATAGCACCAGAGCTCCATAGCTCCATAGCACCAGAGCTCCATACTTCCAGAGCTCCATAGCTCCATAGCTCCATAGCACCAGAGCTCCATAGCTCCATAGCACCAGAGCTCCATAGCTCCATAGCACCAGAGCTCCATACTTCCATAGCTCCATAGCTCCATACCTCCAGAGCTCCATAGCTCCATAGCTCCATACCTCCAGAGCTCCATAGCTCCAGAGCTCCATAGCTCCATAGCTCCATAGCACCAGAGCTCCATAGCTCCATAGCACCAGAGCTCCATACTTCCATAGCTCCAGGGCTCCATAGCTCCAGGGCTCCATACCTCCAGAGCTCCATAGCTCCATACTTCCAGAGCTCCATAGCTCCATACTTCCATAGCTCCATACTTCCATACCTCCATAGCTCCATACTTCCATAGCACCAGAGCTCCATACTTCCCTAGCACCAGAGCTCCATACCTCCAGAGCTCCAGCCTGGGTGGCTGGTGGCTCCATAGCTCCATACTTCCATAGCTCTAAGTCAGAGAGTTGGCGAAAATTGCACTAAGTGCGAAAGCCCATTCATTTACAACGGCGTGTCCACAAGGCGGCGACATTTCCCCGTTACCGGTGGCTGCGCGGCGGGTGAGTGACAGAGCTTATCCGAGCGGCTGGAACTCTGCGCCGGCGTGGTCGAGCGTGAGGCCTCGGCCCTTTGGCTGCCTGGTACCTAAAACACTTCCATTGATCCAGCCACGGAGGGTGCTGGCTGGTGGCTCCATACCTCCATAGCTCCATAGCACCAGAGCTCCATAGCTCCATAGCACCAGAGCTCCATGGCTTCAGAGCTCCATAGCACCATAGCTCCATACCTCCAGAGCTCCAGGGCTCCATAGCTCCATACCTCCAGAGCTCCATACCTCCAGAGCTCCATACCTCCAGAGCTCCATAGCACCAGAGCTCCATGGCTTCAGAGCTCCATAGCACCATAGCTCCATACCTCCAGAGCTCCAGGGCTCCATAGCTCCATACCTCCAGAGCTCCATACCTCCAGAGCTCCATACCTCCAGAGCTCCAGAGCTCCATAGCACCAGAGCTCCATGGCTTCAGAGCTCCATAGCACCATAGCTCCATACCTCCAGAGCTCCAGGGCTCCATAGCTCCATACCTCCAGAGCTCCATACCTCCAGAGCTCCAGAGCTCCATAGCACCAGAGCTCCATGGCTTCAGAGCTCCATAGCACCATAGCTCCATACCTCCAGAGCTCCAGGGCTCCATAGCTCCATACCTCCAGAGCTCCATACCTCCAGAGCTCCAGAGCTCCATAGCACCAGAGCTCCATGGCTTCAGAGCTCCATAGCACCATAGCTCCATACCTCCAGAGCTCCAGGGCTCCAAAGCTCCATACCTCCAGAGCTCCATACCTCCAGAGCTCCATACCTCCAGAGCTCCATAGCTCCATAGCACCAGAGCTCCATAGCTCCATAGCACCAGAGCTCCATAGCACCAGAGCTCCATAGCACCAGAGCTCCATAGCTCCATAGCTCCATAGCACCAGAGCTCCATAGCTCCATAGCACCAGAGCTCCATAGCTCCATAGCACCAGAGCTCCATACTTCCAGAGCTCCATAGCTCCATAGCTCCATAGCACCAGAGCTCCATAGCTCCATAGCACCAGAGCTCCATAGCTCCATAGCACCAGAGCTCCATACTTCCATAGCTCCATAGCTCCATACCTCCAGAGCTCCATAGCTCCATAGCTCCATACCTCCAGAGCTCCATAGCTCCAGAGCTCCATAGCTCCATAGCACCAGAGCTCCATAGCTCCATAGCACCAGAGCTCCATACTTCCATAGCTCCAGGGCTCCATAGCTCCAGGGCTCCATAGCTCCATACCTCCAGAGCTCCATAGCTCCATACTCCCAGAGCTCCATAGCTCCATAGCACCAGAGCTCCATAGCTCCATAGCACCAGAGCTCCATAGCTCCATAGCACCAGAGCTCCATAGCTCCATAGCACTAGAGCTCCATAGCTCCATAGCTCCAGGGCTCCATAGCTCCATAGCTCCAGGGCTCCATAGCTCCATAGCTCCATAGCTCCATAGCTCCATAGCTCCACACCTCCAGAGCTCCATACCTCCAGAGCTCCATACCTCCATAGCACCAGAGCTCCATAGCTCCAGGGCTCCAGGGCTCCATAGCTCCATACCTCCAGAGCTCCATAGCTCCATACTTCCAGAGCTCCATAGCTCCATAGCTCCATACTTCCATAGCTCCATAGCTCCATACTTCCATAGCACCTGAGCTCCATACCTCCAGAGCTCCATAGCTCCAGCCTGGGTGGCTGGTGGCTCCATAGCTCCATACTTCCATAGCTCTAAGTCAGAGAGTTGGCGAAAATTGCACTAAGTGCGAAAGCCCATTCATTTACAACGGCGTGTCCGCCAGGCGGCGACATTTCCCCGTTACCGGTGGCTGCGCGGCGGGTGAGTGACAGAGCTTATCCGAGCGGCTGGAACTCTGCGCCGGCATGGTCGAGCGTGAGGCCTCGGCCCTTTGGCTGCCTGGTACCTAAAACACTTCCATTGATCCAGCCACGGAGGGTGCTGGCTGGTGGCTCCATACCTCCATAGCTCCATAGCACCAGAGCTCCATAGCTCCATAGCACCAGAGCTCCATGGCTTCAGAGCTCCATAGCACCATAGCTCCATACCTCCAGAGCTCCAGGGCTCCATAGCTCCATACCTCCAGAACTCCATACCTCCAGAGCTCCATACCTCCAGAGCTCCATAGCACCAGAGCTCCATGGCTTCAGAGCTCCATAGCACCATAGCTCCATACCTCCAGAGCTCCAGGGCTCCATAGCTCCATACCTCCAGAGCTCCATACCTCCAGAGCTCCATACCTCCAGAGCTCCATAGCACCAGAGCTCCATGGCTTCAGAGCTCCATAGCACCATAGCTCCATACCTCCAGAGCTCCAGGGCTCCATAGCTCCATACCTCCAGAGCTCCATACCTCCAGAGCTCCATACCTCCAGAGCTCCAGAGCTCCATAGCACCAGAGCTCCATGGCTTCAGAGCTCCATAGCTCCATACCTCCAGAGCTCCAGGGCTCCATAGCTCCATACCTCCAGAGCTCCATACCTCCAGAGCTCCAGAGCTCCATAGCACCAGAGCTCCATGGCTTCAGAGCTCCATAGCACCATAGCTCCATACCTCCAGAGCTCCAGGGCTCCATAGCTCCATACCTCCAGAGCTCCATACCTCCAGAGCTCCATACCTCCAGAGCTCCATAGCTCCATAGCACCAGAGCTCCATAGCTCCATAGCACCAGAGCTCCATAGCACCAGAGCTCCATAGCACCAGAGCTCCATAGCTCCATAGCACCAGAGCTCCATAGCTCCATAGCACCAGAGCTCCATAGCTCCATAGCACCAGAGCTCCATACTTCCAGAGCTCCATAGCTCCATAGCTCCATAGCACCAGAGCTCCATAGCTCCATAGCACCAGAGCTCCATAGCTCCATAGCACCAGAGCTCCATACTTCCATAGCTCCATAGCTCCATACCTCCAGAGCTCCATAGCTCCATAGCTGCATACCTCCAGAGCTCCATAGCTCCAGAGCTCCATAGCTCCATAGCTCCATAGCACCAGAGCTCCATAGCTCCATAGCACCAGAGCTCCATACTTCCATAGCTCCAGGGCTCCATAGCTCCAGGGCTCCATACCTCCAGAGCTCCATAGCTCCATACTTCCAGAGCTCCATAGCTCCATACTTCCATAGCTCCATACTTCCATACCTCCATAGCTCCATACTTCCATAGCACCAGAGCTCCATACTTCCATAGCACCAGAGCTCCATACCTCCAGAGCTCCAGAGCTCCAGCCTGGGTGGCTGGTGGCTCCATAGCTCCATACTTCCATAGCTCTAAGTCAGAGAGTTGGCGAAAATTGCACTAAGTGCGAAAGCCCATTCATTTACAACGGCGTGTCCACAAGGCGGCGACATTTCCCCGTTACCGGTGGCTGCGCGGCGGGTGAGTGACAGAGCTTATCCGAGCGGCTGGAACTCTGCGCCGGCGTGGTCGAGCGTGAGGCCTCGGCCCTTTGGCTGCCTGGTACCTAAAACACTTCCATTGATCCAGCCACGGAGGGTGCTGGCTGGTGGCTCCATACCTCCATAGCTCCATAGCACCAGAGCTCCATAGCTCCATAGCACCAGAGCTCCATGGCTTCAGAGCTCCATAGCACCATAGCTCCATACCTCCAGAGCTCCAGGGCTCCATAGCTCCATACCTCCAGAGCTCCATACCTCCAGAGCTCCATACCTCCAGAGCTCCATAGCACCAGAGCTCCATGGCTTCAGAGCTCCATAGCACCATAGCTCCATACCTCCAGAGCTCCAGGGCTCCATAGCTCCATACCTCCAGAGCTCCATACCTCCAGAGCTCCATACCTCCAGAGCTCCATAGCACCAGAGCTCCATGGCTTCAGAGCTCCATAGCACCATAGCTCCATACCTCCAGAGCTCCAGGGCTCCATAGCTCCATACCTCCAGAGCTCCATACCTCCAGAGCTCCAGAGCTCCATAGCACCAGAGCTCCATGGCTTCAGAGCTCCATAGCTCCATACCTCCAGAGCTCCAGGGCTCCATAGCTCCATACCTCCAGAGCTCCATACCTCCAGAGCTCCAGAGCTCCATGGCTTCAGAGCTCCATAGCACCATAGCTCCATACCTCCAGAGCTCCAGGGCTCCATAGCTCCATACCTCCAGAGCTCCATACCTCCAGAGCTCCATACCTCCAGAGCTCCATAGCTCCATAGCACCAGAGCTCCATAGCTCCATAGCACCAGAGCTCCATAGCACCAGAGCTCCATAGCACCAGAGCTCCATAGCTCCATAGCACCAGAGCTCCATAGCTCCATAGCACCAGAGCTCCATACTTCCAGAGCTCCATAGCTCCATAGCTCCATAGCACCAGAGCTCCATAGCTCCATAGCACCAGAGCTCCATAGCTCCATAGCACCAGAGCTCCATACTTCCATAGCTCCATAGCTCCATACCTCCAGAGCTCCATAGCTCCATAGCTCCATACCTCCAGAGCTCCATAGCTCCAGAGCTCCATAGCTCCATAGCTCCATAGCACCAGAGCTCCATAGCTCCATAGCACCAGAGCTCCATACTTCCATAGCTCCAGGGCTCCATAGCTCCAGGGCTCCATACCTCCAGAGCTCCATAGCTCCATACTTCCAGAGCTCCATAGCTCCATACTTCCATAGCTCCATACTTCCATACCTCCATAGCTCCATACTTCCATAGCACCAGAGCTCCATACTTCCATAGCACCAGAGCTCCATACCTCCAGAGCTCCAGAGCTCCAGCCTGGGTGGCTGGTGGCTCCATAGCTCCATACTTCCATAGCTCTAAGTCAGAGAGTTGGCGAAAATTGCACTAAGTGCGAAAGCCCATTCATTTACAACGGCGTGTCCACAAGGCGGCGACATTTCCCCGTTACCGGTGGCTGCGCGGCGGGTGAGTGACAGAGCTTATCCGAGCGGCTGGAACTCTGCGCCGGCGTGGTCGAGCGTGAGGCCTCGGCCCTTTGGCTGCCTGGTACCTAAAACACTTCCATTGATCCAGCCACGGAGGGTGCTGGCTGGTGGCTCCATACCTCCATAGCTCCATAGCACCAGAGCTCCATAGCTCCATAGCACCAGAGCTCCATGGCTTCAGAGCTCCATAGCACCATAGCTCCATACCTCCAGAGCTCCAGGGCTCCAAAGCTCCATACCTCCAGAGCTCCATACCTCCAGAGCTCCATACCTCCAGAGCTCCATAGCTCCATAGCACCAGAGCTCCATAGCTCCATAGCACCAGAGCTCCATAGCACCATAGCTCCATAGCACCAGAGCTCCATAGCTCCATAGCACCAGAGCTCCATAGCTCCATAGCACCAGAGCTCCATAGCCCCATAGCACCAGAGCTCCATACTTCCAGAGCTCCATAGCTCCATAGCTCCATAGCACCAGAGCTCCATAGCTCCATAGCACCAGAGCTCCATAGCTCCATAGCACCAGAGCTCCATACTTCCATAGCTCCATAGCTCCATACCTCCAGAGCTCCATGGCTTCAGAGCTCCATAGCACCATAGCTCCATACCTCCAGAGCTCCAGGGCTCCATAGCTCCATACCTCCAGAGCTCCATACCTCCAGAGCTCCATACCTCCAGAGCTCCATAGCTCCATAGCACCAGAGCTCCATAGCTCCATAGCACCAGAGCTCCATAGCACCAGAGCTCCATAGCACCAGAGCTCCATAGCTCCATAGCACCAGAGCTCCATAGCTCCATAGCACCAGAGCTCCATACTTCCAGAGCTCCATAGCTCCATAGCTCCATAGCACCAGAGCTCCATAGCTCCATAGCACCAGAGCTCCATAGCTCCATAGCACCAGAGCTCCATACTTCCATAGCTCCATAGCTCCATACCTCCAGAGCTCCATAGCTCCATAGCTCCATACCTCCAGAGCTCCATAGCTCCAGAGCTCCATAGCTCCATAGCTCCATAGCACCAGAGCTCCATAGCTCCATAGCACCAGAGCTCCATACTTCCATAGCTCCAGGGCTCCATAGCTCCAGGGCTCCATACCTCCAGAGCTCCATAGCTCCATACTTCCAGAGCTCCATAGCTCCATACTTCCATAGCTCCATACTTCCATACCTCCATAGCTCCATACTTCCATAGCACCAGAGCTCCATACTTCCATAGCACCAGAGCTCCATACCTCCAGAGCTCCAGAGCTCCAGCCTGGGTGGCTGGTGGCTCCATAGCTCCATACTTCCATAGCTCTAAGTCAGAGAGTTGGCGAAAATTGCACTAAGTGCGAAAGCCCATTCATTTACAACGGCGTGTCCACAAGGCGGCGACATTTCCCCGTTACCGGTGGCTGCGCGGCGGGTGAGTGACAGAGCTTATCCGAGCGGCTGGAACTCTGCGCCGGCGTGGTCGAGCGTGAGGCCTCGGCCCTTTGGCTGCCTGGTACCTAAAACACTTCCATTGATCCAGCCACGGAGGGTGCTGGCTGGTGGCTCCATACCTCCATAGCTCCATAGCACCAGAGCTCCATAGCTCCATAGCACCAGAGCTCCATGGCTTCAGAGCTCCATAGCACCATAGCTCCATACCTCCAGAGCTCCAGGGCTCCATAGCTCCATACCTCCAGAGCTCCATACCTCCAGAGCTCCATACCTCCAGAGCTCCATAGCACCAGAGCTCCATGGCTTCAGAGCTCCATAGCACCATAGCTCCATACCTCCAGAGCTCCAGGGCTCCATAGCTCCATACCTCCAGAGCTCCATACCTCCAGAGCTCCATACCTCCAGAGCTCCAGAGCTCCATAGCACCAGAGCTCCATGGCTTCAGAGCTCCATAGCACCATAGCTCCATACCTCCAGAGCTCCAGGGCTCCATAGCTCCATACCTCCAGAGCTCCATACCTCCAGAGCTCCAGAGCTCCATAGCACCAGAGCTCCATGGCTTCAGAGCTCCATAGCTCCATAGCTCCATACCTCCAGAGCTCCAGGGCTCCATAGCTCCATACCTCCAGAGCTCCATACCTCCAGAGCTCCAGAGCTCCATAGCACCAGAGCTCCATGGCTTCAGAGCTCCATAGCACCATAGCTCCATACCTCCAGAGTTCCATACCTCCAGAGCTCCATAGCTCCATAGCACCAGAGCTCCATAGCTCCATAGCACCAGAGCTCCATAGCACCAGAGCTCCATAGCACCAGAGCTCCATAGCTCCATAGCACCAGAGCTCCATAGCTCCATAGCACCAGAGCTCCATACTTCCAGAGCTCCATAGCTCCATAGCTCCATAGCACCAGAGCTCCATAGCTCCATAGCACCAGAGCTCCATAGCTCCATAGCACCAGAGCTCCATACTTCCATAGCTCCATAGCTCCATACCTCCATAGCTCCATAGCTCCATAGCTCCATACCTCCAGAGCTCCATAGCTCCAGAGCTCCATAGCTCCATAGCTCCATAGCACCAGAGCTCCATAGCTCCATAGCACCAGAGCTCCATACTTCCATAGCTCCAGGGCTCCATAGCTCCAGGGCTCCATACCTCCAGAGCTCCATAGCTCCATACTTCCAGAGCTCCATAGCTCCATACTTCCATAGCTCCATACTTCCATACCTCCATAGCTCCATACTTCCATAGCACCAGAGCTCCATACTTCCATAGCACCAGAGCTCCATACCTCCAGAGCTCCAGAGCTCCAGCCTGGGTGGCTGGTGGCTCCATAGCTCCATACTTCCATAGCTCTAAGTCAGAGAGTTGGCGAAAATTGCACTAAGTGCGAAAGCCCATTCATTTACAACGGCGTGTCCACAAGGCGGCGACATTTCCCCGTTACCGGTGGCTGCGCGGCGGGTGAGTGACAGAGCTTATCCGAGCGGCTGGAACTCTGCGCCGGCGTGGTCGAGCGTGAGGCCTCGGCCCTTTGGCTGCCTGGTACCTAAAACACTTCCATTGATCCAGCCACGGAGGGTGCTGGCTGGTGGCTCCATACCTCCATAGCTCCATAGCACCAGAGCTCCATAGCTCCATAGCACCAGAGCTCCATGGCTTCAGAGCTCCATAGCACCATAGCTCCATACCTCCAGAGCTCCAGGGCTCCATAGCTCCATACCTCCAGAGCTCCATACCTCCAGAGCTCCATACCTCCAGAGCTCCATAGCACCAGAGCTCCATGGCTTCAGAGCTCCATAGCACCATAGCTCCATACCTCCAGAGCTCCAGGGCTCCATAGCTCCATACCTCCAGAGCTCCATACCTCCAGAGCTCCATACCTCCAGAGCTCCATAGCACCAGAGCTCCATGGCTTCAGAGCTCCATAGCACCATAGCTCCATACCTCCAGAGCTCCAGGGCTCCATAGCTCCATACCTCCAGAGCTCCATACCTCCAGAGCTCCATACCTCCAGAGCTCCAGAGCTCCATAGCACCAGAGCTCCATGGCTTCAGAGCTCCATAGCTCCATACCTCCAGAGCTCCAGGGCTCCATAGCTCCATACCTCCAGAGCTCCATACCTCCAGAGCTCCAGAGCTCCATAGCACCAGAGCTCCATGGCTTCAGAGCTCCATAGCACCATAGCTCCATACCTCCAGAGCTCCAGGGCTCCATAGCTCCATACCTCCAGAGCTCCATACCTCCAGAGCTCCATACCTCCAGAGCTCCATAGCTCCATAGCACCAGAGCTCCATAGCTCCATAGCACCAGAGCTCCATAGCACCAGAGCTCCATAGCACCAGAGCTCCATAGTTCCATAGCACCAGAGCTCCATAGCTCCATAGCACCAGAGCTCCATACTTCCAGAGCTCCATAGCTCCATAGCTCCATAGCACCAGAGCTCCATAGCTCCATAGCACCAGAGCTCCATAGCTCCATAGCACCAGAGCTCCATACTTCCATAGCTCCATAGCTCCATACCTCCAGAGCTCCATAGCTCCATAGCTCCATACCTCCAGAGCTCCATAGCTCCAGAGCTCCATAGCTCCATAGCTCCATAGCACCAGAGCTCCATAGCTCCATAGCACCAGAGCTCCATACTTCCATAGCTCCAGGGCTCCATAGCTCCAGGGCTCCATACCTCCAGAGCTCCATAGCTCCATACTTCCAGAGCTCCATAGCTCCATACTTCCATAGCTCCATACTTCCATACCTCCATAGCTCCATACTTCCATAGCACCAGAGCTCCATACTTCCATAGCACCAGAGCTCCATACCTCCAGAGCTCCAGAGCTCCAGCCTGGGTGGCTGGTGGCTCCATAGCTCCATACTTCCATAGCTCTAAGTCAGAGAGTTGGCGAAAATTGCACTAAGTGCGAAAGCCCATTCATTTACAACGGCGTGTCCACAAGGCGGCGACATTTCCCCGTTACCGGTGGCTGCGCGGCGGGTGAGTGACAGAGCTTATCCGAGCGGCTGGAACTCTGCGCCGGCGTGGTCGAGCGTGAGGCCTCGGCCCTTTGGCTGCCTGGTACCTAAAACACTTCCATTGATCCAGCCACGGAGGGTGCTGGCTGGTGGCTCCATACCTCCATAGCTCCATAGCACCAGAGCTCCATAGCTCCATAGCACCAGAGCTCCATGGCTTCAGAGCTCCATAGCACCATAGCTCCATACCTCCAGAGCTCCAGGGCTCCATAGCTCCATACCTCCAGAGCTCCATACCTCCAGAGCTCCATACCTCCAGAGCTCCATAGCACCAGAGCTCCATGGCTTCAGAGCTCCATAGCACCATAGCTCCATACCTCCAGAGCTCCAGGGCTCCATAGCTCCATACCTCCAGAGCTCCATACCTCCAGAGCTCCATAGCACCAGAGCTCCATGGCTTCAGAGCTCCATAGCACCATAGCTCCATACCTCCAGAGCTCCAGGGCTCCATAGCTCCATACCTCCAGAGCTCCATACCTCCAGAGCTCCATAGCACCAGAGCTCCATGGCTTCAGAGCTCCATAGCACCATAGCTCCATACCTCCAGAGCTCCAGGGCTCCATAGCTCCATAGCTCCATACCTCCAGAGCTCCATACCTCCAGAGCTCCATACCTCCAGAGCTCCAGAGCTCCATAGCACCAGAGCTCCATGGCTTCAGAGCTCCATAGCACCATAGCTCCATACCTCCAGAGCTCCAGGGCTCCATAGCTCCATACCTCCAGATCTCCATACCTCCAGAGCTCCAGAGCTCCATAGCACCAGAGCTCCATGGCTTCAGAGCTCCATAGCACCATAGCTCCATACCTCCAGAGCTCCAGGGCTCCATAGCTCCATACCTCCAGAGCTCCATACCTCCAGAGCTCCATACCTCCAGAGCTCCATAGCTCCATAGCACCAGAGCTCCATAGCTCCATAGCACCAGAGCTCCATAGCACCAGAGCTCCATAGCACCAGAGCTCCATAGCTCCATAGCACCAGAGCTCCATAGCTCCATAGCACCAGAGCTCCATAGCTCCATAGCACCAGAGCTCCATACTTCCAGAGCTCCATAGCTCCATAGCTCCATAGCACCAGAGCTCCATAGCTCCATAGCACCAGAGCTCCATGGCTTCAGAGCTCCATAGCACCATAGCTCCATACCTCCAGAGCTCCAGGGCTCCATAGCTCCATACCTCCAGAGCTCCATACCTCCAGAGCTCCATTCCTCCAGAGCTCCATAGCACCAGAGCTCCATAGCTCCATAGCACCAGAGCTCCATAGCACCAGAGCTCCATAGCACCAGAGCTCCATAGCTCCATAGCACCAGAGCTCCATAGCTCCATAGCACCAGAGCTCCATACTTCCAGAGCTCCATAGCTCCATAGCTCCATAGCACCAGAGCTCCATAGCTCCATAGCACCAGAGCTCCATAGCTCCATAGCACCAGAGCTCCATACTTCCATAGCTCCATAGCTCCATACCTCCAGAGCTCCATAGCTCCATAGCTCCATACCTCCAGAGCTCCATAGCTCCAGAGCTCCATAGCTCCATAGCTCCATAGCACCAGAGCTCCATAGCTCCATAGCACCAGAGCTCCATACTTCCATAGCTCCAGGGCTCCATAGCTCCAGGGCTCCATACCTCCAGAGCTCCATAGCTCCATACTTCCAGAGCTCCATAGCTCCATACTTCCATAGCTCCATACTTCCATACCTCCATAGCTCCATACTTCCATAGCACCAGAGCTCCATACTTCCATAGCACCAGAGCTCCATACCTCCAGAGCTCCAGAGCTCCAGCCTGGGTGGCTGGTGGCTCCATAGCTCCATACTTCCATAGCTCTAAGTCAGAGAGTTGGCGAAAATTGCACTAAGTGCGAAAGCCCATTCATTTACAACGGCGTGTCCACAAGGCGGCGACATTTCCCCGTTACCGGTGGCTGCGCGGCGGGTGAGTGACAGAGCTTATCCGAGCGGCTGGAACTCTGCGCCGGCGTGGTCGAGCGTGAGGCCTCGGCCCTTTGGCTGCCTGGTACCTAAAACACTTCCATTGATCCAGCCACGGAGGGTGCTGGCTGGTGGCTCCATACCTCCATAGCTCCATAGCACCAGAGCTCCATAGCTCCATAGCACCAGAGCTCCATGGCTTCAGAGCTCCATAGCACCAGAGCTCCATGGCTTCAGAGCTCCAGGGCTCCATAGCTCCATACCTCCAGAGCTCCATACCTCCAGAGCTCCATACCTCCAGAGCTCCATAGCACCAGAGCTCCATGGCTTCAGAGCTCCATAGCACCATAGCTCCATACCTCCAGAGCTCCAGGGCTCCATAGCTCCATACCTCCAGAGCTCCATACCTCCAGAGCTCCATACCTCCAGAGCTCCATAGCACCAGAGCTCCATGGCTTCAGAGCTCCATAGCACCATAGCTCCATACCTCCAGAGCTCCAGGGCTCCATAGCTCCATACCTCCAGAGCTCCATACCTCCAGAGCTCCATACCTCCAGAGCTCCAGAGCTCCATAGCACCAGAGCTCCATGGCTTCAGAGCTCCATAGCACCATAGCTCCATACCTCCAGAGCTCCAGGGCTCCATAGCTCCATACCTCCAGAGCTCCATACCTCCAGAGCTCCAGAGCTCCATAGCACCAGAGCTCCATGGCTTCAGAGCTCCATAGCACCATAGCTCCATACCTCCAGAGCTCCAGGGCTCCATAGCTCCATACCTCCAGAGCTCCTTACCTCCAGAGCTCCATACCTCCAGAGCTCCATAGCTCCATAGCACCAGAGCTCCATAGCTCCATAGCACCAGAGCTCCATAGCACCAGAGCTCCATAGCACCAGAGCTCCATAGCTCCAAAACACCAGAGCTCCATAGCTCCATAGCACCAGAGCTCCATAGCTCCATAGCACCAGAGCTCCATAGCTCCATAGCACCAGAGCTCCATACTTCCATAGCTCCATAGCTCCATACCTCCAGAGCTCCATAGCTCCATAGCTCCATACCTCCAGAGCTCCATAGCTCCAGAGCTCCATAGCTCCATAGCTCCATAGCACCAGAGCTCCATAGCTCCATAGCACCAGAGCTCCATACTTCCATAGCTCCAGGGCTCCATAGCTCCAGGGCTCCATACCTCCAGAGCTCCATAGCTCCATACTTCCAGAGCTCCATAGCTCCATACTTCCATAGCTCCATACTTCCATACCTCCATAGCTCCATACTTCCATAGCACCAGAGCTCCATACTTCCATAGCACCAGAGCTCCATACCTCCAGAGCTCCAGAGCTCCAGCCTGGGTGGCTGGTGGCTCCATAGCTCCATACTTCCATAGCTCTAAGTCAGAGAGTTGGCGAAAATTGCACTAAGTGCGAAAGCCCATTCATTTACAACGGCGTGTCCACAAGGCGGCGACATTTCCCCGTTACCGGTGGCTGCGCGGCGGGTGAGTGACAGAGCTTATCCGAGCGGCTGGAACTCTGCGCCGGCGTGGTCGAGCGTGAGGCCTCGGCCCTTTGGCTGCCTGGTACCTAAAACACTTCCATTGATCCAGCCACGGAGGGTGCTGGCTGGTGGCTCCATACCTCCATAGCTCCATAGCACCAGAGCTCCATAGCTCCATAGCACCAGAGCTCCATGGCTTCAGAGCTCCATAGCACCATAGCTCCATACCTCCAGAGCTCCAGGGCTCCATAGCTCCATACCTCCAGAGCTCCATACCTCCAGAGCTCCATACCTCCAGAGCTCCATAGCACCAGAGCTCCATGGCTTCAGAGCTCCATAGCACCATAGCTCCATACCTCCAGAGCTCCAGGGCTCCATAGCTCCATACCTCCAGAGCTCCATACCTCCAGAGCTCCATACCTCCAGAGCTCCATAGCACCAGAGCTCCATGGCTTCAGAGCTCCATAGCACCATAGCTCCATACCTCCAGAGCTCCAGGGCTCCATAGCTCCATACCTCCAGAGCTCCATACCTCCAGAACTCCATACCTCCAGAGCTCCATAGCACCAGAGCTCCATGGCTTCAGAGCTCCATAGCACCATAGCTCCATACCTCCAGAGCTCCAGGGCTCCATAGCTCCATACCTCCAGAGCTCCATACCTCCAGAGCTCCATACCTCCAGAGCTCCAGAGCTCCATAGCACCAGAGCTCCATGGCTTCAGAGCTCCATAGCACCATAGCTCCATACCTCCAGAGCTCCAGGGCTCCATAGCTCCATACCTCAAGAGCTCCATACCTCCAGAGCTCCAGAGCTCCATAGCACCAGAGCTCCATGGCTTCAGAGCTCCATAGCACCATAGCTCCATACCTCCAGAGCTCCAGGGCTCCATAGCTCCATACCTCCAGAGCTCCATACCTCCAGAGCTCCAGAGCTCCATAGCACCAGAGCTCCATGGCTTCAGAGCTCCATAGCACCATAGCTCCATACCTCCAGAGCTCCAGGGCTCCAAAGCTCCATACCTCCAGAGCTCCATACCTCCAGAGCTCCATAGCTCCATAGCACCAGAGCTCCATAGCTCCATAGCACCAGAGCTCCATAGCACCAGAGCTCCATAGCACCAGAGCTCCATAGCTCCATAGCACCAGAGCTCCATAGCTCCATAGCACCAGAGCTCCATAGCTCCATAGCACCAGAGCTCCATACTTCCAGAGCTCCATAGCTCCATAGCTCCATAGCACCAGAGCTCCATAGCTCCATAGCACCAGAGCTCCATAGCTCCATAGCACCAGAGCTCCATACTTCCATAGCTCCATAGCTCCATACCTCCAGAGCTCCATAGCTCCATAGCTCCATACCTCCAGAGCTCCATAGCTCCAGAGCTCCATAGCTCCATAGCACCAGAGCTCCATACTTCCATAGCTCCAGGGCTCCATAGCTCCAGGGCTCCATAGCTCCATACCTCCAGAGCTCCATAGCTCCATACTTCCAGAGCTCCATAGCTCCATAGCACCAGAGCTCCATAGCTCCATAGCACCAGAGCTCCATAGCTCCATAGCACCAGAGCTCCATAGCTCCATAGCACCAGAGCTCCATAGCTCCATAGCTCCAGGGCTCCATAGCTCCATAGCTCCAGGGCTCCATAGCTCCATAGCTCCAGGGCTCCATAGCTCCATAGCTCCATACCTCCAGAGCTCCATACCTCCAGAGCTTCATACCTCCATAGCACCAGAGCTCCATAGCTCCAGGGCTCCAGGGCTCCATAGCTCCATACCTCCAGAGCTCCATAGCTCCATACTTCCAGAGCTCCATAGCTCCATAGCTCCATACTTCCATAGCTCCATAGCTCCATACTTCCATAGCACCTGAGCTCCATACCTCCAGAGCTCCATAGCTCCAGCCTGGGTGACTGGTGGCTCCATAGCTCCATACTTCCATAGCTCTAAGTCAGAGAGTTGGCGAAAATTGCACTAAGTGCGAAAGCCCATTCATTTACAACGGCGTGTCCGCCAGGCGGCGACATTTCCCCGTTACCGGTGGCTGCGCGGCGGGTGAGTGACAGAGCTTATCCGAGCGGCTGGAACTCTGCGCCGGCGTGGTCGAGCGTGAGGCCTCGGCCCTTTGGCTGCCTGGTACCTAAAACACTTCCATTGATCCAGCCACGGAGGGTGCTGGCTGGTGGCTCCATACCTCCATAGCTCCATAGCACCAGAGCTCCATAGCTCCATAGCACCAGAGCTCCATGGCTTCAGAGCTCCATAGCACCATAGCTCCATACCTCCAGAGCTCCAGGGCTCCATAGCTCCATACCTCCAGAGCTCCATACCTCCAGAGCTCCATACCTCCAGAGCTCCATAGCACCAGAGCTCCATGGCTTCAGAGCTCTATAGCACCATAGCTCCATACCTCCAGAGCTCCAGGGCTCCATAGCTCCATACCTCCAGAGCTCCATACCTCCAGAGCTCCATACCTCCAGAGCTCCATAGCACCAGAGCTCCATGGCTTCAGAGCTCCATAGCACCATAGCTCCATACCTCCAGAGCTCCAGGGCTCCATAGCTCCATACCTCCAGAGCTCCATACCTCCAGAGCTCCAGAGCTCCATAGCACCAGAGCTCCATGGCTTCAGAGCTCCATAGCACCATAGTTCCATACCTCCAGAGCTCCAGGGCTCCATAGCTCCATACCTCCAGAGCTCCATACCTCCAGAGCTCCAGAGCTCCATAGCACCAGAGCTCCATGGCTTCAGAGCTCCATAGCACCATAGCTCCATACCTCCAGAGCTCCAGGGCTCCATAGCTCCATACCTCCAGAGCTCCATACCTCCAGAGCTCCATACCTCCAGAGCTCCATAGCTCCATAGCACCAGAGCTCCATAGCTCCATAGCACCAGAGCTCCATAGCACCAGAGCTCCATAGCACCAGAGCTCCATAGCTCCATAGCACCAGAGCTCCATAGCTCCATAGCACCAGAGCTCCATAGCTCCATAGCACCAGAGCTCCATACTTCCAGAATTCCATAGCTCCATAGCTCCATAGCACCAGAGCTCCATAGCTCCATAGCACCAGAGCTCCATGGCTTCAGAGCTCCATAGCACCATAGCTCCATACCTCCAGAGCTCCAGGGCTCCATAGCTCCATACCTCCAGAGCTCCATACCTCCAGAGCTCCATACCTCCAGAGCTCCATAGCACCAGAGCTCCATAGCTCCATAGCACCAGAGCTCCATAGCACCAGAGCTCCATAGCACCAGAGCTCCATAGCTCCATAGCACCAGAGCTCCATAGCTCCATAGCACCAGAGCTCCATACTTCCAGAGCTCCATAGCTCCATAGCTCCATAGCACCAGAGCTCCATAGCTCCATAGCACCAGAGCTCCATAGCTCCATAGCACCAGAGCTCCATACTTCCATAGCTCCATAGCTCCATACCTCCAGAGCTCCATAGCTCCTTAGCTCCATACCTCCAGAGCTCCATAGCTCCAGAGCTCCATAGCTCCATAGCTCCATAGCACCAGAGCTCCATAGCTCCATAGCACCAGAGCTCCATACTTCCATAGCTCCAGGGCTCCATAGCTCCAGGGCTCCATACCTCCAGAGCTCCATAGCTCCATACTTCCAGAGCTCCATAGCTCCATACTTCCATAGCTCCATACTTCCATACCTCCATAGCTCCATACTTCCATAGCACCAGAGCTCCATACTTCCATAGCACCAGAGCTCCATACCTCCAGAGCTCCAGAGCTCCAGCCTGGGTGGCTGGTGGCTCCATAGCTCCATACTTCCATAGCTCTAAGTCAGAGAGTTGGCGAAAATTGCACTAAGTGCGAAAGCCCATTCATTTACAACGGCGTGTCCACAAGGCGGCGACATTTCCCCGTTACCGGTGGCTGCGCGGCGGGTGAGTGAAAGAGCTTATCCGAGCGGCTGGAACTCTGCGCCGGCGTGGTCGAGCGTGAGGCCTCGGCCCTTTGGCTGCCTGGTACCTAAAACACTTCCATTGATCCAGCCACGGAGGGTGCTGGCTGGTGGCTCCATACCTCCATAGCTCCATAGCACCAGAGCTCCATAGCTCCATAGCACCAGAGCTCCATGGCTTCAGAGCTCCATAGCACCATAGCTCCATACCTCCAGAGCTCCAGGGCTCCAAAGCTCCATACCTCCAGAGCTCCATACCTCCAGAGCTCCATACCTCCAGAGCTCCATAGCTCCATAGCACCAGAGCTCCATAGCTCCATAGCACCAGAGCTCCATAGCACCATAGCTCCATAGCACCAGAGCTCCATAGCTCCATAGCACCAGAGCTCCATAGCTCCATAGCACCAGAGCTCCATAGCTCCATAGCACCAGAGCTCCATACTTCCAGAGCTCCATAGCTCCATAGCTCCATAGCACCAGAGCTCCATAGCACCAGAGCTCCATAGCTCCATAGCACCAGAGCTCCATACTTCCATAGCTCCATAGCTCCATACCTCCAGAGCTCCATAGCTCCATACCTCCAGAGCTCCATAGCTCCAGAGCTCCATAGCTCCATAGCACCAGAGCTCCATAGCTCCATAGCACCAGAGCTCCATAGCTCCATAGCTCCAGGGCTCCATAGCTCCATAGCTCCAGGGCTCCATAGCTCCATAGCTCCAGGGCTCCATAGCTCCAGGGCTCCAGGGCTCCATAGCTCCATACCTCCAGAGCTCCATAGCTCCATACTTCCAGAGCTCCATAGCTCCATAGCTCCATACTTCCATAGCTCCATAGCTCCATACTTCCATAGCACCAGAGCTCCATACCTCCAGAGCTCCATAGCTCCAGCCTGGGTGGCTGGTGGCTCCATAGCTCCATACTTCCATAGCTCCAGTCAGAGAGTTGGCGAAAATTGCACTAAGTGCGAAAGCCCATTCATTTACAACGGCGTGTCCACAAGGCGGCGACATTTCCCCGTTACCGGTGGCTGCGCGGCGGGTGAGTGACAGAGCTTATCCGAGCGGCTGGAACTCTGCGCCGGCGTGGTCGAGCGTGAGGCCTCGGCCCTTTGGCTGCCTGGTACCTAAAACACTTCCATTGATCCAGCCACGGAGGGTGCTGGCTGGTGGCTCCATACCTCCATAGCTCCATAGCACCAGAGCTCCATAGCTCCATAGCACCAGAGCTCCATGGCTTCAGAGCTCCATAGCACCATAGCTCCATACCTCCAGAGCTCCAGGGCCATAGCTCCATACCTCCAGAGCTCCATACCTCCAGAGCTCCATACCTCCAGAGCTCCATAGCACCAGAGCTCCATGGCTTCAGAGCTCCATAGCACCATAGCTCCATACCTCCAGAGCTCCAGGGCTCCATAGCTCCATACCTCCAGAGCTCCATACCTCCAGAGCTCCATACCTCCAGAGCTCCATAGCACCAGAGCTCCATGGCTTCAGAGCTCCATAGCACCATAGCTCCATACCTCCAGAGCTCCAGGGCTCCATAGCTCCATACCTCCAGAGCTCCATACCTCCAGAGCTCCATACCTCCAGAGCTCCAGAGCTCCATAGCACCAGAGCTCCATGGCTTCAGAGCTCCATAGCACCATAGCTCCATACCTCCAGAGCTCCAGGGCTCCATAGCTCCATACCTCCAGAGCTCCATACCTCCAGAGCTCCAGAGCTCCATAGCACCAGAGCTCCATGGCTTCAGAGCTCCATAGCACCATAGCTCCATACCTCCAGAGCTCCAGGGCTCCATAGCTCCATACCTCCAGAGCTCCATACCTCCAGAGCTCCATACCTCCAGAGCTCCATAGCTCCATAGCACCAGAGCTCCATAGCTCCATAGCACCAGAGCTCCATAGCACCAGAGCTCCATAGCACCAGAGCTCCATAGCTCCATAGCACCAGAGCTCCATAGCTCCATAGCACCAGAGCTCCATAGCTCCATAGCACCAGAGCTCCATACTTCCAGAGCTCCATAGCTCCATAGCTCCATAGCACCAGAGCTCCATAGCTCCATAGCACCAGAGCTCCATGGCTTCAGAGCTCCATAGCACCATAGCTCCATACCTCCAGAGCTCCAGGGCTCCATAGCTCCATACCTCCAGAGCTCCATACCTCCAGAGCTCCATACCTCCAGAGCTCCATAGCACCAGAGCTCCATAGCTCCATAGCACCAGAGCTCCATAGCACCAGAGCTCCATAGCACCAGAGCTCCATAGCTCCATAGCACCATAGCACCAGAGCTCCATAGCTCCATAGCACCAGAGCTCCATACTTCCAGAGCTCCATAGCTCCATAGCTCCATAGCACCAGAGCTCCATAGCTCCATAGCACCAGAGCTCCATAGCTCCATAGCACCAGAGCTCCATACTTCCATAGCTCCATAGCTCCATACCTCCAGAGCTCCATAGCTCCATAGCTCCATACCTCCAGAGCTCCATAGCTCCAGAGCTCCATAGCTCCATAGCTCCATAGCACCAGAGCTCCATAGCTCCATAGCACCAGAGCTCCATACTTCCATAGCTCCAGGGCTCCATAGCTCCAGGGCTCCATACCTCCAGAGCTCCATAGCTCCATACTTCCAGAGCTCCATAGCTCCATACTTCCATAGCTCCATACTTCCATACCTCCATAGCTCCATACTTCCATAGCACCAGAGCTCCATACTTCCATAGCACCAGAGCTCCATACCTCCAGAGCTCCAGAGCTCCAGCCTGGGTGGCTGGTGGCTCCATAGCTCCATACTTCCATAGCTCTAAGTCAGAGAGTTGGCGAAAATTGCACTAAGTGCGAAAGCCCATTCATTTACAACGGCGTGTCCACAAGGCGGCGACATTTCCCCGTTACCGGTGGCTGCGCGGCGGGTGAGTGACAGAGCTTATCCGAGCGGCTGGAACTCTGCGCCGGCGTGGTCGAGCGTGAGGCCTCGGCCCTTTGGCTGCCTGGTACCTAAAACACTTCCATTGATCCAGCCACGGAGGGTGCTGGCTGGTGGCTCCATACCTCCATAGCTCCATAGCACCAGAGCTCCATAGCTCCATAGCACCAGAGCTCCATGGCTTCAGAGCTCCATAGCACCATAGCTCCATACCTCCAGAGCTCCAGGGCTCCATAGCTCCATACCTCCAGAGCTCCATACCTCCAGAGCTCCATACCTCCAGAGCTCCATAGCACCAGAGCTCCATGGCTTCAGAGCTCCATAGCACCATAGCTCCATACCTCCAGAGCTCCAGGGCTCCATAGCTCCATACCTCCAGAGCTCCATACCTCCAGAGCTCCAGAGCTCCATAGCACCAGAGCTCCATGGCTTCAGAGCTCCATAGCACCATAGCTCCATACCTCCAGAGCTCCAGGGCTCCATAGCTCCATACCTCCAGAGCTCCATACCTCCAGAGCTCCAGAGCTCCATAGCACCAGAGCTCCATGGCTTCAGAGCTCCATAGCACCATAGCTCCATACCTCCAGAGCTCCAGGGCTCCATAGCTCCATACCTCCAGAGCTCCATACCTCCAGAGCTCCAGAGCTCCATAGCACCAGAGCTCCATGGCTTCAGAGCTCCATAGCACCATAGCTCCATACCTCCAGAGCTCCAGGGCTCCAAAGCTCCATACCTCCAGAGCTCCATACCTCCAGAGCTCCATACCTCCAGAGCTCCATAGCTCCATAGCACCAGAGCTCCATAGCTCCATAGCACCAGAGCTCCATAGCACCAGAGCTCCATAGCACCAGAGCTCCATAGCTCCATAGCACCAGAGCTCCATAGCTCCATAGCACCAGAGCTCCATAGCTCCATAGCACCAGAGCTCCATACTTCCAGAGCTCCATAGCTCCATAGCTCCATAGCACCAGAGCTCCATAGCTCCATAGCACCAGAGCTCCATAGCTCCATAGCACCAGAGCTCCATACTTCCATAGCTCCATAGCTCCATACCTCCAGAGCTCCATAGCTCCATACCTCCAGAGCTCCATAGCTCCAGAGCTCCATAGCTCCATAGCACCAGAGCTCCATAGCTCCATAGCACCAGAGCTCCATACTTCCATAGCTCCAGGGCTCCATAGCTCCAGGGCTCCATAGCTCCATACCTCCAGAGCTCCATAGCTCCATACCTCCAGAGCTCCATAGCTCCATATTTCCAGAGCTCCATAGCTCCATAGCACCAGAGCTCCATAGCTCCATAGCACCAGAGCTCCATAGCTCCATAGCACCAGAGCTCCATAGCTCCATAGCACCAGAGCTCCATAGCTCCATAGCTCCAGGGCTCCATAGCTCCATAGCTCCAGGGCTCCATAGCTCCATAGCTCCAGGGCTCCATAGCTCCAGGGCTCCAGGGCTCCATAGCTCCATACCTCCAGAGCTCCATAGCTCCATACTTCCAGAGCTCCATAGCTCCATAGCTCCATACTTCCATAGCTCCATAGCTCCATACTTCCATAGCACCAGAGCTCCATACCTCCAGAGCTCCATAGCTCCAGCGTGGGTGGCTGGTGGCTCCATAGCTCCATACTTCCATAGCTCCAGTCAGAGAGTTGGCGAAAATTGCACTAAGTGCGAAAGCCCATTCATTTACAACGGCGTGTCCACAAGGCGGCGACATTTCCCCGTTACCGGTGGCTGCGCGGCGGGTGAGTGACAGAGCTTATCCGAGCGGCTGGAACTCTGCGCCGGCGTGGTCGAGCGTGAGGCCTCGGCCCTTTGGCTGCCTGGTACCTAAAACACTTCCATTGATCCAGCCACGGAGGGTGCTGGCTGGTGGCTCCATACCTCCATAGCTCCATAGCACCAGAGCTCCATAGCTCCATAGCACCAGAGCTCCATGGCTTCAGAGCTCCATAGCACCATAGCTCCATACCTCCAGAGCTCCAGGGCCATAGCTCCATACCTCCAGAGCTCCATACCTCCAGAGCTCCATACCTCCAGAGCTCCATAGCACCAGAGCTCCATGGCTTCAGAGCTCCATAGCACCATAGCTCCATACCTCCAGAGCTCCAGGGCTCCATAGCTCCATACCTCCAGAGCTCCATACCTCCAGAGCTCCATACCTCCAGAGCTCCATAGCACCAGAGCTCCATGGCTTCAGAGCTCCATAGCACCATAGCTCCATACCTCCAGAGCTCCAGGGCTCCATAGCTCCATACCTCCAGAGCTCCATACCTCCAGAGCTCCATACCTCCAGAGCTCCAGAGCTCCATAGCACCAGAGCTCCATGGCTTCAGAGCTCCATAGCACCATAGCTCCATACCTCCAGAGCTCCAGGGCTCCATAGCTCCATACCTCCAGAGCTCCATACCTCCAGAGCTCCAGAGCTCCATAGCACCAGAGCTCCATGGCTTCAGAGCTCCATAGCACCATAGCTCCATACCTCCAGAGCTCCAGGGCTCCATAGCTCCATACCTCCAGAGCTCCATACCTCCAGAGCTCCATACCTCCAGAGCTCCATAGCTCCATAGCACCAGAGCTCCATAGCTCCATAGCACCAGAGCTCCATAGCACCAGAGCTCCATAGCACCAGAGCTCCATAGCTCCATAGCACCAGAGCTCCATAGCTCCATAGCACCAGAGCTCCATAGCTCCATAGCACCAGAGCTCCATACTTCCAGAGCTCCATAGCTCCATAGCACCAGAGCTCCATAGCTCCATAGCACCAGAGCTCCATGGCTTCAGAGCTCCATAGCACCATAGCTCCATACCTCCAGAGCTCCAGGGCTCCATAGCTCCATACCTCCAGAGCTCCATACCTCCAGAGCTCCATACCTCCAGAGCTCCATAGCACCAGAGCTCCATAGCTCCATAGCACCAGAGCTCCATAGCACCAGAGCTCCATAGCACCAGAGCTCCATAGCTCCATAGCACCAGAGCTCCATAGCTCCATAGCACCAGAGCTCCATACTTCCAGAGCTCCATAGCTCCATAGCTCCATAGCACCAGAGCTCCATAGCTCCATAGCACCAGAGCTCCATAGCTCCATAGCACCAGAGCTCCATACTTCCATAGCTCCATAGCTCCATACCTCCAGAGCTCCATAGCTCCATAGCTCCATACCTCCAGAGCTCCATAGCTCCAGAGCTCCATAGCTCCATAGCTCCATAGCACCAGAGCTCCATAGCTCCATAGCACCAGAGCTCCATACTTCCATAGCTCCAGGGCTCCATAGCTCCAGGGCTCCATACCTCCAGAGCTCCATAGCTCCATACTTCCAGAGCTCCATAGCTCCATACTTCCATAGCTCCATACTTCCATACCTCCATAGCTCCATACTTCCATAGCACCAGAGCTCCATACTTCCCTAGCACCAGAGCTCCATACCTCCAGAGCTCCAGCCTGGGTGGCTGGTGGCTCCATAGCTCCATACTTCCATAGCTCTAAGTCAGAGAGTTGGCGAAAATTGCACTAAGTGCGAAAGCCCATTCATTTACAACGGCGTGTCCACAAGGCGGCGACATTTCCCCGTTACCGGTGGCTGCGCGGCGGGTGAGTGACAGAGCTTATCCGAGCGGCTGGAACTCTGCGCCGGCGTGGTCGAGCGTGAGGCCTCGGCCCTTTGGCTGCCTGGTACCTAAAACACTTCCATTGATCCAGCCACGGAGGGTGCTGGCTGGTGGCTCCATACCTCCATAGCTCCATAGCACCAGAGCTCCATAGCTCCATAGCACCAGAGCTCCATGGCTTCAGAGCTCCATAGCACCATAGCTCCATACCTCCAGAGCTCCAGGGCTCCATAGCTCCATACCTCCAGAGCTCCATACCTCCAGAGCTCCATACCTCCAGAGCTCCATAGCACCAGAGCTCCATGGCTTCAGAGCTCCATAGCACCATAGCTCCATACCTCCAGAGCTCCAGGGCTCCATAGCTCCATACCTCCAGAGCTCCATACCTCCAGAGCTCCATACCTCCAGAGCTCCAGAGCTCCATAGCACCAGAGCTCCATGGCTTCAGAGCTCCATAGCACCATAGCTCCATACCTCCAGAGCTCCAGGGCTCCATAGCTCCATACCTCCAGAGCTCCATACCTCCAGAGCTCCAGAGCTCCATAGCACCAGAGCTCCATGGCTTCAGAGCTCCATAGCACCATAGCTCCATACCTCCAGAGCTCCAGGGCTCCATAGCTCCATACCTCCAGAGCTCCATACCTCCAGAGCTCCAGAGCTCCATAGCACCAGAGCTCCATGGCTTCAGAGCTCCATAGCACCATAGCTCCATACCTCCAGAGCTCCAGGGCTCCAAAGCTCCATACCTCCAGAGCTCCATACCTCCAGAGCTCCATACCTCCAGAGCTCCATAGCTCCATAGCACCAGAGCTCCATAGCTCCATAGCACCAGAGCTCCATAGCACCAGAGCTCCATAGCACCAGAGCTCCATAGCTCCATAGCTCCATAGCACCAGAGCTCCATAGCTCCATAGCACCAGAGCTCCATAGCTCCATAGCACCAGAGCTCCATACTTCCAGAGCTCCATAGCTCCATAGCTCCATAGCACCAGAGCTCCATAGCTCCATAGCACCAGAGCTCCATAGCTCCATAGCACCAGAGCTCCATACTTCCATAGCTCCATAGCTCCATACCTCCAGAGCTCCATAGCTCCATAGCTCCATACCTCCAGAGCTCCATAGCTCCAGAGCTCCATAGCTCCATAGCACCAGAGCTCCATAGCTCCATAGCACCAGAGCTCCATACTTCCATAGCTCCAGGGCTCCATAGCTCCAGGGCTCCATAGCTCCATACCTCCAGAGCTCCATAGCTCCATACTCCCAGAGCTCCATAGCTCCATAGCACCAGAGCTCCATAGCTCCATAGCACCAGAGCTCCATAGCTCCATAGCACCAGAGCTCCATAGCTCCATAGCACTAGAGCTCCATAGCTCCATAGCTCCAGGGCTCCATAGCTCCATAGCTCCAGGGCTCCATAGCTCCATAGCTCCATAGCTCCATAGCTCCATAGCTCCACACCTCCAGAGCTCCATACCTCCAGAGCTCCATACCTCCATAGCACCAGAGCTCCATAGCTCCAGGGCTCCAGGGCTCCATAGCTCCATACCTCCAGAGCTCCATAGCTCCATACTTCCAGAGCTCCATAGCTCCATAGCTCCATACTTCCATAGCTCCATAGCTCCATACTTCCATAGCACCTGAGCTCCATACCTCCAGAGCTCCATAGCTCCAGCCTGGGTGGCTGGTGGCTCCATAGCTCCATACTTCCATAGCTCTAAGTCAGAGAGTTGGCGAAAATTGCACTAAGTGCGAAAGCCCATTCATTTACAACGGCGTGTCCGCCAGGCGGCGACATTTCCCCGTTACCGGTGGCTGCGCGGCGGGTGAGTGACAGAGCTTATCCGAGCGGCTGGAACTCTGCGCCGGCATGGTCGAGCGTGAGGCCTCGGCCCTTTGGCTGCCTGGTACCTAAAACACTTCCATTGATCCAGCCACGGAGGGTGCTGGCTGGTGGCTCCATACCTCCATAGCTCCATAGCACCAGAGCTCCATAGCTCCATAGCACCAGAGCTCCATGGCTTCAGAGCTCCATAGCACCATAGCTCCATACCTCCAGAGCTCCAGGGCTCCATAGCTCCATACCTCCAGAACTCCATACCTCCAGAGCTCCATACCTCCAGAGCTCCATAGCACCAGAGCTCCATGGCTTCAGAGCTCCATAGCACCATAGCTCCATACCTCCAGAGCTCCAGGGCTCCATAGCTCCATACCTCCAGAGCTCCATACCTCCAGAGCTCCATACCTCCAGAGCTCCATAGCACCAGAGCTCCATGGCTTCAGAGCTCCATAGCACCATAGCTCCATACCTCCAGAGCTCCAGGGCTCCATAGCTCCATACCTCCAGAGCTCCATACCTCCAGAGCTCCATACCTCCAGAGCTCCAGAGCTCCATAGCACCAGAGCTCCATGGCTTCAGAGCTCCATAGCTCCATACCTCCAGAGCTCCAGGGCTCCATAGCTCCATACCTCCAGAGCTCCATACCTCCAGAGCTCCAGAGCTCCATAGCACCAGAGCTCCATGGCTTCAGAGCTCCATAGCACCATAGCTCCATACCTCCAGAGCTCCAGGGCTCCATAGCTCCATACCTCCAGAGCTCCATACCTCCAGAGCTCCATACCTCCAGAGCTCCATAGCTCCATAGCACCAGAGCTCCATAGCTCCATAGCACCAGAGCTCCATAGCACCAGAGCTCCATAGCACCAGAGCTCCATAGCTCCATAGCACCAGAGCTCCATAGCTCCATAGCACCAGAGCTCCATAGCTCCATAGCACCAGAGCTCCATACTTCCAGAGCTCCATAGCTCCATAGCTCCATAGCACCAGAGCTCCATAGCTCCATAGCACCAGAGCTCCATAGCTCCATAGCACCAGAGCTCCATACTTCCATAGCTCCATAGCTCCATACCTCCAGAGCTCCATAGCTCCATAGCTGCATACCTCCAGAGCTCCATAGCTCCAGAGCTCCATAGCTCCATAGCTCCATAGCACCAGAGCTCCATAGCTCCATAGCACCAGAGCTCCATACTTCCATAGCTCCAGGGCTCCATAGCTCCAGGGCTCCATACCTCCAGAGCTCCATAGCTCCATACTTCCAGAGCTCCATAGCTCCATACTTCCATAGCTCCATACTTCCATACCTCCATAGCTCCATACTTCCATAGCACCAGAGCTCCATACTTCCATAGCACCAGAGCTCCATACCTCCAGAGCTCCAGAGCTCCAGCCTGGGTGGCTGGTGGCTCCATAGCTCCATACTTCCATAGCTCTAAGTCAGAGAGTTGGCGAAAATTGCACTAAGTGCGAAAGCCCATTCATTTACAACGGCGTGTCCACAAGGCGGCGACATTTCCCCGTTACCGGTGGCTGCGCGGCGGGTGAGTGACAGAGCTTATCCGAGCGGCTGGAACTCTGCGCCGGCGTGGTCGAGCGTGAGGCCTCGGCCCTTTGGCTGCCTGGTACCTAAAACACTTCCATTGATCCAGCCACGGAGGGTGCTGGCTGGTGGCTCCATACCTCCATAGCTCCATAGCACCAGAGCTCCATAGCTCCATAGCACCAGAGCTCCATGGCTTCAGAGCTCCATAGCACCATAGCTCCATACCTCCAGAGCTCCAGGGCTCCATAGCTCCATACCTCCAGAGCTCCATACCTCCAGAGCTCCATACCTCCAGAGCTCCATAGCACCAGAGCTCCATGGCTTCAGAGCTCCATAGCACCATAGCTCCATACCTCCAGAGCTCCAGGGCTCCATAGCTCCATACCTCCAGAGCTCCATACCTCCAGAGCTCCATACCTCCAGAGCTCCATAGCACCAGAGCTCCATGGCTTCAGAGCTCCATAGCACCATAGCTCCATACCTCCAGAGCTCCAGGGCTCCATAGCTCCATACCTCCAGAGCTCCATACCTCCAGAGCTCCATACCTCCAGAGCTCCATAGCACCAGAGCTCCATGGCTTCAGAGCTCCATAGCACCATAGCTCCATACCTCCAGAGCTCCAGGGCTCCATAGCTCCATACCTCCAGAGCTCCATACCTCCAGAGCTCCATACCTCCAGAGCTCCAGAGCTCCATAGCACCAGAGCTCCATGGCTTCAGAGCTCCATAGCACCATAGCTCCATACCTCCAGAGCTCCAGGGCTCCATAGCTCCATACCTCCAGAGCTCCATACCTCCAGAGCTCCAGAGCTCCAGAGCTCCATAGCACCAGAGCTCCATGGCTTCAGAGCTCCATAGCACCATAGCTCCATACCTCCAGAGCTCCAGGGCTCCATAGCTCCATACCTCCAGAGCTCCATACCTCCAGAGCTCCAGAGCTCCATAGAGCCAGAGCTCCATGGCTTCAGAGCTCCATAGCACCATAGCTCCATACCTCCAGAGCTCCAGGGCTCCAAAGCTCCATACCTCCAGAGCTCCATACCTCCAGAGCTCCATACCTCCAGAGCTCCATAGCTCCATAGCACCAGAGCTCCATAGCTCCATAGCACCAGAGCTCCATAGCACCAGAGCTCCATAGCACCAGAGCTCCATAGCTCCATAGCACCAGAGCTCCATAGCTCCATAGCACCAGAGCTCCATAGCTCCATAGCACCAGAGCTCCATACTTCCAGAGCTCCATAGCTCCATTGCTCCATAGCACCAGAGCTCCATAGCTCCATAGCACCAGAGCTCCATAGCTCCATAGCACCAGAGCTCCATACTTCCATAGCTCCATAGCTCCATACCTCCAGAGCTCCATAGCTCCATAGCTCCATACCTCCAGATCTCCATAGCTCCAGAGCTCCATAGCTCCATAGCACCAGAGCTCCATAGCTCCATAGCACCAGAGCTCCATACTTCCATAGCTCCAGGGCTCCATAGCTCCAGGGCTCCATAGCTCCATACCTCCAGAGCTCCATAGCTCCATACTTCCAGAGCTCCATAGCTCCATAGCACCAGAGCTCCATAGCTCCATAGCACCAGAGCTCCATAGCTCCATAGCACCAGAGCTCCATAGCTCCATAGCACCAGAGCTCCATAGCTCCAGAGCTCCATAGCTCCAGGGCTCCATAGCTCCATAGCTCCAGGGCTCCATAGCTCCATAGCTCCAGGGCTCCATAGCTCCATAGCTCCATACCTCCAGAGCTCCATACCTCCAGAGCTCCATACCTCCATAGCACCAGAGCTCCATAGCTCCAGGGCTCCAGGGCTCCATAGCTCCATACCTCCAGAGCTCCATAGCTCCATACTTCCAGAGCTCCATAGCTCCATACTTCCATAGCTCCATAGCTCCATACTTCCATAGCACCTGAGCTCCATACCTCCAGAGCTCCATAGCTCCAGCCTGGGTGGCTGGTGGCTCCATAGCTCCATACTTCCATAGCTCTAAGTCAGAGAGTTGGCGAAAATTGCACTAAGTGCGAAAGCCCATTCATTTACAACGGCGTGTCCGCCAGGCGGCGACATTTCCCCGTTACCGGTGGCTGCGCGGCGGGTGAGTGACAGAGCTTATCCGAGCGGCTGGAACTCTGCGCCGGCGTGGTCGAGCGTGAGGCCTCGGCCCTTTGGCTGCCTGGTACCTAAAACACTTCCATTGATCCAGCCACGGAGGGTGCTGGCTGGTGGCTCCATACCTCCATAGCTCCATAGCACCAGAGCTCCATAGCTCCATAGCACCAGAGCTCCATGGCTTCAGAGCTCCATAGCACCATAGCTCCATACCTCCAGAGCTCCAGGGCTCCATAGCTCCATACCTCCAGAGCTCCATACCTCCAGAGCTCCATACCTCCAGAGCTCCATAGCACCAGAGCTCCATGGTTTCATAGCTCCATAGCACCATAGCTCCATACCTCCAGAGCTCCAGGGCTCCATAGCTCCATACCTCCAGAGCTCCATACCTCCAGAGCTCCATAGCACCAGAGCTCCATGGCTTCAGAGCTCCATAGCACCATAGCTCCATACCTCCAGAGCTCCAGGGCTCCATAGCTCCATACCTCCAGAGCTCCATACCTCCAGAGCTCCATACCTCCAGAGCTCCATAGCACCAGAGCTCCATGGCTTCAGAGCTCCATAGCACCATAGCTCCATACCTCCAGAGCTCCAGGGCTCCATAGCTCCATACCTCCAGAGCTCCATACCTCCAGAGCTCCATACCTCCAGAGCTCCATAGCACCAGAGCTCCATGGCTTCAGAGCTCCATAGCACCATAGCTCCATACCTCCAGAGCTCCAGGGCTCCATAGCTCCATACCTCCAGAGATCCATACCTCCAGAGCTCCATACCTCCAGAGCTCCAGAGCTCCATAGCACCAGAGCTCCATGGCTTCAGAGCTCCATAGCACCATAGCTCCATACCTCCAGAGCTCCAGGGCTCCATAGCTCCATACCTCCAGAGCTCCATACCTCCAGAGCTCCATAGCTCCATAGCACCAGAGCTCCATGGCTTCAGAGCTCCATAGCACCATAGCTCCATACCTCCAGAGCTCCAGGGCTCCATAGCTCCATACCTCCAGAGATCCATACCTCCAGAGCTCCATACCTCCAGAGCTCCAGAGCTCCATAGCACCAGAGCTCCATGGCTTCAGAGCTCCATAGCACCATAGCTCCATACCTCCAGAGCTCCAGGGCTCCATAGCTCCATACCTCCAGAGCTCCATACCTCCAGAGCTCCATAGCTCCATAGCACCAGAGCTCCATGGCTTCAGAGCTCCATAGCACCATAGCTCCATACCTCCAGAGCTCCAGGGCTCCATAGCTCCATACCTCCAGAGCTCCATACCTCCAGAGCTCCAGAGCTCCATAGCACCAGAGCTCCATGGCTTCAGAGCTCCATAGCACCATAGCTCCATACCTCCAGAGCTCCAGGGCTCCAAAGCTCCATACCTCCAGAGCTCCATACCTCCAGAGCTCCATACCTCCAGAGCTCCATAGCTCCATAGCACCAGAGCTCCATAGCTCCATAGCACCAGAGCTCCGTAGCACCAGAGCTCCATAGCACCAGAGCTCCATAGCTCCATAGCACCAGAGCTCCATAGCTCCATAGCACCAGAGCTCCATAGCTCCATAGCACCAGAGCTCCATACTTCCAGGGCTCCATAGCTCCATAGCACCAGAGCTCCATAGCTCCATAGCACCAGAGCTCCATAGCTCCATAGCACCAGAGCTCCATACTTCCATAGCTCCATAGCTCCATACCTCCAGAGCTCCATAGCTCCATACCTCCAGAGCTCCATAGCTCCAGAGCTCCATAGCTCCATAGCACCAGAGCTCCATAGCTCCATAGCACCAGAGCTCCATACTTCCATAGCTCCAGGGCTCCATAGCTCCAGGGCTCCATAGCTCCATACCTCCAGAGCTCCATAGCTCCATACTTCCAGAGCTCCATAGCTCCATAGCACCAGAGCTCCATAGCTCCATAGCACCAGAGCTCCATAGCTCCATAGCTCCATAGCACCAGAGCTCCATAGCTCCATAGCACCAGAGCTCCATAGCTCCATAGCTCCAGGGCTCCATAGCTCCACAGCTCCAGGGCTCCATAGCTCCATAGCTCCAGGGCTCCATAGCTCCATAGCTCCATACCTCCAGAGCTCCATACCTCCAGAGCTCCATACCTCCATAGCACCAGAGCTCCATAGCTCCAGGGCTCCAGGGCTCCATAGCTCCATACCTCCAGAGCTCCATAGCTCCATACTTCCAGAGCTCCATAGCTCCATAGCTCCATACTTCCATAGCTCCATAGCTCCATACTTCCATAGCACCTGAGCTCCATACCTCCAGAGCTCCATAGCTCCAGCCTGGGTGGCTGGTGGCTCCATAGCTCCATACTTCCATAGCTCTAAGTCAGAGAGTTGGCGAAAATTGCACTAAGTGCGAAAGCCCATTCATTTACAACGGCGTGTCCGCTAGGCGGCGACATTTCCCCGTTACCGGTGGCTGCGCGGCGGGTGAGTGACATAGCTTATCCGAGCGGCTGGAACTCTGCGCCGGCGTGGTCGAGCGTGAGGCCTCGGCCCTTTGGCTGCCTGGTACCTAAAACACTTCCATTGATCCAGCCACGGAGGGTGCTGGCTGGTGGCTCCATACCTCCATAGCTCCATAGCACCAGAGCTCCATAGCTCCATAGCACCAGAGCTCCATGGCTTCAGAGCTCCATAACACCATACCTCCATACCTCCAGAGCTCCAGGGCTCCATAGCTCCATACCTCCAGAGCTCCATACCTCCAGAGCTCCATACCTCCAGAGCTCCATAGCACCAGAGCTCCATGGCTTCAGAGCTCCATAGCACCATAGCTCCATACCTCCAGAGCTCCAGGGCTCCATAGCTCCATACCTCCAGAGCTCCATACCTCCAGAGCTCCATACCTCCAGAGCTCCATAGCACCAGAGCTCCATGGCTTCAGAGCTCCATAGCACCATAGCTCCATACCTCCAGAGCTCCAGGGCTCCATAGCTCCATACCTCCAGAGCTCCATACCTCCAGAGCTCCAGAGCTCCATAGCACCAGAGCTCCATGGCTTC
This sequence comes from Syngnathus leptorhynchus, assembly GCF_054491065.1. Lineage (NCBI taxonomy): Eukaryota > Metazoa > Chordata > Actinopteri > Syngnathiformes > Syngnathidae > Syngnathus > Syngnathus leptorhynchus. The sequence goes on from NW_028232021.1 coordinate 345,597, forward strand.
AGAGCTCCATAGCACCATAGCTCCATACCTCCAGAGCTCCAGGGCTCCATAGCTCCATACCTCCAGAGCTCCATACCTCCAGAGCTCCAGAGCTCCATAGCACCAGAGCTCCATGGCTTCAGAGCTCCATAGCACCATAGCTCCATACCTCCAGAGCTCCAGGGCTCCATAGCTCCATACCTCCAGAGCTCCATACCTCCAGAGCTCCATACCTCCAGAGCTCCATAGCTCCATAGCACCAGAGCTCCATAGCTCCATAGCACCAGAGCTCCATAGCACCAGAGCTCCATAGCACCAGAGCTCCATAGCTCCATAGCACCAGAGCTCCATAGCTCCATAGCACCAGAGCTCCATAGCTCCATAGCACCAGAGCTCCTTACTTCCAGAGCTCCATAGCTCCATAGCTCCATAGCACCAGAGCTCCATAGCTCCATAGCACCAGAGCTCCATGGCTTCAGAGCTCCATAGCACCATAGCTCCATACCTCCAGAGCTCCAGGGCTCCATAGCTCCATACCTCCAGAGCTCCATACCTCCAGAGCTCCATACCTCCAGAGCTCCATAGCACCAGAGCTCCATAGCTCCATAGCACCAGAGCTCCATAGCACCAGAGCTCCATAGCACCAGAGCTCCATAGCTCCATAGCACCAGAGCTCCATAGCTCCATAGCACCAGAGCTCCATACTTCCAGAGCTCCATAGCTCCATAGCACCAGAGCTCCATAGCTCCATAGCACCAGAGCTCCATAGCTCCATAGCACCAGAGCTCCATACTTCCATAGCTCCATAGCTCCATACCTCCAGAGCTCCATAGCTCCATAGCTCCATACCTCCAGAGCTCCATAGCTCCAGAGCTCCATAGCTCCATAGCTCCATAGCACCAGAGCTCCATAGCTCCATAGCACCAGATCTCCATACTTCCATAGCTCCAGGGCTCCATAGCTCCAGGGCTCCATACCTCCAGAGCTCCATAGCTCCATACTTCCAGAGCTCCATAGCTCCATACTTCCATAGCTCCATACTTCCATACCTCCATAGCTCCATACTTCCATAGCACCAGAGCTCCATACTTCCATAGCACCAGAGCTCCATACCTCCAGAGCTCCAGAGCTCCAGCCTGGGTGGCTGGTGGCTCCATAGCTCCATACTTCCATAGCTCTAAGTCAGAGAGTTGGCGAAAATTGCACTAAGTGCGAAAGCCCATTCATTTACAACGGCGTGTCCACAAGGCGGCGACATTTCCCCGTTACCGGTGGCTGCGCGGCGGGTGAGTGACAGAGCTTATCCGAGCGGCTGGAACTCTGCGCCGGCGTGGTCGAGCGTGAGGCCTCGGCCCTTTGGCTGCCTGGTACCTAAAACACTTCCATTGATCCAGCCACGGAGGGTGCTGGCTGGTGGCTCCATACCTCCATAGCTCCATAGCACCAGAGCTCCATAGCTCCATAGCACCAGAGCTCCATGGCTTCAGAGCTCCATAGCACCATAGCTCCATACCTCCAGAGCTCCAGGGCTCCATAGCTCCATACCTCCAGAGCTCCATACCTCCAGAGCTCCATACCTCCAGAGCTCCATAGCACCAGAGCTCCATGGCTTCAGAGCTCCATAGCACCATAGCTCCATACCTCCAGAGCTCCAGGGCTCCATAGCTCCATACCTCCAGAGCTCCATACCTCCAGAGCTCCATACCTCCAGAGCTCCATAGCACCAGAGCTCCATGGCTTCAGAGCTCCATAGCACCATAGCTCCATACCTCCAGAGCTCCAGGGCTCCATAGCTCCATACCTCCAGAGCTCCATACCTCCAGAGCTCCATACCTCCAGAGCTCCATAGCACCAGAGCTCCATGGCTTCAGAGCTCCATAGCACCATAGCTCCATACCTCCAGAGCTCCAGGGCTCCATAGCTCCATACCTCCAGAGCTCCATACCTCCAGAGCTCCATACCTCCAGAGCTCCAGAGCTCCATAGCACCAGAGCTCCATGGCTTCAGAGCTCCATAGCACCATAGCTCCATACCTCCAGAGCTCCAGGGCTCCATAGCTCCATACCTCCAGAGCTCCATACCTCCAGAGCTCCATAGCTCCATAGCACCAGAGCTCCATGGCTTCAGAGCTCCATAGCACCATAGCTCCATACCTCCAGAGCTCCAGGGCTCCATAGCTCCATACCTCCAGAGCTCCATACCTCCAGAGCTCCAGAGCTCCATAGCACCAGAGCTCCATGGCTTCAGAGCTCCATAGCACCATAGCTCCATACCTCCAGAGCTCCAGGGCTCCAAAGCTCCATACCTCCAGAGCTCCATACCTCCAGAGCTCCATACCTCCAGAGCTCCATAGCTCCATAGCACCAGAGCTCCATAACTCCATAGCACCAGAGCTCCGTAGCACCAGAGCTCCATAGCACCAGAGCTCCATAGCTCCATAGCACCAGAGCTCCATAGCTCCATAGCACCAGAGCTCCATAGCTCCATAGCACCAGAGCTCCATACTTCCAGAGCTCCATAGCTCCATAGCTCCATAGCACCAGAGCTCCATAGCTCCATAGCACCAGAGCTCCATAGCTCCATAGCACCAGAGCTCCATACTTCCATAGCTCCATAGCTCCATACCTCCAGAGCTCCATAGCTCCATAGCTCCATACCTCCAGAGCTCCATAGCTCCAGAGCTCCATAGCTCCATAGCACCAGAGTTCCATAGCTCCATAGCACCAGAGCTCCATACTTCCATAGCTCCAGGGCTCCATAGCTCCAGGGCTCCATAGCTCCATACCTCCAGAGCTCCATAGCTCCATACTTCCAGAGCTCCATAGCTCCATAGCACCAGAGCTCCATAGCTCCATAGCACCAGAGCTCCATAGCTCCATAGCACCAGAGCTCCATAGCTCCATAGCACCAGAGCTCCATAGCTCCATAGCTCCAGGGCTCCATAGCTCCATAGCTCCAGGGCTCCATAGCTCCATAGCTCCAGGGCTCCATAGCTCCATAGCTCCATACCTCCAGAGCTCCATACCTCCAGAGCTCCATACCTCCATAGCACCAGAGCTCCATAGCTCCAGGGCTCCAGGGCTCCATAGCTCCATACCTCCAGAGCTCCATAGCTCCATACTTCCAGAGCTCCATAGCTCCATAGCTCCATACTTCCATAGCTCCATAGCTCCATACTTCCATAGCACCTGAGCTCCATACCTCCAGAGCTCCATAGCTCCAGCCTGGGTGGCTGGTGGCTCCATAGCTCCATACTTCCATAGCTCTAAGTCAGAGAGTTGGCGAAAATTGCACTAAGTGCGAAAGCCCATTCATTTACAACGGCGTGTCCGCCAGGCGGCGACATTTCCCCGTTACCGGTGGCTGCGCGGCGGGTGAGTGACAGAGCTTATCCGAGCGGCTGGAACTCTGCGCCGGCGTGGTCGAGCGTGAGGCCTCGGCCCTTTGGCTGCCTGGTACCTAAAACACTTCCATTGATCCAGCCACGGAGGGTGCTGGCTGGTGGCTCCATACCTCCAGAGCTCCATACCTCCAGAGCTCCAGAGCTCCATAGCACCAGAGCTCCATGGCTTCAGAGCTCCATAGCACCATAGCTCCATACCTCCAGAGCTCCAGGGCTCCATAGCTCCATACCTCCAGAGCTCCATACCTCCAGAGCTCCAGAGCTCCATAGCACCAGAGCTCCATGGCTTCAGAGCTCCATAGCACCATAGCTCCATACCTCCAGAGCTCCAGGGCTCCATAGCTCCATACCTCCAGAGCTCCATACCTCCAGAGCTCCATAGCTCCATAGCACCAGAGCTCCATAGCTCCATAGCACCAGAGCTCCATAGCACCAGAGCTCCATAGCACCAGAGCTCCATAGCTCCATAGCACCAGAGCTCCATAGCTCCATAGCACCAGAGCTCCATAGCTCCATAGCACCAGAGCTCCATACTTCCAGAGCTCCATAGCTCCATAGCTCCATAGCACCAGAGCTCCATAGCTCCATAGCACCAGAGCTCCATGGCTTCAGAGCTCCATAGCACCATAGCTCCATACCTCCAGAGCTCCAGGGCTCCATAGCTCCATACCTCCAGAGCTCCATACCTCCAGAGCTCCATACCTCCAGAGCTCCATAGCACCAGAGCTCCATAGCTCCATAGCACCAGAGCTCCATAGCACCAGAGCTCCATAGCACCAGAGCTCCATAGCTCCATAGCACCAGAGCTCCATAGCTCCATAGCACCAGAGCTCCATACTTCCAGAGCTCCATAGCTCCATAGCTCCATAGCACCAGAGCTCCATAGCTCCATAGCACCAGAGCTCCATAGCTCCATAGCACCAGAGCTCCATACTTCCATAGCTCCATAGCTCCATACCTCCAGAGCTCCATAGCTCCATAGCTCCATACCTCCAGAGCTCCATAGCTCCAGAGCTCCATAGCTCCATAGCTCCATAGCACCAGAGCTCCATAGCTCCATAGCACCAGAGCTCCATACTTCCATAGCTCCAGGGCTCCATAGCTCCAGGGCTCCATACCTCCAGAGCTCCATAGCTCCATACTTCCAGAGCTCCATAGCTCCATACTTCCATAGCTCCATACTTCCATACCTCCATAGCTCCATACTTCCATAGCACCAGAGCTCCATACTTCCATAGCACCAGAGCTCCATACCTCCAGAGCTCCAGAGCTCCAGCCTGGGTGGCTGGTGGCTCCATAGCTCCATACTTCCATAGCTCTAAGTCAGAGAGTTGGCGAAAATTGCACTAAGTGCGAAAGCCCATTCATTTACAACGGCGTGTCCACAAGGCGGCGACATTTCCCCGTTACCGGTGGCTGCGCGGCGGGTGAGTGACAGAGCTTATCCGAGCGTTTGGATCTCTGCGCCGGCGTGGTCGAGCGTGAGGCCTCGGCCCTTTGGCTGCCTGGTACCTAAAACACTTCCATTGATCCAGCCACGGAGGGTGCTGGCTGGTGGCTCCATACCTCCATAGCTCCATAGCAGCAGAGCTCCATAGCTCCATAGCACCAGAGCTCCATGGCTTCAGAGCTCCATAGCACCATAGCTCCATACCTCCAGAGCTCCAGGGCTCCATAGCTCCATACCTCCAGAGCTCCATACCTCCAGAGCTCCATACCTCCAGAGCTCCATAGCACCAGAGCTCCATGGCTTCAGAGCTCCATAGCACCATAGCTCCATACCTCCAGAGCTCCAGGGCTCCATAGCTCCATACCTCCAGAGCTCCATACCTCCAGAGCTCCATACCTCCAGAGCTCCAGAGCTCCATAGCACCAGAGCTCCATGGCTTCAGAGCTCCATAGCACCATAGCTCCATACCTCCAGAGCTCCAGGGCTCCATAGCTCCATACCTCCAGAGCTCCATACCTCCAGAGCTCCAGAGCTCCATAGCACCAGAGCTCCATGGCTTCAGAGCTCCATAGCACCATAGCTCCATACCTCCAGAGCTCCAGGGCTCCATAGCTCCATACCTCCATAGCTCCATAGCACCAGAGCTCCATAGCTCCATAGCACCAGAGCTCCATGGCTTCAGAGCTCCATAGCACCATAGCTCCATACCTCCAGAGCTCCAGGGCTCCAAAGCTCCATACCTCCAGAGCTCCATACCTCCAGAGCTCCATACCTCCAGAGCTCCATAGCTCCATAGCACCAGAGCTCCAGAGCTCCATAGCTCCATAGCACCAGAGCTCCATAGCACCATAGCTCCATAGCACCAGAGCTCCATAGCTCCATAGCACCAGAGCTCCATAGCTCCATAGCACCAGAGCTCCATAGCTCCATAGCACCAGAGCTCCATAGCACCAGAGCTCCATAGCACCAGAGCTCCATAGCTCCATAGCACCAGAGCTCCATAGCTCCATAGCACCAGAGCTCCATAGCTCCATAGCACCAGAGCTCCATACTTCCAGAGCTCCATAGCTCCATAGCTCCATAGCACCAGAGCTCCATAGCTCCATAGCACCAGAGCTCCATAGCTCCATAGCACCAGAGCTCCATACTTCCATAGCTCCATAGCTCCATACCTCCAGAGCTCCATAGCTCCATAGCTCCATACCTCCAGAGCTCCATAGCTCCAGAGCTCCATAGCTCCATAGCACCAGAGCTCCATAGCTCCATAGCACCAGAGCTCCATACTTCTATAGCTCCAGGGCTCCATAGCTCCAGGGCTACATAGCTCCATACCTCCAGAGCTCCATAGCTCCATACTTCCAGAGCTCCATAGCTCCATAGCACCAGAGCTCCATAGCTCCATAGCACCAGAGCTCCATAGCTCCATAGCACCAGAGCTCCATAGCTCCATAGCACCAGAGCTCCATAGCTCCATAGCTCCAGGGCTCCATAGCTCCATAGCTCCAGGGCTCCATAGCTCCATAGCTCCAGGGCTCCATAGCTCCATAGCTCCATACCTCCAGAGCTCCATACCTCCAGAGCTCCATACCTCCATAGCACCAGAGCTCCATAGCTCCAGGGCTCCAGGGCTCCATAGCTCCATACCTCCAGAGCTCCATAGCTCCATACTTCCAGAGCTCCATAGCTCCATAGCTCCATACTTCCATAGCTCCATAGCTCCATACTTCCATAGCACCTGAGCTCCATACCTCCAGAGCTCCATAGCTCCAGCCTGGGTGGCTGGTGGCTCCATAGCTCCATACTTCCATAGCTCTAAGTCAGAGAGTTGGCGAAAATTGCACTAAGTGCGAAAGCCCATTCATTTACAACGGCGTGTCCGCCAGGCGGCGACATTTCCCCGTTACCGGTGGCTGCGCGGCGGGTGAGTGACAGAGCTTATCCGAGCGGCTGGAACTCTGCGCCGGCGTGGTCGAGCGTGAGGCCTCGGCCCTTTGGCTGCCTGGTACCTAAAACACTTCCATTGATCCAGCCACGGAGGGTGCTGGCTGGTGGCTCCATACCTCCATAGCTCCATAGCACCAGAGCTCCATAGCTCCATAGCACCAGAGCTCCATGGCTTCAGAGCTCCATAGCACCATAGCTCCATACCTCCAGAGCTCCAGGGCTCCATAGCTCCATACCTCCAGAGCTCCATACCTCCAGAGCTCCATACCTCCAGAGCTCCATAGCACCAGAGCTCCATGGCTTCAGAGCTCCATAGCACCATAGCTCCATACCTCCAGAGCTCCAGGGCTCCATAGCTCCATACCTCCAGAGCTCCATACCTCCAGAGCTCCATAGCACCAGAGCTCCATGGCTTCAGAGCTCCATAGCACCATAGCTCCATACCTCCAGAGCTCCAGGGCTCCATAGCTCCATACCTCCAGAGCTCCATACCTCCAGAGCTCCATACCTCCAGAGCTCCAGAGCTCCATAGCACCAGAGCTCCATGGCTTCAGAGCTCCATAGCTCCATACCTCCAGAGCTCCAGGGCTCCATAGCTCCATACCTCCAGAGCTCCATACCTCCAGAGCTCCAGAGCTCCATAGCACCAGAGCTCCATGGCTTCAGAGCTCCATAGCACCATAGCTCCATACCTCCAGAGCTCCAGGGCTCCATAGCTCCATACCTCCAGAGCTCCATACCTCCAGAGCTCCATAGCTCCATAGCACCAGAGCTCCATAGCTCCATAGCACCAGAGCTCCATAGCACCAGAGCTCCATAGCACCAGAGCTCCATAGCTCCATAGCACCAGAGCTCCATAGCTCCATAGCACCAGAGCTCCATACTTCCAGAGCTCCATAGCTCCATAGCTCCATAGCACCAGAGCTCCATAGCTCCATAGCACCAGAGCTCCATAGCTCCATAGCACCAGAGCTCCATACTTCCATAGCTCCATAGCTCCATACCTCCAGAGCTCCATAGCTCCATAGCTCCATACCTCCAGAGCTCCATAGCTCCAGAGCTCCATAGCTCCATAGCTCCATAGCACCAGAGCTCCATAGCTCCATAGCACCAGAGCTCCATACTTCCATAGCTCCAGGGCTCCATAGCTCCAGGGCTCCATACCTCCAGAGCTCCATAGCTCCATACTTCCAGAGCTCCATAGCTCCATACTTCCATAGCTCCATACTTCCATACCTCCATAGCTCCATACTTCCATAGCACCAGAGCTCCATACTTCCATAGCACCAGAGCTCCATACCTCCAGAGCTCCAGAGCTCCAGCCTGGGTGGCTGGTGGCTCCATAGCTCCATACTTCCATAGCTCTAAGTCAGAGAGTTGGCGAAAATTGCACTAAGTGCGAAAGCCCATTCATTTACAACGGCGTGTCCACAAGGCGGCGACATTTCCCCGTTACCGGTGGCTGCGCGGCGGGTGAGTGACAGAGCTTATCCGAGCGGCTGGAACTCTGCGCCGGCGTGGTCGAGCGTGAGGCCTCGGCCCTTTGGCTGCCTGGTACCTAAAACACTTACATTGATCCAGCCACGGAGGGTGCTGGCTGGTGGCTCCATACCTCCATAGCTCCATAGCACCAGAGCTCCATAGCTCCATAGCACCAGAGCTCCATGGCTTCAGAGCTCCATAGCACCATAGCTCCATACCTCCAGAGCTCCAGGGCTCCATAGCTCCATACCTCCAGAGCTCCATACCTCCAGAGCTCCATACCTCCAGAGCTCCATAGCACCAGAGCTCCATGGCTTCAGAGCTCCATAGCACCATAGCTCCATACCTCCAGAGCTCCAGGGCTCCATAGCTCCATACCTCCAGAGCTCCATACCTCCAGAGCTCCATACCTCCAGAGCTCCATAGCACCAGAGCTCCATGGCTTCAGAGCTCCATAGCACCATAGCTCCATACCTCCAGAGCTCCAGGGCTCCATAGCTCCATACCTCCAGAGCTCCATACCTCCAGAGCTCCATACCTCCAGAGCTCCATAGCACCAGAGCTCCATGGCTTCAGAGCTCCATAGCACCATAGCTCCATACCTCCAGAGCTCCAGGGCTCCATAGCTCCATACCTCCAGAGCTCCATACCTCCAGAGCTCCATACCTCCAGAGCTCCAGAGCTCCATAGCACCAGAGCTCCATGGCTTCAGAGCTCCATAGCACCATAGCTCCATACCTCCAGAGCTCCAGGGCTCCATAGCTCCATACCTCCAGAGCTCCATACCTCCAGAGCTCCATAGCTCCATAGCACCAGAGCTCCATGGCTTCAGAGCTCCATAGCACCATAGCTCCATACCTCCAGAGCTCCAGGGCTCCATAGCTCCATACCTCCAGAGCTCCATACCTCCAGAGCTCCAGAGCTCCATAGCACCAGAGCTCCATGGCTTCAGAGCTCCATAGCACCATAGCTCCATACCTCCAGAGCTCCAGGGCTCCAAAGCTCCATACCTCCAGAGCTCCATACCTCCAGAGCTCCATAGCTCCATAGCACCAGAGCTCCATAACTCCATAGCACCAGAGCTCCGTAGCACCAGAGCTCCATAGCACCAGAGCTCCATAGCTCCATAGCACCAGAGCTCCATAGCTCCATAGCACCAGAGCTCCATAGCTCCATAGCACCAGAGCTCCATACTTCCAGAGCTCCATAGCTCCATAGCTCCATAGCACCAGAGCTCCATAGCTCCATAGCACCAGAGCTCCATAGCTCCATAGCACCAGAGCTCCATACTTCCATAGCTCCATAGCTCCATACCTCCAGAGCTCCATAGCTCCATAGCTCCATACCTCCAGAGCTCCATAGCTCCAGAGCTCCATAGCTCCATAGCACCAGAGTTCCATAGCTCCATAGCACCAGAGCTCCATACTTCCATAGCTCCAGGGCTCCATAGCTCCAGGGCTCCATAGCTCCATACCTCCAGAGCTCCATAGCTCCATACTTCCAGAGCTCCATAGCTCCATAGCACCAGAGCTCCATAGCTCCATAGCACCAGAGCTCCATAGCTCCATAGCACCAGAGCTCCATAGCTCCATAGCACCAGAGCTCCATAGCTCCATAGCTCCAGGGCTCCATAGCTCCATAGCTCCAGGGCTCCATAGCTCCATAGCTCCAGGGCTCCATAGCTCCATAGCTCCATACCTCCAGAGCTCCATACCTCCAGAGCTCCATACCTCCATAGCACCAGAGCTCCATAGCTCCAGGGCTCCAGGGCTCCATAGCTCCATACCTCCAGAGCTCCATAGCTCCATACTTCCAGAGCTCCATAGCTCCATAGCTCCATACTTCCATAGCTCCATAGCTCCATACTTCCATAGCACCTGAGCTCCATACCTCCAGAGCTCCATAGCTCCAGCCTGGGTGGCTGGTGGCTCCATAGCTCCATACTTCCATAGCTCTAAGTCAGAGAGTTGGCGAAAATTGCACTAAGTGCGAAAGCCCATTCATTTACAACGGCGTGTCCGCCAGGCGGCGACATTTCCCCGTTACCGGTGGCTGCGCGGCGGGTGAGTGACAGAGCTTATCCGAGCGGCTGGAACTCTGCGCCGGCGTGGTCGAGCGTGAGGCCTCGGCCCTTTGGCTGCCTGGTACCTAAAACACTTCCATTGATCCAGCCACGGAGGGTGCTGGCTGGTGGCTCCATACCTCCAGAGCTCCATACCTCCAGAGCTCCAGAGCTCCATAGCACCAGAGCTCCATGGCTTCAGAGCTCCATAGCACCATAGCTCCATACCTCCAGAGCTCCAGGGCTCCATAGCTCCAAACCTCCAGAGCTCCATACCTCCAGAGCTCCAGAGCTCCATAGCACCAGAGCTCCATGGCTTCAGAGCTCCATAGCACCATAGCTCCATACCTCCAGAGCTCCAGGGCTCCATAGCTCCATACCTCCAGAGCTCCATACCTCCAGAGCTCCATAGCTCCATAGCACCAGAGCTCCATAGCTCCATAGCACCAGAGCTCCATAGCACCAGAGCTCCATAGCACCAGAGCTCCATAGCTCCATAGCACCAGAGCTCCATAGCTCCATAGCACCAGAGCTCCATAGCTCCATAGCACCAGAGCTCCATACTTCCAGAGCTCCATAGCTCCATAGCTCCATAGCACCAGAGCTCCATAGCTCCATAGCACCAGAGCTCCATGGCTTCAGAGCTCCATAGCACCATAGCTCCATACCTCCAGAGCTCCAGGGCTCCATAGCTCCATACCTCCAGAGCTCCATACCTCCAGAGCTCCATACCTCCAGAGCTCCATAGCACCAGAGCTCCATAGCTCCATAGCACCAGAGCTCCATAGCACCAGAGCTCCATAGCTCCATAGCACCAGAGCTCCATAGCTCCATAGCACCAGAGCTCCATACTTCCAGAGCTCCATAGCTCCATAGCTCCATAGCACCAGAGCTCCATAGCTCCATAGCACCAGAGCTCCATAGCTCCATAGCACCAGAGCTCCATACTTCCATAGCTCCATAGCTCCATACCTCCAGAGCTCCATAGCTCCATAGCTCCATACCTCCAGAGCTCCATAGCTCCAGAGCTCCATAGCTCCATAGCTCCATAGCACCAGAGCTCCATAGCTCCATAGCACCAGAGCTCCACACTTCCATAGCTCCAGGGCTCCATAGCTCCAGGGCTCCATACCTCCAGAGCTCCATAGCTCCATACTTCCAGAGCTCCATAGCTCCATACTTCCATAGCTCCATACTTCCATACCTCCATAGCTCCATACTTCCATAGCACCAGAGCTCCATACTTCCATAGCACCAGAGCTCCATACCTCCAGAGCTCCAGAGCTCCAGCCTGGGTGGCTGGTGGCTCCATAGCTCCATACTTCCATAGCTCTAAGTCAGAGAGTTGGCGAAAATTGCACTAAGTGCGAAAGCCCATTCATTTACAACGGCGTGTCCACAAGGCGGCGACATTTCCCCGTTACCGGTGGCTGCGCGGCGGGTGAGTGACAGAGCTTATCCGAGCGGCTGGATCTCTGCGCCGGCGTGGTCGAGCGTGAGGCCTCGGCCCTTTGGCTGCCTGGTACCTAAAACACTTCCATTGATCCAGCCACGGAGGGTGCTGGCTGGTGGCTCCATACCTCCATAGCTCCATAGCAGCAGAGCTCCATAGCTCCATAGCACCAGAGCTCCATGGCTTCAGAGCTCCATAGCACCATAGCTCCATACCTCCAGAGCTCCAGGGCTCCATAGCTCCATACCTCCAGAGCTCCATACCTCCAGAGCTCCATACCTCCAGAGCTCCATAGCACCAGAGCTCCATGGCTTCAGAGCTCCATAGCACCATAGCTCCATACCTCCAGAGCTCCAGGGCTCCATAGCTCCATACCTCCAGAGCTCCATACCTCCAGAGCTCCATACCTCCAGAGCTCCAGAGCTCCATAGCACCAGAGCTCCATGGCTTCAGAGCTCCATAGCACCATAGCTCCATACCTCCAGAGCTCCAGGGCTCCATAGCTCCATACCTCCAGAGCTCCATACCTCCAGAGCTCCAGAGCTCCATAGCACCAGAGCTCCATGGCTTCAGAGCTCCATAGCACCATAGCTCCATACCTCCAGAGCTCCAGGGCTCCATAGCTCCATACCTCCATAGCTCCATAGCACCAGAGCTCCATAGCTCCATAGCACCAGAGCTCCATGGCTTCAGAGCTCCATAGCACCATAGCTCCATACCTCCAGAGCTCCAGGGCTCCAAAGCTCCATACCTCCAGAGCTCCATACCTCCAGAGCTCCATACCTCCAGAGCTCCATAGCTCCATAGCACCAGAGCTCCAGAGCTCCATAGCTCCATAGCACCAGAGCTCCATAGCACCATAGCTCCATAGCACCAGAGCTCCATAGCTCCATAGCACCAGAGCTCCATAGCTCCATAGCACCAGAGCTCCATAGCTCCATAGCACCAGAGCTCCATAGCACCAGAGCTCCATAGCACCAGAGCTCCATAGCTCCATAGCACCAGAGCTCCATAGCTCCATAGCACCAGAGCTCCATAGCTCCATAGCACCAGAGCTCCATACTTCCAGAGCTCCATAGCTCCATAGCTCCATAGCACCAGAGCTCCATAGCTCCATAGCACCAGAGCTCCATAGCTCCATAGCACCAGAGCTCCATACTTCCATAGCTCCATAGCTCCATACCTCCAGAGCTCCATAGCTCCATAGCTCCATACCTCCAGAGCTCCATAGCTCCAGAGCTCCATAGCTCCATAGCACCAGAGCTCCATAGCTCCATAGCACCAGAGCTCCATACTTCCATAGCTCCAGGGCTCCATAGCTCCAGGGCTACATAGCTCCATACCTCCAGAGCTCCATAGCTCCATACTTCCAGAGCTCCATAGCTCCATAGCACCAGAGCTCCATAGCTCCATAGCACCAGAGCTCCATAGCTCCATAGCACCAGAGCTCCATAGCTCCATAGCACCAGAGCTCCATAGCTCCATAGCTCCAGGGCTCCATAGCTCCATAGCTCCAGGGCTCCATAGCTCCATAGCTCCAGGGCTCCATAGCTCCATAGCTCCATACCTCCAGAGCTCCATACCTCCAGAGCTCCATACCTCCATAGCACCAGAGCTCCATAGCTCCAGGGCTCCAGGGCTCCATAGCTCCATACCTCCAGAGCTCCATAGCTCCATACTTCCAGAGCTCCATAGCTCCATAGCTCCATACTTCCATAGCTCCATAGCTCCATACTTCCATAGCACCTGAGCTCCATACCTCCAGAGCTCCATAGCTCCAGCCTGGGTGGATGGTGGCTCCATAGCTCCATACTTCCATAGCTCTAAGTCAGAGAGTTGGCGAAAATTGCACTAAGTGCGAAAGCCCATTCATTTACAACGGCGTGTCCGCCAGGCGGCGACATTTCCCCGTTACCGGTGGCTGCGCGGCGGGTGAGTGACAGAGCTTATCCGAGCGGCTGGAACTCTGCGCCGGCGTGGTCGAGCGTGAGGCCTCGGCCCTTTGGCTGCCTGGTACCTAAAACACTTCCATTGATCCAGCCACGGAGGGTGCTGGCTGGTGGCTCCATACCTCCATAGCTCCATAGCACCAGAGCTCCATAGCTCCATAGCACCAGAGCTCCATGGCTTCAGAGCTCCATAGCACCATAGCTCCATACCTCCAGAGCTCCAGGGCTCCAGGGCTCCAGGGCTCCATAGCTCCATACCTCCAGAGCTCCATACCTCCAGAGCTCCATAGCACCAGAGCTCCATGGCTTCAGAGCTCCATAGCACCATAGCTCCATACCTCCAGAGCTCCAGGGCTCCATAGCTCCATACCTCCAGAGCTCCATACCTCCAGAGCTCCATACCTCCAGAGCTCCATAGCACCAGAGCTCCATGGCTTCAGAGCTCCATAGCACCATAGCTCCATACCTCCAGAGCTCCAGGGCTCCATAGCTCCATACCTCCAGAGCTCCATACCTCCAGAGCTCCATACCTCCAGAGCTCCAGAGCTCCATAGCACCAGAGCTCCATGGCTTCAGAGCTCCATAGCTCCATACCTCCAGAGCTCCAGGGCTCCATAGCTCCATACCTCCAGAGCTCCATACCTCCAGAGCTCCAGAGCTCCATAGCACCAGAGCTCCATGGCTTCAGAGCTCCATAGCACCATAGCTCCATACCTCCAGAGCTCCAGGGCTCCATAGCTCCATACCTCCAGAGCTCCATACCTCCAGAGCTCCATAGCTCCATAGCACCAGAGCTCCATAGCTCCATAGCACCAGAGCTCCATAGCACCAGAGCTCCATAGCACCAGAGCTCCATAGCTCCATAGCACCAGAGCTCCATAGCTCCATAGCACCAGAGCTCCATACTTCCAGAGCTCCATAGCTCCATAGCTCCATAGCACCAGAGCTCCATAGCTCCATAGCACCAGAGCTCCATAGCTCCATAGCACCAGAGCTCCATACTTCCATAGCTCCATAGCTCCATACCTCCAGAGCTCCATAGCTCCATAGCTCCATACCTCCAGAGCTCCATAGCTCCAGAGCTCCATAGCTCCATAGCTCCATAGCACCAGAGCTCCATAGCTCCATAGCACCAGAGCTCCATACTTCCATAGCTCCAGGGCTCCATAGCTCCAGGGCTCCATACCTCCAGAGCTCCATAGCTCCATACTTCCAGAGCTCCATAGCTCCATACTTCCATAGCTCCATACTTCCATACCTCCATAGCTCCATACTTCCATAGCACCAGAGCTCCATACTTCCATAGCACCAGAGCTCCATACCTCCAGAGCTCCAGAGCTCCAGCCTGGGTGGCTGGTGGCTCCATAGCTCCATACTTCCATAGCTCTAAGTCAGAGAGTTGGCGAAAATTGCACTAAGTGCGAAAGCCCATTCATTTACAACGGCGTGTCCACAAGGCGGCGACATTTCCCCGTTACCGGTGGCTGCGCGGCGGGTGAGTGACAGAGCTTATCCGAGCGGCTGGAACTCTGCGCCGGCGTGGTCGAGCGTGAGGCCTCGGCCCTTTGGCTGCCTGGTACCTAAAACACTTCCATTGATCCAGCCACGGAGGGTGCTGGCTGGTGGCTCCATACCTCCATAGCTCCATAGCACCAGAGCTCCATAGCTCCATAGCACCAGAGCTCCATGGCTTCAGAGCTCCATAGCACCATAGCTCCATACCTCCAGAGCTCCAGGGCTCCAAAGCTCCATACCTCCAGAGCTCCATACCTCCAGAGCTCCATACCTCCAGAGCTCCATAGCTCCATAGCACCAGAGCTCCATAGCTCCATAGCACCAGAGCTCCATAGCACCATAGCTCCATAGCACCAGAGCTCCATAGCTCCATAGCACCAGAGCTCCATAGCTCCATAGCACCAGAGCTCCATAGCTCCATAGCACCAGAGCTCCATACTTCCAGAGCTCCATAGCTCCATAGCACCAGAGCTCCATAGCTCCATAGCACCAGAGCTCCATAGCTCCATAGCACCAGAGCTCCATACTTCCATAGCTCCATAGCTCCATACCTCCAGAGCTCCATAGCTCCATACCTCCAGAGCTCCATAGCTC
Organism: Syngnathus leptorhynchus; assembly: GCF_054491065.1. NCBI lineage: Eukaryota > Metazoa > Chordata > Actinopteri > Syngnathiformes > Syngnathidae > Syngnathus > Syngnathus leptorhynchus. The sequence continues at coordinate 361,428 of NW_028232021.1, forward strand.
CAGAGCTCCATAGCTCCATAGCACCAGAGCTCCATAGCTCCATAGCACCAGAGCTCCATACTTCCATAGCTCCAGGGCTCCATAGCTCCAGGGCTCCATAGCTCCAGGGCTCCATAGCTCCATACCTCCAGAGCTCCATAGCTCCATACCTCCAGAGCTCCATAGCTCCATACTTCCAGAGCTCCATAGCTCCATAGCACCAGAGCTCCATAGCTCCATAGCACCAGAGCTCCATAGCTCCATAGCACCAGAGCTCCATAGCTCCATAGCACCAGAGCTCCATAGCTCCATAGCTCCAGGGCTCCATAGCTCCATAGCTCCAGGGCTCCATAGCTCCATAGCTCCAGGGCTCCAGGGCTCCATAGCTCCATACCTCCAGAGCTCCATAGCTCCATACTTCCAGAGCTCCATAGCTCCATAGCTCCATACTTCCATAGCTCCATAGCTCCATACTTCCATAGCACCAGAGCTCCATACCTCCAGAGCTCCATAGCTCCAGCCTGGGTGGCTGGTGGCTCCATAGCTCCATACTTCCATAGCTCCAGTCAGAGAGTTGGCGAAAATTGCACTAAGTGCGAAAGCCCATTCATTTACAACGGCGTGTCCACAAGGCGGCGACATTTCCCCGTTACCGGTGGCTGCGCGGCGGGTGAGTGACAGAGCTTATCCGAGCGGCTGGAACTCTGCGCCGGCGTGGTCGAGCGTGAGGCCTCGGCCCTTTGGCTGCCTGGTACCTAAAATACTTCCATTGATCCAGCCACGGAGGGTGCTGGCTGGTGGCTCCATACCTCCATAGCTCCATAGCACCAGAGCTCCATAGCTCCATAGCACCAGAGCTCCATGGCTTCAGAGCTCCATAGCACCATAGCTCCATACCTCCAGAGCTCCAGGGCCATAGCTCCATACCTCCAGAGCTCCATACCTCCAGAGCTCCATACCTCCAGAGCTCCATAGCACCAGAGCTCCATGGCTTCAGAGCTCCATAGCACCATAGCTCCATACCTCCAGAGCTCCAGGGCTCCATAGCTCCATACCTCCAGAGCTCCATACCTCCAGAGCTCCATACCTCCAGAGCTCCATAGCACCAGAGCTCCATGGCTTCAGAGCTCCATAGCACCATAGCTCCATACCTCCAGAGCTCCAGGGCTCCATAGCTCCATACCTCCAGAGCTCCATACCTCCAGAGCTCCATACCTCCAGAGCTCCAGAGCTCCATAGCACCAGAGCTCCATGGCTTCAGAGCTCCATAGCACCATAGCTACATACCTCCAGAGCTCCAGGGCTCCATAGCTCCATACCTCCAGAACTCCATACCTCCAGAGCTCCAGAGCTCCATAGCACCAGAGCTCCATGGCTTCAGAGCTCCATAGCACCATAGCTCCATACCTCCAGAGCTCCAGGGCTCCATAGCTCCATACCTCCAGAGCTCCATACCTCCAGAGCTCCATACCTCCAGAGCTCCATAGCTCCATAGCACCAGAGCTCCATAGCTCCATAGCACCAGAGCTCCATAGCTCCATAGCACCAGAGCTCCATAGCACCAGAGCTCCATAGCACCAGAGCTCCATAGCTCCATAGCACCAGAGCTCCATAGCTCCATAGCACCAGAGCTCCATAGCTCCATAGCACCAGAGCTCCATACTTCCAGAGCTCCATAGCTCCATAGCTCCATAGCACCAGAGCTCCATAGCTCCATAGCACCAGAGCTCCATGGCTTCAGAGCTCCATAGCACCATAGCTCCATACCTCCAGAGCTCCAGGGCTCCATAGCTCCATACCTCCAGAGCTCCATACCTCCAGAGCTCCATACCTCCAGAGCTCCATAGCACCAGAGCTCCATAGCTCCATAGCACCAGAGCTCCATAGCACCAGAGCTCCATAGCACCAGAGCTCCATAGCTTCATAGCACCAGAGCTCCATAGCTCCATAGCACCAGAGCTCCATACTTCCAGAGCTCCATAGCTCCATAGCTCCATAGCACCAGAGCTCCATAGCTCCATAGCACCAGAGCTCCATAGCTCCATAGCACCAGAGCTCCATACTTCCATAGCTCCATAGCTCCATACCTCCAGAGCTCCATAGCTCCATAGCTCCATACCTCCAGAGCTCCATAGCTCCAGAGCTCCATAGCTCCATAGCTCCATAGCACCAGAGCTCCATAGCTCCATAGCACCAGAGCTCCATACTTCCATAGCTCCAGGGCTCCATAGCTCCAGGGCTCCATACCTCCAGAGCTCCATAGCTCCATACTTCCAGAGCTCCATAGCTCCATACTTCCATAGCTCCATACTTCCATACCTCCATAGCTCCATACTTCCATAGCACCAGAGCTCCATACTTCCATAGCACCAGAGCTCCATACCTCCAGAGCTCCAGAGCTCCAGCCTGGGTGGCTGGTGGCTCCATAGCTCCATACTTCCATAGCTCTAAGTCAGAGAGTTGGCGAAAATTGCACTAAGTGCGAAAGCCCATTCATTTACAACGGCGTGTCCACAAGGCGGCGACATTTCCCCGTTACCGGTGGCTGCGCGGCGGGTGAGTGACAGAGCTTATCCGAGCGGCTGGAACTCTGCGCCGGCGTGGTCGAGCGTGAGGCCTCGGCCCTTTGGCTGCCTGGTACCTAAAACACTTCCATTGATCCAGCCACGGAGGGTGCTGGCTGGTGGCTCCATACCTCCATAGCTCCATAGCACCAGAGCTCCATAGCTCCATAGCACCAGAGCTCCATGGCTTCAGAGCTCCATAGCACCATAGCTCCATACCTCCAGAGCTCCAGGGCTCCATAGCTCCATACCTCCAGAGCTCCATACCTCCAGAGCTCCATACCTCCAGAGCTCCATAGCACCAGAGCTCCATGGCTTCAGAGCTCCATAGCACCATAGCTCCATACCTCCAGAGCTCCAGGGCTCCATAGCTCCATACCTCCAGAGCTCCATACCTCCAGAGCTCCATACCTCCAGAGCTCCAGAGCTCCATAGCACCAGAGCTCCATGGCTTCAGAGCTCCATAGCACCATAGCTCCATACCTCCAGAGCTCCAGGGCTCCATAGCTCCATACCTCCAGAGCTCCATACCTCCAGAGCTCCAGAGCTCCATAGCACCAGAGCTCCATGGCTTCAGAGCTCCATAGCACCATAGCTCCATACCTCCAGAGCTCCAGGGCTCCATAGCTCCATACCTCCAGAGCTCCATACCTCCAGAGCTCCAGAGCTCCATAGCACCAGAGCTCCATGGCTTCAGAGCTCCATAGCACCATAGCTCCATACCTCCAGAGCTCCAGGGCTCCAAAGCTCCATACCTCCAGAGCTCCGTACCTCCAGAGCTCCATACCTCCAGAGCTCCATAGCTCCATAGCACCAGAGCTCCATAGCTCCATAGCACCAGAGCTCCATAGCACCAGAGCTCCATAGCACCAGAGCTCCATAGCTCCATAGCACCAGAGCTCCATAGCTCCATAGCACCAGAGCTCCATAGCTCCATAGCACCAGAGCTCCATACTTCCAGAGCTCCATAGCTCCATAGCTCCATAGCACCAGAGCTCCATAGCTCCATAGCACCAGAGCTCCATAGCTCCATAGCACCAGAGCTCCATACTTCCATAGCTCCATAGCTCCATACCTCCAGAGCTCCATAGCTCCATAGCTCCATACCTCCAGAGCTCCATAGCTCCAGAGCTCCATAGCTCCATAGCACCAGAGCTCCATAGCTCCATAGCACCAGAGCTCCATACTTCCATAGCTCCAGGGCTCCATAGCTCCAGGGCTCCATAGCTCCATACCTCCAGAGCTCCATAGCTCCATACTTCCAGAGCTCCATAGCTCCATAGCACCAGAGCTCCATAGCTCCATAGCACCAGAGCTCCATAGCTCCATAGCACCAGAGCTCCATAGCTCCATAGCACCAGAGCTCCATAGCTCCATAGCTCCAGGGCTCCATAGCTCCATAGCTCCAGGGCTCCATAGCTCCATAGCTCCAGGGCTCCATAGCTCCATAGCTCCATACCTCCAGAGCTCCATACCTCCAGAGCTCCATACCTCCATAGCACCAGAGCTCCATAGCTCCAGGGCTCCAGGGCTCCATAGCTCCATACCTCCAGAGCTCCATAGCTCCATACTTCCAGAGCTCCATAGCTCCATAGCTCCATACTTCCATAGCTCCATAGCTCCATACTTCCATAGCACCTGAGCTCCATACCTCCAGAGCTCCATAGCTCCAGCCTGGGTGGCTGGTGGCTCCATAGCTCCATACTTCCATAGCTCTAAGTCAGAGAGTTGGCGAAAATTGCACTAAGTGCGAAAGCCCATTCATTTACAACGGCGTGTCCGCCAGGCGGCGACATTTCCCCGTTACCGGTGGCTGCGCGGCGGGTGAGTGACAGAGCTTATCCGAGCGGCTGGAACTCTGCGCCGGCGTGGTCGAGCGTGAGGCCTCGGCCCTTTGGCTGCCTGGTACCTAAAACACTTCCATTGATCCAGCCACGGAGGGTGCTGGCTGGTGGCTCCATACCTCCATAGCTCCATAGCACCAGAGCTCCATAGCTCCATAGCACCAGAGCTCCATGGCTTCAGAGCTCCATAGCACCATAGCTCCATACCTCCAGAGCTCCAGGGCTCCATAGCTCCATACCTCCAGAGCTCCATACCTCCAGAGCTCCATACCTCCAGAGCTCCATAGCACCAGAGCTCCATGGCTTCAGAGCTCCATAGCACCATAGCTCCATACCTCCAGAGCTCCAGGGCTCCATAGCTCCATACCTCCAGAGCTCCATACCTCCAGAGCTCCATATCTCCAGAGCTCCATAGCACCAGAGCTCCATGGCTTCAGAGCTCCATAGCACCATAGCTCCATACCTCCAGAGCTCCAGGGCTCCATAGCTCCATACCTCCAGAGCTCCATACCTCCAGAGCTCCATACCTCCAGAGCTCCAGAGCTCCATAGCACCAGAGCTCCATGGCTTCAGAGCTCCATAGCACCATAGCTCCATACCTCCAGAGCTCCAGGGCTCCATAGCTCCATACCTCCAGAGCTCCATACCTCCAGAGCTCCAGAGCTCCATAGCACCAGAGCTCCATGGCTTCAGAGCTCCATAGCACCATAGCTCCATACCTCCAGAGCTCCAGGGCTCCATAGCTCCATACCTCCAGAGCTCCATACCTCCAGAGCTCCATACCTCCAGAGCTCCATAGCTCCATAGCACCAGAGCTCCATAGCTCCATAGCACCAGAGCTCCATAGCACCAGAGCTCCATAGCACCAGAGCTCCATAGCTCCATAGCACCAGAGCTCCATAGCTCCATAGCACCAGAGCTCCATAGCTCCATAGCACCAGAGCTCCATACTTCCAGAGCTCCATAGCTCCATAGCTCCATAGCACCAGAGCTCCATAGCTCCATAGCACCAGAGCTCCATGGCTTCAGAGCTCCATAGCACAATAGCTCCATACCTCCAGAGCTCCAGGGCTCCATAGCTCCATACCTCCAGAGCTCCATACCTCCAGAGCTCCATACCTCCAGAGCTCCATAGCACCAGAGCTCCATAGCTCCATAGCACCAGAGCTCCATAGCACCAGAGCTCCATAGCACCAGAGCTCCATAGCTCCATAGCACCAGAGCTCCATAGCTCCATAGCACCAGAGCTCCATACTTCCAGAGCTCCATAGCTCCATAGCTCCATAGCACCAGAGCTCCATAGCTCCATAGCACCAGAGCTCCATAGCTCCATAGCACCAGAGCTCCATACTTCCATAGCTCCATAGCTCCATACCTCCAGAGCTCCATAGCTCCATAGCTCCATACCTCCAGAGCTCCATAGCTCCAGAGCTCCATAGCTCCATAGCTCCATAGCACCAGAGCTCCATAGCTCCATAGCACCAGAGCTCCATACTTCCATAGCTCCAGGGCTCCATAGCTCCAGGGCTCCATACCTCCAGAGCTCCATAGCTCCATACTTCCAGAGCTCCATAGCTCCATACTTCCATAGCTCCATACTTCCATACCTCCATAGCTCCATACTTCCATAGCACCAGAGCTCCATACTTCCATAGCACCAGAGCTCCATACCTCCAGAGCTCCAGAGCTCCAGCCTGGGTGGCTGGTGGCTCCATAGCTCCATACTTCCATAGCTCTAAGTCAGAGAGTTGGCGAAAATTGCACTAAGTGCGAAAGCCCATTCATTTACAACGGCGTGTCCACAAGGCGGCGACATTTCCCCGTTACCGGTGGCTGCGCGGCGGGTGAGTGACAGAGCTTATCCGAGCGGCTGGAACTCTGCGCCGGCGTGGTTGAGCGTGAGGCCTCGGCCCTTTGGCTGCCTGGTACCTAAAACACTTCCATTGATCCAGCCACGGAGGGTGCTGGCTGGTGGCTCCATACCTCCATAGCTCCATAGCACCAGAGCTCCATAGCTCCATAGCACCAGAGCTCCATGGCTTCAGAGCTCCATAGCACCATAGCTCCATACCTCCAGAGCTCCAGGGCTCCATAGCTCCATACCTCCAGAGCTCCATACCTCCAGAGCTCCATACCTCCAGAGCTCCATAGCACCAGAGCTCCATGGCTTCAGAGCTCCATAGCACCATAGCTCCATACCTCCAGAGCTCCAGGGCTCCATAGCTCCATACCTCCAGAGCTCCATACCTCCAGAGCTCCATACCTCCAGAGCTCCATAGCACCAGAGCTCCATGGCTTCAGAGCTCCATAGCACCATAGCTCCATACCTCCAGAGCTCCAGGGCTCCATAGCTCCATACCTCCAGAGCTCCATACCTCCAGAGCTCCATACCTCCAGAGCTCCATAGCACCAGAGCTCCATGGCTTCAGAGCTCCATAGCACCATAGCTCCATACCTCCAGAGCTCCAGGGCTCCATAGCTCCATACCTCCAGAGCTCCATACCTCCAGAGCTCCATACCTCCAGAGCTCCAGAGCTCCATAGCACCAGAGCTCCATGGCTTCAGAGCTCCATAGCACCATAGCTCCATACCTCCAGAGCTCCAGGGCTCCATAGCTCCATACCTCCAGAGCTCCATACCTCCAGAGCTCCAGAGCTCCATAGCACCAGAGCTCCATGGCTTCAGAGCTCCATAGCACCATAGCTCCATACCTCCAGAGCTCCAGGGCTCCATAGCTCCATACCTCCAGAGCTCCATACCTCCAGAGCTCCAGAGCTCCATAGCACCAGAGCTCCATGGCTTCAGAGCTCCATAGCACCATAGCTCCATACCTCCAGAGCTCCAGGGCTCCAAAGCTCCATACCTCCAGAGCTCCATACCTCCAGAGCTCCATACCTCCAGAGCTCCATAGCTCCATAGCACCAGAGCTCCATAGCTCCATAGCACCAGAGCTCCATAGCACCAGAGCTCCATAGCACCAGAGCTCCATAGCTCCATAGCACCAGAGCTCCATAGCTCCATAGCACCAGAGCTCCATAGCTCCATAGCACCAGAGCTCCATACTTCCAGAGCTCCATAGCTCCATAGCTCCATAGCACCATAGCTCCATAGCACCAGAGCTCCATAGCTCCATAGCACCAGAGCTCCATACTTCCATAGCTCCATAGCTCCATACCTCCAGAGCTCCATAGCTCCATAGCTCCATACCTCCAGAGCTCCATAGCTCCAGAGCTCCATAGCTCCATAGCACCAGAGCTCCATAGCTCCATAGCACCAGAGCTCCATACTTCCATAGCTCCAGGGCTCCATAGCTCCAGGGCTCCATAGCTCCATACCTCCAGAGCTCCATAGCTCCATACTTCCAGAGCTCCATAGCTCCATAGCACCAGAGCTCCATAGCTCCATAGCACCAGAGCTCCATAGCTCCATAGCACCAGAGCTCCATAGCTCCATAGCACCAGAGCTCCATAGCTCCATAGCTCCAGGGCTCCATAGCTCCATAGCTCCAGGGCTCCATAGCTCCATAGCTCCAGGGCTCCATAGCTCCATAGCTCCATACCTCCAGAGCTCCATACCTCCAGAGCTCCATACCTCCATAGCACCAGAGCTCCATAGCTCCAGGGCTCCAGGGCTCCATAGCTCCATACCTCCAGAGCTCCATAGCTCCATACTTCCAGAGCTCCATAGCTCCATAGCTCCATACTTCCATAGCTCCATAGCTCCATACTTCCATAGCACCTGAGCTCCATACCTCCAGAGCTCCATAGCTCCAGCCTGGGTGGCTGGTGGCTCCATAGCTCCATACTTCCATAGCTCTAAGTCAGAGAGTTGGCAAAAATTGCACTAAGTGCGAAAGCCCATTCATTTACAACGGCGTGTCCGCCAGGCGGCGACATTTCCCCGTTACCGGTGGCTGCGCGGCGGGTGAGTGACAGAGCTTATCCGAGCGGCTGGAACTCTGCGCCGGCGTGGTCGAGCGTGAGGCCTCGGCCCTTTGGCTGCCTGGTACCTAAAACACTTCCATTGATCCAGCCACGGAGGGTGCTGGCTGGTGGCTCCATACCTCCATAGCTCCATAGCACCAGAGCTCCATAGCTCCATAGCACCAGAGCTCCATGGCTTCAGAGCTCCATAGCACCATAGCTCCATACCTCCAGAGCTCCAGGGCTCCATAGCTCCATACCTCCAGAGCTCCATACCTCCAGAGCTCCATACCTCCAGAGCTCCATAGCACCAGAGCTCCATGGCTTCAGAGCTCCATAGCACCATAGCTCCATACCTCCAGAGCTCCAGGGCTCCATAGCTCCATACCTCCAGAGCTCCATACCTCCAGAGCTCCATACCTCCAGAGCTCCATAGCACCAGAGCTCCATGGCTTCAGAGCTCCATAGCACCATAGCTCCATACCTCCAGAGCTCCAGGGCTCCATAGCTCCATACCTCCAGAGCTCCATACCTCCAGAGCTCCATACCTCCAGAGCTCCATAGCACCAGAGCTCCATGGCTTCAGAGCTCCATAGCACCATAGCTCCATACCTCCAGAGCTCCAGGGCTCCATAGCTCCATACCTCCAGAGCTCCATACCTCCAGAGCTCCAGAGCTCCATAGCACCAGAGCTCCATGGCTTCAGAGCTCCATAGCACCATAGCTCCATACCTCCAGAGCTCCAGGGCTCCATAGCTCCATACCTCCAGAGCTCCATACCTCCAGAGCTCCATACCTCCAGAGCTCCATAGCTCCATAGCACCAGAGCTCCATAGCTCCATAGCACCAGAGCTCCATAGCACCAGAGCTCCATAGCACCAGAGCTCCATAGCTCCATAGCACCAGAGCTCCATAGCTCCATAGCACCAGAGCTCCATAGCTCCATAGCACCAGAGCTCCATACTTCCAGAGCTCCATAGCTCCATAGCTCCATAGCACCAGAGCTCCATAGCTCCATAGCACCAGAGCTCCATGGCTTCAGAGCTCCATAGCACCATAGCTCCATACCTCCAGAGCTCCAGGGCTCCATAGCTCCATACCTCCAGAGCTCCATACCTCCAGAGCTCCATACCTCCAGAGCTCCATAGCACCAGAGCTCCATAGCTCCATAGCACCAGAGCTCCATAGCACCAGAGCTCCATAGCACCAGAGCTCCATAGCTCCATAGCACCAGAGCTCCATAGCTCCATAGCACCAGAGCTCCATACTTCCAGAGCTCCATAGCTCCATAGCTCCATAGCACCAGAGCTCCATAGCTCCATAGCACCAGAGCTCCATAGCTCCATAGCACCAGAGCTCCATACTTCCATAGCTCCATAGCTCCATACCTCCAGAGCTCCATAGCTCCATAGCTCCATACCTCCAGAGCTCCATAGCTCCAGAGCTCCATAGCTCCATAGCTCCATAGCACCAGAGCTCCATAGCTCCATAGCACCAGAGCTCCATACTTCCATAGCTCCAGGGCTCCATAGCTCCAGGGCTCCATACCTCCAGAGCTCCATAGCTCCATACTTCCAGAGCTCCATAGCTCCATACTTCCATAGCTCCATACTTCCATACCTCCATAGCTCCATACTTCCATAGCACCAGAGCTCCATACTTCCATAGCACCAGAGCTCCATACCTCCAGAGCTCCAGAGCTCCAGCCTGGGTGGCTGGTGGCTCCATAGCTCCATACTTCCATAGCTCTAAGTCAGAGAGTTGGCGAAAATTGCACTAAGTGCGAAAGCCCATTCATTTACAACGGCGTGTCCACAAGGCGGCGACATTTCCCCGTTACCGGTGGCTGCGCGGCGGGTGAGTGACAGAGCTTATCCGAGCGGCTGGAACTCTGCGCCGGCGTGGTCGAGCGTGAGGCCTCGGCCCTTTGGCTGCCTGGTACCTAAAACACTTCCATTGATCCAGCCACGGAGGGTGCTGGCTGGTGGCTCCATACCTCCATAGCTCCATAGCACCAGAGCTCCATAGCTCCATAGCACCAGAGCTCCATGGCTTCAGAGCTCCATAGCACCATAGCTCCATACCTCCAGAGCTCCAGGGCTCCATAGCTCCATACCTCCAGAGCTCCATACCTCCAGAGCTCCATACCTCCAGAGCTCCATAGCACCAGAGCTCCATGGCTTCAGAGCTCCATAGCACCATAGCTCCATACCTCCAGAGCTCCAGGGCTCCATAGCTCCATACCTCCAGAGCTCCATACCTCCAGAGCTCCATACCTCCAGAGCTCCAGAGCTCCATAGCACCAGAGCTCCATGGCTTCAGAGCTCCATAGCACCATAGCTCCATACCTCCAGAGCTCCAGGGCTCCATAGCTCCATACCTCCAGAGCTCCATACCTCCAGAGCTCCAGAGCTCCATAGCACCAGAGCTCCATGGCTTCAGAGCTCCATAGCACCATAGCTCCATACCTCCAGAGCTCCAGGGCTCCATAGCTCCATACCTCCAGAGCTCCATACCTCCAGAGCTCCAGAGCTCCATAGCACCAGAGCTCCATGGCTTCAGAGCTCCATAGCACCATAGCTCCATACCTCCAGAGCTCCAGGGCTCCAAAGCTCCATACCTCCAGAGCTCCATACCTCCAGAGCTCCATACCTCCAGAGCTCCATAGCTCCATAGCACCAGAGCTCCATAGCTCCATAGCACCAGAGCTCCATAGCACCAGAGCTCCATAGCACCAGAGCTCCATAGCTCCATAGCACCAGAGCTCCATAGCTCCATAGCACCAGAGCTCCATAGCTCCATAGCACCAGAGCTCCATACTTCCAGAGCTCCATAGCTCCATAGCTCCATAGCACCAGAGCTCCATAGCTCCATAGCACCAGAGCTCCAGAGCTCCATAGCACCAGAGCTCCATACTTCCATAGCTCCATAGCTCCATACCTCCAGAGCTCCATAGCTCCATACCTCCAGAGCTCCATAGCTCCAGAGCTCCATAGCTCCATAGCACCAGAGCTCCATAGCTCCATAGCACCAGAGCTCCATACTTCCATAGCTCCAGGGCTCCATAGCTCCAGGGCTCCATAGCTCCATACCTCCAGAGCTCCATAGCTCCATACTTCCAGAGCTCCATAGCTCCATAGCACCAGAGCTCCATAGCTCCATAGCACCAGAGCTCCATAGCTCCATAGCACCAGAGCTCCATAGCTCCATAGCACCAGAGCTCCATAGCTCCATAGCTCCAGGGCTCCATAGCTCCATAGCTCCAGGGCTCCATAGCTCCATAGCTCCAGGGCTCCATAGCTCCATAGCTCCATACCTCCAGAGCTCCATACCTCCAGAGCTCCATACCTCCATAGCACCAGAGCTCCATAGCTCCAGGGCTCCAGGGCTCCATAGCTCCATACCTCCAGAGCTCCATAGCTCCATACTTCCAGAGCTCCATAGCTCCATAGCTCCATACTTCCATAGCTCCATAGCTCCATACTTCCATAGCACCTGAGCTCCATACCTCCAGAGCTCCATAGCTCCAGCCTGGGTGGCTGGTGGCTCCATAGCTCCATACTTCCATAGCTCTAAGTCAGAGAGTTGGCGAAAATTGCACTAAGTGCGAAAGCCCATTCATTTACAACGGCGTGTCCGCCAGGCGGCGACATTTCCCCGTTACCGGTGGCTGCGCGGCGGGTGAGTGACAGAGCTTATCCGAGCGGCTGGAACTCTGCGCCGGCGTGGTCGAGCGTGAGGCCTCGGCCCTTTGGCTGCCTGGTACCTAAAACACTTCCATTGATCCAGCCACGGAGGGTGCTGGCTGGTGGCTCCATACCTCCATAGCTCCATAGCACCAGAGCTCCATAGCTCCATAGCACCAGAGCTCCATGGCTTCAGAGCTCCATAGCACCATAGCTCCATACCTCCAGAGCTCCAGGGCTCCATAGCTCCATACCTCCAGAGCTCCATACCTCCAGAGCTCCATACCTCCAGAGCTCCATAGCACCAGAGCTCCATGGCTTCAGAGCTCCATAGCACCATAGCTCCATACCTCCAGAGCTCCAGGGCTCCATAGCTCCATACCTCCAGAGCTCCATACCTCCAGAGTTCCATACCTCCAGAGCTCCAGAGCTCCATAGCACCAGAGCTCCATGGCTTCAGAGCTCCATAGCACCATAGCTCCATACCTCCAGAGCTCCAGGGCTCCATAGCTCCATGGCTTCAGAGCTCCATACCTCCAGAGCTCCAGAGCTCCATAGCACCAGAGCTCCATGGCTTCAGAGCTCCATAGCACCATAGCTCCATACCTCCAGAGCTCCAGGGCTCCATAGCTCCATACCTCCAGAGCTCCATACCTCCAGAGCTCCATACCTCCAGAGCTCCATAGCTCCATAGCACCAGAGCTCCATAGCTCCATAGCACCAGAGCTCCATAGCACCAGAGCTCCATAGCACCAGAGCTCCATAGCTCCATAGCACCAGAGCTCCATAGCTCCATAGCACCAGAGCTCCATAGCTCCATAGCACCAGAGCTCCATACTTCCAGAACTCCATAGCTCCATAGCTCCATAGCACCAGAGCTCCATAGCTCCATAGCACCAGAGCTCCATGGCTTCAGAGCTCCATAGCACCATAGCTCCATACCTCCAGAGCTCCAGGGCTCCATAGCTCCATACCTCCAGAGCTCCATACCTCCAGAGCTCCATACCTCCAGAGCTCCATAGCACCAGAGCTCCATAGCTCCATAGCACCAGAGCTCCATAGCACCAGAGCTCCATAGCACCAGAGCTCCATAGCTCCATAGCACCAGAGCTCCATAGCTCCATAGCACCAGAGCTCCATACTTCCAGAGCTCCATAGCTCCATAGCTCCATAGCACCAGAGCTCCATAGCTCCATAGCACCAGAGCTCCATAGCTCCATAGCACCAGAGCTCCATACTTCCATAGCTCCATAGCTCCATACCTCCAGAGCTCCATAGCTCCATAGCTCCATACCTCCAGAGCTCCATAGCTCCAGAGCTCCATAGCTCCATAGCTCCATAGCACCAGAGCTCCATAGCTCCATAGCACCAGAGCTCCATACTTCCATAGCTCCAGGGCTCCATAGCTCCAGGGCTCCATACCTCCAGAGCTCCATAGCTCCATACTTCCAGAGCTCCATAGCTCCATACTTCCATAGCTCCATACTTCCATACCTCCATGCGAATGACGTTTCTCAAACCCTCCGGCTTGATAGCGGCGGCACCACGGGAAGCCGTCCACACACACCGTCCGACCTCTATCCGAAAAGCCTTCCCGACCAACCGCGGTCGCGGGGGCGTCTGTCGCTCCGCATCGGGGGGGCGTATGGCTTCCGCGCTACGCGCTGCGGGCTCGGGGGGGCCGCAACGGCTGAGTCTGACTCGGCCGGGGCGCAGCTTCCCTCCCGGCAGTCAGCAATAGTGCCGATCGCGCCTGCCACCAGCCCCCTCCCCGACGGGTTCGTCGGCGCCGGCTGGCCACCGTCCGCCTTCGTTCCCCGAGGGTTCCCAACCAGCGCCGATCCAACTCCGCATCCTGGCCGCACGCAGTGCGTGCCTCGCGCGGGTAAGTCGCCGGCGCAGCGCCGCAGCTCCCGACCCCCGCGTACGGGAATAGTTGAGGGCCTCAGCGGGCCGCACCGACCGAGTCCGACTCGCTCTGCCAAACGGTCGTGTAGTCGGCGGGCCGTCCTACGGGTCGCCCTCCGGCCCCAAACGCGCGGCGGGATAGCGGCAAGGCGGCGGCGGCGGCCAGCGGCGTCGGGGCGCTCGCACCGGAGAAGAGGCGTCTTACGAGGCCGGGCGCAGCTCCCTCTCGTTTACTTGCTGAGTAGCGGCGCTCGAAGGTTCCGCGGCGAGCGCGGCTCAACCCACCGAACGTCCCCCTGCAGCGGGCTCCATCGAAGGGCCGTCCCGCCGGATTCGCACCACCCTGTCCACCGCAAAGTCGTCCACGCGCGCATTTATCAGACCCAAAACCCACGCGGTGCCCGGGCGCGCGGGCCCAGGGGTCGCGCCGGCGTTCACGCGCCGCGCCGCGGCCCTCCGCGCGTCCGGCCCGGCCTCCCTTGGTGATCCTCGATAACTTCCAGCCGATCGCCGGCCCTCCGCGGCGGCGACGTCTCATTCGAATGTCTGCCCTATCACCTCCGACAGGGAGGCAGCCTATCAGGTCTAAATGACTTGCATACGACCTGATTCTGGGTCAGGGTCTCGTAAGTAGCAGAGCAGCTACATCGCTGCGATCTATTGAGAGTCAGCCCTCGATCCAACCTTTTGTCGGCCGGTGTCACCTCCGGGGGCCGGTCGGCATCCCCCCTCCGGGGTGGGCCGCTACCAGGGGCGTCATCGGACTTTGAAGAAATTACGCCGCGGCGGAAGACAGCGGGCGCGCCCGGGGATGAGGCAGCATCCCTGGGCCGCGGAGGGGAGGAGGCAGCCTCCCCGGGGCGGAACTTAGTCTCCGTAGAATGACGGCGGGCGTGCGTAAAGGGCGCGTCCGGGGATGAGGCAGCATCCCCGGGCCGCGGAGGGGAGGAGGCAGCCTCCCCGGGGCGGAACTTAGTCTCCGTAGAATGACGGCGGGCGTGCGTAAAGGGCGCGCCCGGGGATAGCCCATTCATTTACAACGGCGTGTCCGCCAGGCGGCGACATTTCCCCGTTACCGGTGGCTGCGCGGCGGGTGAGTGACAGAGCTTATCCGAGCGGCTGGAACTCTGCGCCGGCGCGGTCGAGCGTGAGGCCTCGGCCCTTTGGCTGCCTGGTACCTAAACACTTCCATTGATCCAGCCACGGAGGGTGCTGGCTGGTGGCTCCATACCTCCAGAGCTCCATACTTCCATAGCTGCAGAGCTCCATAGCTCCATACCTCCATACCTCCAGAGCTCCATACTTCCATAGCTCTATACTTCCATAGCTCCATAGCACCAGAGCTCCATACCTCCAGAGCTCCATAGCACCAGAGCTCCATAGCTCCATAGCACCAGAGCTCCATAGCTCCATAGCACCAGAGCTCCATACCTCCAGAGCTCCAGAGCTCCATAGCACCAGAGCTCCATAGCTCCATAGCACCAGAGCTCCATAGCTCCATAGCACCAGAGCTCCATAGCTCCATAGCTCCATAGCACCAGAGCTCCATAGCTCCATAGCACCAGAGCTCCATAGCTCCATAGCACCAGAGCTCCATACTTCCATAGCTCCAGGGCTCCATAGCTCCAGGGCTCCATAGCTCCATACCTCCATAGCTCCATAGCTCCATACTTCCAGAGCTCCATAGCTCCATACTTCCATAGCTCCATAGCTCCATACTTCCATAGCACCAGAGCTCCATACTTCCATAGCACCAGAGCTCCAGAGCTCCAGAGCTCCAGCCTGGGTGGCTGGTGGCTCCATAGCTCCATACTTCCATAGCTCTAAGTCAGAGAGTTGGCGAAAATTGCACTAAGTGCGAAAGCCCATTCATTTACAACGGCGTGTCCACAAGGCGGCGACATTTCCCCGTTACCGGTGGCTGCGCGGCGGGTGAGTGACAGAGCTTATCCGAGCGGCTGGAACTCTGCGCCGGCGTGGTCGAGCGTGAGGCCTCGGCCCTTTGGCTGCCTGGTACCTAAAACACTTCCATTGATCCAGCCACGGAGGGTGCTGGCTGGTGGCTCCATACCTCCATAGCTCCATAGCACCAGAGCTCCATAGCTCCATAGCACCAGAGCTCCATGGCTTCAGAGCTCCATAGCACCATAGCTCCATACCTCCAGAGCTCCAGGGCTCCATAGCTCCATACCTCCAGAGCTCCATACCTCCAGAGCTCCATACCTCCAGAGCTCCATAGCACCAGAGCTCCATGGCTTCAGAGCTCCATAGCACCATAGCTCCATACCTCCAGAGCTCCAGGGCTCCATAGCTCCATACCTCCAGAGCTCCATACCTCCAGAGCTCCATACCTCCAGAGCTCCATAGCACCAGAGCTCCATGGCTTCAGAGCTCCATAGCACCATAGCTCCATACCTCCAGAGCTCCAGGGCTCCATAGCTCCATACCTCCAGAGCTCCATACCTCCAGAGCTCCAGAGCTCCATAGCACCAGAGCTCCATGGCTTCAGAGCTCCATAGCACCATAGCTCCATACCTCCAGAGCTCCAGGGCTCCATAGCTCCATACCTCCAGAGCTCCATACCTCCAGAGCTCCAGAGCTCCATAGCACCAGAGCTCCATGGCTTCAGAGCTCCATAGCACCATAGCTCCATACCTCCAGAGCTCCAGGGCTCCATAGCTCCATACCTCCAGAGCTCCATACCTCCAGAGCTCCAGAGCTCCATAGCACCAGAGCTCCATGGCTTCAGAGCTCCATAGCACCATAGCTCCATACCTCCAGAGCTCCAGGGCTCCAAAGCTCCATACCTCCAGAGCTCCATACCTCCAGAGCTCCATACCTCCAGAGCTCCATAGCTCCATAGCACCAGAGCTCCATAGCTCCATAGCACCAGAGCTCCATAGCACCAGAGCTCCATAGCACCAGAGCTCCATAGCTCCATAGCACCAGAGCTCCATAGCTCCATAGCACCAGAGCTCCATAGCTCCATAGCACCAGAGCTCCATACTTCCAGAGCTCCATAGCTCCATAGCTCCATAGCACCAGAGCTCCATAGCTCCATAGCACCAGAGCTCCATAGCTCCATAGCACCAGAGCTCCATACTTCCATAGCTCCATAGCTCCATACCTCCAGAGCTCCATAGCTCCATAGCTCCATACCTCCAGAGCTCCATAGCTCCAGAGCTCCATAGCTCCATAGCACCAGAGCTCCATAGCTCCATAGCACCAGAGCTCCATACTTCCATAGCTCCAGGGCTCCATAGCTCCAGGGCTCCATAGCTCCATACCTCCAGAGCTCCATAGCTCCATACTTCCAGAGCTCCATAGCTCCATAGCACCAGAGCTCCATAGCTCCATAGCACCAGAGCTCCATAGCTCCATAGCACCAGAGCTCCATAGCTCCATAGCACCAGAGCTCCATAGCTCCATAGCTCCAGGGCTCCATAGCTCCATAGCTCCAGGGCTCCATAGCTCCATAGCTCCAGGGCTCCATAGCTCCATAGCTCCATACCTCCAGAGCTCCATACCTCCAGAGCTCCATACCTCCATAGCACTAGAGCTCCATAGCTCCAGGGCTCCAGGGCTCCATAGCTCCATACCTCCAGAGCTCCATAGCTCCATACTTCCAGAGCTCCATAGCTCCATAGCTCCATACTTCCATAGCTCCATAGCTCCATACTTCCATAGCACCTGAGCTCCATACCTCCAGAGCTCCATAGCTCCAGCCTGGGTGGCTGGTGGCTCCATAGCTCCATACTTCCATAGCTCTAAGTCAGAGAGTTGGCGAAAATTGCACTAAGTGCGAAAGCCCATTCATTTACAACGGCGTGTCCGCCAGGCGGCGACATTTCCCCGTTACCGGTGGCTGCGCGGCGGGTGAGTGACAGAGCTTATCCGAGCGGCTGGAACTCTGCGCCGGCGTGGTCGAGCGTGAGGCCTCGGCCCTTTGGCTGCCTGGTACCTAAAACACTTCCATTGATCCAGCCACGGAGGGTGCTGGCTGGTGGCTCCATACCTCCATAGCTCCATAGCACCAGAGCTCCATAGCTCCATAGCACCAGAGCTTCATGGCTTCAGAGCTCCATAGCACCATAGCTCCATACCTCCAGAGCTCCAGGGCTCCATAGCTCCATACCTCCAGAGCTCCATACCTCCAGAGCTCCATACCTCCAGAGCTCCATAGCACCAGAGCTCCATGGCTTCAGAGCTCCATAGTACCATAGCTCCATACCTCCAGAGCTCCAGGGCTCCATAGCTCCATACCTCCAGAGCTCCATACCTCCAGAGCTCCATACCTCCAGAGCTCCATAGCACCAGAGCTCCATGGCTTCAGAGCTCCATAGCACCATAGCTCCATACCTCCAGAGCTCCAGGGCTCCATAGCTCCATACCTCCAGAGCTCCATACCTCCAGAGCTCCATACCTCCAGAGCTCCAGAGCTCCATAGCACCAGAGCTCCATGGCTTCAGAGCTCCATAGCTCCATACCTCCAGAGCTCCAGGGCTCCATAGCTCCATACCTCCAGAGCTCCATACCTCCAGAGCTCCAGAGCTCCATAGCACCAGAGCTCCATGGCTTCAGAGCTCCATAGCACCATAGCTCCATACCTCCAGAGCTCCAGGGCTCCATAGCTCCATACCTCCAGAGCTCCATACCTCCAGAGCTCCATACCTCCAGAGCTCCATAGCTCCATAGCACCAGAGCTCCATAGCTCCATAGCACCAGAGCTCCATAGCACCAGAGCTCCATAGCACCAGAGCTCCATAGCTCCATAGCACCAGAGCTCCATAGCTCCATAGCACCAGAGCTCCATAGCTCCATAGCACCAGAGCTCCATACTTCCAGAGCTCCATAGCTCCATAGCTCCATAGCACCAGAGCTCCATAGCTCCATAGCACCAGAGCTCCATGGCTTCAGAGCTCCATAGCACCATAGCTCCATACCTCCAGAGCTCCAGGGCTCCATAGCTCCATACCTCCAGAGCTCCATACCTCCAGAGCTCCATACCTCCAGAGCTCCATAGCACCAGAGCTCCATAGCTCCATAGCACCAGAGCTCCATAGCACCAGAACTCCATAGCACCAGAGCTCCATAGCTCCATAGCACCAGAGCTCCATACCTCCAGAGCTCCATAGCTCCATAGCTCCATACCTCCAGAGCTCCATAGCTCCAGAGCTCCATAGCTCCATAGCTCCATAGCACCAGAGCTCCATAGCTCCATAGCACCAGAGCTCCATACTTCCATAGCTCCAGGGCTCCATAGCTCCAGGGCTCCATACCTCCAGAGCTCCATAGCTCCATACTTCCAGAGCTCCATAGCTCCATACTTCCATAGCTCCATACTTCCATACCTCCATAGCTCCATACTTCCATAGCACCAGAGCTCCATACTTCCATAGCACCAGAGCTCCATACCTCCAGAGCTCCAGAGCTCCAGCCTGGGTGGCTGGTGGCTCCATAGCTCCATACTTCCATAGCTCTAAGTCAGAGAGTTGGCGAAAATTGCACTAAGTGCGAAAGCCCATTCATTTACAACGGCGTGTCCACAAGGCGGCGACATTTCCCCGTTACCGGTGGCTGCGCGGCGGGTGAGTGACAGAGCTTATCCGAGCGGCTGGAACTCTGCGCCGGCGTGGTCGAGCGTGAGGCCTCGGCCCTTTGGCTGCCTGGTACCTAAAACACTTCCATTGATCCAGCCACGGAGGGTGCTGGCTGGTGGCTCCATACCTCCATAGCTCCATAGCACCAGAGCTCCATAGCTCCATAGCACCAGAGCTCCATGGCTTCAGAGCTCCATAGCACCATAGCTCCATACCTCCAGAGCTCCAGGGCTCCATAGCTCCATACCTCCAGAGCTCCATACCTCCAGAGCTCCATACCTCCAGAGCTCCATAGCACCAGAGCTTCATGGCTTCAGAGCTCCATAGCACCATAGCTCCATACCTCCAGAGCTCCAGGGCTCCATAGCTCCATACCTCCAGAGCTCCATACCTCCAGAGCTCCATACCTCCAGAGCTCCATAGCACCAGAGCTCCATGGCTTCAGAGCTCCATAGCACCATAGCTCCATACCTCCAGAGCTCCAGGGCTCCATAGCTCCATACCTCCAGAGCTCCATACCTCCAGAGCTCCATACCTCCAGAGCTCCAGAGCTCCATAGCACCAGAGCTCCATGGCTTCAGAGCTCCATAGCACCATAGCTCCATACCTCCAGAGCTCCAGGGCTCCATAGCTCCATACCTCCAGAGCTCCATACCTCCAGAGCTCCAGAGCTCCATAGCACCAGAGCTCCATGGCTTCAGAGCTCCATAGCACCATAGCTCCATACCTCCAGAGCTCCAGGGCTCCATAGCTCCATACCTCCAGAGCTCCATACCTCCAGAGCTCCAGAGCTCCATAGCACCAGAGCTCCATGGCTTCAGAGCTCCATAGCACCATAGCTCCATACCTCCAGAGCTCCAGGGCTCCAAAGCTCCATACCTCCAGAGCTCCATACCTCCAGAGCTCCATACCTCCAGAGCTCCATAGCTCCATAGCACCAGAGCTCCATAGCTCCATAGCACCAGAGCTCCATAGCACCAGAGCTCCATAGCACCAGAGCTCCATAGCTCCATAGCACCAGAGCTCCATAGCTCCATAGCACCAGAGCTCCATAGCTCCATAGCACCAGAGCTCCATACTTCCAGAGCTCCATAGCTCCATAGCTCCATAGCACCAGAGCTCCATAGCTCCATAGCACCAGAGCTCCATAGCTCCATAGCACCAGAGCTCCATACTTCCATAGCTCCATAGCTCCATACCTCCAGAGCTCCATAGCTCCATAGCTCCATACCTCCAGAGCTCCATAGCTCCAGAGCTCCATAGCTCCATAGCACCAGAGCTCCATAGCTCCATAGCACCAGAGCTCCATACTTCCATAGCTCCAGGGCTCCATAGCTCCAGGGCTCCATAGCTCCATACCTCCAGAGCTCCATAGCTTCATACTTCCAGAGCTCCATAGCTCCATAGCACCAGAGCTCCATAGCTCCATAGCACCAGAGCTCCATAGCTCCATAGCACCAGAGCTCCATAGCTCCATAGCACCAGAGCTCCATAGCTCCATAGCTCCAGGGCTCCATAGCTCCATAGCTCCAGGGCTCCATAGCTCCATAGCTCCAGGGCTCCATAGCTCCATAGCTCCATACCTCCAGAGCTCCATACCTCCAGAGCTCCATACCTCCATAGCACCAGAGCTCCATAGCTCCAGGGCTCCAGGGCTCCATAGCTCCATACCTCCAGAGCTCCATAGCTCCATACTTCCAGAGCTCCATAGCTCCATAGCTCCATACTTCCATAGCTCCATAGCTCCATACTTCCATAGCACCTGAGCTCCATACCTCCAGAGCTCCATAGCTCCAGCCTGGGTGGCTGGTGGCTCCATAGCTCCATACTTCCATAGCTCTAAGTCAGAGAGTTGGCGAAAATTGCACTAAGTGCGAAAGCCCATTCATTTACAACGGCGTGTCCGCCAGGCGGCGACATTTCCCCGTTACCGGTGGCTGCGCGGCGGGTGAGTGACAGAGCTTATCCGAGCGGCTGGAACTCTGCGCCGGCGTGGTCGAGCGTGAGGCCTCGGCCCTTTGGCTGCCTGGTACCTAAAACACTTCCATTGATCCAGCCACGGAGGGTGCTGGCTGGTGGCTCCATACCTCCATAGCTCCATAGCACCAGAGCTCCATAGCTCCATAGCACCAGAGCTCCATGGCTTCAGAGCTCCATAGCACCATAGCTCCATACCTCCAGAGCTCCAGGGCTCCATAGCTCCATACCTCCAGAGCTCCATACCTCCAGAGCTCCATACCTCCAGAGCTCCATAGCACCAGAGCTCCATGGCTTCAGAGCTCCATAGCACCATAGCTCCATACCTCCAGAGCTCCAGGGCTCCATAGCTCCATACCTCCAGAGCTCCATACCTCCAGAGCTCCATACCTCCAGAGCTCCATAGCACCAGAGCTCCATGGCTTCAGAGCTCCATAGCACCATAGCTCCATACCTCCAGAGCTCCAGGGCTCCATAGCTCCATACCTCCAGAGCTCCATACCTCCAGAGCTCCATACCTCCAGAGCTCCATAGCACCAGAGCTCCATGGCTTCAGAGCTCCATAGCACCATAGCTCCATACCTCCAGAGCTCCAGGGCTCCATAGCTCCATACCTCCAGAGCTCCATACCTCCAGAGCTCCATACCTCCAGAGCTCCAGAGCTCCATAGCACCAGAGCTCCATGGCTTCAGAGCTCCATAGCACCATAGCTCCATACCTCCAGAGCTCCAGGGCTCCATAGCTCCATACCTCCAGAGCTCCATACCTCCAGAGCTCCAGAGCTCCATAGCACCAGAGCTCCATGGCTTCAGAGCTCCATAGCACCATAGCTCCATACCTCCAGAGCTCCAGGGCTCCATAGCTCCATACCTCCAGAGCTCCATACCTCCAGAGCTCCATACCTCCAGAGCTCCATAGCTCCATAGCACCAGAGCTCCATAGCTCCATAGCACCAGAGCTCCATAGCACCAGAGCTCCATAGCACCAGAGCTCCATAGCTCCATAGCACCAGAGCTCCATAGCTCCATAGCACCAGAGCTCCATAGCTCCATAGCACCAGAGCTCCATACTTCCAGAGCTCCATAGCTCCATAGCTCCATAGCACCAGAGCTCCATAGCTCCATAGCACCAGAGCTCCATGGCTTCAGAGCTCCATAGCACCATAGCTCCATACCTCCAGAGCTCCAGGGCTCCATAGCTCCATACCTCCAGAGCTCCATACCTCCAGAGCTCCATACCTCCAGAGCTCCATAGCACCAGAGCTCCATAGCTCCATAGCACCAGAGCTCCATAGCACCAGAGCTCCATAGCACCAGAGCTCCATAGCTCCATAGCACCAGAGCTCCATAGCTCCATAGCACCAGAGCTCCATACTTCCAGAGCTCCATAGCTCCATAGCTCCATAGCACCAGAGCTCCATAGCTCCATAGCACCAGAGCTCCATAGCTCCATAGCACCAGAGCTCCATACTTCCATAGCTCCATAGCTCCATACCTCCAGAGCTCCATAGCTCCATAGCTCCATACCTCCAGAGCTCCATAGCTCCAGAGCTCCATAGCTCCATAGCTCCATAGCACCAGAGCTCCATAGCTCCATAGCACCAGAGCTCCATACTTCCATAGCTCCAGGGCTCCATAGCTCCAGGGCTCCATACCTCCAGAGCTCCATAGCTCCATACTTCCAGAGCTCCATAGCTCCATACTTCCATAGCTCCATACTTCCATACCTCCATAGCTCCATACTTCCATAGCACCAGAGCTCCATACTTCCATAGCACCAGAGCTCCATACCTCCAGAGCTCCAGAGCTCCAGCCTGGGTGGCTGGTGGCTCCATAGCTCCATACTTCCATAGCTCTAAGTCAGAGAGTTGGCGAAAATTGCACTAAGTGCGAAAGCCCATTCATTTACAACGGCGTGTCCACAAGGCGGCGACATTTCCCCGTTACCGGTGGCTGCGCGGCGGGTGAGTGACAGAGCTTATCCGAGCGGCTGGAACTCTGCGCCGGCGTGGTCGAGCGTGAGGCCTCGGCCCTTTGGCTGCCTGGTACCTAAAACACTTCCATTGATCCAGCCACGGAGGGTGCTGGCTGGTGGCTCCATACCTCCATAGCTCCATAGCACCAGAGCTCCATAGCTCCATAGCACCAGAGCTCCATGGCTTCAGAGCTCCATAGCACCATAGCTCCATACCTCCAGAGCTCCAGGGCTCCATAGCTCCATACCTCCAGAGCTCCATACCTCCAGAGCTCCATACCTCCAGAGCTCCATAGCACCAGAGCTCCATGGCTTCAGAGCTCCATAGCACCATAGCTCCATACCTCCAGAGCTCCAGGGCTCCATAGCTCCATACCTCCATACCTCCAGAGCTCCATACCTCCAGAGCTCCATACCTCCAGAGCTCCATAGCACCAGAGCTCCATGGCTTCAGAGCTCCATAGCACCATAGCTCCATACCTCCAGAGCTCCAGGGCTCCATAGCTCCATACCTCCAGAGCTCCATACCTCCAGAGCTCCATACCTCCAGAGCTCCATAGCACCAGAGCTCCATGGCTTCAGAGCTCCATAGCACCATAGCTCCATACCTCCAGAGCTCCAGGGCTCCATAGCTCCATACCTCCAGAGCTCCATACCTCCAGAGCTCCATACCTCCAGAGCTCCAGAGCTCCATAGCACCAGAGCTCCATGGCTTCAGAGCTCCATAGCACCATAGCTCCATACCTCCAGAGCTCCAGGGCTCCATAGCTCCATACCTCCAGAGCTCCATACCTCCAGAGCTCCAGAGCTCCATAGCACCAGAGCTCCATGGCTTCAGAGCTCCATAGCACCATAGCTCCATACCTCCAGAGCTCCAGGGCTCCATAGCTCCATACCTCCAGAGCTCCATACCTCCAGAGCTCCATACCTCCAGAGCTCCATAGCTCCATAGCACCAGAGCTCCATAGCTCCATAGCACCAGAGCTCCATAGCACCAGAGCTCCATAGCACCAGAGCTCCATAGCTCCATAGCACCAGAGCTCCATAGCTCCATAGCACCAGAGCTCCATAGCTCCATAGCACCAGAGCTCCATACTTCCAGAGCTCCATAGCTCCATAGCTCCATAGCACCAGAGCTCCATAGCTCCATAGCACCAGAGCTCCATGGCTTCAGAGCTCCATAGCACCATAGCTCCATACCTCCAGAGCTCCAGGGCTCCATAGCTCCATACCTCCAGAGCTCCATACCTCCAGAGCTCCATACCTCCAGAGCTCCATACCTCCAGAGCTCCATAGCACCAGAGCTCCATAGCTCCATAGCACCAGAGCTCCATAGCACCAGAGCTCCATAGCACCAGAGCTCCATAGCTCCATAGCACCAGAGCTCCATAGCTCCATAGCACCAGAGCTCCATACTTCCAGAGCTCCATAGCTCCATAGCTCCATAGCACCAGAGCTCCATAGCTCCATAGCACCAGAGCTCCATAGCTCCATAGCACCAGAGCTCCATACTTCCATAGCTCCATACCTCCAGAGCTCCATAGCTCCATAGCTCCATACCTCCAGAGCTCCATAGCTCCAGAGCTCCATAGCTCCATAGCTCCATAGCACCAGAGCTCCATAGCTCCATAGCACCAGAGCTCCATACTTCCATAGCTCCAGGGCTCCATAGCTCCAGGGCTCCATACCTCCAGAGCTCCATAGCTCCATACTTCCAGAGCTCCATAGCTCCATACTTCCATAGCTCCATACTTCCATACCTCCATAGCTCCATACTTCCATAGCACCAGAGCTCCATACTTCCATAGCACCAGAGCTCCATACCTCCAGAGCTCCAGAGCTCCAGCCTGGGTGGCTGGTGGCTCCATAGCTCCATACTTCCATAGCTCTAAGTCAGAGAGTTGGCGAAAATTGCACTAAGTGCGAAAGCCCATTCATTTACAACGGCGTGTCCACAAGGCGGCGACATTTCCCCGTTACCGGTGGCTGCGCGGCGGGTGAGTGACAGAGCTTATCCGAGCGGCTGGAACTCTGCGCCGGCGTGGTCGAGCGTGAGGCCTCGGCCCTTTGGCTGCCTGGTACCTAAAACACTTCCATTGATCCAGCCACGGAGGGTGCTGGCTGGTGGCTCCATACCTCCATAGCTCCATAGCACCAGAGCTCCATAGCTCCATAGCACCAGAGCTCCATGGCTTCAGAGCTCCATAGCACCATAGCTCCATACCTCCAGAGCTCCAGGGCTCCATAGCTCCATACCTCCAGAGCTCCATACCTCCAGAGCTCCATACCTCCAGAGCTCCATAGCACCAGAGCTCCATGGCTTCAGAGCTCCATAGCACCATAGCTCCATACCTCCAGAGCTCCAGGGCTCCATAGCTCCATACCTCCAGAGCTCCATACCTCCAGAGCTCCATACCTCCAGAGCTCCATAGCACCAGAGCTCCATGGCTTCAGAGCTCCATAGCACCATAGCTCCATACCTCCAGAGCTCCAGGGCTCCATAGCTCCATACCTCCAGAGCTCCATACCTCCAGAGCTCCATACCTCCAGAGCTCCATAGCACCAGAGCTCCATGGCTTCAGAGCTCCATAGCACCATAGCTCCATACCTCCAGAGCTCCAGGGCTCCATAGCTCCATACCTCCAGAGCTCCATACCTCCAGAGCTACATACCTCCAGAGCTCCAGAGCTCCATAGCACCAGAGCTCCATGGCTTCAGAGCTCCATAGCACCATAGCTCCATACCTCCAGAGCTCCAGGGCTCCATAGCTCCATACCTCCAGAGCTCCATACCTCCAGAGCTCCAGAGCTCCATAGCACCAGAGCTCCATGGCTTCAGAGCTCCATAGCACCATAGCTCCATACCTCCAGAGCTCCAGGGCTCCATAGCTCCATACCTCCAGAGCTCCATACCTCCAGAGCTCCAGAGCTCCATAGCACCAGAGCTCCATGGCTTCAGAGCTCCATAGCACCATAGCTCCATACCTCCAGAGCTCCAGGGCTCCAAAGCTCCATACCTCCAGAGCTCCATACCTCCAGAGCTCCATACCTCCAGAGCTCCATAGCTCCATAGCACCAGAGCTCCATAACTCCATAGCACCAGAACTCCATAGCACCAGAGCTCCATAGCACCAGAGCTCCATAGCTCCATAGCACCAGAGCTCCATAGCTCCATAGCACCAGAGCTCCATAGCTCCATAGCACCAGAGCTCCATACTTCCAGAGCTCCATAGCTCCATAGCACCAGAGCTCCATAGCTCCATAGCACCAGAGCTCCATAGCTCCATAGCACCAGAGCTCCATACTTCCATAGCTCCATAGCTCCATACCTCCAGAGCTCCATAGCTCCATAGCTCCATACCTCCAGAGCTCCATAGCTCCAGAGCTCCATAGCTCCATAGCACCAGAGCTCCATAGCTCAATAGCACCAGAGCTCCATACTTCCATAGCTCCAGGGCTCCATAGCTCCAGGGCTCCATAGCTCCATACCTCCAGAGCTCCATAGCTCCATACTTCCAGAGCTCCATAGCTCCATAGCACCAGAGCTCCATAGCTCCATAGCACCAGAGCTCCATAGCTCCATAGCACCAGAGCTCCATAGCTCCATAGCACCAGAGCTCCATAGCTCCATAGCTCCAGGGCTCCATAGCTCCATAGCTCCAGGGCTCCATAGCTCCATAGCTCCAGGGCTCCATAGCTCCATAGCTCCATACCTCCAGAGCTCCATACCTCCAGAGCTCCATACCTCCATAGCACCAGAGCTCCATAGCTCCAGGGCTCCAGGGCTCCATAGCTCCATACCTCCAGAGCTCCATAGCTCCATACTTCCAGAGCTCCATAGCTCCATAGCTCCATACTTCCATAGCTCCATAGCTCCATACTTCCATAGCACCTGAGCTCCATACCTCCAGAGCTCCATAGCTCCAGCCTGGGTGGCTGGTGGCTCCATAGCTCCATACTTCCATAGCTCTAAGTCAGAGAGTTGGCGAAAATTGCACTAAGTGCGAAAGCCCATTCATTTACAACGGCGTGTCCGCCAGGCGGCGACATTTCCCCGTTACCGGTGGCTGCGCGGCGGGTGAGTGACAGAGCTTATCCGAGCGGCTGGAACTCTGCGCCGGCGTGGTCGAGCGTGAGGCCTCGGCCCTTTGGCTGCCTGGTACCTAAAACACTTCCATTGATCCAGCCACGGAGGGTGCTGGCTGGTGGCTCCATACCTCCATAGCTCCATAGCACCAGAGCTCCATAGCTCCATAGCACCAGAGCTCCATGGCTTCAGAGCTCCATAGCACCATAGCTCCATACCTCCAGAGCTCCAGGGCTCCATAGCTCCATACCTCCAGAGCTCCATACCTCCAGAGCTCCATACCTCCAGAGCTCCAGAGCTCCATAGCACCAGAGCTCCATGGCTTCAGAGCTCCATAGCACCATAGCTCCATACCTCCAGAGCTCCAGGGCTCCATAGCTCCATACCTCCAGAGCTCCATACCTCCAGAGCTCCAGAGCTCCATAGCACCAGAGCTCCGTGGCTTCAGAGCTCCATAGCACCATAGCTCCATACCTCCAGAGCTCCAGGGCTCCATAGCTCCATACCTCCAGAGCTCCATACCTCCAGAGCTCCATACCTCCAGAGCTCCATAGCTCCATAGCACCAGAGCTCCATAGCTCCATAGCACCAGAGCTCCATAGCACCAGAGCTCCATAGCACCAGAGCTCCATAGCTCCATAGCACCAGAGCTCCATAGCTCCATAGCACCAGAGCTCCATAGCTCCATAGCACCAGAGCTCCATACTTCCAGAGCTCCATAGCTCCATAGCTCCATAGCACCAGAGCTCCATAGCTCCATAGCACCAGAGCTCCATGGCTTCAGAGCTCCATAGCACCATAGCTCCATACCTCCAGAGCTCCAGGGCTCCATAGCTCCATACCTCCAGAGCTCCATACCTCCAGAGCTCCATACCTCCAGAGCTCCATAGCACCAGAGCTCCATAGCTCCATAGCACCAGAGCTCCATAGCACCAGAGCTCCATAGCACCAGAGCTCCATAGCTCCATAGCACCAGAGCTCCATAGCTCCATAGCACCAGAGCTCCATACTTCCATAGCTCCATAGCTCCATAGCTCCATAGCACCAGAGCTCCATAGCTCCATAGCACCAGAGCTCCATAGCTCCATAGCACCAGAGCTCCATACTTCCATAGCTCCATAGCTCCATACCTCCAGAGCTCCATAGCTCCATAGCTCCATACCTCCAGAGCTCCATAGCTCCAGAGCTCCATAGCTCCATAGCTCCATAGCACCAGAGCTCCATAGCTCCATAGCACCAGAGCTCCATACTTCCATAGATCCAGGGCTCCATAGCTCCAGGGCTCCATACCTCCAGAGCTCCATAGCTCCATACTTCCAGAGCTCCATAGCTCCATACTTCCATAGCTCCATACTTCCATACCTCCATAGCTCCATACTTCCATAGCACCAGAGCTCCATACTTCCATAGCACCAGAGCTCCATACCTCCAGAGCTCCAGAGCTCCAGCCTGGGTGGCTGGTGGCTCCATAGCTCCATACTTCCATAGCTCTAAGTCAGAGAGTTGGCGAAAATTGCACTAAGTGCGAAAGCCCATTCATTTACAACGGCGTGTCCACAAGGCGGCGACATTTCCCCGTTACCGGTGGCTGCGCGGCGGGTGAGTGACAGAGCTTATCCGAGCGGCTGGAACTCTGCGCCGGCGTGGTCGAGCGTGAGGCCTCGGCCCTTTGGCTGCCTGGTACCTAAAACACTTCCATTGATCCAGCCACGGAGGGTGCTGGCTGGTGGCTCCATACCTCCATAGCTCCATAGCACCAGAGCTCCATAGCTCCATAGCACCAGAGCTCCATGGCTTCAGAGCTCCATAGCACCATAGCTCCATACCTCCAGAGCTCCAGGGCTCCATAGCTCCATACCTCCAGAGCTCCATACCTCCAGAGCTCCATACCTCCAGAGCTCCATAGCACCAGAGCTCCATGGCTTCAGAGCTCCATAGCACCATAGCTCCATACCTCCAGAGCTCCAGGGCTCCATAGCTCCATACCTCCAGAGCTCCATACCTCCAGAGCTCCATACCTCCAGAGCTCCATAGCACCAGAGCTCCATGGCTTCAGAGCTCCATAGCACCATAGCTCCATACCTCCAGAGCTCCAGGGCTCCATAGCTCCATACCTCCAGAGCTCCATACCTCCAGAGCTCCATACCTCCAGAGCTCCATACCTCCAGAGCTCCATAGCACCAGAGCTCCATGGCTTCAGAGCTCCATAGCACCATAGCTCCATACCTCCAGAGCTCCAGGGCTCCATAGCTCCATACCTCCAGAGCTCCATACCTCCAGAGCTCCATACCTCCAGAGCTCCAGAGCTCCATAGCACCAGAGCTCCATGGCTTCAGAGCTCCATAGCACCATAGCTCCATACCTCCAGAGCTCCAGGGCTCCATAGCTCCATACCTCCAGAGCTCCATACCTCCAGAGCCCCAGAGCTCCATAGCACCAGAGCTCCATGGCTTCAGAGCTCCATAGCACCATAGCTCCATACCTCCAGAGCTCCAGGGCTCCATAGCTCAATACCTCCAGAGCTCCATACCTCCAGAGCTCCAGAGCTCCATAGCACCAGAGCTCCATGGCTTCAGAGCTCCATAGCACCATAGCTCCATACCTCCAGAGCTCCAGGGCTCCAAAGCTCCATACCTCCAGAGCTCCATACCTCCAGAGCTCCATACCTCCAGAGCTCCATAGCTCCATAGCACCAGAGCTCCATAGCTCCATAGCACCAGAGCTCCATAGCACCAGAGCTCCATAGCACCAGAGCTCCATAGCTCCATAGCACCAGAGCTCCATAGCTCCATAGCACCAGAGCTCCATAGCTCCATAGCACCAGAGCTCCATACTTCCAGAGCTCCATAGCTCCATAGCTCCATAGCACCAGAGCTCCATAGCTCCATAGCACCAGAGCTCCATAGCTCCATAGCACCAGAGCTCCATACTTCCATAGCTCCATAGCTCCATACCTCCAGAGCTCCATAGCTCCATAGCTCCATACCTCCAGAGCTCCATAGCTCCAGAGCTCCATAGCTCCATAGCACCAGAGCTCCATAGCTCCATAGCACCAGAGCTCCATACTTCCATAGCTCCAGGGCTCCATAGCTCCAGGGCTCCATAGCTCCATACCTCCAGAGCTCCATAGCTCCATACTTCCAGAGCTCCATAGCTCCATAGCACCAGAGCTCCATAGCTCCATAGCACCAGAGCTCCATAGCTCCATAGCACCAGAGCTCCATAGCTCCATAGCACCAGAGCTCCATAGCTCCATAGCTCCAGGGCTCCATAGCTCCATAGCTCCAGGGCTCCATAGCTCCATAGCTCCAGGGCTCCATAGCTCCATAGCTCCATAGCTCCATACCTCCAGAGCTCCATACCTCCAGAGCTCCATACCTCCATAGCACCAGAGCTCCATAGCTCCAGGGCTCCAGGGCTCCATAGCTCCATACCTCCATAGCTCCATAGCTCCATACTTCCAGAGCTCCATAGCTCCATAGCTCCATACTTCCATAGCTCCATAGCTCCATACTTCCATAGCACCTGAGCTCCATACCTCCAGAGCTCCATAGCTCCAGCCTGGGTGGCTGGTGGCTCCATAGCTCCATACTTCCATAGCTCTAAGTCAGAGAGTTGGCGAAAATTGCACTAAGTGCGAAAGCCCATTCATTTACAACGGCGTGTCCGCCAGGCGGCGACATTTCCCCGTTACCGGTGGCTGCGCGGCGGGTGAGTGACAGAGCTTATCCGAGCGGCTGGAACTCTGCGCCGGCGTGGTCGAGCGTGAGGCCTCGGCCCTTTGGCTGCCTGGTACCTAAAACACTTCCATTGATCCAGCCACGGAGGGTGCTGGCTGGTGGCTCCATACCTCCATAGCTCCATAGCACCAGAACTCCATAGCTCCATAGCACCAGAGCTCCATGGCTTCAGAGCTCCATAGCACCATAGCTCCATACCTCCAGAGCTCCAGGGCTCCATAGCTCCATACCTCCAGAGCTCCATACCTCCAGAGCTCCATACCTCCAGAGCTCCATAGCACCAGAGCTCCATGGCTTCAGAGCTCCATAGCACCATAGCTCCATACCTCCAGAGCTCCAGGGCTCCATAGCTCCATACCTCCAGAGCTCCATACCTCCAGAGCTCCATACCTCCAGAGCTCCATAGCACCAGAGCTCCATGGCTTCAGAGCTCCATAGCACCATAGCTCCATACCTCCAGAGCTCCAGGGCTCCATAGCTCCATACCTCCATAGCTCCATAGCACCAGAGCTCCATAGCTCCATAGCACCAGAGCTCCATGGCTTCAGAGCTCCATAGCACCATAGCTCCATACCTCCAGAGCTCCAGGGCTCCATAGCTCCATAACTCCAGAGCTCCATACCTCCAGAGCTCCATACCTCCAGAGCTCCATAGCTCCATAGCACCAGAGCTCCATAGCTCCATAGCACCAGAGCTCCATAGCACCAGAGCTCCATAGCATCAGAGCTCCATAGCTCCATAGCACCAGAGCTCCATAGCTCCATAGCACCAGAGCTCCATAGCTCCATAGCACCAGAGCTCCATAGCTCCATAGCACCAGAGCTCCATAGCTCCATAGCTCCAGGGCTCCATAGCTCCATAGCTCCAGGGCTCCATAGCTCCATAGCTCCAGGGCTCCATAGCTCCAGGGCTCCAGGGCTCCATAGCTCCATACCTCCAGAGCTCCATAGCTCCATACTTCCAGAGCTCCATAGCTCCATAGCTCCATACTTCCATACTTCCATAGCTCCATAGCTCCATAGCTCCATAGCTCCACATTTCCATAGCTCCATAGCTCCATAGCTCCAGAGCTCCATAGCTCCATACTTCCATAGCTCCATAGCTCCAGAGCTCCAGAGCTCCATAGCTCCATACTTCCATAGCTCCATAGCTCCAGAGCTCCAGAGCTCCATAGCTCCATATCTCCATAGCTCCATAGCTCCATACTTCCATAGCTCCATAGCTCCAGAGCTCCATAGCTCCATACTTCCATAGCTCCATAGCTCCAGAGCTCCAGAGCTCCATAGCTCCATACCTCCATAGCTCCATAGCTCCATACTTCCATAGCTCCATAGCTCCAGAGCTCCATAGCTCCATACTTCCATAGCTCCATAGCTCCATAGCTCCAGGCACGGAGGGTGCTGGAGCTCCACACTTCCATAGGCAGGGAGGGTGCTGGAGCTCCACACTTCCATAGGCAGGGAGGGTGCTGGAGCTCCACACTTCCATAGGCAGGGAGGGTGCTGGAGCTCCACACTTCCATAGGCAGGGAGGGTGCTGGAGCTCCACACTTCCATAGGCAGGGAGGGTGCTGGAGCTCCACACTTCCATAGGCAGGGAGGGTGCTGGAGCTCCACACTTCCATAGGCAGGGAGGGTGCTGGAGCTCCACACTTCCATAGGCAGGGAGGGTGCTGGAGCTCCACACTTCCATAGGCAGGGAGGGTGCTGGAGCTCCACACTTCCATAGGCAGGGAGGGTGCTGGAGCTCCACACTTCCATAGGCAGGGAGGGTGCTGGAGCTCCACACTTCCATAGGCAGGGAGGGTGCTGGAGCTCCACACTTCCATAGGCAGGGAGGGTGCTGGAGCTCCACACTTCCATAGGCAGGGAGGGTGCTGGAGCTCCACACTTCCATAGGCACGGAGGGTGCTGGAGCTCCACACTTCCATAGGCACGGAGGGTGCTGGAGCTCCACACTTCCATAGCTCCAGGCACGGAGGGTGCTGGCACATCCACACTTCCAGCCACGGAGCATGCTGGCACTTCCACCTTGCTTGCTAAGTCGGCGTGATCTTGCCCAAAAAGTCCCTCCCGAGCTCCAGCTGGAAGTGTAAAAAGAACCGGGCTGGATAAAAAAAAGAACCGGGCTGGATAAAAAAAGAACCGGGCGACCCGTTAAAATTGCTTAGCCGAGGTCCTGGAAGCCTAACACGGCGTGATCTTGTGCAAAAAGCCGCTCCCGAGCTCCAGCTGGAAGTGTAAAAAGAACCGGGCTGGATAAAAAAAGAACCGGGCTGGATAAAAAAAAGAACCGGGCGGCCCGTTAAAATTGCTTAGCCGAGGTCCTGGAAGCCTAACACGGCGTGATCTTGTGCAAAAAGCCGCTCCCGAGCTCCAGCTGGAAGTGTAAAAAGAACCGGGCTGGATAAAAAAAAGAACCGGGCGACCCGTTAAAATTGCTTAGCCGAGGTCCTGGAAGCCTAACCCGGCGTGATCTTGTGCAAAAAGCCGCTCCCGAGCTCCAGCTGGAAGTGTAAAAAGAACCGGGCTGGATAAAAAAAAGAACCGGGCGGCCCGTTAAAATTGCTTAGCCGAGGTCCTGGAAGCCTAACCCGGCGTGATCTTGTGCAAAAAGCCGCTCCCGAGCTCCAGCTGGAAGTGTAAAAAGAACCGGGCTGGATAAAAAAAAGAACCGGGCTGGATCAAAAAAGAACCGGGCGACCCGTTAAAATTGCTTAGCCGAGGTCCTGGAAGCCTAACACGGCGTGATCTTGTGCAAAAAGCCGCTCCCGAGCTCCAGCTGGAAGTGTAAAAAGAACCGGGCTGGATAAAAAAAGAACCGGGCTGGATCAAAAAAGAACCGGGCGACCCGTTAAAATTGCTTAGCCGAGGTCCTGGAAGCCTAACACGGCGTGATCTTGCCCGAAAGTCGGCCTCTATACTTCCATTTTAGGTACCAGGCGCTCATAGTGTGTTGGTCCCACTAGTCAGTGTACTGGTCCCACTCGCTAGTGTACTGGTCCCCCTAGTCAGTGTACTCATCCAGTTACCCCCCGTTTTCCAAAACACAATCGGCACGTATAAGGGGGGGACTCCTGAGAGAGATGAGGTATATGCCAGCGCAACACCAATCCGCTCCGCGCTGGTTCCCATGTCGGCTACGGATGAATAAAACCAGCCTGTCCCCCCTGGAGCTCACGAGACACGGAATTTTTTCTAAGTGCCAACGGCTCTTCCGAGCAAACGTGTCCGCTCCGGCTGGTTCCCCCGTCGGCCTCGAATGACGAAAAATGCCGGTCTCCGCCCGGAGCTCATGACAAACGAAAAATTTTCTAAGTGCCAACGGCACTTGCGAGCGAATGTGTCCGCTCGGCGCTGGTTCCCGGGTCGAACCCGGAAGACGAAAAACGCCGGTCTCCGCCCGGAGCTCATGACAAACGAAAAATTTTCTAAGTGCCAACGGCACTTGCGAGCGAATGTGTCCGCTCGGCGCTGGTTCCCGGGTCGAACCCGGAAGACGAAAAACGCCGGTCCTCGCCCGGAGCTCATGACAAACGAAAAATTTTCTAAGTGCCAACGGCACTTGCGAGCGAATGTGTCCGCTCGGCGCTGGTTCCCGGGTCGAACCCGGAAGACGAAAAACGCCGGTCTCCGCCCGGAGCTCATGACAAACGAAAAATTTTCTAAGTGCCAACGGCACTTGCGAGCGAATGTGTCCGCTCGGCGCTGGTTCCCGGGTCGAACCCGGAAGACGAAAAACGCCGGTCCTCGCCCGGAGCTCATGACAAACGAAAAATTTTCTAAGTGCCAACGGCACTTGCGAGCGAATGTGTCCGCTCGGCGCTGGTTCCCGGGTCGGACCCGGAAGACGAAAAACGCCGGTCTCCGCCCGGAGCTCATGACAAACGAAAAATTTTCTAAGTGCCAACGGCACTTGCGAGCGAATGTGTCCGCTCGGCGCTGGTTCCCGGGTCGAACCCGGAAGACGAAAAACGCCGGTCCTCGCCCGGAGCTCATGACAAACGAAAAATTTTCTAAGTGCCAACGGCACTTGCGAGCGAATGTGTCCGCTCGGCGCTGGTTCCCGGGTCGGACCCGGAAGACGAAAAACGCCGGTCTCCGCCCGGAGCTCATGACAAACGAAAAATTTTCTAAGTGCCAACGGCACTTGCGAGCGAATGTGTCCGCTCGGCGCTGGTTCCCGGGTCGAACCCGGAAGACGAAAAACGCCGGTCCTCGCCCGGAGCTCATGACAAACGAAAAATTTTCTAAGTGCCAACGGCACTTGCGAGCGAATGTGTCCGCTCGGCGCTGGTTCCCGGGTCGGACCCGGAAGACGAAAAACGCCGGTCCTCGCCTGGAGGTCCCAGCAAAATCGGCGAAAAAACGACTAAGTGTCAACTTTCCAAAAAAACGGCTAAGTGTCGACTTTCGAAAAAACGGCTAAGTGTCAACTTTCGAAAAAACGACTAAGTGTCGCCTCCGAAAAAACGACTAAGTGTCGCCTCTCTGAAAAAACGACTAAGTGCCCACGGCTCTGCGGGGCTTGTGAGTCCGCCCCGCGCCGGTTCGGCGGTCGGCCTCAAAAAGCGAAAAATCAGCCTCTCTCCCTGGAGCTCACCAAAAATTTGTCGAAATTTTTCTAAGTTCTCCTCGAGGTACCAGGGGGTGAGGTACCCGGGCTAAGATGCAGTACCTTTTTTGGTCTTCAGGTGCGCCAGAGTACAATGAAATGGTCCCAGTAGTCAGTGTACTCATCGACTTTCCCCCCGTTTTCCAAAGCACCTCGTTTACGAGTATGGAGGAGATGGTGCTGGTCTCCCCACGGCGTCGGACACGCCGTCCTCGACAGCACAAGGTCGGATAGAAGACCTGAAAAGCGCCGTGGCACGCGCTGGAGGTGTCACTGTGGCGAAAAAGTGACTAAGTGTCAACTTTCGAAAAAACGGCTAAGTGTCAACTTTCGAAAAAACGGCTAAGTGTCAACTTTCGAAAAAACGACAAAGTGTCACCTCTCTGAAAAAACGGCAAAGTGTCAACTTTTGAAAAAAACGACTAAGTGTCAACTTTCGAAAAAATGGAAAAGTGTCAACTGCGAATGTGGTGGTGCATGGAAGGAAGTGGAGGACGGCCGCCTCCTTAAACACAGGCCGAAGAGGAGCATCAGGGCCGGCTCCTTAAACACGGACCGAGTGTCGCCCTTAACACAGACCAAGCGGAGGACGGCCGCCTCCCTAAATACAGGCCGAACCGGAGCGCGAGGGCCGCTCCTTAAACACGGACCGAGTGTCGCCCTTAACACAGACCAAGCGGAGGACGGCCGCCTCCCTAAATACAGGCCGAACCGGAGCGCGAGGGCCGCTCCTTAAACACGGACCGAGTGTCGCCCTTAACACAGACCAAGGGGAGGACGGCCGCCTCCTTAAACACAGGCCGGAGAGGAGCGTCAGGGCCAGGCTCCTTAAACACGGACCGAGTGTCGCCCTTAACACAGACCAAGCGGAGGACGGCCGCCTCCCTAAATACAGGCCGAACCGGAGCGCGAGGGCCAGGCTCCTTAAACACGGACCGAGTGTCGCCCTTAACACAGACCAAGGGGAGGACGGCCGCCTCCTTAAACACAGGCCGGAGAGGAGCGTCAGGGCCAGGCTCCTTAAACACGGACCGAGTGTCGCCCTTAACACAGACCAAGCGGAGTACGGCCGCCTCCCTAAATACAGGCCGAACCGGAGCGCGAGGGCCAGGCTCCTTAAACACGGACCGAGTGTCGCCCTTAACACAGACCAAGGGGAGGACGGCCGCCTCCTTAAACACAGGCCGAACCGGAGCGCGAGTGTTGCTCCTTAAACACGGACCGAGTGGAGGACGGCCGCCTCCTTAAACACAGGCCGAACAAAATGACACAAAGTGTCAACTGCGAATGTTGTCCATCCAAGGAAGGAGCGTGATGCCCGGCCGGCTCCTTAAACACAGGCCGAGAGTCGCCCCGGACGGTCCGCCTCGCGGCGCCCGTCCGCTCGGATAAAATGACACAAAGTGTCAACTGCGAATGTTGTCCATCCAAGGAAGGAGCGTGATGCCCGGCCGGCTCCTTAAACACAGGCCGAGAGTCGCCCCGGACGGTCCGCCTCGCGGCGCCCGCCCGCTCGGATAAAATGACACAAAGTGTCAACTACGAATGTTGTCCATCCAAGGAAGGAGCGTGATGCCCGGCCGGCTCCTTAAACACAGGCCGAGAGTCGCCCCGGACGGTCCGCCTCGCGGCGCCCGTCTGCTCGGATAAAATGACACAAAGTGTCAACTGCGAATGTTGTCCATCCAAGGAAGGAGCGTGATGCCCGGCCGGCTCCTTAAACACAGGCCGAGAGTCTCCCCGGACGGTCCGCCTCGCGGCGCCCGCCCGCTCGGATAAAATGACACAAAGTGTCAACTATGAATGTTGTCCATCCAAGGAGGGAGCGTGAGGCCCGGCCGGCTCCGAAAACACAGGCCGAGAGTCGCCCCGGACGGTCCGCCTCGCGGCGCCCGTCTGCTCGGATAAAATGACACAAAGTGTCAACTGCGAATGTTGTCCATCCAAGGAAGGAGCGTGATGCCCGGCCGGCTCCTTAAACACAGGCCGAGAGTCGCCCCGGACGGTCCGCCTCGCGGCGCCCGCCCGCTCGGATAAAATGACACAAAGTGTCAACTACGAATGTTGTCCATCCAAGGAGGGAGCGTGAGGCCCGGCCGGCTCCGAAAACACAGGCCGAGAGTCGCCCCGGACGGTCCGCCTCGCGGCGCCCGTCTGCTCGGATAAAATGACACAAAGTGTCAACTGCGAATGTTGTCCATCCAAGGAAGGAGCGTGATGCCCGGCCGGCTCCTTAAACACAGGCCGAGAGTCGCCCCGGACGGTCCGCCTCGCGGCGCCCGCCCGCTCGGATAAAATGACACAAAGTGTCAACTACGAATGTTGTCCATCCAAGGAAGGAGCGTGATGCCCGGCCGGCTCCTTAAACAAAGGCCGAGAGTCGCCCCGGACGGTCCGCCTCTCGAGGCGCCCGCCCGCTCGGATAAAATGAAACAAAGTGTCAACTACGAATGTTGGCGCTCCCCGCGCCGCCCCGCAGGCCCCGGCGCGACCGTACTGCGGCGAGACCGAGACGACCCGGAAAAAGCATCCATCCCACCTAGCCACGATCCACGGAGGCCGAGCGAGCGGCTGAGTGTCGGGCGCCGCGCGTGCGAGCGTCCGCCGGCCGCGCCGGTCCTTCTGCGAATGACGTTTCTCAAACCCTCCGGCTTGATAGCGGCGGCACCACGGGAAGCCGTCCACACACACCGTCCGACCTCTATCCGAAAAGCCTTCCCGACCAACCGCGGTCGCGGGGGCGTCTGTCGCTCCGCATCGGGGGGGCGTATGGCTTCCGCGCTACGCGCTGCGGGCTCGGGGGGGCCGCAACGGCTGAGTCTGACTCGGCCGGGGCGCAGCTTCCCTCCCGGCAGTCAGCAATAGTGCCGATCGCGCCTGCCACCAGCCCCCTCCCCGACGGGTTCGTCGGCGCCGGCTGGCCACCGTCCGCCTTCGTTCCCCGAGGGTTCCCAACCAGCGCCGATCCAACTCCGCATCCTGGCCGCACGCAGTGCGTGCCTCGCGCGGGTAAGTCGCCGGCGCAGCGCCGCAGCTCCCGACCCCCGCGTACGGGAATAGTTGAGGGCCTCAGCGGGCCGCACCGACCGAGTCCGACTCGGGCCGGGGCGCAGATTCCCGCCTGGGTGACCGAACGTTCTCTGCTCGGGCCGGAGGGCCGACGCCCGTCCCCCCCCGTCGTCCCCCCCGGACCGCCTCCGAGGCCACTTCGCACGGCTCATCCTCGGCCCCCTACCAATGCTTAATCGATGGGGCCGCCCGGCCGGATTCGCGCCCCCCTGTCCACCGCCAGTCTCCCCAGACTAACCCGAGTTACCGCCCAGCTCGCCTAACCTTGCACTCGCTCTGCCAAACGGTCGTGTAGTCGGCGGGCCGTCCTACGGGTCGCCCTCCGGCCCCAAACGCGCGGCGGGATAGCGGCAAGGCGGCGGCGGCGGCCAGCGGCGTCGGGGCGCTCGCACCGGAGAAGAGGCGTCTTACGAGGCCGGGCGCAGCTCCCTCTCGTTTACTTGCTGAGTAGCGGCGCTCGAAGGTTCCGCGGCGAGCGCGGCTCAACCCACCGAACGTCCCCCTGCAGCGGGCTCCATCGAAGGGCCGTCCCGCCGGATTCGCACCACCCTGTCCACCGCAAAGTCGTCCAACCGACTGCACGAGTTACCGCCCGGTTCGCCTAACCTTGCATCGCCCCGCCAAACGAGCGAGTTGCCGGCCGTCCTACGGGTCGCGCACCGGCCCCACACGTGCGGAGGGCTAGCGGCAAGGCGGCGGCGGCGGTCAGCGGCGTCGGGGTCAAACTCAGCACCGGACAGGGGGTGTCTTACGAGGCCGGGCGCAGCTCCTCTCGTTTAGGGGTCCGCGAGGGTCGCGTTCGAGGTTCCGCGTCCTCGGCTTCGGCTGCGCCGGGTCCAGCCCGATCCATCTCACCCCGCGGCAGCCTCAGACCACCTAGAGCCCCCGCGAACCGCGGCCGGCGTCCGGAAAACAGTCGCGCGAGCCCCCGCTCCGGCGGGCCGGCGAGCGAGAGGCGCTACCCAGCCACCCTCTCTCCTACCTGGTTGATCCTGCCAGTAGCATATGCTTGTCTCAAAGATTAAGCCATGCAAGTCTAAGTGCACACGGCCCGTACAGCGAAACTGCGAATGGCTCATTAAATCAGTTATGGTTCCTTTGATCGCTCCTCAGTTACTTGGATAACTGTGGCAATTCTAGAGCTAATACATGCAAACGGGCGCCGACCTCCGGGGACGCGCGCATTTATCAGACCCAAAACCCACGCGGTGCCCGGGCGCGCGGGCCCAGGGGTCGCGCCGGCGTTCACGCGCCGCGCCGCGGCCCTCCGCGCGTCCGGCCCGGCCTCCCTTGGTGATCCTCGATAACTTCCAGCCGATCGCCGGCCCTCCGCGGCGGCGACGTCTCATTCGAATGTCTGCCCTATCACCTCCGACAGGGAGGCAGCCTATCAGGTCTAAATGACTTGCATACGACCTGATTCTGGGTCAGGGTCTCGTAAGTAGCAGAGCAGCTACATCGCTGCGATCTATTGAGAGTCAGCCCTCGATCCAACCTTTTGTCGGCCGGTGTCACCTCCGGGGGCCGGTCGGCATCCCCCCTCCGGGGTGGGCCGCTACCAGGGGCGTCATCGGACTTTGAAGAAATTACGCCGCGGCGGAAGACAGCGGGCGCGCCCGGGGATGAGGCAGCATCCCTGGGCCGCGGAGGGGAGGAGGCAGCCTCCCCGGGGCGGAACTTAGTCTCCGTAGAATGACGGCGGGCGTGCGTAAAGGGCGCGTCCGGGGATGAGGCAGCATCCCCGGGCCGCGGAGGGGAGGAGGCAGCCTCCCCGGGGCGGAACTTAGTCTCCGTAGAATGACGGCGGGCGTGCGTAAAGGGCGCGCCCGGGGATAGCCCATTCATTTACAACGGCGTGTCCGCCAGGCGGCGACATTTCCCCGTTACCGGTGGCTGCGCGGCGGGTGAGTGACAGAGCTTATCCGAGCGGCTGGAACTCTGCGCCGGCGTGGTCGAGCGTGAGGCCTCGGCCCTTTGGCTGCCTGGTACCTAAACACTTCCATTGATCCAGCCACGGAGGGTGCTGGCTGGTGGCTCCATACCTCCAGAGCTCCATACTTCCATAGCTGCAGAGCTCCATAGCTCCATACCTCCATACCTCCAGAGCTCCATACTTCCATAGCTCTATACTTCCATAGCTCCATAGCACCAGAGCTCCATACCTCCAGAGCTCCATAGCACCAGAGCTCCATAGCTCCATAGCACCAGAGCTCCATAGCTCCATAGCACCAGAGCTCCATACCTCCAGAGCTCCAGAGCTCCATAGCACCAGAGCTCCATAGCTCCATAGCACCAGAGCTCCATAGCTCCATAGCACCAGAGCTCCATAGCTCCATAGCTCCATAGCACCAGAGCTCCATAGCTCCATAGCACCAGAGCTCCATAGCTCCATAGCACCAGAGCTCCATACTTCCATAGCTCCAGGGCTCCATAGCTCCAGGGCTCCATAGCTCCATACCTCCATAGCTCCATAGCTCCATACTTCCAGAGCTCCATAGCTCCATACTTCCATAGCTCCATAGCTCCATACTTCCATAGCACCAGAGCTCCATACTTCCATAGCACCAGAGCTCCAGAGCTCCAGAGCTCCAGCCTGGGTGGCTGGTGGCTCCATAGCTCCATACTTCCATAGCTCTAAGTCAGAGAGTTGGCGAAAATTGCACTAAGTGCGAAAGCCCATTCATTTACAACGGCGTGTCCACAAGGCGGCGACATTTCCCCGTTACCGGTGGCTGCGCGGCGGGTGAGTGACAGAGCTTATCCGAGCGGCTGGAACTCTGCGCCGGCGTGGTCGAGCGTGAGGCCTCGGCCCTTTGGCTGCCTGGTACCTAAAACACTTCCATTGATCCAGCCACGGAGGGTGCTGGCTGGTGGCTCCATACCTCCATAGCTCCATAGCACCAGAGCTCCATAGCTCCATAGCACCAGAGCTCCATGGCTTCAGAGCTCCATAGCACCATAGCTCCATACCTCCAGAGCTCCAGGGCTCCATAGCTCCATACCTCCAGAGCTCCATACCTCCAGAGCTCCATAGCACCAGAGCTCCATGGCTTCAGAGCTCCATAGCACCATAGCTCCATACCTCCAGAGCTCCAGGGCTCCATAGCTCCATACCTCCAGAGCTCCATACCTCCAGAGCTCCATACCTCCAGAGCTCCATAGCACCAGAGCTCCATGGCTTCAGAGCTCCATAGCACCATAGCTCCATACCTCCAGAACTCCAGGGCTCCATAGCTCCATACCTCCAGAGCTCCATACCTCCAGAGCTCCATACCTCCAGAGCTCCAGAGCTCCATAGCACCAGAGCTCCATGGCTTCAGAGCTCCATAGCACCATAGCTCCATACCTCCAGAGCTCCAGGGCTCCATAGCTCCATACCTCCAGAGCTCCATACCTCCAGAGCTCCAGAGCTCCATAGCACCAGAGCTCCATGGCTTCAGAGCTCCATAGCACCATAGCTCCATACCTCCAGAGCTCCAGGGCTCCATAGCTCCATACCTCCAGAGCTCCATACCTCCAGAGCTCCAGACCTCCATAGCACCAGAGCTCCATGGCTTCAGAGCTCCATAGCACCATAGCACCAGAGCTCCATAGCTCCATAGCACCAGAGCTCCATAGCTCCATAGCACCAGAGCTCCATACTTCCAGAGCTCCATAGCTCCATAGCTCCATAGCACCAGAGCTCCATAGCTCCATAGCACCAGAGCTCCATAGCTCCATAGCACCAGAGCTCCATAGCTCCATAGCACCAGAGCTCCATACTTCCAGAGCTCCATAGCTCCATAGCTCCATAGCACCAGAGCTCCATAGCTCCATAGCACCAGAGCTCCATGGCTTCAGAGCTCCATAGCACTATAGCTCCATACCTCCAGAGCTCCATAGCTCCATAGCACCAGAGCTCCATACTTCCATAGCTCCATAGCTCCATACCTCCAGAGCTCCATAG
Organism: Syngnathus leptorhynchus; assembly: GCF_054491065.1. Taxonomy (NCBI): domain Eukaryota; kingdom Metazoa; phylum Chordata; class Actinopteri; order Syngnathiformes; family Syngnathidae; genus Syngnathus; species Syngnathus leptorhynchus. Next base: position 404,338 of record NW_028232021.1, read on the forward strand.
CTCCATAGCTCCATACCTCCAGAGCTCCATAGCTCCAGAGCTCCATAGCTCCATAGCTCCATAGCACCAGAGCTCCATAGCTCCATAGCACCAGAGCTCCATACTTCCATAGCTCCAGGGCTCCATAGCTCCAGGGCTCCATACCTCCAGAGCTCCATAGCTCCATACTTCCAGAGCTCCATAGCTCCATACTTCCATAGCTCCATACTTCCATACCTCCATAGCTCCATACTTCCATAGCACCAGAGCTCCATACTTCCATAGCACCAGAGCTCCATACCTCCAGAGCTCCAGAGCTCCAGCCTGGGTGGCTGGTGGCTCCATAGCTCCATACTTCCATAGCTCTAAGTCAGAGAGTTGGCGAAAATTGCACTAAGTGCGAAAGCCCATTCATTTACAACGGCGTGTCCACAAGGCGGCGACATTTCCCCGTTACCGGTGGCTGCGCGGCGGGTGAGTGACAGAGCTTATCCGAGCGGCTGGAACTCTGCGCCGGCGTGGTCGAGCGTGAGGCCTCGGCCCTTTGGCTGCCTGGTACCTAAAACACTTCCATTGATCCAGCCACGGAGGGTGCTGGCTGGTGGCTCCATACCTCCATAGCTCCATAGCACCAGAGCTCCATAGCTCCATAGCACCAGAGCTCCATGGCTTCAGAGCTCCATAGCACCATAGCTCCATACCTCCAGAGCTCCAGGGCTCCATAGCTCCATACCTCCAGAGCTCCATACCTCCAGAGCTCCATACCTCCAGAGCTCCATAGCACCAGAGCTCCATGGCTTCAGAGCTCCATAGCACCATAGCTCCATACCTCCAGAACTCCAGGGCTCCATAGCTCCATACCTCCAGAGCTCCATACCTCCAGAGCTCCATACCTCCAGAGCTCCAGAGCTCCATAGCACCAGAGCTCCATGGCTTCAGAGCTCCATAGCACCATAGCTCCATACCTCCAGAGCTCCAGGGCTCCATAGCTCCATACCTCCAGAGCTCCATACCTCCAGAGCTCCAGAGCTCCATAGCACCAGAGCTCCATGGCTTCAGAGCTCCATAGCACCATAGCTCCATACCTCCAGAGCTCCAGGGCTCCATAGCTCCATACCTCCAGAGCTCCATACCTCCAGAGCTCCAGACCTCCATAGCACCAGAGCTCCATGGCTTCAGAGCTCCATAGCACCATAGCTCCATACCTCCAGAGCTCCAGGGCTCCAAAGCTCCATACCTCCAGAGCTCCATACCTCCAGAGCTCCATAGCTCCATAGCACCAGAGCTCCATAGCTCCATAGCACCAGAGCTCCATAGCACCAGAGCTCCATAGCACCAGAGCTCCATAGCTCCATAGCACCAGAGCTCCATAGCTCCATAGCACCAGAGCTCCATAGCTCCATAGCACCAGAGCTCCATACTTCCAGAGCTCCATAGCTCCATAGCTCCATAGCACCAGAGCTCCATAGCTCCATAGCACCAGAGCTCCATAGCTCCATAGCACCAGAGCTCCATACTTCCATAGCTCCATAGCTCCATACCTCCAGAGCTCCATAGCTCCATAGCTCCATACCTCCAGAGCTCCATAGCTCCAGAGCTCCATAGCTCCATAGCACCAGAGCTCCATAGCTCCATAGCACCAGAGCTCCATACTTCCATAGTTCCAGGGCTCCATAGCTCCAGGGCTCCATAGCTCCATACCTCCAGAGCTCCATAGCTCCATACTTCCAGAGCTCCATAGCTCCATAGCACCAGAGCTCCATAGCTCCATAGCACCAGAGCTCCATAGCTCCATAGCACCAGAGCTCCATAGCTCCATAGCACCAGAGCTCCATAGCTCCATAGCTCCAGGGCTCCATAGCTCCATAGCTCCAGGGCTCCATAGCTCCATAGCTCCAGGGCTACATAGCTCCATAGCTCCATACCTCCAGAGCTCCATACCTCCAGAGCTCCATACCTCCATAGCACCAGAGCTCCATAGCTCCAGGGCTCCAGGGCTCCATAGCTCCATACCTCCAGAGCTCCATAGCTCCATACTTCCAGAGCTCCATAGCTCCATAGCTCCATACTTCCATAGCTCCATAGCTCCATACTTCCATAGCACCTGAGCTCCATACCTCCAGAGCTCCATAGCTCCAGCCTGGGTGGCTGGTGGCTCCATAGCTCCATACTTCCATAGCTCTAAGTCAGAGAGTTGGCGAAAATTGCACTAAGTGCGAAAGCCCATTCATTTACAACGGCGTGTCCGCCAGGCGGCGACATTTCCCCGTTACCGGTGGCTGCGCGGCGGGTGAGTGACAGATCTTATCCGAGCGGCTGGAACTCTGCGCCGGCGTGGTCGAGCGTGAGGCCTCGGCCCTTTGGCTGCCTGGTACCTAAAACACTTCCATTGATCCAGCCACGGAGGGTGCTGGCTGGTGGCTCCATACCTCCATAGCTCCATAGCACCAGAGCTCCATAGCTCCATAGCACCAGAGCTCCATGGCTTCAGAGCTCCATAGCACCATAGCTCCATACCTCCAGAGCTCCAGGGCTCCATAGCTCCATACCTCCAGAGCTCCATACCTCCAGAGCTCCAGAGCTCCATAGCACCAGAGCTCCATGGCTTCAGAGCTCCATAGCACCATAGCTCCATACCTCCAGAGCTCCAGGGCTCCATAGCTCCATACCTCCAGAGCTCCATACCTCCAGAGCTCCATACCTCCAGAGCTCCATAGCTCCATAGCACCAGAGCTCCATAGCTCCATAGCACCAGAGCTCCATAGCACCAGAGCTCCATAGCACCAGAGCTCCATAGCTCCATAGCACCAGAGCTCCATAGCTCCATAGCACTAGAGCTCCATACTTCCAGAGCTCCATAGCTCCATAGCTCCATAGCACCAGAGCTCCATAGCTCCATAGCACCAGAGCTCCATAGCTCCATAGCACCAGAGCTCCATACTTCCATAGCTCCATAGCTCCATACCTCCAGAGCTCCATAGCTCCATAGCTCCATACCTCCAGAGCTCCATAGCTCCAGAGCTCCATAGCTCCATAGCTCCATAGCACCAGAGCTCCATAGCTCCATAGCACCAGAGCTCCATACTTCCATAGCTCCAGGGCTCCATAGCTCCAGGGCTCCATACCTCCAGAGCTCCATAGCTCCATACTTCCAGAGCTCCATAGCTCCATACTTCCATAGCTCCATACTTCCATACCTCCATAGCTCCATACTTCCATAGCACCAGAGCTCCATACTTCCATAGCACCAGAGCTCCATACCTCCAGAGCTCCAGAGCTCCAGCCTGGGTGGCTGGTGGCTCCATAGCTCCATACTTCCATAGCTCTAAGTCAGAGAGTTGGCGAAAATTGCACTAAGTGCGAAAGCCCATTCATTTACAACGGCGTGTCCACAAGGCGGCGACATTTCCCCGTTACCGGTGGCTGCGCGGCGGGTGAGTGACAGAGCTTATCCGAGCGGCTGGAACTCTGCGCCGGCGTGGTCGAGCGTGAGGCCTCGGCCCTTTGGCTGCCTGGTACCTAAAACACTTCCATTGATCCAGCCACGGAGGGTGCTGGCTGGTGGCTCCATACCTCCATAGCTCCATAGCACCAGAGCTCCATAGCTCCATAGCACCAGAGCTCCATGGCTTCAGAGCTCCATAGCACCATAGCTCCATACCTCCAGAGCTCCAGGGCTCCATAGCTCCATACCTCCAGAGCTCCATACCTCCAGAGCTCCATACCTCCAGAGCTCCATAGCACCAGAGCTCCATGGCTTCAGAGCTCCATAGCACCATAGCTCCATACCTCCAGAGCTCCAGGGCTCCATAGCTCCATACCTCCAGAGCTCCATACCTCCAGAGCTCCATACCTCCAGAGCTCCATAGCACCAGAGCTCCATGGCTTCAGAGCTCCATAGCACCATAGCTCCATACCTCCAGAGCTCCAGGGCTCCATAACTCCATACCTCCAGAGCTCCATACCTCCAGAGCTCCATACCTCCAGAGCTCCATAGCACCAGAGCTCCATGGCTTCAGAGCTCCATAGCACCATAGCTCCATACCTCCAGAGCTCCAGGGCTCCATAGCTCCATACCTCCAGAGCTCCATACCTCCAGAGCTCCATACCTCCAGAGCTCCAGAGCTCCATAGCACCAGAGCTCCATGGCTTCAGAGCTCCATAGCACCATAGCTCCATACCTCCAGAGCTCCAGGGCTCCATAGCTCCATACCTCCAGAGCTCCATACCTCCAGAGCTCCAGAGCTCCATAGCACCAGAGCTCCATGGCTTCAGAGCTCCATAGCACCATAGCTCCATACCTCCAGAGCTCCAGGGCTCCATAGCTCCATACCTCCAGAGCTCCATACCTCCAGAGCTCCATAGCACCAGAGCTCCATGGCTTCAGAGCTCCATAGCACCATAGCTCCATACCTCCAGAGCTCCAGGGCTCCAAAGCTCCATACCTCCAGAGCTCCATACCTCCAGAGCTCCATAGCTCCATAGCACCAGAACTCCATAGCTCCATAGCACCAGAGCTCCATAGCACCAGAGCTCCATAGCACCAGAGCTCCATAGCTCCATAGCACCAGAGCTCCATAGCTCCATAGCACCAGAGCTCCATAGCTCCATAGCACCAGAGCTCCATACTTCCAGAGCTCCAGAGCTCCATAGCTCCATAGCACCAGAGCTCCATAGCTCCATAGCACCAGAGCTCCATAGCTCCATAGCACCAGAGCTCCATACTTCCATAGCTCCATAGCTCCATACCTCCAGAGCTCCATAGCTCCATAGCTCCATACCTCCAGAGCTCCATAGCTCCAGAGCTCCATAGCTCCATAGCACCAGAGCTCCATAGCTCCATAGCACCAGAGCTCCATACTTCCATAGCTCCAGGGCTCCATAGCTCCAGGGCTCCATAGCTCCATACCTCCAGAGCTCCATAGCTCCATACTTCCAGAGCTCCATAGCTCCATAGCACCAGAGCTCCATAGCTCCATAGCACCAGAGCTCCATAGCTCCATAGCACCAGAGCTCCATAGCTCCATAGCACCAGAGCTCCATAGCTCCATAGCTCCAGGGCTCCATAGCTCCATAGCTCCAGGGCTCCATAGCTCCATAGCTCCAGGGCTCCATAGCTCCATAGCTCCATACCTCCAGAGCTCCATACCTCCAGAGCTCCATACCTCCATAGCACCAGAGCTCCATAGCTCCAGGGCTCCAGGGCTCCATAGCTCCATACCTCCAGAGCTCCATAGCTCCATACTTCCAGAGCTCCATAGCTCCATAGCTCCATACTTCCATAGCTCCATAGCTCCATACTTCCATAGCACCTGAGCTCCATACCTCCAGAGCTCCATAGCTCCAGCCTGGGTGGCTGGTGGCTCCATAGCTCCATACTTCCATAGCTCTAAGTCAGAGAGTTGGCGAAAATTGCACTAAGTGCGAAAGCCCATTCATTTACAACGGCGTGTCCGCCAGGCGGCGACATTTCCCCGTTACCGGTGGCTGCGCGGCGGGTGAGTGACAGAGCTTATCCGAGCGGCTGGAACTCTGCGCCGGCGTGGTCGAGCGTGAGGCCTCGGCCCTTTGGCTGCCTGGTACCTAAAACACTTCCATTGATCCAGCCACGGAGGGTGCTGGCTGGTGGCTCCATACCTCCATAGCTCCATAGCACCAGAGCTCCATAGCTCCATAGCACCAGAGCTCCATGGCTTCAGAGCTCCATAGCACCATAGCTCCATACCTCCAGAGCTCCAGGGCTCCATAGCTCCATACCTCCAGAGCTCCATACCTCCAGAGCTCCATACCTCCAGAGCTCCATAGCACCAGAGCTCCATGGCTTCAGAGCTCCATAGCACCATAGCTCCATACCTCCAGAGCTCCAGGGCTCCATAGCTCCATACCTCCAGAGCTCCATACCTCCAGAGCTCCATACCTCCAGAGCTCCATAGCACCAGAGCTCCATGGCTTCAGAGCTCCATAGCACCATAGCTCCATACCTCCAGAGCTCCAGGGCTCCATAGCTCCATACCTCCAGAGCTCCATACCTCCAGAGCTCCATACCTCCAGAGCTCCATAGCACCAGAGCTCCATGGCTTCAGAGCTCCATAGCACCATAGCTCCATACCTCCAGAGCTCCAGGGCTCCATAGCTCCATACCTCCAGAGCTCCATACCTCCAGAGCTCCATACCTCCAGAGCTCCAGAGCTCCATAGCACCAGAGCTCCATGGCTTCAGAGCTCCATAGCACCATAGCTCCATACCTCCAGAGCTCCAGGGCTCCATAGCTCCATACCTCCAGAGCTCCATACCTCCAGAGCTCCAGAGCTCCATAGCACCAGAGCTCCATGGCTTCAGAGCTCCATAGCACCATAGCTCCATACCTCCAGAGCTCCAGGGCTCCATAGCTCCATACCTCCAGAGCTCCACACCTCCAGAGCTCCATACCTCCAGAGCTCCATAGCTCCATAGCACCAGAGCTCCATAGCTCCATAGCACCAGAGCTCCATAGCACCAGAGCTCCATAGCACCAGAGCTCCATAGCTCCATAGCACCAGAGCTCCATAGCTCCATAGCACCAGAGCTCCATAGCTCCATAGCACCAGAGCTCCATACTTCCAGAGCTCCATAGCTCCATAGCTCCATAGCACCAGAGCTCCATAGCTCCATAGCACCAGAGCTCCATGGCTTCAGAGCTCCATAGCACCATAGCTCCATACCTCCAGAGCTCCAGGGCTCCATAGCTCCATACCTCCAGAGCTCCATACCTCCAGAGCTCCATACCTCCAGAGCTCCATAGCACCAGAGCTCCATAGCTCCATAGCACCAGAGCTCCATAGCACCAGAGCTCCATAGCACCAGAGCTCCATAGCTCCATAGCACCAGAGCTCCATAGCTCCATAGCACCAGAGCTCCATACTTCCAGAGCTCCATAGCTCCATAGCTCCATAGCACCAGAGCTCCATAGCTCCATAGCACCATAGCTCCATAGCTCCATAGCTCCAGAGCTCCATACTTCCATAGCTCCATAGCTCCATACCTCCAGAGCTCCATAGCTCCATAGCTCCATACCTCCAGAGCTCCATAGCTCCAGAGCTCCATAGCTCCATAGCTCCATAGCACCAGAGCTCCATAGCTCCATAGCACCAGAGCTCCATACTTCCATAGCTCCAGGGCTCCATAGCTCCAGGGCTCCATACCTCCAGAGCTCCATAGCTCCATACTTCCAGAGCTCCATAGCTCCATACTTCCATAGCTCCATACTTCCATACCTCCATAGCTCCATACTTCCATAGCACCAGAGCTCCATACTTCCATAGCACCAGAGCTCCATACCTCCAGAGCTCCAGAGCTCCAGCCTGGGTGGCTGGTGGCTCCATAGCTCCATACTTCCATAGCTCTAAGTCAGAGAGTTGGCGAAAATTGCACTAAGTGCGAAAGCCCATTCATTTACAACGGCGTGTCCACAAGGCGGCGACATTTCCCCGTTACCGGTGGCTGCGCGGCGGGTGAGTGACAGAGCTTATCCGAGCGGCTGGAACTCTGCGCCGGCGTGGTCGAGCGTGAGGCCTCAGCCCTTTGGCTGCCTGGTACCTAAAACACTTCCATTGATCCAGCCACGGAGGGTGCTGGCTGGTGGCTCCATACCTCCATAGCTCCATAGCACCAGAGCTCCATAGCTCCATAGCACCAGAGCTCCATGGCTTCAGAGCTCCATAGCACCATAGCTCCATACCTCCAGAGCTCCAGGGCTCCATAGCTCCATACCTCCAGAGCTCCATACCTCCAGAGCTCCATACCTCCAGAGCTCCATAGCACCAGAGCTCCATGGCTTCAGAGCTCCATAGCACCATAGCTCCATACCTCCAGAGCTCCAGGGCTCCATAGCTTCATACCTCCAGAGCTCCATACCTCCAGAGCTCCATACCTCCAGAACTCCATAGCACCAGAGCTCCATGGCTTCAGAGCTCCATAGCACCATAGCTCCATACCTCCAGAGCTCCAGGGCTCCATAGCTCCATACCTCCAGAGCTCCATACCTCCAGAGCTCCATACCTCCAGAGCTCCATAGCACCAGAGCTCCATGGCTTCAGAGCTCCATAGCACCATAGCTCCATACCTCCAGAGCTCCAGGGCTCCATAGCTCCATACCTCCAGAGCTCCATACCTCCAGAGCTCCATACCTCCAGAGCTCCAGAGCTCCATAGCACCAGAGCTCCATGGCTTCAGAGCTCCATAGCACCATAGCTCCATACCTCCAGAGCTCCAGGGCTCCATAGCTCCATACCTCCAGAGCTCCATACCTCCAGAGCTCCAGAGCTCCATAGCACCAGAGCTCCATGGCTTCAGAGCTCCATAGCACCATAGCTCCATACCTCCAGAGCTCCAGGGCTCCATAGCTCCATACCTCCAGAGCTCCATACCTCCAGAGCTCCAGAGCTCCATACCTCCATAGCTCCATAGCTCCATACTTCCATAGCTCCATAGCTCCAGAGCTCCATAGCTCCATACTTCCATAGCTCCATAGCTCCATACTTCCATAGCTCCATAGCTCCATAGCTCCAGGCACGGAGGGTGCTGGAGCTCCACACTTCCATAGGCACGGAGGGTGCTGGAGCTCCACACTTCCATAGGCACGGAGGGTGCTGGAGCTCCACACTTCCATAGGCACGGAGGGTGCTGGAGCTCCACACTTCCATAGGCACGGAGGGTGCTGGAGCTCCACACTTCCATAGGCAGGGAGGGTGCTGGAGCTCCACACTTCCATAGGCACGGAGGGTGCTGGAGCTCCACACTTCCATAGGCACGGAGGGTGCTGGAGCTCCACACTTCCATAGGCAGGGAGGGTGCTGGAGCTCCACACTTCCATAGGCAGGGAGGGTGCTGGAGCTCCACACTTCCATAGGCAGGGAGGGTGCTGGAGCTCCACACTTCCATAGGCAGGGAGGGTGCTGGAGCTCCACACTTCCATAGGCAGGGAGGGTGCTGGAGCTCCACACTTCCATAGGCAGGGAGGGTGCTGGAGCTCCACACTTCCATAGGCAGGGAGGGTGCTGGAGCTCCACACTTCCATAGGCAGGGAGGGTGCTGGAGCTCCACACTTCCATAGGCAGGGAGGGTGCTGGAGCTCCACACTTCCATAGGCAGGGAGGGTGCTGGAGCTCCACACTTCCATAGGCAGGGAGGGTGCTGGAGCTCCACACTTCCATAGGCACGGAGGGTGCTGGAGCTCCACACTTCCATAGGCAGGGAGGGTGCTGGAGCTCCACACTTCCATAGGCAGGGAGGGTGCTGGAGCTCCACACTTCCATAGGCACGGAGGGTGCTGGAGCTCCACACTTCCATAGCTCCAGGCACGGAGGGTGCTGGCACATCCACACTTCCAGCCACGGAGCATGCTGGCACTTCCACCTTGCTTGCTAAGTCGGCGTGATCTTGCCCAAAAAGTCCCTCCCGAGCTCCAGCTGGAAGTGTAAAAAGAACCGGGCTGGATAAAAAAAAGAACCGGGCTGGATAAAAAAAGAACCGGGCGACCCGTTAAAATTGCTTAGCCGAGGTCCTGGAAGCCTAACACGGCGTGATCTTGTGCAAAAAGCCGCTCCCGAGCTCCAGCTGGAAGTGTAAAAAGAACCGGGCTGGATAAAAAAAGAACCGGGCTGGATAAAAAAAAGAACCGGGCGGCCCGTTAAAATTGCTTAGCCGAGGTCCTGGAAGCCTAACACGGCGTGATCTTGTGCAAAAAGCCGCTCCCGAGCTCCAGCTGGAAGTGTAAAAAGAACCGGGCTGGATAAAAAAAAGAACCGGGCGGCCCGTTAAAATTGCTTAGCCGAGGTCCTGGAAGCCTAACACGGCGTGATCTTGTGCAAAAAGCCGCTCCCGAGCTCCAGCTGGAAGTGTAAAAAGAACCGGGCTGGATAAAAAAAAGAACCGGGCGGCCCGTTAAAATTGCTTAGCCGAGGTCCTGGAAGCCTAACACGGCGTGATCTTGTGCAAAAAGCCGCTCCCGAGCTCCAGCTGGAAGTGTAAAAAGAACCGGGCTGGATAAAAAAAAGAACCGGGCGGCCCGTTAAAATTGCTTAGCCGAGGTCCTGGAAGCCTAACCCGGCGTGATCTTGTGCAAATAGCCGCTGCCGAGCTCCAGCTGGAAGTGTGAAAAGAACCGGGCTGGATAAAAAAAAGAACCGGGCTGGATCAAAAAAGAACCGGGCGACCCGTTAAAATTGCTTAGCCGAGGTCCTGGAAGCCTAACACGGCGTGATCTTGTGCAAAAAGCCGCTCCCGAGCTCCAGCTGGAAGTGTAAAAAGAACCGGGCTGGATAAAAAAAGAACCGGGCTGGATCAAAAAAAGAACCGGGCGACCCGTTAAAATTGCTTAGCCGAGGTCCTGGAAGCCTAACCCGGCGTGATCTTGTGCAAAAAGCCGCTCCCGAGCTCCAGCTGGAAGTGTAAAAAGAACCGGGCTGGATAAAAAAAAGAACCGGGCGGCCCAATAAAATTGCTTAGCCGAGGTCCTGGAAGCCTAACCCGGCGTGATCTTGTGCAAAAAGCCGCTCCCGAGCTCCAGCTGGAAGTGTAAAAAGAACCGGGCTGGATAAAAAAAAAGAACCGGGCTGGATCAAAAAAGAACCGGGCGACCCGTTAAAATTGCTTAGCCGAGGTCCTGGAAGCCTAACCCGGCGTGATCTTGTGCAAATAGCCGCTGCCGAGCTCCAGCTGGAAGTGTGAAAAGAACCGGGCTGGATAAAAAAAAGAACCGGGCTGGATCAAAAAAGAACCGGGCGACCCGTTAAAATTGCTTAGCCGAGGTCCTGGAAGCCTAACACGGCGTGATCTTGTGCAAAAAGCCGCTCCCGAGCTCCAGCTGGAAGTGTAAAAAGAACCGGGCTGGATAAAAAAAGAACCGGGCTGGATCAAAAAAGAACCGGGCGACCCGTTAAAATTGCTTAGCCGAGGTCCTGGAAGCCTAACCCGGCGTGATCTTGTGCAAAAAGCCGCTCCCGAGCTCCAGCTGGAAGTGTAAAAAGAACCGGGCTGGATAAAAAAAAGAACCGGGCGGCCCGTTAAAATTGCTTAGCCGAGGTCCTGGAAGCCTAACCCGGCGTGATCTTGTGCAAAAAGCCGCTCCCGAGCTCCAGCTGGAAGTGTAAAAAGAACCGGGCTGGATAAAAAAAAGAACCGGGCTGGATCAAAAAAGAACCGGGCGACCCGTTAAAATTGCTTAGCCGAGGTCCTGGAAGCCTAACACGGCGTGATCTTGTGCAAAAAGCCGCTCCCGAGCTCCAGCTGGAAGTGTAAAAAGAACCGGGCTGGATAAAAAAAGAACCGGGCTGGATCAAAAAAGAACCGGGCGACCCGTTAAAATTGCTTAGCCGAGGTCCTAGAAGCCTAACACGGCGTGATCTTGTGCAAAAAGCCGCTCCCGAGCTCCAGCTGGAAGTGTAAAAAGAACCAGGCTGGATAAAAAAAAGAACCGGGCTGGATAAAAAAAAAGAACCGGGCGACCCGTTAAAATTGCTTAGCCGAGGTCCTGGAAGCCTAACCCGGCGTGATCTTGTGCAAAAAGCCGCTCCCGAGCTCCAGCTGGAAGTGTAAAAAGAACCAGGCTGGATAAAAAAAAGAACCGGGCTGGATCAAAAAAGAACCGGGCGGCCCGTTAAAATTGCTTAGCCGAGGTCCTGGAAGCCTAACACGGCGTGATCTTGTGCAAAAAGCCGCTCCCGAGCTCCAGCTGGAAGTGTAAAAAGAACCGGGCTGGATAAAAAAAGAACCGGGCTGGATCAAAAAAGAACCGGGCGACCCGTTAAAATTGCTTAGCCGAGGTCCTGGAAGCCTAACACGGCGTGATCTTGCCCGAAAGTCGGCCTCTATACTTCCATTTTAGGTACCAGGCGCTCATAGTGTGTTGGTCCCACTAGTCAGTGTACTGGTCCCACTCGCTAGTGTACTGGTCCCCCTAGTCAGTGTACTCATCCAGTTACCCCCCGTTTTCCAAAACACAATCGGCACGTATAAGGGGGGGACTCCTGAGAGAGATGAGGTATATGCCAGCGCAACACCAATCCGCTCCGCGCTGGTTCCCATGTCGGCTACGGATGAATAAAACCAGCCTGTCCACCCTGGAGCTCACGAGACACGGAATTTTTTCTAAGTGCCAACGGCTCTTCCGAGCAAACGTGTCCGCTCCGGCTGGTTCCCCCGTCGGCCTCGAATGACGAAAAATGCCGGTCTCCGCCCGGAGCTCATGACAAACGAAAAATTTTCTAAGTGCCAACGGCACTTGCGAGCGAATGTGTCCGCTCGGCGCTGGTTCCCGGGTCGAACCCGGAAGACGAAAAACGCCGGTCTCCGCCCGGAGCTCATGACAAACGAAAAATTTTCTAAGTGCCAACGGCACTTGCGAGCGAATGTGTCCGCTCGGCGCTGGTTCCCGGGTCGAACCCGGAAGACGAAAAACGCCGGTCCTCGCCCGGAGCTCATGACAAACGAAAAATTTTCTAAGTGCCAACGGCACTTGCGAGCGAATGTGTCCGCTCGGCGCTGGTTCCCGGGTCGAACCCGGAAGACGAAAAACGCCGGTCTCCGCCCGGAGCTCATGACAAACGAAAAATTTTCCAAGTGCCAACGGCACTTGCGAGCGAATGTGTCCGCTCGGCGCTGGTTCCCGGGTCGAACCCGGAAGACGAAAAACGCCGGTCCTCGCCCGGAGCTCATGACAAACGAAAAATTTTCTAAGTGCCAACGGCACTTGCGAGCGAATGTGTCCGCTCGGCGCTGGTTCCCGGGTTGGACCCGGAAGACGAAAAACGCCGGTCTCCGCCCGGAGCTCATGACAAACGAAAAATTTTCTAAGTGCCAACGGCACTTGCGAGCGAATGTGTCCGCTCGGCGCTGGTTCCCGGGTCGAACCCGGAAGACGAAAAACGCCGGTCCTCGCCCGGAGCTCATGACAAACGAAAAATTTTCTAAGTGCCAACGGCACTTGCGAGCGAATGTGTCCGCTCGGCGCTGGTTCCCGGGTCGGACCCGGAAGACGAAAAACGCCGGTCCTCGCCTGGAGGTCCCAGCAAAATCGGCGAAAAAACGACTAAGTGTCAACTTTCGAAAAAACGGCTAAGTGTCGACTTTCGAAAAAACGGCTAAGTGTCAACTTTCGAAAAAACGGCTAAGTGTCAACTTTCGAAAAAACGACTAAGTGTCGCCTCTCTGAAAAAACGGCAGAGTGCCCACGGCTCTGCGGGGCTTGTGAGTCCGCCCCGCGCCGGTTCGGCGGTCGGCCTCAAAAAGCGAAAAATCAGCCTCTCTCCCTGGAGCTCACCAAAAATTTGTCGAAATTTTTCTAAGTTCTCCTCGAGGTACCAGGGGGTGAGGTACCCGGGCTAAGATGCAGTACCTTTTTTGGTCTTCAGGTGCGCCAGAGTACAATGAAATGGTCCCAGTAGTCAGTGTACTCATCGACTTTCCCCCCGTTTTCCAAAGCACCTCGTTTACGAGTATGGAGGAGATGGTGCTGGTCTCCCCACGGCGTCGGACACGCCGTCCTCGACAGCACAAGGTCGGATAGAAGACCTGGAAAGCGCCGTGGCACGCGCTGGAGGTGGGCACTGTGGCGAAAAAACGACTAAGTGTCAACTTTCGAAAAAACGACTAAGTGTCAACTTTCGAAAAAACGGCTAAGTGTCAACTTTCGAAAAAACGACTAAGTGTCACCTCTCTGAAAAAATGGCAAAGTGTCGCCTCTCTGAAAATTTTCTAAGTGCCCACGGCTCTGCGGGCTCGTGCATCCGAGCCGCGCCGGTTCTGCAACCGGCCTAGAATGACGAAAAATAACGGTCTCCTCCTGGAGCTCACAGCCAATTGTGGCGAAAAAGTGGCAAAGTGCCCACGGCTCTGCGGGCTCGTGCATCCGACCCGCGCCGGTTCTGCAGCCGGCCTCGAATGACGAAAAATGACGGTCTCCTCCTGGAGCTCACAGCCAACTTGGCAAAAAGTTTCTAAGTGCCCACGGCCCTGCCGAGCTTTGGCGTCCGCCCAGCGCCGGTTCCGCAGTCGGCCTCGAATGACGAAAAATAACGGTCTCCTCCTGGAGCTCACAGCCAACTTGGCAAAAAGTTTCTAAGTGCCCACGGCCCTGCCGAGCTTTGGCGTCCGCCCAGCGCCGGTTCCGCAGTCGGCCTCGAATGACGAAAAATAACGGTCTCCTCCTGGAGCTCACAGCCAACTTGGCAAAAAGTTTCTAAGTGCCCACGGCCCTGCCGAGCTTTGGCGTCCGCCCAGCGCCGGTTCCGCAGTCGGCCTCGAATGACGAAAAATAACGGTCTCCTCCTGGAGCTCACAGCCAACTTGGCAAAAAGTTTCTAAGTGCCCACGGCCCTGCCGAGCTTTGGCGTCCGCCCAGCGCCGGTTCCGCAGTCGGCCTCGAATGACGAAAAATAACGGTCTCCTCCTGGAGCTCACAGCCAACTTGGCAAAAAGTTTCTAAGTGCCCACGGCCCTGCCGAGCTTTGGCGTCCGCCCAGCGCCGGTTCCGCAGTCGGCCTCGAATGACGAAAAATAACGGTCTCCTCCTGGAGCTCACAGCCAACTTGGCAAAAAGTTTCTAAGTGCCCACGGCCCTGCCGAGCTTTGGCGTCCGCCCAGCGCCGGTTCCGCAGTCGGCCTCGAATGACGAAAAATAACGGTCTCCTCCTGGAGCTCACAGCCAACTTGGCAAAAAGTTTCTAAGTGCCCACGGCCCTGCCGAGCTTTGGCGTCCGCCCAGCGCCGGTTCCGCAGTCGGCCTCGAATGACGAAAAATAACGGTCTCCTCCTGGAGCTCACAGCCAACTTGGCAAAAAGTTTCTAAGTGCCCACGGCCCTGCCGAGCTTTGGCGTCCGCCCAGCGCCGGTTCCGCAGTCGGCCTCGAATGACGAAAAATAACGGTCTCCTCCTGGAGCTCACAGCCAACTTGGCAAAAAGTTTCTAAGTGCCCACGGCCCTGCCGAGCTTTGGCGTCCGCCCAGCGCCGGTTCCGCAGTCGGCCTCGAATGACGAAAAATAACGGTCTCCTCCTGGAGCTCACAGCCAACTTGGCAAAAAGTTTCTAAGTGTCACATCTCTGAAAAAACGGCTAAGTGTCGACTTTCGAAAAAACGGCAAAGTGTCACATCTCTGAAAAAACGGCTAAGTGTCGACTTTCGAAAAAACGGCTAAGTGTCAACTTTCGAAAAAACGGCTAAGTGTCGCCTCTCTGAAAAAACGGCAAAGTGTCAACTTTCGAAAAAACGACAGAGTGTCGCCTCTCTGAAAAAACGACTAAGTGTCGACTCTGAGAAAATGGCAAAGTGCCCACGGCTCTGCGGGCTCGTGCATCCGACCCGCGCCGGTTCCCCAGCCGGCCTGAAATAAGGCAAAACCAGCCTCTCCGCCTGGAGCTCAGAGCCAACTTGGCGAATATTTTCTAAGTGCCCACGGCTCTGCGTGGCTACGGCGTCTGCCCAGCGCCGGTTCCTGGGTCGAACCCCGAGGACGAGGAATGCCGGTCTCCGCCTGGAGGTCCCAGCTTAATCGGCGAAAATTTTCTAAGTGCCCACGGCTCTGCCGGGCTCGTGCATCCGACCCGCGCCGGTTCCCCAGCCGGCCTGAAATAAGGCAAAACCAGCCTCTCCCCCTGGAGCTCAGAGCCAATTGTGGCGAAAAAACGACTAAGTGTCAACTTTCGAAAAAACGACTAAGTGTCAACTTTCCAAAAAAACGGCTAAGTGTCGACTTTCGAAAAAACGGCTAAGTGTCAACTTTCGAAAAAACGACTAAGTGTCGCCTCCGAAAAAACGACTAAGTGTCGCCTCTCTGAAAAAACGACTAAGTGCCCACGGCTCTGCGGGGCTTGTGAGTCCGCCCCGCGCCGGTTCGGCGGTCGGCCTCAAAAAGCGAAAAATCAGCCTCTCTCCCTGGAGCTCACCAAAAATTTGTCGAAATTTTTCTAAGTTCTCCTCGAGGTACCAGGGGGTGAGGTACCCGGGCTAAGATGCAATACCTTTTTTGGTCTTCAGGTGCGCCAGAGTACAATGAAATGGTCCCAGTAGTCAGTGTACTCATCGACTTTCCCCCCGTTTTCCAAAGCACCTCGTTTACGAGTATGGAGGAGATGGTGCTGGTCTCCCCACGGCGTCGGACACGCCGTCCTCGACAGCACAAGGTCGGATAGAAGACCTGAAAAGCGCCGTGGCACGCGCTGGAGGTGTCACTGTGGCGAAAAAGTGACTAAGTGTCAACTTTCGAAAAAACGGCTAAGTGTCAACTTTCGAAAAAACGGCTAAGTGTCAACTTTCGAAAAAACGACAAAGTGTCACCTCTCTGAAAAAACGGCAAAGTGTCAACTTTTGAAAAAAACGACTAAGTGTCAACTTTCGAAAAAACGACTAAGTGTCACCTCTCTGAAAAAATGGCAAAGTGTCAACTGCGAATGTGGTGGTGCATGGAAGGAAGTGGAGGACGGCCGCCTCCTTAAACACAGGCCGAAGAGGAGCGTCAGGGCCGGCTCCTTAAACACGGACCGAGTGTCGCCCTTAACACAGACCAAGCGGAGGACGGCCGCATCCCTAAATACAGGCCGAACCGGAGCGCGAGGGCCGCTCCTTAAACACGGACCGAGTGTCGCCCTTAACACAGACCAAGCGGAGGACGGCCGCCTCCCTAAATACAGGCCGAACCGGAGCGCGAGGGCCGCTCCTTAAACACGGACCGAGTGTCGCCCTTAACACAGACCAAGGGGAGGACGGCCGCCTCCTTAAACACAGGCCGGAGAGGAGCGTCAGGGCCAGGCTCCTTAAACACGGACCGAGTGTCGCCCTTAACACAGACCAAGCGGAGGACGGCCGCCTCCCTAAATACAGGCCGAACCGGAGCGCGAGGGCCAGGCTCCTTAAACACGGACCGAGTGTCGCCCTTAACACAGACCAAGGGGAGGACGGCCGCCTCCTTAAACACAGGCCGGAGAGGAGCGTCAGGGCCAGGCTCCTTAAACACGGACCGAGTGTCGCCCTTAACACAGACCAAGCGGAGGACGGCCGCCTCCCTAAATACAGGCCGAACCGGAGCGCGAGGGCCAGGCTCCTTAAACACGGACCGAGTGTCGCCCTTAACACAGACCAAGGGGAGGACGGCCGCCTCCTTAAACACAGGCCGAACCGGAGCGCGAGTGTTGCTCCTTAAACACGGACCGAGTGGAGGACGGCCGCCTCCTTAAACACAGGCCGAACAAAATGACACAAAGTGTCAACTGCGAATGTTGTCCATCCAAGGAAGGAGCGTGATGCCCGGCCGGCTCCTTAAACACAGGCCGAGAGTCGCCCCGGACGGTCCGCCTCGCGGCGCCCGTCCGCTCGGATAAAATGACACAAAGTGTCAACTGCGAATGTTGTCCATCCAAGGAAGGAGCGTGATGCCCGGCCGGCTCCTTAAACACAGGCCGAGAGTCGCCCCGGACGGTCCGCCTCGCGGCGCCCGCCCGCTCGGATAAAATGACACAAAGTGTCAACTATGAATGTTGTCCATCCAAGGAGGGAGCGTGAGGCCCGGCCGGCTCCGAAAACACAGGCCGAGAGTCGCCCCGGACGGTCCGCCTCGCGGCGCCCGTCTGCTCGGATAAAATGACACAAAGTGTCAACTGCGAATGTTGTCCATCCAAGGAAGGAGCGTGATGCCCGGCCGGCTCCTTAAACACAGGCCGAGAGTCGCCCCGGACGGTCCGCCTCGCGGCGCCCGCCCGCTCGGATAAAATGACACAAAGTGTCAACTATGAATGTTGTCCATCCAAGGAGGGAGCGTGAGGCCCGGCCGGCTCCGAAAACACAGGCCGAGAGTCGCCCCGGACGGTCCGCCTCGCGGCGCCCGTCTGCTCGGATAAAATGACACAAAGTGTCAACTGCGAATGTTGTCCATCCAAGGAAGGAGCGTGATGCCCGGCCGGCTCCTTAAACACAGGCCGAGAGTCGCCCCGGACGGTCCGCCTCGCGGCGCCCGCCCGCTCGGATAAAATGACACAAAGTGTCAACTACGAATGTTGTCCATCCAAGGAGGGAGCGTGAGGCCCGGCCGGCTCCGAAAACACAGGCCGAGAGTCGCCCCGGACGGTCCGCCTCGCGGCGCCCGTCTGCTCGGATAAAATGACACAAAGTGTCAACTGCGAATGTTGTCCATCCAAGGAAGGAGCGTGATGCCCGGCCGGCTCCTTAAACACAGGCCGAGAGTCGCCCCGGACGGTCCGCCTCGCGGCGCCCGCCCGCTCGGATAAAATGACACAAAGTGTCAACTACGAATGTTGTCCATCCAAGGAAGGAGCGTGATGCCCGGCCGGCTCCTTAAACAAAGGCCGAGAGTCGCCCCGGACGGTCCGCCTCTCGAGGCGCCCGCCCGCTCGGATAAAATGAAACAAAGTGTCAACTACGAATGTTGGCGCTCCCCGCGCCGCCCCGCAGGCCCCGGCGCGACCGTACTGCGGCGAGACCGAGACGACCCGGAAAAAGCATCCATCCCACCTAGCCACGATCCACGGAGGCCGAGCGAGCGGCTGAGTGTCGGGCGCCGCGCGTGCGAGCGTCCGCCGGCCGCGCCGGTCCTTCTGCGAATGACGTTTCTCAAACCCTCCGGCTTGATAGCGGCGGCACCACGGGAAGCCGTCCACACACACCGTCCGACCTCTATCCGAAAAGCCTTCCCGACCAACCGCGGTCGCGGGGGCGTCTGTCGCTCCGCATCGGGGGGGCGTATGGCTTCCGCGCTACGCGCTGCGGGCTCGGGGGGGCCGCAACGGCTGAGTCTGACTCGGCCGGGGCGCAGCTTCCCTCCCGGCAGTCAGCAATAGTGCCGATCGCGCCTGCCACCAGCCCCCTCCCCGACGGGTTCGTCGGCGCCGGCTGGCCACCGTCCGCCTTCGTTCCCCGAGGGTTCCCAACCAGCGCCGATCCAACTCCGCATCCTGGCCGCACGCAGTGCGTGCCTCGCGCGGGTAAGTCGCCGGCGCAGCGCCGCAGCTCCCGACCCCCGCGTACGGGAATAGTTGAGGGCCTCAGCGGGCCGCACCGACCGAGTCCGACTCGGGCCGGGGCGCAGATTCCCGCCTGGGTGACCGAACGTTCTCTGCTCGGGCCGGAGGGCCGACGCCCGTCCCCCCCCGTCGTCCCCCACGGACCGCCTCCGAGGCCACTTCGCACGGCTCATCCTCGGCCCCCTACCAATGCTTAATCGATGGGGCCGCCCGGCCGGATTCGCGCCCCCCTGTCCACCGCCAGTCTCCCCAGACTAACCCGAGTTACCGCCCAGCTCGCCTAACCTTGCACTCGCTCTGCCAAACGGTCGTGTAGTCGGCGGGCCGTCCTACGGGTCGCCCTCCGGCCCCAAACGCGCGGCGGGATAGCGGCAAGGCGGCGGCGGCGGCCAGCGGCGTCGGGGCGCTCGCACCGGAGAAGAGGCGTCTTACGAGGCCGGGCGCAGCTCCCTCTCGTTTACTTGCTGAGTAGCGGCGCTCGAAGGTTCCGCGGCGAGCGCGGCTCAACCCACCGAACGTCCCCCTGCAGCGGGCTCCATCGAAGGGCCGTCCCGCCGGATTCGCACCACCCTGTCCACCGCAAAGTCGTCCAACCGACTGCACGAGTTACCGCCCGGTTCGCCTAACCTTGCATCGCCCCGCCAAACGAGCGAGTTGCCGGCCGTCCTACGGGTCGCGCACCGGCCCCACACGTGCGGAGGGCTAGCGGCAAGGCGGCGGCGGCGGTCAGCGGCGTCGGGGTCAAACTCAGCACCGGACAGGGGGTGTCTTACGAGGCCGGGCGCAGCTCCTCTCGTTTAGGGGTCCGCGAGGGTCGCGTTCGAGGTTCCGCGTCCTCGGCTTCGGCTGCGCCGGGTCCAGCCCGATCCATCTCACCCCGCGGCAGCCTCAGACCACCTAGAGCCCCCGCGAACCGCGGCCGGCGTCCGGAAAACAGTCGCGCGAGCCCCCGCTCCGGCGGGCCGGCGAGCGAGAGGCGCTACCCAGCCACCCTCTCTCCTACCTGGTTGATCCTGCCAGTAGCATATGCTTGTCTCAAAGATTAAGCCATGCAAGTCTAAGTGCACACGGCCCGTACAGCGAAACTGCGAATGGCTCATTAAATCAGTTATGGTTCCTTTGATCGCTCCTCAGTTACTTGGATAACTGTGGCAATTCTAGAGCTAATACATGCAAACGGGCGCCGACCTCCGGGGACGCGCGCATTTATCAGACCCAAAACCCACGCGGTGCCCGGGCGCGCGGGCCCAGGGGTCGCGCCGGCGTTCACGCGCCGCGCCGCGGCCCTCCGCGCGTCCGGCCCGGCCTCCCTTGGTGATCCTCGATAACTTCCAGCCGATCGCCGGCCCTCCGCGGCGGCGACGTCTCATTCGAATGTCTGCCCTATCACCTCCGACAGGGAGGCAGCCTATCAGGTCTAAATGACTTGCATACGACCTGATTCTGGGTCAGGGTCTCGTAAGTAGCAGAGCAGCTACATCGCTGCGATCTATTGAGAGTCAGCCCTCGATCCAACCTTTTGTCGGCCGGTGTCACCTCCGGGGGCCGGTCGGCATCCCCCCTCCGGGGTGGGCCGCTACCAGGGGCGTCATCGGACTTTGAAGAAATTACGCCGCGGCGGAAGACAGCGGAGGGGAGGAGGCAGCCTCCCCGGGGCGGAACTTAGTCTCCGTAGAATGACGGCGGGCGTGCGTAAAGGGCGCGTCCGGGGATGAGGCAGCATCCCCGGGCCGCGGAGGGGAGGAGGCAGCCTCCCCGGGGCGGAACTTAGTCTCCGTAGAATGACGGCGGGCGTGCGTAAAGGGCGCGCCCGGGGATAGCCCATTCATTTACAACGGCGTGTCCGCCAGGCGGCGACATTTCCCCGTTACCGGTGGCTGCGCGGCGGGTGAGTGACAGAGCTTATCCGAGCGGCTGGAACTCTGCGCCGGCGTGGTCGAGCGTGAGGCCTCGGCCCTTTGGCTGCCTGGTACCTAAACACTTCCATTGATCCAGCCACGGAGGGTGCTGGCTGGTGGCTCCATACCTCCAGAGCTCCATACTTCCATAGCTGCAGAGCTCCATAGCTCCATACCTCCATACCTCCAGAGCTCCATACTTCCATAGCTCTATACTTCCATAGCTCCATAGCACCAGAGCTCCATACCTCCAGAGCTCCATAGCACCAGAGCTCCATAGCTCCATAGCACCAGAGCTCCATAGCTCCATAGCACCAGAGCTCCATACCTCCAGAGCTCCAGAGCTCCATAGCACCAGAGCTCCATAGCTCCATAGCACCAGAGCTCCATAGCTCCATAGCACCAGAGCTCCATAGCTCCATAGCTCCATAGCACCAGAGCTCCATAGCTCCATAGCACCAGAGCTCCATAGCTCCATAGCACCAGAGCTCCATACTTCCATAGCTCCAGGGCTCCATAGCTCCAGGGCTCCATAGCTCCATACCTCCATAGCTCCATAGCTCCATACTTCCAGAGCTCCATAGCTCCATACTTCCATAGCTCCATAGCTCCATACTTCCATAGCACCAGAGCTCCATACTTCCATAGCACCAGAGCTCCAGAGCTCCAGAGCTCCAGCCTGGGTGGCTGGTGGCTCCATAGCTCCATACTTCCATAGCTCTAAGTCAGAGAGTTGGCAAAAATTGCACTAAGTGCGAAAGCCCATTCATTTACAACGGCGTGTCCACAAGGCGGCGACATTTCCCCGTTACCGGTGGCTGCGCGGCGGGTGAGTGACAGAGCTTATCCGAGCGGCTGGAACTCTGCGCCGGCGTGGTCGAGCGTGAGGCCTCGGCCCTTTGGCTGCCTGGTACCTAAAACACTTCCATTGATCCAGCCACGGAGGGTGCTGGCTGGTGGCTCCATACCTCCATAGCTCCATAGCACCAGAGCTCCATAGCTCCATAGCACCAGAGCTCCATGGCTTCAGAGCTCCATAGCACCATACCTCCATACCTCCAGAGCTCCAGGGCTCCATAGCTCCATACCTCCAGAGCTCCATACCTCCAGAGCTCCATACCTCCAGAGCTCCATAGCACCAGAGCTCCATGGCTTCAGAGCTCCATAGCACCATAGCTCCATACCTCCAGAGCTCCAGGGCTCCATAGCTCCATACCTCCAGAGCTCCATACCTCCAGAGCTCCATACCTCCAGAGCTCCATAGCACCAGAGCTCCATGGCTTCAGAGCTCCATAGCACCATAGCTCCATACCTCCAGAGCTCCAGGGCTCCATAGCTCCATACCTCCAGAGCTCCATACCTCCAGAGCTCCATACCTCCAGAGCTCCAGAGCTCCATAGCACCAGAGCTCCATGGCTTCAGAGCTCCATAGCACCATAGCTCCATACCTCCAGAGCTCCAGGGCTCCATAGCTCCATACCTCCAGAGCTCCATACCTCCAGAGCTCCAGAGCTCCATAGCACCAGAGCTCCATGGCTTCAGAGCTCCATAGCACCATAGCTCCATACCTCCAGAGCTCCAGGGCTCCATAGCTCCATACCTCCAGAGCTCCATACCTCCAGAGCTCCATACCTCCAGAGCTCCAAAGCTCCATAGCACCAGAGCTCCATAGCTCCATAGCACCAGAGCTCCATAGCACCAGAGCTCCATAGCACCAGAGCTCCATAGCTCCATAGCACCAGAGCTCCATAGCTCCATAGCACCAGAGCTCCATAGCTCCATAGCACCAGAGCTCCATACTTCCAGAGCTCCATAGCTCCATAGCTCCATAGCACCAGAGCTCCATAGCTCCATAGCACCAGAGCTCCATGGCTTCAGAGCTCCATAGCACCATAGCTCCATACCTCCAGAGCTCCAGGGCTCCATAGCTCCATACCTCCAGAGCTCCATACCTCCAGAGCTCCATACCTCCAGAGCTCCATAGCACCAGAGCTCCATAGCTACATAGCACCAGAGCTCCATAGCACCAGAGCTCCATAGCACCAGAGCTCCATAGCTCCATAGCACCAGAGCTCCATAGCTCCATAGCACCAGAGCTCCATACTTCCAGAGCTCCATAGCTCCATAGCTCCATAGCACCAGAGCTCCATAGCTCCATAGCACCAGAGCTCCATAGCTCCATAGCACCAGAGCTCCATACTTCCATAGCTCCATAGCTCCATACCTCCAGAGCTCCATAGCTCCATAGCTCCATACCTCCAGAGCTCCATAGCTCCAGAGCTCCATAGCTCCATAGCTCCATAGCACCAGAGCTCCATAGCTCCATAGCACCAGAGCTCCATACTTCCATAGCTCCAGGGCTCCATAGCTCCAGGGCTCCATACCTCCAGAGCTCCATAGCTCCATACTTCCAGAGCTCCATAGCTCCATACTTCCATAGCTCCATACTTCCATACCTCCATAGCTCCATACTTCCATAGCACCAGAGCTCCATACTTCCATAGCACCAGAGCTCCATACCTCCAGAGCTCCAGAGCTCCAGCCTGGGTGGCTGGTGGCTCCATAGCTCCATACTTCCATAGCTCTAAGTCAGAGAGTTGGCGAAAATTGCACTAAGTGCGAAAGCCCATTCATTTACAACGGCGTGTCCACAAGGCGGCGACATTTCCCCGTTACCGGTGGCTGCGCGGCGGGTGAGTGACAGAGCTTATCCGAGCGGCTGGAACTCTGCGCCGGCGTGGTCGAGCGTGAGGCCTCGGCCCTTTGGCTGCCTGGTACCTAAAACACTTCCATTGATCCAGCCACGGAGGGTGCTGGCTGGTGGCTCCATACCTCCATAGCTCCATAGCACCAGAGCTCCATAGCTCCATAGCACCAGAGCTCCATGGCTTCAGAGCTCCATAGCACCATAGCTCCATACCTCCAGAGCTCCATGGCTCCATAGCTCCATACCTCCAGAGCTCCATACCTCCAGAGCTCCATACCTCCAGAGCTCCATAGCACCAGAGCTCCATGGCTTCAGAGCTCCATAGCACCATAGCTCCATACCTCCAGAGCTCCAGGGCTCCATAGCTCCATACCTCCAGAGCTCCATACCTCCAGAGCTCCATAGCACCAGAGCTCCATGGCTTCAGAGCTCCATAGCACCATAGCTCCATACCTCCAGAGCTCCAGGGCTCCATAGCTCCATACCTCCAGAGCTCCATACCTCCAGAGCTCCATACCTCCAGAGCTCCATAGCACCAGAGCTCCATGGCTTCAGAGCTCCATAGCACCATAGCTCCATACCTCCAGAGCTCCAGGGCTCCATAGCTCCATACCTCCAGAGCTCCATACCTCCAGAGCTCCATACCTCCAGAGCTCCAGAGCTCCAGAGCTCCATAGCACCAGAGCTCCATGGCTTCAGAGCTCCATAGCACCATAGCTCCATACCTCCAGAGCTCCAGGGCTCCATAGCTCCATACCTCCAGAGCTCCATACCTCCAGAGCTCCAGAGCTCCATAGCACCATAGCTCCATGGCTTCAGAGCTCCATAGCACCATAGCTCCATACCTCCAGAGCTCCAGGGCTCCATAGCTCCATACCTCCAGAGCTCCATACCTCCAGAGCTCCAGAGTTCCATAGCACCAGAGCTCCATGGCTTCAGAGCTCCATAGCACCATAGCTCCATACCTCCAGAGCTCCAGGGCTCCAAAGCTCCATACCTCCAGAGCTCCATACCTCCAGAGCTCCATACCTCCAGAGCTCCATAGCTCCATAGCACCAGAGCTCCATAGCTCCATAGCACCAGAGCTCCATAGCACCAGAGCTCCATAGCACCAGAGCTCCATAGCTCCATAGCACCAGAGCTCCATAGCTCCATAGCACCAGAGCTCCATACTTCCAGAGCTCCATAGCTCCATAGCACCAGAGCTCCATAGCTCCATAGCACCAGAGCTCCATAGCTCCATAGCACCAGAGCTCCATACTTCCATAGCTCCATAGCTCCATACCTCCAGAGCTCCATAGCTCCATAGCTCCATACCTCCAGAGCTCCATAGCTCCAGAGCTCCATAGCTCCATAGCACCAGAGCTCCATAGCTCCATAGCACCAGAGCTCCATACTTCCATAGCTCCAGGGCTCCATAGCTCCAGGGCTCCATAGCTCCATACCTCCAGAGCTCCATAGCTCCATACTTCCAGAGCTCCATAGCTCCATAGCACCAGAGCTCCATAGCTCCATAGCACCAGAGCTCCATAGCTCCATAGCACCAGAGCTCCATAGCTCCATAGCACCAGAGCTCCATAGCTCCATAGCTCCAGGGCTCCATAGCTCCATAGCTCCAGGGCTCCATAGCTCCATAGCTCCAGGGCTCCATAGCTCCATAGCTCCATACCTCCAGAGCTCCATACCTCCAGAGCTCCATACCTCCATAGCACCAGAGCTCCATAGCTCCAGGGCTCCAGGGCTCCATAGCTCCATACCTCCAGAGCTCCATAGCTCCATACTTCCAGAGCTCCATAGCTCCATAGCTCCATACTTCCATAGCTCCATAGCTCCATACTTCCATAGCACCTGAGCTCCATACCTCCAGAGCTCCATAGCTCCAGCCTGGGTGGCTGGTGGCTCCATAGCTCCATACTTCCATAGCTCTAAGTCAGAGAGTTGGCGAAAATTGCACTAAGTGCGAAAGCCCATTCATTTACAACGGCGTGTCCGCCAGGCGGCGACATTTCCCCGTTACCGGTGGCTGCGCGGCGGGTGAGTGACAGAGCTTATCCGAGCGGCTGGAACTCTGCGCCGGCGTGGTCGAGCGTGAGGCCTCGGCCCTTTGGCTGCCTGGTACCTAAAACACTTCCATTGATCCAGCCACGGAGGGTGCTGGCTGGTGGCTCCATACCTCCATAGCTCCATAGCACCAGAGCTCCATAGCTCCATAGCACCAGAGCTCCATGGCTTCAGAGCTCCATAGCACCATAGCTCCATACCTCCAGAGCTCCAGGGCTCCATAGCTCCATACCTCCAGAGCTCCATACCTCCAGAGCTCCATACCTCCAGAGCTCCATAGCACCAGAGCTCCATGGCTTCAGAGCTCCATAGCACCATAGCTCCATACCTCCAGAGCTCCAGGGCTCCATAGCTCCATACCTCCAGAGCTCCATACCTCCAGAGCTCCAGAGCTCACTAGCACCAGAGCTCCGTGGCTTCAGAGCTCCATAGCACCATAGCTCCATACCTCCAGAGCTCCAGGGCTCCATAGCTCCATACCTCCAGAGCTCCATACCTCCAGAGCTCCATACCTCCAGAGCTCCATAGCTCCATAGCACCAGAGCTCCATAGCTCCATAGCACCAGAGCTCCATAGCACCAGAGCTCCATAGCACCAGAGCTCCATAGCTCCATAGCACCAGAGCTCCATAGCTCCATAGCACCAGAGCTCCATAGCTCCATAGCACCAGAGCTCCATACCTCCAGAGCTCCATACCTCCAGAGCTCCAGAGCTCCATAGCACCAGAGCTCCATGGCTTCAGAGCTCCATAGCACCATAGCTCCATACCTCCAGAGCTCCAGGGCTCCATAGCTCCATACCTCCAGAGCTCCATACCTCCAGAGCTCCAGAGCTCCATAGCACCAGAGCTCCATGGCTTCAGAGCTCCATAGCACCATAGCTCCATACCTCCAGAGCTCCAGGGCTCCATAGCTCCATACCTCCAGAGCTCCATACCTCCAGAGCTCCATACCTCCAGAGCTCCATAGCTCCATAGCACCAGAGCTCCATAGCTCCATAGCACCAGAGCTCCATAGCACCAGAGCTCCATAGCACCAGAGCTCCATAGCTCCATAGCACCAGAGCTCCATAGCTCCATAGCACCAGAGCTCCATAGCTCCATAGCACCAGAGCTCCATAGCTCCATAGCACCAGAGCTCCATGGCTTCAGAGCTCCATAGCACCATAGCTCCATACCTCCAGAGCTCCAGGGCTCCATAGCTCCATACCTCCAGAGCTCCATACCTCCAGAGCTCCATACCTCCAGAGCTCCATAGCACCAGAGCTCCATAGCTCCATAGCACCAGAGCTCCATAGCACCAGAACTCCATAGCACCAGAGCTCCATAGCTCCATAGCACCAGAGCTCCATAGCTCCATAGCACCAGAGCTCCATACTTCCAGAGCTCCATAGCTCCATAGCTCCATAGCACCAGAGCTCCATAGCTCCATAGCACCAGAGCTCCATAGCTCCATAGCACCAGAGCTCCATACTTCCATAGCTCCATAGCTCCATACCTCCAGAGCTCCATAGCTCCATAGCTCCATACCTCCAGAGCTCCATAGCTCCAGAGCTCCATAGCTCCATAGCTCCATAGCACCAGAGCTCCATACTTCCATAGCTCCAGGGCTCCATAGCTCCAGGGCTCCATACCTCCAGAGCTCCATAGCTCCATACTTCCAGAGCTCCATAGCTCCATACTTCCATAGCTCCATACTTCCATACCTCCATAGCTCCATACTTCCATAGCACCAGAGCTCCATACTTCCATTGCACCAGAGCTCCATACCTCCAGAGCTCCAGAGCTCCAGCCTGGGTGGCTGGTGGCTCCATAGCTCCATACTTCCATAGCTCTAAGTCAGAGAGTTGGCAAAAATTGCACTAAGTGCGAAAGCCCATTCATTTACAACGGCGTGTCCACAAGGCGGCGACATTTCCCCGTTACCGGTGGCTGCGCGGCGGGTGAGTGACAGAGCTTATCCGAGCGGCTGGAACTCTGCGCCGGCGTGGTCGAGCGTGAGGCCTCGGCCCTTTGGCTGCCTGGTACCTAAAACACTTCCATTGATCCAGCCACGGAGGGTGCTGGCTGGTGGCTCCATACCTCCATAGCTCCATAGCACCAGAGCTCCATAGCTCCATAGCACCAGAGCTCCATGGCTTCAGAGCTCCATAGCACCATAGCTCCATACCTCCAGAGCTCCAGGGCTCCATAGCTCCATACCTCCAGAGCTCCATACCTCCAGAGCTCCATACCTCCAGAGCTCCATAGCACCAGAGCTCCATGGCTTCAGAGCTCCATAGCACCATAGCTCCATACCTCCAGAGCTCCAGGGCTCCATAGCTCCATACCTCCAGAGCTCCATACCTCCAGAGCTCCATACCTCCAGAGCTCCATAGCACCAGAGCTCCATGGCTTCAGAGCTCCATAGCACCATAGCTCCATACCTCCAGAGCTCCAGGGCTCCATAGCTCCATACCTCCAGAGCTCCATACCTCCAGAGCTCCATACCTCCAGAGCTCCATAGCACCAGAGCTCCATGGCTTTAGAGCTCCATAGCACCATAGCTCCATACCTCCAGAGCTCCAGGGCTCCATAGCTCCATACCTCCAGAGCTCCATACCTCCAGAGCTCCATACCTCCAGAGCTCCAGAGCTCCATAGCACCAGAGCTCCATGGCTTCAGAGCTCCATAGCACCATAGCTCCATACCTCCAGAGCTCCAGGGCTCCATAGCTCCATACCTCCAGAGCTCCATACCTCCAGAGCTCCAGAGCTCCATAGCACCAGAGCTCCATGGCTTCAGAGCTCCATAGCACCATAGCTCCATACCTCCAGAGCTCCAGGGCTCCATAGCTCCATACCTCCAGAGCTCCATACCTCCAGAGCTCAAGAGCTCCATAGCACCAGAGCTCCATGGCTTCAGAGCTCCATAGCACCATAGCTCCATACCTCCAGAGCTCCAGGGCTCCAAAGCTCCATACCTCCAGAGCTCCATACCTCCAGAGCTCCATACCTCCAGAGCTCCATAGCTCCATAGCACCAGAGCTCCATAGCTCCATAGCATCAGAGCTCCATAGCTCCATAGCACCAGAGCTCCATACTTCCAGAGCTCCATAGCTCCATAGCACCAGAGCTCCATAGCTCCATAGCACCAGAGCTCCATAGCTCCATAGCACCAGAGCTCCATACTTCCATAGCTCCATAGCTCCATACCTCCAGAGCTCCATAGCTCCATAGCTCCATACCTCCAGAGCTCCATAGCTCCAGAGCTCCATAGCTCCATAGCACCAGAGCTCCATAGCTCCATAGCACCAGAGCTCCATACTTCCATAGCTCCAGGGCTCCATAGCTCCAGGGCTCCATAGCTCCATACCTCCAGAGCTCCATAGCTCCATACTTCCAGAGCTCCATAGCTCCATAGCACCAGAGCTCCATAGCTCCATAGCACCAGAGCTCCATAGCTCCATAGCACCAGAGCTCCATAGCTCCATAGCACCAGAGCTCCATAGCTCCATAGCTCCAGGGCTCCATAGCTCCATAGCTCCAGGGCTCCATAGCTCCATAGCTCCAGGGCTCCATAGCTCCATAGCTCCATACCTCCAGAGCTCCATACCTCCAGAGCTCCATACCTCCATAGCACCAGAGCTCCATAGCTCCAGGGCTCCAGGGCTCCATAGCTCCATACCTCCAGAGCTCCATAGCTCCATACTTCCAGAGCTCCATAGCTCCATACTTCCATAGCTCCATAGCTCCATACTTCCATAGCACCTGAGCTCCATACCTCCAGAGCTCCATAGCTCCAGCCTGGGTGGCTGGTGGCTCCATAGCTCCATACTTCCATAGCTCTAAGTCAGAGAGTTGGCGAAAATTGCACTAAGTGCGAAAGCCCATTCATTTACAACGGCGTGTCCGCCAGGCGGCGACATTTCCCCGTTACCGGTGGCTGCGCGGCGGGTGAGTGACAGAGCTTATCCGAGCGGCTGGAACTCTGCGCCGGCGTGGTCGAGCGTGAGGCCTCGGCCCTTTGGCTGCCTGGTACCTAAAACACTTCCATTGATCCAGCCACGGAGGGTGCTGGCTGGTGGCTCCATACCTCCATAGCTCCATAGCACCAGAGCTCCATAGCTCCATAGCACCAGAGCTCCATGGCTTCAGAGCTCCATAGCACCATAGCTCCATACCTCCAGAGCTCCAGGGCTCCATAGCTCCATACCTCCAGAGCTCCATACCTCCAGAGCTCCATACCTCCAGAGCTCCATAGCACCAGAGCTCCATGGCTTCAGAGCTCCATAGCACCATAGCTCCATACCTCCAGAGCTCCAGGGCTCCATAGCTCCATACCTCCAGAGCTCCATACCTCCAGAGCTCCATACCTCCAGAGCTCCATAGCACCAGAGCTCCATGGCTTCAGAGCTCCATAGCACCATAGCTCCATACCTCCAGAGCTCCAGGGCTCCATAGCTCCATACCTCCAGAGCTCCATACCTCCAGAGCTCCATACCTCCAGAGCTCCAGAGTTCCATAGCACCAGAGCTCCATGGCTTCAGAGCTCCATAGCACCATAGCTCCATACCTCCAGAGCTCCAGGGCTCCATAGCTCCATACCTCCAGAGCTCCATACCTCCAGAGCTCCAGAGCTCCATAGCACCAGAGCTCCATGGCTTCAGAGCTCCATAGCACCATAGCTCCATACCTCCAGAGCTCCAGGGCTCCATAGCTCCATACCTCCAGAGCTCCATACCTCCAGAGCTCCATACCTCCAGAGCTCCATAGCACCAGAGCTCCATGGCTTCAGAGCTCCATAGCACCATAGCTCCATACCTCCAGAGCTCCAGGGCTCCATAGCTCCATACCTCCAGAGCTCCATACCTCCAGAGCTCCATACCTCCAGAGCTCCATAGCACCAGAGCTCCATGGCTTCAGAGCTCCATAGCACCATAGCTCCATACCTCCAGAGCTCCAGGGCTCCATAGCTCCATACCTCCAGAGCTCCATACCTCCAGAGCTCCATACCTCCAGAGCTCCAGAGCTCCATAGCACCAGAGCTCCATGGCTTCAGAGCTCCATAGCTCCATACCTCCAGAGCTCCAGGGCTCCATAGCTCCATACCTCCAGAGCTCCATACCTCCAGAGCTCCAGAGCTCCATAGCACCAGAGCTCCATGGCTTCAGAGCTCCATAGCACCATAGCTCCATACCTCCAGAGCTCCAGGGCTCCATAGCTCCATACCTCCAGAGCTCCATACCTCCAGAGCTCCATACCTCCAGAGCTCCATAGCTCCATAGCACCAGAGCTCCATAGCTCCATAGCACCAGAGCTCCATAGCACCAGAGCTCCATAGCACCAGAGCTCCATAGCTCCATAGCACCAGAGCTCCATAGCTCCATAGCACCAGAGCTCCATAGCTCCATAGCACCAGAGCTCCATACTTCCAGAGCTCCAGAGCTCCATAGCTCCATAGCACCAGAGCTCCATAGCTCCATAGCACCAGAGCTCCATAGCTCCATAGCACCAGAGCTCCATACTTCCATAGCTCCATAGCTCCATACCTCCAGAGCTCCATAGCTCCATAGCTGCATACCTCCAGAGCTCCATAGCTCCAGAGCTCCATAGCTCCATAGCTCCATAGCACCAGAGCTCCATAGCTCCATAGCACCAGAGCTCCATACTTCCATAGCTCCAGGGCTCCATAGCTCCAGGGCTCCATACCTCCAGAGCTCCATAGCTCCATACTTCCAGAGCTCCATAGCTCCATACTTCCATAGCTCCATACTTCCATACCTCCATAGCTCCATACTTCCATAGCACCAGAGCTCCATACTTCCATAGCACCAGAGCTCCATACCTCCAGAGCTCCAGAGCTCCAGCCTGGGTGGCTGGTGGCTCCATAGCTCCATACTTCCATAGCTCTAAGTCAGAGAGTTGGCGAAAATTGCACTAAGTGCGAAAGCCCATTCATTTACAACGGCGTGTCCACAAGGCGGCGACATTTCCCCGTTACCGGTGGCTGCGCGGCGGGTGAGTGACATAGCTTATCCGAGCGGCTGGAACTCTGCGCCGGCGTGGTCGAGCGTGAGGCCTCGGCCCTTTGGCTGCCTGGTACCTAAAACACTTCCATTGATCCAGCCACGGAGGGTGCTGGCTGGTGGCTCCATACCTCCATAGCTCCATAGCACCAGAGCTCCATAGCTCCATAGCACCGGAGCTCCATGGCTTCAGAGCTCCATAGCACCATAGCTCCATACCTCCAGAGCTCCAGGGCTCCATAGCTCCATACCTCCAGAGCTCCATACCTCCAGAGCTCCATACCTCCAGAGCTCCATAGCACCAGAGCTCCATGGCTTCAGAGCTCCATAGCACCATAGCTCCATACCTCCAGAGCTCCAGGGCTCCATAGCTCCATACCTCCAGAGCTCCATACCTCCAGAGCTCCATACCTCCAGAGCTCCATAGCACCAGAGCTCCATGGCTTCAGAGCTCCATAGCACCATAGCTCCATACCTCCAGAGCTCCAGGGCTCCATAGCTCCATACCTCCAGAGCTCCATACCTCCAGAGCTCCATACCTCCAGAGCTCCATAGCACCAGAGCTCCATGGCTTCAGAGCTCCATAGCACCATAGCTCCATACCTCCAGAGCTCCAGGGCTCCATAGCTCCATACCTCCAGAGCTCCATACCTCCAGAGCTCCAGAGCTCCATAGCACCAGAGCTCCATGGCTTCAGAGCTCCATAGCACCATAGCTCCATACCTCCAGAGCTCCAGGGCTCCATAGCTCCATACCTCCAGAGCTCCATACCTCCAGAGCTCCAGAGCTCCATAGCACCAGAGCTCCATGGCTTCAGAGCTCCATAGCACCATAGCTCCATACCTCCAGAGCTCCAGGGCTCCATAGCTCCATACCTCCAGAGCTCCATACCTCCAGAGCTCCAGAGCTCCATAGCACCAGAGCTCCATGGCTTCAGAGCTCCATAGCACCATAGCTCCATACCTCCAGAGCTCCAGGGCTCCAAAGCTCCATACCTCCAGAGCTCCATACCTCCAGAGCTCCATACCTCCAGAGCTCCATAGCTCCATAGCACCAGAGCTCCATAGCTCCATAGCACCAGAGCTCCATAGCACCAGAGCTCCATAGCTCCATAGCACCAGAGCTCCATAGCTCCATAGCACCAGAGCTCCATAGCTCCATAGCACCAGAGCTCCATACTTCCATAGCTCCATAGCTCCATAGCTCCATAGCACCAGAGCTCCATAGCTCCATAGCACCAGAGCTCCATAGCTCCATAGCACCAGAGCTCCATACTTCCATAGCTCCATAGCTCCATACCTCCAGAGCTCCATAGCTCCATAGCTCCATACCTCCAGAGCTCCATAGCTCCAGAGCTCCATAGCTCCATAGCACCAGAGCTCCATAGCTCCATAGCACCAGAGCTCCATACTTCCATAGCTCCAGGGCTCCATAGCTCCAGGGCTCCATAGCTCCATACCTCCAGAGCTCCATAGCTCCATACTTCCAGAGCTCCATAGCTCCATAGCACCAGAGCTCCATAGCTCCATAGCACCAGAGCTCCATAGCTCCATAGCACCAGAGCTCCATAGCTCCATAGCACCAGAGCTCCATAGCTCCATAGCTCCAGGGCTCCATAGCTCCATAGCTCCAGGGCTCCATAGCTCCATAGCTCCAGGGCTCCATAGCTCCATAGCTCCATACCTCCAGAGCTCCATACCTCCAGAGCTCCATACCTCCATAGCACCAGAGCTCCATAGCTCCAGGGCTCCAGGGCTCCATAGCTCCATACCTCCAGAGCTCCATAGCTCCATACTTCCAGAGCTCCATAGCTCCATAGCTCCATACTTCCATAGCTCCATAGCTCCATACTTCCATAGCACCTGAGCTCCATACCTCCAGAGCTCCATAGCTCCAGCCTGGGTGGCTGGTGGCTCCATAGCTCCATACTTCCATAGCTCTAAGTCAGAGAGTTGGCGAAAATTGCACTAAGTGCGAAAGCCCATTCATTTACAACGGCGTGTCCGCCAGGCGGCGACATTTCCCCGTTACCGGTGGCTGCGCGGCGGGTGAGTGACAGAGCTTATCCGAGCGGCTGGAACTCTGCGCCGGCGTGGTCGAGCGTGAGGCCTCGGCCCTTTGGCTGCCTGGTACCTAAAACACTTCCATTGATCCAGCCACGGAGGGTGCTGGCTGGTGGCTCCATACCTCCATAGCTCCATAGCACCAGAGCTCCATAGCTCCATAGCACCAGAGCTCCATGGCTTCAGAGCTCCATAGCACCATAGCTCCATACCTCCAGAGCTCCAGGGCTCCATAGCTGCATACCTCCAGAGCTCCATACCTCCAGAGCTCCATACCTCCAGAGCTCCATAGCACCAGAGCTCCATAGCACCAGAGCTCCATGGCTTCAGAGCTCCATAGCACCATAGCTCCATACCTCCAGAGCTCCAGGGCTCCATAGCTCCATACCTCCAGAGCTCCATACCTCCAGAGCTCCATACCTCCAGAGCTCCATAGCACCAGAGTTCCATGGCTTCAGAGCTCCATAGCACCATAGCTCCATACCTCCAGAGCTCCAGGGCTCCATAGCTCCATACCTCCAGAGCTCCATACCTCCAGAGCTCCATACCTCCAGAGCTCCAGAGCTCCATAGCACCAGAGCTCCATGGCTTCAGAGCTCCATAGCACCATAGCACCATAGCTCCATACCTCCAGAGCTCCAGGGCTCCATAGCTCCATACCTCCAGAGCTCCATACCTCCAGAGCTCCAGAGCTCCATAGCACCAGAGCTCCATGGCTTCAGAGCTCCATAGCACCATAGCTCCATACCTCCAGAGCTCCAGGGCTCCATAGCTCCATACCTCCAGAGCTCCATACCTCCAGAGCTCCATACCTCCAGAGCTCCATAGCACCAGAGCTCCATGGCTTCAGAGCTCCATAGCACCATAGCTCCATACCTCCAGAGCTCCAGGGCTCCATAGCTCCATACCTCCAGAGCTCCATACCTCCAGAGCTCCAGAGCTCCATAGCACCAGAGCTCCATGGCTTCAGAGCTCCATAGCACCATAGCTCCATACCTCCAGAGCTCCAGGGCTCCATAGCTCCATACCTCCAGAGCTCCATACCTCCAGAGCTCCAGAGCTCCATAGCACCAGAGCTCCATGGCTTCAGAGCTCCATAGCACCATAGCTCCATACCTCCAGAGCTCCAGGGCTCCATAGCTCCATACCTCCAGAGCTCCATACCTCCAGAGCTCCAGAGCTCCATAGCACCAGAGCTCCATGGCTTCAGAGCTCCATAGCACCATAGCTCCATACCTCCAGAGCTCCAGGGCTCCAAAGCTCCATACCTCCAGAGCTCCATACCTCCAGAGCTCCATACCTCCAGAGCTCCATAGCTCCATAGCACCAGAGCTCCATAGCTCCATAGCACCAGAGCTCCATAGCACCAGAGCTCCATAGCTCCATAGCACCAGAGCTCCATAGCTCCATAGCACCAGAGCTCCATAGCTCCATAGCACCAGAGCTCCATACTTCCATAGCTCCATAGCTCCATAGCTCCATAGCACCAGAGCTCCATAGCTCCATAGCACCAGAGCTCCATAGCTCCATAGCACCAGAGCTCCATACTTCCATAGCTCCATAGCTCCATACCTCCAGAGCTCCATAGCTCCATAGCTCCATACCTCCAGAGCTCCATAGCTCCAGAGCTCCATAGCTCCATAGCACCAGAGCTCCATAGCTCCATAGCACCAGAGCTCCATACTTCCATAGCTCCAGGGCTCCATAGCTCCAGGGCTCCATAGCTCCATACCTCCAGAGCTCCATAGCTCCATACTTCCAGAGCTCCATAGCTCCATAGCACCAGAGCTCCATAGCTCCATAGCACCAGAGCTCCATAGCTCCATAGCACCAGAGCTCCATAGCTCCATAGCACCAGAGCTCCATAGCTCCATAGCTCCAGGGCTCCATAGCTCCATAGCTCCAGGGCTCCATAGCTCCATAGCTCCAGGGCTCCATAGCTCCATAGCTCCATACCTCCAGAGCTCCATACCTCCAGAGCTCCATACCTCCATAGCACCAGAGCTCCATAGCTCCAGGGCTCCAGGGCTCCATAGCTCCATACCTCCAGAGCTCCATAGCTCCATACTTCCAGAGCTCCATAGCTCCATAGCTCCATACTTCCATAGCTCCATAGCTCCATACTTCCATAGCACCTGAGCTCCATACCTCCAGAGCTCCATAGCTCCAGCCTGGGTGGCTGGTGGCTCCATAGCTCCATACTTCCATAGCTCTAAGTCAGAGAGTTGGCGAAAATTGCACTAAGTGCGAAAGCCCATTCATTTACAACGGCGTGTCCGCCAGGCGGCGACATTTCCCCGTTACCGGTGGCTGCGCGGCGGGTGAGTGACAGAGCTTATCCGAGCGGCTGGAACTCTGCGCCGGCGTGGTCGAGCGTGAGGCCTCGGCCCTTTGGCTGCCTGGTACCTAAAACACTTCCATTGATCCAGCCACGGAGGGTGCTGGCTGGTGGCTCCATACCTCCATAGCTCCATAGCACCAGAGCTCCATAGCTCCATAGCACCAGAGCTCCATGGCTTCAGAGCTCCATAGCACCATAGCTCCATACCTCCAGAGCTCCAGGGCTCCATAGCTGCATACCTCCAGAGCTCCATACCTCCAGAGCTCCATACCTCCAGAGCTCCATAGCACCAGAGCTCCATAGCACCAGAGCTCCATGGCTTCAGAGCTCCATAGCACCATAGCTCCATACCTCCAGAGCTCCAGGGCTCCATAGCTCCATACCTCCAGAGCTCCATACCTCCAGAGCTCCATACCTCCAGAGCTCCATAGCACCAGAGTTCCATGGCTTCAGAGCTCCATAGCACCATAGCTCCATACCTCCAGAGCTCCAGGGCTCCATAGCTCCATACCTCCAGAGCTCCATACCTCCAGAGCTCCATACCTCCAGAGCTCCAGAGCTCCATAGCACCAGAGCTCCATGGCTTCAGAGCTCCATAGCACCATAGCACCATAGCTCCATACCTCCAGAGCTCCAGGGCTCCATAGCTCCATACCTCCAGAGCTCCATACCTCCAGAGCTCCAGAGCTCCATAGCACCAGAGCTCCATGGCTTCAGAGCTCCATAGCACCATAGCTCCATACCTCCAGAGCTCCAGGGCTCCATAGCTCCATACCTCCAGAGCTCCATACCTCCAGAGCTCCATACCTCCAGAGCTCCATACCTCCAGAGCTCCATAGCTCCATAGCACCAGAGCTCCATAGCACCAGAGCTCCATAGCACCAGAGCTCCATAGCTCCATAGCACCAGAGCTCCATAGCTCCATAGCACCAGAGCTCCATAGCTCCATAGCACCAGAGCTCCATACTTCCAGAGCTCCATAGCTCCATAGCTCCATAGCACCAGAGCTCCATAGCTCCATAGCACCAGAGCTCCATAGCACCAGAGCTCCATAGCACCAGAGCTCCATAGCTCCATAGCACCAGAGCTCCATAGCTCCATAGCACCAGAGCTCCATAGCTCCATAGCACCAGAGCTCCATACTTCCAGAGCTCCATAGCTCCATAGCTCCATAGCACCAGAGCTCCATAGCTCCATAGCACCAGAGCTCCATGGCTTCAGAGCTCCATAGCACCATAGCTCCATACCTCCAGAGCTCCAGGGCTCCATAGCTCCATACCTCCAGAGCTCCATACCTCCAGAGCTCCATAGCACCAGAGCTCCATAGCTCCATAGCACCAGAGCTCCATAGCACCAGAGCTCCATAGCACCAGAGCTCCATAGCTCCATAGCACCAGAGCTCCATAGCTCCATAGCACCAGAGCTCCATACTTCCAGAGCTCCATAGCTCCATAGCTCCAGAGCTCCATACCTCCAGAGCTCCATAGCTCCATAGCACCAGAGCTCCATAGCACCAGAGCTCCATAGCACCAGAGCTCCATAGCTCCATAGCACCAGAGCTCCATAGCTCCATAGCACCAGAGCTCCATAGCTCCATAGCACCAGAGCTCCATACTTCCAGAGCTCCATAGCTCCATAGCTCCATAGCACCAGAGCTCCATAGCTCCATAGCACCAGAGCTCCATAGCACCAGAGCTCCATAGCACCAGAGCTCCATAGCTCCATAGCACCAGAGCTCCATAGCTCCATAGCACCAGAGCTCCATAGCTCCATAGCACCAGAGCTCCATACTTCCAGAGCTCCATAGCTCCATAGCTCCATAGCACCAGAGCTCCATAGCTCCATAGCACCAGAGCTCCATGGCTTCAGAGCTCCATAGCACCATAGCTCCATACCTCCAGAGCTCCAGGGCTCCATAGCTCCATACCTCCAGAGCTCCATACCTCCAGAGCTCCATAGCACCAGAGCTCCATAGCTCCATAGCACCAGAGCTCCATAGCACCAGAGCTCCATAGCACCAGAGCTCCATAGCTCCATAGCACCAGAGCTCCATAGCTCCATAGCACCAGAGCTCCATACTTCCAGAGCTCCATAGCTCCATAGCTCCATAGCTCCATAGCACCAGAGCTCCATAGCTCCATAGCACCAGAGCTCCATAGCTCCATAGCACCAGAGCTCCATACTTCCATAGCTCCATAGCTCCATACCTCCAGAGCTCCATAGCTCCATAGCTCCATACCTCCAGAGCTCCATAGCTCCAGAGCTCCATAGTTCCATAGCTCCATAGCACCAGAGCTCCATAGCTCCATAGCACCAGAGCTCCATACTTCCATAGCTCCAGGGCTCCATAGCTCCATACTTCCAGAGCTCCATAGCTCCATACTTCCATAACTCCATACTTCCATACCTCCATAGCTCCATACTTCCATAGCACCAGAGCTCCATACTTCCATAGCACCAGAGCTCCATACCTCCAGAGCTCCAGAGCTCCAGCCTGGGTGGCTGGTGGCTCCATAGCTCCATACTTCCATAGCTCTAAGTCAGAGAGTTGGCGAAAATTGCACTAAGTGCGAAAGCCCATTCATTTACAACGGCGTGTCCACAAGGCGGCGACATTTCCCCGTTACCGGTGGCTGCGCGGCGGGTGAGTGACAGAGCTTATCCGAGCGGCTGGAACTCTGCGCCGGCGTGGTCGAGCGTGAGGCCTCGGCCCTTTGGCTGCCTGGTACCTAAAACACTTCCATTGATCCAGCCACGGAGGGTGCTGGCTGGTGGCTCCATACCTCCATAGCTCCATAGCACCAGAGCTCCATAGCTCCATAGCACCAGAGCTCCATGGCTTCAGAGCTCCATAGCACCATAGCTCCATACCTCCAGAGCTCCAGGGCTCCATAGCTCCATACCTCCAGAGCTCCATACCTCCAGAGCTCCATACCTCCAGAGCTCCATAGCACCAGAGCTCCATGGCTTCAGAGCTCCATAGCACCATAGCTCCATACCTCCAGAGCTCCAGGGCTCCATAGCTCCATACCTCCAGAGCTCCATACCTCCAGAGCTCCATACCTCCAGAGCTCCATAGCACCAGAGCTCCATGGCTTCAGAGCTCCATAGCACCATAGCTCCATACCTCCAGAGCTCCAGGGCTCCATAGCTCCATACCTCCAGAGCTCCATACCTCCAGAGCTCCATACCTCCAGAGCTCCATAGCACCAGAGCTCCATGGCTTCAGAGCTCCATAGCACCATAGCTCCATACCTCCAGAGCTCCAGGGCTCCATAGCTCCATACCTCCAGAGCTCCATACCTCCAGAGCTCCATACCTCCAGAGCTCCAGAGCTCCATAGCACCAGAGCTCCATGGCTTCAGAGCTCCATAGCTCCATACCTCCAGAGCTCCAGGGCTCCATAGCTCCATACCTCCAGAGCTCCATACCTCCAGAGCTCCAGAGCTCCATAGCACCAGAGCTCCATGGCTTCAGAGCTCCATAGCACCATAGCTCCATACCTCCAGAGCTCCAGGGCTCCATAGCTCCATACCTCCAGAGCTCCATACCTCCAGAGCTCCATACCTCCAGAGCTCCATAGCTCCATAGCACCAGAGCTCCATAGCTCCATAGCACCAGAGCTCCATAGCACCAGAGCTCCATAGCACCAGAGCTCCATAGCTCCATAGCACCAGAGCTCCATAGCTCCATAGCACCAGAGCTCCATAGCTCCATAGCACCAGAGCTCCATACTTCCAGAGCTCCAGAGCTCCATAGCTCCATAGCACCAGAGCTCCATAGCTCCATAGCACCAGAGCTCCATAGCTCCATAGCACCAGAGCTCCATACTTCCATAGCTCCATAGCTCCATACCTCCAGAGCTCCATAGCTCCATAGCTGCATACCTCCAGAGCTCCATAGCTCCAGAGCTCCATAGCTCCATAGCTCCATAGCACCAGAGCTCCATAGCTCCATAGCACCAGAGCTCCATACTTCCATAGCTCCAGGGCTCCATAGCTCCAGGGCTCCATACCTCCAGAGCTCCATAGCTCCATACTTCCAGAGCTCCATAGCTCCATACTTCCATAGCTCCATACTTCCATACCTCCATAGCTCCATACTTCCATAGCACCAGAGCTCCATACTTCCATAGCACCAGAGCTCCATACCTCCAGAGCTCCAGAGCTCCAGCCTGGGTGGCTGGTGGCTCCATAGCTCCATACTTCCATAGCTCTAAGTCAGAGAGTTGGCGAAAATTGCACTAAGTGCGAAAGCCCATTCATTTACAACGGCGTGTCCACAAGGCGGCGACATTTCCCCGTTACCGGTGGCTGCGCGGCGGGTGAGTGACATAGCTTATCCGAGCGGCTGGAACTCTGCGCCGGCGTGGTCGAGCGTGAGGCCTCGGCCCTTTGGCTGCCTGGTACCTAAAACACTTCCATTGATCCAGCCACGGAGGGTGCTGGCTGGTGGCTCCATACCTCCATAGCTCCATAGCACCAGAGCTCCATAGCTCCATAGCACCGGAGCTCCATGGCTTCAGAGCTCCATAGCACCATAGCTCCATACCTCCAGAGCTCCAGGGCTCCATAGCTCCATACCTCCAGAGCTCCATACCTCCAGAGCTCCATACCTCCAGAGCTCCATAGCACCAGAGCTCCATGGCTTCAGAGCTCCATAGCACCATAGCTCCATACCTCCAGAGCTCCAGGGCTCCATAGCTCCATACCTCCAGAGCTCCATACCTCCAGAGCTCCATACCTCCAGAGCTCCATAGCACCAGAGCTCCATGGCTTCAGAGCTCCATAGCACCATAGCTCCATACCTCCAGAGCTCCAGGGCTCCATAGCTCCATACCTCCAGAGCTCCATACCTCCAGAGCTCCATACCTCCAGAGCTCCATAGCACCAGAGCTCCATGGCTTCAGAGCTCCATAGCACCATAGCTCCATACCTCCAGAGCTCCAGGGCTCCATAGCTCCATACCTCCAGAGCTCCATACCTCCAGAGCTCCAGAGCTCCATAGCACCAGAGCTCCATGGCTTCAGAGCTCCATAGCACCATAGCTCCATACCTCCAGAGCTCCAGGGCTCCATAGCTCCATACCTCCAGAGCTCCATACCTCCAGAGCTCCAGAGCTCCATAGCACCAGAGCTCCATGGCTTCAGAGCTCCATAGCACCATAGCTCCATACCTCCAGAGCTCCAGGGCTCCATAGCTCCATACCTCCAGAGCTCCATACCTCCAGAGCTCCAGAGCTCCATAGCACCAGAGCTCCATGGCTTCAGAGCTCCATAGCACCATAGCTCCATACCTCCAGAGCTCCAGGGCTCCAAAGCTCCATACCTCCAGAGCTCCATACCTCCAGAGCTCCATACCTCCAGAGCTCCATAGCTCCATAGCACCAGAGCTCCATAGCTCCATAGCACCAGAGCTCCATAGCACCAGAGCTCCATAGCTCCATAGCACCAGAGCTCCATAGCTCCATAGCACCAGAGCTCCATAGCTCCATAGCACCAGAGCTCCATACTTCCATAGCTCCATAGCTCCATAGCTCCATAGCACCAGAGCTCCATAGCTCCATAGCACCAGAGCTCCATAGCTCCATAGCACCAGAGCTCCATACTTCCATAGCTCCATAGCTCCATACCTCCAGAGCTCCATAGCTCCATAGCTCCATACCTCCAGAGCTCCATAGCTCCAGAGCTCCATAGCTCCATAGCACCAGAGCTCCATAGCTCCATAGCACCAGAGCTCCATACTTCCATAGCTCCAGGGCTCCATAGCTCCAGGGCTCCATAGCTCCATACCTCCAGAGCTCCATAGCTCCATACTTCCAGAGCTCCATAGCTCCATAGCACCAGAGCTCCATAGCTCCATAGCACCAGAGCTCCATAGCTCCATAGCACCAGAGCTCCATAGCTCCATAGCACCAGAGCTCCATAGCTCCATAGCTCCAGGGCTCCATAGCTCCATAGCTCCAGGGCTCCATAGCTCCATAGCTCCAGGGCTCCATAGCTCCATAGCTCCATACCTCCAGAGCTCCATACCTCCAGAGCTCCATACCTCCATAGCACCAGAGCTCCATAGCTCCAGGGCTCCAGGGCTCCATAGCTCCATACCTCCAGAGCTCCATAGCTCCATACTTCCAGAGCTCCATAGCTCCATAGCTCCATACTTCCATAGCTCCATAGCTCCATACTTCCATAGCACCTGAGCTCCATACCTCCAGAGCTCCATAGCTCCAGCCTGGGTGGCTGGTGGCTCCATAGCTCCATACTTCCATAGCTCTAAGTC
The DNA here is from genome assembly GCF_054491065.1 of Syngnathus leptorhynchus. Taxonomy (NCBI): domain Eukaryota; kingdom Metazoa; phylum Chordata; class Actinopteri; order Syngnathiformes; family Syngnathidae; genus Syngnathus; species Syngnathus leptorhynchus. The sequence goes on from NW_028232021.1 coordinate 446,677, forward strand.
AGAGAGTTGGCGAAAATTGCACTAAGTGCGAAAGCCCATTCATTTACAACGGCGTGTCCGCCAGGCGGCGACATTTCCCCGTTACCGGTGGCTGCGCGGCGGGTGAGTGACAGAGCTTATCCGAGCGGCTGGAACTCTGCGCCGGCGTGGTCGAGCGTGAGGCCTCGGCCCTTTGGCTGCCTGGTACCTAAAACACTTCCATTGATCCAGCCACGGAGGGTGCTGGCTGGTGGCTCCATACCTCCATAGCTCCATAGCACCAGAGCTCCATAGCTCCATAGCACCAGAGCTCCATGGCTTCAGAGCTCCATAGCACCATAGCTCCATACCTCCAGAGCTCCAGGGCTCCATAGCTGCATACCTCCAGAGCTCCATACCTCCAGAGCTCCATACCTCCAGAGCTCCATAGCACCAGAGCTCCATAGCACCAGAGCTCCATGGCTTCAGAGCTCCATAGCACCATAGCTCCATACCTCCAGAGCTCCAGGGCTCCATAGCTCCATACCTCCAGAGCTCCATACCTCCAGAGCTCCATACCTCCAGAGCTCCATAGCACCAGAGTTCCATGGCTTCAGAGCTCCATAGCACCATAGCTCCATACCTCCAGAGCTCCAGGGCTCCATAGCTCCATACCTCCAGAGCTCCATACCTCCAGAGCTCCATACCTCCAGAGCTCCAGAGCTCCATAGCACCAGAGCTCCATGGCTTCAGAGCTCCATAGCACCATAGCACCATAGCTCCATACCTCCAGAGCTCCAGGGCTCCATAGCTCCATACCTCCAGAGCTCCATACCTCCAGAGCTCCAGAGCTCCATAGCACCAGAGCTCCATGGCTTCAGAGCTCCATAGCACCATAGCTCCATACCTCCAGAGCTCCAGGGCTCCATAGCTCCATACCTCCAGAGCTCCATACCTCCAGAGCTCCATACCTCCAGAGCTCCATAGCACCAGAGCTCCATGGCTTCAGAGCTCCATAGCACCATAGCTCCATACCTCCAGAGCTCCAGGGCTCCATAGCTCCATACCTCCAGAGCTCCATACCTCCAGAGCTCCAGAGCTCCATAGCACCAGAGCTCCATGGCTTCAGAGCTCCATAGCACCATAGCTCCATACCTCCAGAGCTCCAGGGCTCCATAGCTCCATACCTCCAGAGCTCCATACCTCCAGAGCTCCAGAGCTCCATAGCACCAGAGCTCCATGGCTTCAGAGCTCCATAGCACCATAGCTCCATACCTCCAGAGCTCCAGGGCTCCATAGCTCCATACCTCCAGAGCTCCATACCTCCAGAGCTCCAGAGCTCCATAGCACCAGAGCTCCATGGCTTCAGAGCTCCATAGCACCATAGCTCCATACCTCCAGAGCTCCAGGGCTCCAAAGCTCCATACCTCCAGAGCTCCATACCTCCAGAGCTCCATACCTCCAGAGCTCCATAGCTCCATAGCACCAGAGCTCCATAGCTCCATAGCACCAGAGCTCCATAGCACCAGAGCTCCATAGCTCCATAGCACCAGAGCTCCATAGCTCCATAGCACCAGAGCTCCATAGCTCCATAGCACCAGAGCTCCATACTTCCATAGCTCCATAGCTCCATAGCTCAATAGCACCAGAGCTCCATAGCTCCATAGCACCAGAGCTCCATAGCTCCATAGCACCAGAGCTCCATACTTCCATAGCTCCATAGCTCCATACCTCCAGAGCTCCATAGCTCCATAGCTCCATACCTCCAGAGCTCCATAGCTCCAGAGCTCCATAGCTCCATAGCACCAGAGCTCCATAGCTCCATAGCACCAGAGCTCCATACTTCCATAGCTCCAGGGCTCCATAGCTCCAGGGCTCCATAGCTCCATACCTCCAGAGCTCCATAGCTCCATACTTCCAGAGCTCCATAGCTCCATAGCACCAGAGCTCCATAGCTCCATAGCACCAGAGCTCCATAGCTCCATAGCACCAGAGCTCCATAGCTCCATAGCACCAGAGCTCCATAGCTCCATAGCTCCAGGGCTCCATAGCTCCATAGCTCCAGGGCTCCATAGCTCCATAGCTCCAGGGCTCCATAGCTCCATAGCTCCATACCTCCAGAGCTCCATACCTCCAGAGCTCCATACCTCCATAGCACCAGAGCTCCATAGCTCCAGGGCTCCAGGGCTCCATAGCTCCATACCTCCAGAGCTCCATAGCTCCATACTTCCAGAGCTCCATAGCTCCATAGCTCCATACTTCCATAGCTCCATAGCTCCATACTTCCATAGCACCTGAGCTCCATACCTCCAGAGCTCCATAGCTCCAGCCTGGGTGGCTGGTGGCTCCATAGCTCCATACTTCCATAGCTCTAAGTCAGAGAGTTGGCGAAAATTGCACTAAGTGCGAAAGCCCATTCATTTACAACGGCGTGTCCGCCAGGCGGCGACATTTCCCCGTTACCGGTGGCTGCGCGGCGGGTGAGTGACAGAGCTTATCCGAGCGGCTGGAACTCTGCGCCGGCGTGGTCGAGCGTGAGGCCTCGGCCCTTTGGCTGCCTGGTACCTAAAACACTTCCATTGATCCAGCCACGGAGGGTGCTGGCTGGTGGCTCCATACCTCCATAGCTCCATAGCACCAGAGCTCCATAGCTCCATAGCACCAGAGCTCCATGGCTTCAGAGCTCCATAGCACCATAGCTCCATACCTCCAGAGCTCCAGGGCTCCATAGCTGCATACCTCCAGAGCTCCATACCTCCAGAGCTCCATACCTCCAGAGCTCCATAGCACCAGAGCTCCATAGCACCAGAGCTCCATGGCTTCAGAGCTCCATAGCACCATAGCTCCATACCTCCAGAGCTCCAGGGCTCCATAGCTCCATACCTCCAGAGCTCCATACCTCCAGAGCTCCATACCTCCAGAGCTCCATAGCACCAGAGTTCCATGGCTTCAGAGCTCCATAGCACCATAGCTCCATACCTCCAGAGCTCCAGGGCTCCATAGCTCCATACCTCCAGAGCTCCATACCTCCAGAGCTCCATACCTCCAGAGCTCCAGAGCTCCATAGCACCAGAGCTCCATGGCTTCAGAGCTCCATAGCACCATAGCACCATAGCTCCATACCTCCAGAGCTCCAGGGCTCCATAGCTCCATACCTCCAGAGCTCCATACCTCCAGAGCTCCAGAGCTCCATAGCACCAGAGCTCCATGGCTTCAGAGCTCCATAGCACCATAGCTCCATACCTCCAGAGCTCCAGGGCTCCATAGCTCCATACCTCCAGAGCTCCATACCTCCAGAGCTCCATACCTCCAGAGCTCCATACCTCCAGAGCTCCATAGCTCCATAGCACCAGAGCTCCATAGCACCAGAGCTCCATAGCACCAGAGCTCCATAGCTCCATAGCACCAGAGCTCCATAGCTCCATAGCACCAGAGCTCCATAGCTCCATAGCACCAGAGCTCCATACTTCCAGAGCTCCATAGCTCCATAGCTCCATAGCACCAGAGCTCCATAGCTCCATAGCACCAGAGCTCCATAGCACCAGAGCTCCATAGCACCAGAGCTCCATAGCTCCATAGCACCAGAGCTCCATAGCTCCATAGCACCAGAGCTCCATAGCTCCATAGCACCAGAGCTCCATACTTCCAGAGCTCCATAGCTCCATAGCTCCATAGCACCAGAGCTCCATAGCTCCATAGCACCAGAGCTCCATGGCTTCAGAGCTCCATAGCACCATAGCTCCATACCTCCAGAGCTCCAGGGCTCCATAGCTCCATACCTCCAGAGCTCCATACCTCCAGAGCTCCATAGCACCAGAGCTCCATAGCTCCATAGCACCAGAGCTCCATAGCACCAGAGCTCCATAGCACCAGAGCTCCATAGCTCCATAGCACCAGAGCTCCATAGCTCCATAGCACCAGAGCTCCATACTTCCAGAGCTCCATAGCTCCATAGCTCCAGAGCTCCATACCTCCAGAGCTCCATAGCTCCATAGCACCAGAGCTCCATAGCACCAGAGCTCCATAGCACCAGAGCTCCATAGCTCCATAGCACCAGAGCTCCATAGCTCCATAGCACCAGAGCTCCATAGCTCCATAGCACCAGAGCTCCATACTTCCAGAGCTCCATAGCTCCATAGCTCCATAGCACCAGAGCTCCATAGCTCCATAGCACCAGAGCTCCATAGCACCAGAGCTCCATAGCACCAGAGCTCCATAGCTCCATAGCACCAGAGCTCCATAGCTCCATAGCACCAGAGCTCCATAGCTCCATAGCACCAGAGCTCCATACTTCCAGAGCTCCATAGCTCCATAGCTCCATAGCACCAGAGCTCCATAGCTCCATAGCACCAGAGCTCCATGGCTTCAGAGCTCCATAGCACCATAGCTCCATACCTCCAGAGCTCCAGGGCTCCATAGCTCCATACCTCCAGAGCTCCATACCTCCAGAGCTCCATAGCACCAGAGCTCCATAGCTCCATAGCACCAGAGCTCCATAGCACCAGAGCTCCATAGCACCAGAGCTCCATACTTCCATAGCTCCAGGGCTCCATAGCTCCATACTTCCAGAGCTCCATAGCTCCATACTTCCATAACTCCATACTTCCATACCTCCATAGCTCCATACTTCCATAGCACCAGAGCTCCATACTTCCATAGCACCAGAGCTCCATACCTCCAGAGCTCCAGAGCTCCAGCCTGGGTGGCTGGTGGCTCCATAGCTCCATACTTCCATAGCTCTAAGTCAGAGAGTTGGCGAAAATTGCACTAAGTGCGAAAGCCCATTCATTTACAACGGCGTGTCCACAAGGCGGCGACATTTCCCCGTTACCGGTGGCTGCGCGGCGGGTGAGTGACAGAGCTTATCCGAGCGGCTGGAACTCTGCGCCGGCGTGGTCGAGCGTGAGGCCTCGGCCCTTTGGCTGCCTGGTACCTAAAACACTTCCATTGATCCAGCCACGGAGGGTGCTGGCTGGTGGCTCCATACCTCCATAGCTCCATAGCACCAGAGCTCCATAGCTCCATAGCACCAGAGCTCCATGGCTTCAGAGCTCCATAGCACCATAGCTCCATACCTCCAGAGCTCCAGGGCTCCATAGCTCCATACCTCCAGAGCTCCATACCTCCAGAGCTCCATACCTCCAGAGCTCCATAGCACCAGAGCTCCATGGCTTCAGAGCTCCATAGCACCATAGCTCCATACCTCCAGAGCTCCAGGGCTCCATAGCTCCATACCTCCAGAGCTCCATACCTCCAGAGCTCCATACCTCCAGAGCTCCATAGCACCAGAGCTCCATGGCTTCAGAGCTCCATAGCACCATAGCTCCATACCTCCAGAGCTCCAGGGCTCCATAGCTCCATACCTCCAGAGCTCCATACCTCCAGAGCTCCATACCTCCAGAGCTCCATAGCACCAGAGCTCCATGGCTTCAGAGCTCCATAGCACCATAGCTCCATACCTCCAGAGCTCCAGGGCTCCATAGCTCCATACCTCCAGAGCTCCATACCTCCAGAGCTCCATACCTCCAGAGCTCCAGAGCTCCATAGCACCAGAGCTCCATGGCTTCAGAGCTCCATAGCACCATAGCTCCATACCTCCAGAGCTCCAGGGCTCCATAGCTCCATACCTCCAGAGCTCCATACCTCCAGAGCTCCAGAGCTCCATAGCACCAGAGCTCCATGGCTTCAGAGCTCCATAGCACCATAGCTCCATACCTCCAGAGCTCCAGGGCTCCATAGCTCCATACCTCCAGAGCTCCATACCTCCAGAGCTCCAGAGCTCCATACCTCCATAGCTCCATAGCTCCATACTTCCATAGCTCCAGAGCTCCATAGCTCCATACTTCCATAGCTCCATAGCTCCATACTTCCATAGCTCCATAGCTCCATAGCTCCAGGCACGGAGGGTGCTGGAGCTCCACACTTCCATAGGCACGGAGGGTGCTGGAGCTCCACACTTCCATAGGCACGGAGGGTGCTGGAGCTCCACACTTCCATAGGCACGGAGGGTGCTGGAGCTCCACACTTCCATAGGCACGGAGGGTGCTGGAGCTCCACACTTCCATAGGCAGGGAGGGTGCTGGAGCTCCACACTTCCATAGGCACGGAGGGTGCTGGAGCTCCACACTTCCATAGGCACGGAGGGTGCTGGAGCTCCACACTTCCATAGGCAGGGAGGGTGCTGGAGCTCCACACTTCCATAGGCAGGGAGGGTGCTGGAGCTCCACACTTCCATAGGCAGGGAGGGTGCTGGAGCTCCACACTTCCATAGGCAGGGAGGGTGCTGGAGCTCCACACTTCCATAGGCAGGGAGGGTGCTGGAGCTCCACACTTCCATAGGCAGGGAGGGTGCTGGAGCTCCACACTTCCATAGGCAGGGAGGGTGCTGGAGCTCCACACTTCCATAGGCAGGGAGGGTGCTGGAGCTCCACACTTCCATAGGCAGGGAGGGTGCTGGAGCTCCACACTTCCATAGGCACGGAGGGTGCTGGAGCTCCACACTTCCATAGGCAGGGAGGGTGCTGGAGCTCCACACTTCCATAGGCAGGGAGGGTGCTGGAGCTCCACACTTCCATAGGCAGGGAGGGTGCTGGAGCTCCACACTTCCATAGGCAGGGAGGGTGCTGGAGCTCCACACTTCCATAGGCAGGGAGGGTGCTGGAGCTCCACACTTCCATAGGCACGGAGGGTGCTGGAGCTCCACACTTCCATAGGCAGGGAGGGTGCTGGAGCTCCACACTTCCATAGGCAGGGAGGGTGCTGGAGCTCCACACTTCCATAGGCAGGGAGGGTGCTGGAGCTCCACACTTCCATAGGCAGGGAGGGTGCTGGAGCTCCACACTTCCATAGGCAGGGAGGGTGCTGGAGCTCCACACTTCCATAGGCACGGAGGGTGCTGGAGCTCCACACTTCCATAGGCAGGGAGGGTGCTGGAGCTCCACACTTCCATAGGCAGGGAGGGTGCTGGAGCTCCACACTTCCATAGGCACGGAGGGTGCTGGAGCTCCACACTTCCATAGCTCCAGGCACGGAGGGTGCTGGCACATCCACACTTCCAGCCACGGAGCATGCTGGCACTTCCACCTTGCTTGCTAAGTCGGCGTGATCTTGCCCAAAAAGTCCATCCCGAGCTCCAGCTGGAAGTGTAAAAAGAACCGGGCTGGATAAAAAAAGAACCGGGCTGGATCAAAAAAGAACCGGGCGACCCGTTAAAATTGCTTAGCCGAGGTCCTGGAAGCCTAACCCGGCGTGATCTTGTGCAAAAAGCCGCTCCCGAGCTCCAGCTGGAAGTGTAAAAAGAACCGGGCTGGATAAAAAAAAGAACCGGGCGGCCCGTTAAAATTGCTTAGCCGAGGTCCTGGAAGCCTAACCCGGCGTGATCTTGTGCAAAAAGCCGCTCCCGAGCTCCAGCTGGAAGTGTAAAAAGAACCGGGCTGGATAAAAAAAAGAACCGGGCTGGATCAAAAAAGAACCGGGCGACCCGTTAAAATTGCTTAGCCGAGGTCCTGGAAGCCTAACACGGCGTGATCTTGTGCAAAAAGCCGCTCCCGAGCTCCAGCTGGAAGTGTAAAAAGAACCGGGCTGGATAAAAAAAGAACCGGGCTGGATCAAAAAAGAACCGGGCGACCCGTTAAAATTGCTTAGCCGAGGTCCTGGAAGCCTAACACGGCGTGATCTTGTGCAAAAAGCCGCTCCCGAGCTCCAGCTGGAAGTGTAAAAAGAACCAGGCTGGATAAAAAAAAGAACCGGGCTGGATAAAAAAAAAGAACCGGGCGACCCGTTAAAATTGCTTAGCCGAGGTCCTTGAAGCCTAACCCGGCGTGATCTTGTGCAAAAAGCCGCTCCCGAGCTCCAGCTGGAAGTGTAAAAAGAACCAGGCTGGATAAAAAAAAGAACCGGGCTGGATCAAAAAAGAACCGGGCGGCCCGTTAAAATTGCTTAGCCGAGGTCCTGGAAGCCTAACACGGCGTGATCTTGTGCAAAAAGCCGCTCCCGAGCTCCAGCTGGAAGTGTAAAAAGAACCGGGCTGGATAAAAAAAGAACCGGGCTGGATCAAAAAAGAACCGGGCGACCCGTTAAAATTGCTTAGCCGAGGTCCTGGAAGCCTAACACGGCGTGATCTTGCCCGAAAGTCGGCCTCTATACTTCCATTTTAGGTACCAGGCGCTCATAGTGTGTTGGTCCCACTAGTCAGTGTACTGGTCCCACTCGCTAGTGTACTGGTCCCCCTAGTCAGTGTACTCATCCAGTTACCCCCCGTTTTCCAAAACACAATCGGCACGTATAAGGGGGGGACTCCTGAGAGAGATGAGGTATATGCCAGCGCAACACCAATCCGCTCCGCGCTGGTTCCCATGTCGGCTACGGATGAATAAAACCAGCCTGTCCCCCCTGGAGCTCACGAGACACGGAATTTTTTCTAAGTGCCAACGGCTCTTCCGAGCAAACGTGTCCGCTCCGGCTGGTTCCCCCGTCGGCCTCGAATGACGAAAAATGCCGGTCTCCGCCCGGAGCTCATGACAAACGAAAAATTTTCTAAGTGCCAACGGCACTTGCGAGCGAATGTGTCCGCTCGGCGCTGGTTCCCGGGTCGAACCCGGAAGACGAAAAACGCCGGTCCTCGCCCGGAGCTCATGACAAACGAAAAATTTTCTAAGTGCCAACGGCACTTGCGAGCGAATGTGTCCGCTCGGCGCTGGTTCCCGGGTCGAACCCGGAAGACGAAAAACGCCGGTCCTCGCCCGGAGCTCATGACAAACGAAAAATTTTCTAAGTGCCAACGGCACTTGCGAGCGAATGTGTCCGCTCGGCGCTGGTTCCCGGGTCGAACCCGGAAGACGAAAAACGCCGGTCTCCGCCCGGAGCTCATGACAAACGAAAAATTTTCCAAGTGCCAACGGCACTTGCGAGCGAATGTGTCCGCTCGGCGCTGGTTCCCGGGTCGAACCCGGAAGACGAAAAACGCCGGTCCTCGCCCGGAGCTCATGACAAACGAAAAATTTTCTAAGTGCCAACGGCACTTGCGAGCGAATGTGTCCGCTCGGCGCTGGTTCCCGGGTCGGACCCGGAAGACGAAAAACGCCGGTCTCCGCCCGGAGCTCATGACAAACGAAAAATTTTCTAAGTGCCAACGGCACTTGCGAGCGAATGTGTCCGCTCGGCGCTGGTTCCCGGGTCGAACCCGGAAGACGAAAAACGCCGGTCCTCGCCCGGAGCTCATGACAAACGAAAAATTTTCTAAGTGCCAACGGCACTTGCGAGCGAATGTGTCCGCTCGGCGCTGGTTCCCGGGTCGGACCCGGAAGACGAAAAACGCCGGTCCTCGCCTGGAGGTCCCAGCAAAATCGGCGAAAAAACGACTAAGTGTCAACTTTCGAAAAAACGGCTAAGTGTCGACTTTCGAAAAAACGGCTAAGTGTCAACTTTCGAAAAAACGGCTAAGTGTCAACTTTCGAAAAAACGACTAAGTGTCGCCTCTCTGAAAAAACGGCAGAGTGCCCACGGCTCTGCGGGGCTTGTGAGTCCGCCCCGCGCCGGTTCGGCGGTCGGCCTCAAAAAGCGAAAAATCAGCCTCTCTCCCTGGAGCTCACCAAAAATTTGTCGAAATTTTTCTAAGTTCTCCTCGAGGTACCAGGGGGTGAGGTACCCGGGCTAAGATGCAGTACCTTTTTTGGTCTTCAGGTGCGCCAGAGTACAATGAAATGGTCCCAGTAGTCAGTGTACTCATCGACTTTCCCCCCGTTTTCCAAAGCACCTCGTTTACGAGTATGGAGGAGATGGTGCTGGTCTCCCCACGGCGTCGGACACGCCGTCCTCGACAGCACAAGGTCGGATAGAAGACCTGGAAAGCGCCGTGGCACGCGCTGGAGGTGGGCACTGTGGCGAAAAAACGACTAAGTGTCAACTTTCGAAAAAACGACTAAGTGTCAACTTTCGAAAAAACGGCTAAGTGTCAACTTTCGAAAAAACGACTAAGTGTCACCTCTCTGAAAAAATGGCAAAGTGTCGCCTCTCTGAAAATTTTCTAAGTGCCCACGGCTCTGCGGGCTCGTGCATCCGAGCCGCGCCGGTTCTGCAACCGGCCTAGAATGACGAAAAATAACGGTCTCCTCCTGGAGCTCACAGCCAATTGTGGCGAAAAAGTGGCAAAGTGCCCACGGCTCTGCGGGCTCGTGCATCCGACCCGCGCCGGTTCTGCAGCCGGCCTCGAATGACGAAAAATGACGGTCTCCTCCTGGAGCTCACAGCCAACTTGGCAAAAAGTTTCTAAGTGCCCACGGCCCTGCCGAGCTTTGGCGTCCGCCCAGCGCCGGTTCCGCAGTCGGCCTCGAATGACGAAAAATAACGGTCTCCTCCTGGAGCTCACAGCCAACTTGGCAAAAAGTTTCTAAGTGCCCACGGCCCTGCCGAGCTTTGGCGTCCGCCCAGCGCCGGTTCCGCAGTCGGCCTCGAATGACGAAAAATAACGGTCTCCTCCTGGAGCTCACAGCCAACTTGGCAAAAAGTTTCTAAGTGCCCACGGCCCTGCCGAGCTTTGGCGTCCGCCCAGCGCCGGTTCCGCAGTCGGCCTCGAATGACGAAAAATAACGGTCTCCTCCTGGAGCTCACAGCCAACTTGGCAAAAAGTTTCTAAGTGTCACATCTCTGAAAAAACGGCTAAGTGTCGACTTTCGAAAAAACGGCAAAGTGTCACATCTCTGAAAAAACGGCTAAGTGTCGACTTTCGAAAAAACGGCTAAGTGTCAACTTTCGAAAAAACGGCTAAGTGTCGCCTCTCTGAAAAAACGGCAAAGTGTCAACTTTCGAAAAAACGACAGAGTGTCGCCTCTCTGAAAAAACGACTAAGTGTCGACTCTGAGAAAATGGCAAAGTGCCCACGGCTCTGCGGGCTCGTGCATCCGACCCGCGCCGGTTCCCCAGCCGGCCTGAAATAAGGCAAAACCAGCCTCTCCGCCTGGAGCTCAGAGCCAACTTGGCGAATATTTTCTAAGTGCCCACGGCTCTGCGTGGCTACGGCGTCTGCCCAGCGCCGGTTCCTGGGTCGAACCCCGAGGACGAGGAATGCCGGTCTCCGCCTGGAGGTCCCAGCTTAATCGGCGAAAATTTTCTAAGTGCCCACGGCTCTGCCGGGCTCGTGCATCCGACCCGCGCCGGTTCCCCAGCCGGCCTGAAATAAGGCAAAACCAGCCTCTCCCCCTGGAGCTCAGAGCCAATTGTGGCGAAAAAACGACTAAGTGTCAACTTTCGAAAAAACGACTAAGTGTCAACTTTCCAAAAAAACGGCTAAGTGTCGACTTTCGAAAAAACGGCTAAGTGTCAACTTTCGAAAAAACGACTAAGTGTCGCCTCCGAAAAAACGACTAAGTGTCGCCTCTCTGAAAAAACGACTAAGTGCCCACGGCTCTGCGGGGCTTGTGAGTCCGCCCCGCGCCGGTTCGGCGGTCGGCCTCAAAAAGCGAAAAATCAGCCTCTCTCCCTGGAGCTCACCAAAAATTTGTCGAAATTTTTCTAAGTTCTCCTCGAGGTACCAGGGGGTGAGGTACCCGGGCTAAGATGCAGTACCTTTTTTGGTCTTCAGGTGCGCCAGAGTACAATGAAATGGTCCCAGTAGTCAGTGTACTCATCGACCTTCCCCCCGTTTTCCAAAGCACCTCGTTTACGAGTATGGAGGAGATGGTGCTGGTCTCCCCACGGCGTCGGACACGCCGTCCTCGACAGCACAAGGTCGGATAGAAGACCTGAAAAGCGCCGTGGCACGCGCTGGAGGTGTCACTGTGGCGAAAAAGTGACTAAGTGTCAACTTTCGAAAAAACGGCTAAGTGTCAACTTTCGAAAAAACGGCTAAGTGTCAACTTTCGAAAAAACGACAAAGTGTCACCTCTCTGAAAAAACGGCAAAGTGTCAACTTTTGAAAAAAACGACTAAGTGTCAACTTTCGAAAAAACGACTAAGTGTCACCTCTCTGAAAAAATGGCAAAGTGTCAACTGCGAATGTGGTGGTGCATGGAAGGAAGTGGAGGACGGCCGCCTCCTTAAACACAGGCCGAAGAGGAGCGTCAGGGCCGGCTCCTTAAACACGGACCGAGTGTCGCCCTTAACACAGACCAAGCGGAGGACGGCCGCCTCCCTAAATACAGGCCGAACCGGAGCGCGAGGGCCGCTCCTTAAACACGGACCGAGTGTCGCCCTTAACACAGACCAAGCGGAGGACGGCCGCCTCCCTAAATACAGGCCGAACCGGAGCGCGAGGGCCGCTCCTTAAACACGGACCGAGTGTCGCCCTTAACACAGACCAAGGGGAGGACGGCCGCCTCCTTAAACACAGGCCGGAGAGGAGCGTCAGGGCCAGGCTCCTTAAACACGGACCGAGTGTCGCCCTTAACACAGACCAAGCGGAGGACGGCCGCCTCCCTAAATACAGGCCGAACCGGAGCGCGAGGGCCAGGCTCCTTAAACACGGACCGAGTGTCGCCCTTAACACAGACCAAGGGGAGGACGGCCGCCTCCTTAAACACAGGCCGGAGAGGAGCGTCAGGGCCAGGCTCCTTAAACACGGACCGAGTGTCGCCCTTAACACAGACCAAGCGGAGGACGGCCGCCTCCCTAAATACAGGCCGAACCGGAGCGCGAGGGCCAGGCTCCTTAAACACGGACCGAGTGTCGCCCTTAACACAGACCAAGGGGAGGACGGCCGCCTCCTTAAACACAGGCCGAACCGGAGCGCGAGTGTTGCTCCTTAAACACGGACCGAGTGGAGGACGGCCGCCTCCTTAAACACAGGCCGAACAAAATGACACAAAGTGTCAACTGCGAATGTTGTCCATCCAAGGAAGGAGCGTGATGCCCGGCCGGCTCCTTAAACACAGGCCGAGAGTCGCCCCGGACGGTCCGCCTCGCGGCGCCCGCCCGCTCGGATAAAATGACACAAAGTGTCAACTACGAATGTTGTCCATCCAAGGAAGGAGCGTGATGCCCGGCCGGCTCCTTAAACAAAGGCCGAGAGTCGCCCCGGACGGTCCGCCTCTCGAGGCGCCCGCCCGCTCGGATAAAATGAAACAAAGTGTCAACTACGAATGTTGGCGCTCCCCGCGCCGCCCCGCAGGCCCCGGCGCGACCGTACTGCGGCGAGACCGAGACGACCCGGAAAAAGCATCCATCCCACCTAGCCACGATCCACGGAGGCCGAGCGAGCGGCTGAGTGTCGGGCGCCGCGCGTGCGAGCGTCCGCCGGCCGCGCCGGTCCTTCTGCGAATGACGTTTCTCAAACCCTCCGGCTTGATAGCGGCGGCACCACGGGAAGCCGTCCACACACACCGTCCGACCTCTATCCGAAAAGCCTTCCCGACCAACCGCGGTCGCGGGGGCGTCTGTCGCTCCGCATCGGGGGGGCGTATGGCTTCCGCGCTACGCGCTGCGGGCTCGGGGGGGCCGCAACGGCTGAGTCTGACTCGGCCGGGGCGCAGCTTCCCTCCCGGCAGTCAGCAATAGTGCCGATCGCGCCTGCCACCAGCCCCCTCCCCGACGGGTTCGTCGGCGCCGGCTGGCCACCGTCCGCCTTCGTTCCCCGAGGGTTCCCAACCAGCGCCGATCCAACTCCGCATCCTGGCCGCACGCAGTGCGTGCCTCGCGCGGGTAAGTCGCCGGCGCAGCGCCGCAGCTCCCGACCCCCGCGTACGGGAATAGTTGAGGGCCTCAGCGGGCCGCACCGACCGAGTCCGACTCGGGCCGGGGCGCAGATTCCCGCCTGGGTGACCGAACGTTCTCTGCTCGGGCCGGAGGGCCGACGCCCGTCCCCCCCCGTCGTCCCCCACGGACCGCCTCCGAGGCCACTTCGCACGGCTCATCCTCGGCCCCCTACCAATGCTTAATCGATGGGGCCGCCCGGCCGGATTCGCGCCCCCCTGTCCACCGCCAGTCTCCCCAGACTAACCCGAGTTACCGCCCAGCTCGCCTAACCTTGCACTCGCTCTGCCAAACGGTCGTGTAGTCGGCGGGCCGTCCTACGGGTCGCCCTCCGGCCCCAAACGCGCGGCGGGATAGCGGCAAGGCGGCGGCGGCGGCCAGCGGCGTCGGGGCGCTCGCACCGGAGAAGAGGCGTCTTACGAGGCCGGGCGCAGCTCCCTCTCGTTTACTTGCTGAGTAGCGGCGCTCGAAGGTTCCGCGGCGAGCGCGGCTCAACCCACCGAACGTCCCCCTGCAGCGGGCTCCATCGAAGGGCCGTCCCGCCGGATTCGCACCACCCTGTCCACCGCAAAGTCGTCCAACCGACTGCACGAGTTACCGCCCGGTTCGCCTAACCTTGCATCGCCCCGCCAAACGAGCGAGTTGCCGGCCGTCCTACGGGTCGCGCACCGGCCCCACACGTGCGGAGGGCTAGCGGCAAGGCGGCGGCGGCGGTCAGCGGCGTCGGGGTCAAACTCAGCACCGGACAGGGGGTGTCTTACGAGGCCGGGCGCAGCTCCTCTCGTTTAGGGGTCCGCGAGGGTCGCGTTCGAGGTTCCGCGTCCTCGGCTTCGGCTGCGCCGGGTCCAGCCCGATCCATCTCACCCCGCGGCAGCCTCAGACCACCTAGAGCCCCCGCGAACCGCGGCCGGCGTCCGGAAAAACAGTCGCGCGAGCCCCCGCTCCGGCGGGCCGGCGAGCGAGAGGCGCTACCCAGCCACCCTCTCTCCTACCTGGTTGATCCTGCCAGTAGCATATGCTTGTCTCAAAGATTAAGCCATGCAAGTCTAAGTGCACACGGCCCGTACAGCGAAACTGCGAATGGCTCATTAAATCAGTTATGGTTCCTTTGATCGCTCCTCAGTTACTTGGATAACTGTGGCAATTCTAGAGCTAATACATGCAAACGGGCGCCGACCTCCGGGGACGCGCGCATTTATCAGACCCAAAACCCACGCGGTGCCCGGGCGCGCGGGCCCAGGGGTCGCGCCGGCGTTCACGCGCCGCGCCGCGGCCCTCCGCGCGTCCGGCCCGGCCTCCCTTGGTGATCCTCGATAACTTCCAGCCGATCGCCGGCCCTCCGCGGCGGCGACGTCTCATTCGAATGTCTGCCCTATCACCTCCGACAGGGAGGCAGCCTATCAGGTCTAAATGACTTGCATACGACCTGATTCTGGGTCAGGGTCTCGTAAGTAGCAGAGCAGCTACATCGCTGCGATCTATTGAGAGTCAGCCCTCGATCCAACCTTTTGTCGGCCGGTGTCACCTCCGGGGGCCGGTCGGCATCACCCCTCCGGGGTGGGCCGCTACCAGGGGCGTCATCGGACTTTGAAGAAATTACGCCGCGGCGGAAGACAGCGGGCGCGCCCGGGGATGAGGCAGCATCCCTGGGCCGCGGAGGGGAGGAGGCAGCCTCCCCGGGGCGGAACTTAGTCTCCGTAGAATGACGGCGGGCGTGCGTAAAGGGCGCGTCCGGGGATGAGGCAGCATCCCCGGGCCGCGGAGGGGAGGAGGCAGCCTCCCCGGGGCGGAACTTAGTCTCCGTAGAATGACGGCGGGCGTGCGTAAAGGGCGCGCCCGGGGATAGCCCATTCATTTACAACGGCGTGTCCGCCAGGCGGCGACATTTCCCCGTTACCGGTGGCTGCGCGGCGGGTGAGTGACAGAGCTTATCCGAGCGGCTGGAACTCTGCGCCGGCGTGGTCGAGCGTGAGGCCTCGGCCCTTTGGCTGCCTGGTACCTAAACACTTCCATTGATCCAGCCACGGAGGGTGCTGGCTGGTGGCTCCATACCTCCAGAGCTCCATACTTCCATAGCTGCAGAGCTCCATAGCTCCATACCTCCATACCTCCAGAGCTCCATACTTCCATAGCTCTATACTTCCATAGCTCCATAGCACCAGAGCTCCATACCTCCAGAGCTCCATAGCACCAGAGCTCCATAGCTCCATAGCACCAGAGCTCCATAGCTCCATAGCACCAGAGCTCCATACCTCCAGAGCTCCAGAGCTCCATAGCACCAGAGCTCCATAGCTCCATAGCACCAGAGCTCCATAGCTCCATAGCACCAGAGCTCCATAGCTCCATAGCACCAGAGCTCCATAGCTCCATAGCTCCATAGCACCAGAGCTCCATAGCTCCATAGCACCAGAGCTCCATAGCTCCATAGCACCAGAGCTCCATACTTCCATAGCTCCAGGGCTCCATAGCTCCAGGGCTCCATAGCTCCATACTTCCATAGCTCCATAGCTCCATACTTCCAGAGCTCCATAGCTCCATACTTCCATAGCTCCATAGCTCCATACTTCCATAGCACCAGAGCTCCATACTTCCATAGCACCAGAGCTCCAGAGCTCCAGAGCTCCAGCCTGGGTGGCTGGTGGCTCCATAGCTCCATACTTCCATAGCTCTAAGTCAGAGAGTTGGCGAAAATTGCACTAAGTGCGAAAGCCCATTCATTTACAACGGCGTGTCCACAAGGCGGCGACATTTCCCCGTTACCGGTGGCTGCGCGGCGGGTGAGTGACAGAGCTTATCCGAGCGGCTGGAACTCTGCGCCGGCGTGGTCGAGCGTGAGGCCTCGGCCCTTTGGCTGCCTGGTACCTAAAACACTTCCATTGATCCAGCCACGGAGGGTGCTGGCTGGTGGCTCCATACCTCCATAGCTCCATAGCACCAGAGCTCCATAGCTCCATAGCACCAGAGCTCCATGGCTTCAGAGCTCCATAGCACCATAGCTCCATACCTCCAGAGCTCCAGGGCTCCATAGCTCCATACCTCCAGAGCTCCATACCTCCAGAGCTCCATACCTCCAGAGCTCCATAGCACCAGAGCTCCATGGCTTCAGAGCTCCATAGCACCATAGCTCCATACCTCCAGAGCTCCAGGGCTCCATAGCTCCATACCTCCAGAGCTCCATACCTCCAGAGCTCCATACCTCCAGAGCTCCATAGCACCAGAGCTCCATGGCTTCAGAGCTCCATAGCACCATAGCTCCATACCTCCAGAGCTCCAGGGCTCCATAGCTCCATACCTCCAGAGCTCCATACCTCCAGAGCTCCATACCTCCAGAGCTCCAGAGCTCCATAGCACCAGAGCTCCATGGCTTCAGAGCTCCATAGCTCCATACCTCCAGAGCTCCAGGGCTCCATAGCTCCATACCTCCAGAGCTCCATACCTCCAGAGCTCCATAGCACCAGAGCTCCATGGCTTCAGAGCTCCATAGCACCATAGCTCCATACCTCCAGAGCTCCAGGGCTCCATAGCTCCATACCTCCAGAGCTCCATACCTCCAGAGCTCCATACCTCCAGAGCTCCATAGCACCAGAGCTCCATGGCTTCAGAGCTCCATAGCACCATAGCTCCATACCTCCAGAGCTCCAGGGCTCCATAGCTCCATACCTCCAGAGCTCCATACCTCCAGAGCTCCATACCTCCAGAGCTCCATAGCACCAGAGCTCCATGGCTTCAGAGCTCCATAGCACCATAGCTCCATACCTCCAGAGCTCCAGGGCTCCATAGCCCCATACCTCCAGAGCACCAGAGCTCCATAGCTCCATAGCACCAGAGCTCCATAGCTCCATAGCACCAGAGCTCCATACTTCCAGAGCTCCATAGCTCCATAGCACCAGAGCTCCATAGCTCCATAGCACCAGAGCTCCATAGCTCCATAGCACCAGAGCTCCATACTTCCATAGCTCCATAGCTCCATACCTCCAGAGCTCCATAGCTCCATAGCTCCATACCTCCAGAGCTCCATAGCTCCAGAGCTCCATAGCTCCATAGCACCAGAGCTCCATAGCTCCATAGCACCAGAGCTCCATACTTCCATAGCTCCAGGGCTCCATAGCTCCAGGGCTCCATAGCTCCATACCTCCAGAGCTCCATAGCTCCATACTTCCAGAGCTCCATAGCTCCATAGCACCAGAGCTCCATAGCTCCATAGCACCAGAGCTCCATAGCTCCATAGCACCAGAGCTCCATAGCTCCATAGCACCAGAGCTCCATAGCTCCATAGCTCCAGGGCTCCATAGCTCCAGGGCTCCATAGCTCCATAGCTCCAGGGCTCCATAGCTCCATACCTCCAGAGCTCCATACCTCCAGAGCTCCATACCTCCATATCACCAGAGCTCCATAGCTCCAGGGCTCCATAGCTCCATACCTCCAGAGCTCCATAGCTCCATACTTCCAGAGCTCCATAGCTCCATAGCTCCATACTTCCATAGCTCCATAGCTCCATACTTCCATAGCACCTGAGCTCCATACCTCCAGAGCTCCATAGCTCCAGCCTGGGTGGCTGGTGGCTCCATAGCTCCATACTTCCATAGCTCTAAGTCAGAGAGTTGGCGAAAATTGCACTAAGTGCGAAAGCCCATTCATTTACAACGGCGTGTCCGCCAGGCGGCGACATTTCCCCGTTACCGGTGGCTGCGCGGCGGGTGAGTGACAGAGCTTATCCGAGCGGCTGGAACTCTGCGCCGGCGTGGTCGAGCGTGAGGCCTCGGCCCTTTGGCTGCCTGGTACCTAAAACACTTCCATTGATCCAGCCACGGAGGGTGCTGGCTGGTGGCTCCATACCTCCATAGCTCCATAGCACCAGAGCTCCATAGCTCCATAGCACCAGAGCTCCATGGCTTCAGAGCTCCATAGCACCATAGCTCCATACCTCCAGAGCTCCAGGGCTCCATAGCTCCATACCTCCAGAACTCCATACCTCCAGAGCTCCATACCTCCAGAGCTCCATAGCACCAGAGCTCCATGGCTTCAGAGCTCCATAGCACCATAGCTCCATACCTCCAGAGCTCCAGGGCTCCATAGCTCCATACCTCCAGAGCTCCATACCTCCAGAGCTCCATACCTCCAGAGCTCCATAGCACCAGAGCTCCATGGCTTCAGAGCTCCATAGCACCATAGCTCCATACCTCCAGAGCTCCAGGGCTCCATAGCTCCATACCTCCAGAGCTCCATACCTCCAGAGCTCCATACCTCCAGAGCTCCAGAGCTCCATAGCACCAGAGCTCCATGGCTTCAGAGCTCCATAGCACCATAGCTCCATACCTCCAGAGCTCCAGGGCTCCATAGCTCCATACCTCCAGAGCTCCATACCTCCAGAGCTCCAGAGCTCCATAGCACCAGAGCTCCATGGCTTCAGAGCTCCATAGCACCATAGCTCCATACCTCCAGAGCTCCAGGGCTCCATAGCTCCATACCTCCAGAGCTCCATACCTCCAGAGCTCCATACCTCCAGAGCTCCATAGCTCCATAGCACCAGAGCTCCATAGCTCCATAGCACCAGAGCTCCATAGCACCAGAGCTCCATAGCACCAGAGCTCCATAGCTCCATAGCACCAGAGCTCCATAGCTCCATAGCACCAGAGCTCCATAGCTCCATAGCACCAGAGCTCCATACTTCCATAGCTCCATAGCTCCTTAGCTCCATAGCACCAGAGCTCCATAGCTCCATAGCACCAGAGCTCCATGGCTTCAGAGCTCCATAGCACCATAGCTCCATACCTCCAGAGCTCCAGGGCTCCATAGCTCCATACCTCCAGAGCTCCATACCTCCAGAGCTCCATACCTCCAGAGCTCCATAGCACCAGAGCTCCATAGCTCCATAGCACCAGAGCTCCATAGCACCAGAGCTCCATAGCACCAGAGCTCCATAGCTCCATAGCACCAGAGCTCCATAGCTCCATAGCACCAGAGCTCCATACTTCCAGAGCTCCATAGCTCCATAGCACCAGAGCTCCATAGCTCCATAGCACCAGAGCTCCATAGCTCCATAGCACCAGAGCTCCATACTTCCATAGCTCCATAGCTCCATACCTCCAGAGCTCCATAGCTCCATAGCTCCATACCTCCAGAGCTCCATAGCTCCAGAGCTCCATAGCTCCATAGCTCCATAGCACCAGAGCTCCATAGCTCCATAGCACCAGAGCTCCATACTTCCATAGCTCCAGGGCTCCATAGCTCCAGGGCTCCATACCTCCAGAGCTCCATAGCTCCATACTTCCAGAGCTCCATAGCTCCATACTTCCATAGCTCCATACTTCCATACCTCCATAGCTCCATACTTCCATAGCACCAGAGCTCCATACTTCCATAGCACCAGAGCTCCATACCTCCAGAGCTCCAGAGCTCCAGCCTGGGTGGCTGGTGGCTCCATAGCTCCATACTTCCATAGCTCTAAGTCAGAGAGTTGGCGAAAATTGCACTAAGTGCGAAAGCCCATTCATTTACAACGGCGTGTCCACAAGGCGGCGACATTTCCCCGTTACCGGTGGCTGCGCGGCGGGTGAGTGACAGAGCTTATCCGAGCGGCTGGAACTCTGCGCCGGCGTGGTCGAGCGTGAGGCCTCGGCCCTTTGGGTGCCTGGTACCTAAAACACTTCCATTGATCCAGCCACGGAGGGTGCTGGCTGGTGGCTCCATACCTCCATAGCTCCATAGCACCAGAGCTCCATAGCTCCATAGCACCAGAGCTCCATGGCTTCAGAGCTCCATAGCACCATAGCTCCATACCTCCAGAGCTCCAGGGCTCCATAGCTCCATACCTCCAGAGCTCCATACCTCCAGAGCTCCATACCTCCAGAGCTCCATAGCACCAGAGCTCCATGGCTTCAGAGCTCCATAGCACCATAGCTCCATACCTCCAGAGCTCCAGGGCTCCATAGCTCCATACCTCCAGAGCTCCATACCTCCAGAGCTCCATACCTCCAGAGCTCCATAGCACCAGAGCTCCATGGCTTCAGAGCTCCATAGCACCATAGCTCCATACCTCCAGAGCTCCAGGGCTCCATAGCTCCATACCTCCAGAGCTCCATACCTCCAGAGCTCAATAGCACCAGAGCTCCATGGCTTCAGAGCTCCATAGCACCATAGCTCCATACCTCCAGAGCTCCAGGGCTCCATAGCTCCATACCTCCAGAGCTCCATACCTCCAGAGCTCCAGAGCTCCATAGCACCAGAGCTCCATGGCTTCAGAGCTCCATAGCACCATAGCTCCATACCTCCAGAGCTCCAGGGCTCCATAGCTCCATACCTCCAGAGCTCCATACCTCCAGAGCTCCAGAGCTCCATAGCACCAGAGCTCCATGGCTTCAGAGCTCCATAGCACCATAGCTCCATACCTCCAGAGCTCCAGGGCTCCATAGCTCCATACCTCCAGAGCTCCATACCTCCAGAGCTCCAGAGCTCCATAGCACCAGAGCTCCATGGCTTCAGAGCTCCATAGCACCATAGCTCCATACCTCCAGAGCTCCAGGGCTCCAAAGCTCCATACCTCCAGAGCTCCATACCTCCAGAGCTCCATACCTCCAGAGCTCCATAGCTCCATAGCACCAGAGCTCCATAGCTCCATAGCACCAGAGCTCCATAGCACCAGAGCTCCATAGCACCAGAGCTCCATAGCTCCATAGCACCAGAGCTCCATAGCTCCATAGCACCAGAGCTCCATAGCTCCATAGCACCAGAGCTCCATACTTCCAGAGCTCCATAGCTCCATAGCACCAGAGCTCCATAGCTCCATAGCACCAGAGCTCCATAGCTCCATAGCACCAGAGCTCCATACTTCCATAGCTCCATAGCTCCATACCTCCAGAGCTCCATAGCTCCATAGCTCCATACCTCCAGAGCTCCATAGCTCCAGAGCTCCATAGCTCCATAGCACCAGAGCTCCATAGCTCCATAGCACCAGAGCTCCATACTTCCATAGCTCCAGGGCTCCATAGCTCCAGGGCTCCATAGCTCCATACCTCCAGAGCTCCATAGCTCCATACTTCCAGAGCTCCATAGCTCCATAGCACCAGAGCTCCATAGCTCCATAGCACCAGAGCTCCATAGCTCCATAGCACCAGAGCTCCATAGCTCCATAGCACCAGAGCTCCATAGCTCCATAGCTCCAGGGCTCCATAGCTCCATAGCTCCAGGGCTCCATAGCTCCATAGCTCCAGGGCTCCATAGCTCCATAGCTCCATACCTCCAGAGCTCCATACCTCCAGAGCTCCATACCTCCATAGCACCAGAACTCCATAGCTCCAGGGCTCCAGGGCTCCATAGCTCCATACCTCCAGAGCTCCATAGCTCCATACTTCCAGAGCTCCATAGCTCCATAGCTCCATACTTCCATAGCTCCATAGCTCCATACTTCCATAGCACCTGAGCTCCATACCTCCAGAGCTCCATAGCTCCAGCCTGGGTGGCTGGTGGCTCCATAGCTCCATACTTCCATAGCTCTAAGTCAGAGAGTTGGCGAAAATTGCACTAAGTGCGAAAGCCCATTCATTTACAACGGCGTGTCCGCCAGGCGGCGACATTTCCCCGTTACCGGTGGCTGCGCGGCGGGTGAGTGACAGAGCTTATCCGAGCGGCTGGAACTCTGCGCCGGCGTGGTCGAGCGTGAGGCCTCGGCCCTTTGGCTGCCTGGTACCTAAAACACTTCCATTGATCCAGCCACGGAGGGTGCTGGCTGGTGGCTCCATACCTCCATAGCTCCATAGCACCAGAGCTCCATAGCTCCATAGCACCAGAGCTCCATGGCTTCAGAGCTCCATAGCACCATAGCTCCATACCTCCAGAGCTCCAGGGCTCCATAGCTCCATACCTCCAGAGCTCCATACCTCCAGAGCTCCATACCTCCAGAGCTCCATAGCACCAGAGCTCCATGGCTTCAGAGCTCCATAGCACCATAGCTCCATACCTCCAGAGCTCCAGGGCTCCATAGCTCCATACCTCCAGAGCTCCATACCTCCAGAGCTCCATACCTCCAGAGCTCCATAGCACCAGAGCTCCATGGCTTCAGAGCTCCATAGCACCATAGCTCCATACCTCCAGAGCTCCAGGGCTCCATAGCTCCATACCTCCAGAGCTCCATACCTCCAGAGCTCCATACCTCCAGAGCTCCAGAGCTCCATAGCACCAGAGCTCCATGGCTTCAGAGCTCCATAGCTCCATACCTCCAGAGCTCCAGGGCTCCATAGCTCCATACCTCCAGAGCTCCATACCTCCAGAGCTCCAGAGCTCCATAGCACCAGAGCTCCATGGCTTCAGAGCTCCATAGCACCATAGCTCCATACCTCCAGAGCTCCAGGGCTCCATAGCTCCATACCTCCAGAGCTCCATACCTCCAGAGCTCCATACCTCCAGAGCTCCATAGCTCCATAGCACCAGAGCTCCATAGCTCCATAGCACCAGAGCTCCATAGCACCAGAGCTCCATAGCACCAGAGCTCCATAGCTCCATAGCACCAGAGCTCCATAGCTCCATAGCACCAGAGCTCCATAGCTCCATAGCACCAGAGCTCCATACTTCCAGAGCTCCATAGCTCCATAGCTCCATAGCACCAGAGCTCCATAGCTCCATAGCACCAGAGCTCCATGGCTTCAGAGCTCCATAGCACCATAGCTCCATACCTCCAGAGCTCCAGGGCTCCATAGCTCCATACCTCCAGAGCTCCATACCTCCAGAGCTCCATACCTCCAGAGCTCCATAGCACCAGAGCTCCATAGCTCCATAGCACCAGAGCTCCATAGCACCAGAACTCCATAGCACCAGAGCTCCATAGCTCCATAGCACCAGAGCTCCATAGCTCCATAGCACCAGAGCTCCATACTTCCAGAGCTCCATAGCTCCATAGCTCCATAGCACCAGAGCTCCATAGCTCCATAGCACCAGAGCTCCATAGCTCCATAGCACCAGAGCTCCATACTTCCATAGCTCCATAGCTCCATACCTCCAGAGCTCCATAGCTCCATAGCTCCATACCTCCAGAGCTCCATAGCTCCATAGCTCCAGAGCTCCATAGCTCCATAGCACCAGAGCTCCATAGCTCCATAGCACCAGAGCTCCATACTTCCATAGCTCCAGGGCTCCATAGCTCCAGGGCTCCATACCTCCAGAGCTCCATAGCTCCATACTTCCAGAGCTCCATAGCTCCATACTTCCATAGCTCCATACTTCCATACCTCCATAGCTCCATACTTCCATAGCACCAGAGCTCCATACTTCCATAGCACCAGAGCTCCATACCTCCAGAGCTCCAGAGCTCCAGCCTGGGTGGCTGGTGGCTCCATAGCTCCATACTTCCATAGCTCTAAGTCAGAGAGTTGGCGAAAATTGCACTAAGTGCGAAAGCCCATTCATTTACAACGGCGTGTCCACAAGGCGGCGACATTTCCCCGTTACCGGTGGCTGCGCGGCGGGTGAGTGACAGAGCTTATCCGAGCGGCTGGAACTCTGCGCCGGCGTGCTCGAGCGTGAGGCCTCGGCCCTTTGGCTGCCTGGTACCTAAAACACTTCCATTGATCCAGCCACGGAGGGTGCTGGCTGGTGGCTCCATACCTCCATAGCTCCATAGCACCAGAGCTCCATAGCTCCATAGCACCAGAGCTCCATGGCTTCAGAGCTCCATAGCACCATAGCTCCATACCTCCAGAGCTCCAGGGCTCCATAGCTCCATACCTCCAGAGCTCCATACCTCCAGAGCTCCATACCTCCAGAGCTCCATAGCACCAGAGCTCCATGGCTTCAGAGCTCCATAGCACCATAGCTCCATACCTCCAGAGCTCCAGGGCTCCATAGCTCCATACCTCCAGAGCTCCATACCTCCAGAGCTCCATACCTCCAGAGCTCCATAGCACCAGAGCTCCATGGCTTCAGAGCTCCATAGCACCATAGCTCCATACCTCCAGAGCTCCAGGGCTCCATAGCTCCATACCTCCAGAGCTCCATACCTCCAGAGCTCCATACCTCCAGAGCTCCATAGCACCAGAGCTCCATAGCACCAGAGCTCCATAGCTCCATAGCACCAGAGCTCCATAGCTCCATAGCACCAGAGCTCCATAGCTCCATAGCACCAGAGCTCCATACTTCCAGAGCTCCATAGCTCCATAGCTCCATAGCACCAGAGCTCCATAGCTCCATAGCACCAGAGCTCCATGGCTTCAGAGCTCCATAGCACCATAGCTCCATACCTCCAGAGCTCCAGGGCTCCATAGCTCCATACCTCCAGAGCTCCATACCTCCAGAGCTCCATACCTCCAGAGCTCCATAGCACCAGAGCTCCATAGCTCCATAGCACCAGAGCTCCATAGCACCAGAGCTCCATAGCACCAGAGCTCCATAGCTCCATAGCACCAGAGCTCCATAGCTCCATAGCACCAGAGCTCCATACTTCCAGAGCTCCATAGCTCCATAGCACCAGAGCTCCATAGCTCCATAGCACCAGAGCTCCATAGCTCCATAGCACCAGAGCTCCATACTTCCATAGCTCCATAGCTCCATACCTCCAGAGCTCCATAGCTCCATAGCTCCATACCTCCAGAGCTCCATAGCTCCAGAGCTCCATAGCTCCATAGCTCCATAGCACCAGAGCTCCATAGCTCCATAGCACCAGAGCTCCATACTTCCATAGCTCCAGGGCTCCATAGCTCCAGGGCTCCATACCTCCAGAGCTCCATAGCTCCATACTTCCAGAGCTCCATAGCTCCATACTTCCATAGCTCCATACTTCCATACCTCCATAGCTCCATACTTCCATAGCACCAGAGCTCCATACTTCCATAGCACCAGAGCTCCATACCTCCAGAGCTCCAGAGCTCCATAGCTCCATAGCTCCAGGGCTCCATAGCTCCATAGCTCCATACCTCCAGAGCTCCATACCTCCATACCTCCAGAGCTCCATAGCTCCATAGCTCCATACCTCCAGAGCTCCATAGCTCCAGAGCTCCATAGCTCCATAGCACCAGAGCTCCATAGCTCCATAGCACCAGAGCTCCATACTTCCATAGCTCCAGGGCTCCATAGCTCCAGGGCTCCATAGCTCCATACCTCCAGAGCTCCATAGCTCCATACTTCCAGAGCTCCATAGCTCCATAGCACCAGAGCTCCATAGCTCCATAGCACCAGAGCTCCATAGCTCCATAGCACCAGAGCTCCATAGCTCCATAGCACCAGAGCTCCATAGCTCCATAGCTCCAGGGCTCCATAGCTCCATAGCTCCAGGGCTCCATAGCTCCATAGCTCCAGGGCTCCATAGCTCCATAGCTCCATACCTCCAGAGCTCCATACCTCCAGAGCTCCATACCTCCATAGCACCAGAGCTCCATAGCTCCAGGGCTCCAGGGCTCCATAGCTCCATACCTCCAGAGCTCCAGAGCTCCATACCTCCAGAGCTCCATACCTCCATAGCACCAGAGCTCCATAGCTCCAGGGCTCCAGGGCTCCATAGCTCCATACCTCCAGAGCTCCATAGCTCCATACTTCCAGAGCTCCATAGCTCCATAGCTCCATACTTCCATAGCTCCATAGCTCCATACTTCCATAGCACCTGAGTTCCATACCTCCAGAGCTCCATAGCTCCAGCCTGGGTGGCTGGTGGCTCCATAGCTCCATACTTCCATAGCTCTAAGTCAGAGAGTTGGCGAAAATTGCACTAAGTGCGAAAGCCCATTCATTTACAACGGCGTGTCCGCCAGGCGGCGACATTTCCCCGTTACCGGTGGCTGCGCGGCGGGTGAGTGACAGAGCTTATCCGAGCGGCTGGAACTCTGCGCCGGCGTGGTCGAGCGTGAGGCCTCGGCCCTTTGGCTGCCTGGTACCTAAAACACTTCCATTGATCCAGCCACGGAGGGTGCTGGCTGGTGGCTCCATACCTCCATAGCTCCATAGCACCAGAGCTCCATAGCTCCATAGCACCAGAGCTCCATGGCTTCAGAGCTCCATAGCACCATAGCTCCATACCTCCAGAGCTCCAGGGCTCCATAGCTCCATACCTCCAGAGCTCCATACCTCCAGAGCTCCATACCTCCAGAGCTCCATAGCACCAGAGCTCCATGGCTTCAGAGCTCCATAGCACCATAGCTCCATAGCTCCATACCTCCAGAGCTCCAGGGCTCCATAGCTCCATACCTCCAGAGCTCCATACCTCCAGAGCTCCATACCTCCAGAGCTCCATAGCACCAGAGCTCCATGGCTTCAGAGCTCCATAGCACCATAGCTCCATACCTCCAGAGCTCCAGGGCTCCATAGCTCCATACCTCCAGAGCTCCATACCTCCAGAGCTCCATACCTCCAGAGCTCCAGAGCTCCATAGCACCAGAGCTCCATGGCTTCAGAGCTCCATAGCACCATAGCTCCATACCTCCAGAGCTCCAGGGCTCCATAGCTCCATACCTCCAGAGCTCCATACCTCCAGAGCTCCAGAGCTCCATAGCACCAGAGCTCCATGGCTTCAGAGCTCCATAGCACCATAGCTCCATACCTCCAGAGCTCCAGGGCTCCATAGCTCCATACCTCCAGAGCTCCATACCTCCAGAGCTCCATACCTCCAGAGCTCCATAGCTCCATAGCACCAGAGCTCCATAGCTCCATAGCACCAGAGCTCCATAGCACCAGAGCTCCATAGCACCAGAGCTCCATAGCTCCATAGCACCAGAGCTCCATAGCTCCATAGCACCAGAGCTCCATAGCTCCATAGCACCAGAGCTCCATACTTCCAGAGCTCCATAGCTCCATAGCTCCATAGCACCAGAGCTCCATAGCTCCATAGCACCAGAGCTCCATGGCTTCAGAGCTCCATAGCACCATAGCTCCATACCTCCAGAGCTCCAGGGCTCCATAGCTCCATACCTCCAGAGCTCCATACCTCCAGAGCTCCATACCTCCAGAGCTCCATAGCACCAGAGCTCCATAGCTCCATAGCACCAGAGCTCCATAGCACCAGAGCTCCATAGCACCAGAGCTCCATAGCTCCATAGCACCAGAGCTCCATAGCTCCATAGCACCAGAGCTCCATACTTCCAGAGCTCCATAGCTCCATAGCTCCATAGCACCAGAGCTCCATAGCTCCATAGCACCAGAGCTCCATAGCTCCATAGCACCAGAGCTCCATACTTCCATAGCTCCATAGCTCCATACCTCCAGAGCTCCATAGCTCCATAGCTCCATACCTCCAGAGCTCCATAGCTCCAGAGCTCCATAGCTCCATAGCTCCATAGCACCAGAGCTCCATAGCTCCATAGCACCAGAGCTCCATACTTCCATAGCTCCAGGGCTCCATAGCTCCAGGGCTCCATACCTCCAGAGCTCCATAGCTCCATACTTCCAGAGCTCCATAGCTCCATACTTCCATAGCTCCATACTTCCATACCTCCATAGCTCCATACTTCCATAGCACCAGAGCTCCATACTTCCATAGCACCAGAGCTCCATACCTCCAGAGCTCCAGAGCTCCAGCCTGGGTGGCTGGTGGCTCCATAGCTCCATACTTCCATAGCTCTAAGTCAGAGAGTTGGCGAAAATTGCACTAAGTGCGAAAGCCCATTCATTTACAACGGCGTGTCCGCCAGGCGGCGACATTTCCCCGTTACCGGTGGCTGCGCGGCGGGTGAGTGACAGAGCTTATCCGAGCGGCTGGAACTCTGCGCCGGCGTGGTCGAGCGTGAGGCCTCGGCCCTTTGGCTGCCTGGTACCTAAAACACTTCCATTGATCCAGCCACGGAGGGTGCTGGCTGGTGGCTCCATACCTCAATAGCTCCATAGCACCAGAGCTCCATAGCTCCATAGCACCAGAGCTCCATGGCTTCAGAGCTCCATAGCACCATAGCTCCATACCTCCAGAGCTCCTGGGCTCCATAGCTCCATACCTCCAGAGCTCCATACCTCCAGAGCTCCATACCTCCAGAGCTCCATAGCACCAGAGCTCCATGGCTTCAGAGCTCCATAGCACCATAGCTCCATACCTCCAGAGCTCCAGGGCTCCATAGCTCCATACCTCCAGAGCTCCATACCTCCAGAGCTCCATACCTCCAGAGCTCCATAGCACCAGAGCTCCATGGCTTCAGAGCTCCATAGCACCATAGCTCCATACCTCCAGAGCTCCAGGGCTCCATAGCTCCATACCTCCAGAGCTCCATACCTCCAGAGCTCCATACCTCCAGAGCTCCAGAGCTCCATAGCACCAGAGCTCCATGGCTTCAGAGCTCCATAGCTCCATACCTCCAGAGCTCCAGGGCTCCATAGCTCCATACCTCCAGAGCTCCATACCTCCAGAGCTCCAGAGCTCCATAGCACCAGAGCTCCATGGCTTCAGAGCTCCATAGCACCATAGCTCCATACCTCCAGAGCTCCAGGGCTCCATAGCTCCATACCTCCAGAGCTCCATACCTCCAGAGCTCCATACCTCCAGAGCTCCATAGCTCCATAGCACCAGAGCTCCATAGCTCCATAGCACCAGAGCTCCATAGCACCAGAGCTCCATAGCACCAGAGCTCCATAGCTCCATAGCACCAGAGCTCCATAGCTCCATAGCACCAGAGCTCCATACTTCCAGAGCTCCATAGCTCCATAGCTCCATAGCACCAGAGCTCCATAGCTCCATAGCACCAGAGCTCCATAGCTCCATAGCACCAGAGCTCCATACTTCCATAGCTCCATAGCTCCATACCTCCAGAGCTCCATAGCTCCATAGCTCCATACCTCCAGAGCTCCATAGCTCCAGAGCTCCATAGCTCCATAGCTCCATAGCACCAGAGCTCCATAGCTCCATAGCACCAGAGCTCCATACTTCCATAGCTCCAGGGCTCCATAGCTCCAGGGCTCCATACCTCCAGAGCTCCATAGCTCCATACTTCCAGAGCTCCATAGCTCCATACTTCCATAGCTCCATACTTCCATACCTCCATAGCTCCATACTTCCATAGCACCAGAGCTCCATACTTCCATAGCACCAGAGCTCCATACCTCCAGAGCTCCAGAGCTCCAGCCTGGGTGGCTGGTGGCTCCATAGCTCCATACTTCCATAGCTCTAAGTCAGAGAGTTGGCGAAAATTGCACTAAGTGCGAAAGCCCATTCATTTACAACGGCGTGTCCACAAGGCGGCGACATTTCCCCGTTACCGGTGGCTGCGCGGCGGGTGAGTGACAGAGCTTATCCGAGCGGCTGGAACTCTGCGCCGGCGTGGTCGAGCGTGAGGCCTCGGCCCTTTGGCTGCCTGGTACCTAAAACACTTCCATTGATCCAGCCACGGAGGGTGCTGGCTGGTGGCTCCATACCTCCATAGCTCCATAGCACCAGAGCTCCATAGCTCCATAGCACCAGAGCTCCATGGCTTCAGAGCTCCATAGCACCATAGCTCCATACCTCCAGAGCTCCAGGGCTCCATAGCTCCATACCTCCAGAGCTCCATACCTCCAGAGCTCCATACCTCCAGAGCTCCATAGCACCAGAGCTCCATGGCTTCAGAGCTCCATAGCACCATAGCTCCATACCTCCAGAGCTCCAGGGCTCCATAGCTCCATACCTCCAGAGCTCCATACCTCCAGAGCTCCATACCTCCAGAGCTCCATAGCACCAGAGCTCCATGGCTTCAGAGCTCCATAGCACCATAGCTCCATACCTCCAGAGCTCCAGGGCTCCATAGCTCCATACCTCCAGAGCTCCATACCTCCAGAGCTCCATACCTCCAGAGCTCCAGAGCTCCATAGCACCAGAGCTCCATGGCTTCAGAGCTCCATAGCACCATAGCTCCATACCTCCAGAGCTCCAGGGCTCCATAGCTCCATACCTCCAGAGCTCCATACCTCCAGAGCTCCAGAGCTCCATAGCACCAGAGCTCCATGGCTTCAGAGCTCCATAGCACCATAGCTCCATACCTCCAGAGCTCCAGGGCTCCATAGCTCCATACCTCCAGAGCTCCATACCTCCAGAGCTCCATACCTCCAGAGCTCCATAGCTCAATAGCACCAGAGTTCCATAGCTCCATAGCACCAGAGCTCCATAGCACCAGAGCTCCATAGCACCAGAGCTCCATAGCTCCATAGCACCAGAGCTCCATAGCTCCATAGCACCAGAGCTCCATAGCTCCATAGCACCAGAGCTCCATACTTCCAGAGCTCCATAGCTCCATAGCTCCATAGCACCAGAGCTCCATAGCTCCATAGCACCAGAGCTCCATGGCTTCAGAGCTCCATAGCACCATAGCTCCATACCTCCAGAGCTCCAGGGCTCCATAGCTCCATACCTCCAGAGCTCCATACCTCCAGAGCTCCATACCTCCAGAGCTCCATAGCACCAGAGCTCCATAGCTCCATAGCACCAGAGCTCCATAGCACCAGAGCTCCATACTTCCATAGCTCCAGGGCTCCATAGCTCCAGGGCTCCATACCTCCAGAGCTCCATAGCTCCATACTTCCAGAGCTCCATAGCTCCATACTTCCATAGCTCCATACTTCCATACCTCCATAGCTCCATACTTCCATAGCACCAGAGCTCCATACTTCCATAGCACCAGAGCTCCATACCTCCAGAGCTCCAGAGCTCCAGCCTGGGTGGCTGGTGGCTCCATAGCTCCATACTTCCATAGCTCTAAGTCAGAGAGTTGGCGAAAATTGCACTAAGTGCGAAAGCCCATTCATTTACAACGGCGTGTCCACAAGGCGGCGACATTTCCCCGTTACCGGTGGCTGCGCGGCGGGTGAGTGACAGAGCTTATCCGAGCGGCTGGAACTCTGCGCCGGCGTGGTCGAGCGTGAGGCCTCGGCCCTTTGGCTGCCTGGTACCTAAAACACTTCCATTGATCCAGCCACGGAGGGTGCTGGCTGGTGGCTCCATACCTCCATAGCTCCATAGCACCAGAGCTCCATAGCTCCATAGCACCAGAGCTCCATGGCTTCAGAGCTCCATAGCACCATAGCTCCATACCTCCAGAGCTCCAGGGCTCCATAGCTCCATACCTCCAGAGCTCCATACCTCCAGAGCTCCATACCTCCAGAGCTCCATAGCACCAGAGTTCCATGGCTTCAGAGCTCCATAGCACTATAGCTCCATACCTCCAGAGCTCCAGGGCTCCATAGCTCCATACCTCCAGAGCTCCATACCTCCAGAGCTCCATACCTCCAGAGCTCCAGAGCTCCATAGCACCAGAGCTCCATGGCTTCAGAGCTCCATAGCACCATAGCTCCATACCTCCAGAGCTCCAGGGCTCCATAGCTCCATACCTCCAGAGCTCCATACCTCCAGAGCTCCAGAGCTCCATAGCACCAGAGCTCCATGGCTTCAGAGCTCCATAGCACCATAGCTCCATACCTCCAGAGCTCCAGGGCTCCATAGCTCCATACCTCCAGAGCTCCATAGCTCCATAGCACCAGAGCTCCATAGCTCCATAGCACCAGAGCTCCATACTTCCATAGCTCCATAGCTCCATACCTCCAGAGCTCCATAGCTCCATAGCTCCATACCTCCAGAGCTCCATAGCTCCAGAGCTCCATAGCTCCATAGCACCAGAGCTCCATAGCTCCATAGCACCAGAGCTCCATACTTCCATAGCTCCAGGGCTCCATAGCTCCAGGGCTCCATAGCTCCATACCTCCAGAGCTCCATAGCTCCATACTTCCAGAGCTCCATAGCTCCATAGCTCCAGGGCTCCATAGCTCCATAGCTCCAGGGCTCCATAGCTCCATAGCTCCAGGGCTCCATAGCTCCATAGCTCCATACCTCCAGAGCTCCATACCTCCAGAGCTCCATAGCTCCATAGCACCAGAGCTCCATAGCTCCAGGGCTCCAGGGCTCCATAGCTCCATACCTCCAGAGCTCCATAGCTCCATACTTCCAGAGCTCCATAGCTCCATAGCTCCATACTTCCATAGCTCCATAGCTCCATACTTCCATAGCACCTGAGCTCCATACCTCCAGAGCTCCATAGCTCCAGCCTGGGTGGCTGGTGGCTCCATAGCTCCATACTTCCATAGCTCTAAGTCAGAGAGTTGGCGAAAATTGCACTAAGTGCGAAAGCCCATTCATTTACAACGGCGTGTCCGCCAGGCGGCGACATTTCCCCGTTACCGGTGGCTGCGCGGCGGGTGAGTGACAGAGCTTATCCGAGCGGCTGGAACTCTGCGCCGGCGTGGTCGAGCGTGAGGCCTCGGCCCTTTGGCTGCCTGGTACCTAAAACACTTCCATTGATCCAGCCACGGAGGGTGCTGGCTGGTGGCTCCATACCTCCATAGCTCCATAGCACCAGAGCTCCATAGCTCCATAGCACCAGAGCTCCATGGCTTCAGAGCTCCATAGCACCATAGCTCCATACCTCCAGAGCTCCAGGGCTCCATAGCTCCATACCTCCAGAGCTCCATACCTCCAGAGCTCCATACCTCCAGAGCTCCATAGCACCAGAGCTCCATGGCTTCAGAGCTCCATAGCACCATAGCTCCATACCTCCAGAGCTCCAGGGCTCCATAGCTCCATACCTCCAGAGCTCCATACCTCCAGAGCTCCATACCTCCAGAGCTCCATAGCACCAGAGCTCCATGGCTTCAGAGCTCCATAGCACCATAGCTCCATACCTCCAGAGCTCCAGGGCTCCATAGCTCCATACCTCCAGAGCTCCATACCTCCAGAGCTCCAGAGCTCCATAGCACCAGAGCTCCATGGCTTCAGAGCTCCATAGCTCCATACCTCCAGAGCTCCAGGGCTCCATAGCTCCATACCTCCAGAGCTCCATACCTCCAGAGCTCCAGAGCTCCATAGCACCAGAGCTCCATGGCTTCAGAGCTCCATAGCACCATAGCTCCATACCTCCAGAGCTCCAGGGCTCCATAGCTCCATACCTCCAGAGCTCCATACCTCCAGAGCTCCATACCTCCAGAGCTCCATAGCTCCATAGCACCAGAGCTCCATAGCTCCATAGCACCAGAGCTCCATAGCACCAGAGCTCCATAGCACCAGAGCTCCATAGCTCCATAGCACCAGAGCTCCATAGCTCCATAGCACCAGAGCTCCATACTTCCAGAGCTCCATAGCTCCATAGCTCCATAGCACCAGTGCTCCATAGCTCCATAGCACCAGAGCTCCATAGCTCCATAGCACCAGAGCTCCATACTTCCATAGCTCCATAGCTCCATACCTCCAGAGCTCCATAGCTCCATAGCTCCATACCTCCAGAGCTCCATAGCTCCAGAGCTCCATAGCTCCATAGCTCCATAGCACCAGAGCTCCATAGCTCCATAGCACCAGAGCTCCATACTTCCATAGCTCCAGGGCTCCATAGCTCCAGGGCTCCATACCTCCAGAGCTCCATAGCTCCATACTTCCAGAGCTCCATAGCTCCATACTTCCATAGCTCCATACTTCCATACCTCCATAGCTCCATACTTCCATAGCACCAGAGCTCCATACTTCCATAGCACCAGAGCTCCATACCTCCAGAGCTCCAGAGCTCCAGCCTGGGTGGCTGGTGGCTCCATAGCTCCATACTTCCATAGCTCTAAGTCAGAGAGTTGGCGAAAATTGCACTAAGTGCGAAAGCCCATTCATTTACAACGGCGTGTCCACAAGGCGGCGACATTTCCCCGTTACCGGTGGCTGCGCGGCGGGTGAGTGACAGAGCTTATCCGAGCGGCTGGAACTCTGCGCCGGCGTGGTCGAGCGTGAGGCCTCGGCCCTTTGGCTGCCTGGTACCTAAAACACTTCCATTGATCCAGCCACGGAGGGTGCTGGCTGGTGGCTCCATACCTCCATAGCTCCATAGCACCAGAGCTCCATAGCTCCATAGCACCAGAGCTCCATGGCTTCAGAGCTCCATAGCACCATAGCTCCATACCTCCAGAGCTCCAGGGCTCCATAGCTCCATACCTCCAGAGCTCCATACCTCCAGAGCTCCATACCTCCAGAGCTCCATAGCACCAGAGCTCCATGGCTTCAGAGCTCCATAGCACCATAGCTCCATACCTCCAGAGCTCCAGGGCTCCATAGCTCCATACCTCCAGAGCTCCATACCTCCAGAGCTCCATACCTCCAGAGCTCCATAGCACCAGAGCTCCATGGCTTCAGAGCTCCATAGCACCATAGCTCCATACCTCCAGAGCTCCAGGGCTCCATAGCTCCATACCTCCAGAGCTCCATACCTCCAGAGCTCAATAGCACCAGAGCTCCATGGCTTCAGAGCTCCATAGCACCATAGCTCCATACCTCCAGAGCTCCAGGGCTCCATAGCTCCATACCTCCAGAGCTCCATACCTCCAGAGCTCCATACCTCCAGAGCTCCAGAGCTCCATAGCACCAGAGCTCCATGGCTTCAGAGCTCCATAGCACCATAGCTCCATACCTCCAGAGCTCCAGGGCTCCATAGCTCCATACCTCCAGAGCTCCATACCTCCAGAGCTCCAGAGCTCCATAGCACCAGAGCTCCATGGCTTCAGAGCTCCATAGCACCATAGCTCCATACCTCCAGAGCTCCAGGGCTCCATAGCTCCATACCTCCAGAGCTCCATACCTCCAGAGCTCCAGAGCTCCATAGCACCAGAGCTCCATGGCTTCAGAGCTCCATAGCACCATAGCTCCATACCTCCAGAGCTCCAGGGCTCCAAAGCTCCATACCTCCAGAGCTCCATACCTCCAGAGCTCCATACCTCCAGAGCTCCATAGCTCCATAGCACCAGAGCTCCATAGCTCCATAGCACCAGAGCTCCATAGCACCAGAGCTCCATAGCACCAGAGCTCCAGAGCTCCATAGCACCAGAGCTCCATAGCTCCATAGCACCAGAGCTCCAGAGCTCCATACTTCCAGAGCTCCATACTTCCAGAGCTCCATAGCTCCATAGCACCAGAGCTCCATAGCTCCATAGCACCAGAGCTCCATAGCTCCATAGCACCAGAGCTCCATACTTCCATAGCTCCATAGCTCCATACCTCCAGAGCTCCATAGCTCCATAGCTCCATACCTCCAGAGCTCCATAGCTCCAGAGCTCCATAGCTCCATAGCACCAGAGCTCCATAGCTCCATAGCACCAGAGCTCCATACTTCCATAGCTCCAGGGCTCCATAGCTCCAGGGCTCCATAGCTCCATACCTCCAGAGCTCCATAGCTCCATACTTCCAGAGCTCCATAGCTCCATAGCACCAGAGCTCCATAGCTCCATAGCACCAGAGCTCCATAGCTCCATAGCACCAGAGCTCCATAGCTCCATAGCACCAGAGCTCCATAGCTCCATAGCTCCAGGGCTCCATAGCTCCATAGCTCCAGGGCTCCATAGCTCCATAGCTCCAGGGCTCCATAGCTCCATAGCTCCATACCTCCAGAGCTCCATACCTCCAGAGCTCCATACCTCCATAGCACCAGAACTCCATAGCTCCAGGGCTCCAGGGCTCCATAGCTCCATACCTCCAGAGCTCCATAGCTCCATACTTCCAGAGCTCCATAGCTCCATAGCTCCATACTTCCATAGCTCCATAGCTCCATACTTCCATAGCACCTGAGCTCCATACCTCCAGAGCTCCATAGCTCCAGCCTGGGTGGCTGGTGGCTCCATAGCTCCATACTTCCATAGCTCTAAGTCAGAGAGTTGGCGAAAATTGCACTAAGTGCGAAAGCCCATTCATTTACAACGGCGTGTCCGCCAGGCGGCGACATTTCCCCGTTACCGGTGGCTGCGCGGCGGGTGAGTGACAGAGCTTATCCGAGCGGCTGGAACTCTGCGCCGGCGTGGTCGAGCGTGAGGCCTCGGCCCTTTGGCTGCCTGGTACCTAAAACACTTCCATTGATCCAGCCACGGAGGGTGCTGGCTGGTGGCTCCATACCTCCATAGCTCCATAGCACCAGAGCTCCATAGCTCCATAGCACCAGAGCTCCATGGCTTCAGAGCTCCATAGCACCATAGCTCCATACCTCCAGAGCTCCAGGGCTCCATAGCTCCATACCTCCAGAGCTCCATACCTCCAGAGCTCCATACCTCCAGAGCTCCATAGCACCAGAGCTCCATGGCTTCAGAGCTCCATAGCACCATAGCTCCATACCTCCAGAGCTCCAGGGCTCCATAGCTCCATACCTCCAGAGCTCCATACCTCCAGAGCTCCATACCTCCAGAGCTCCATAGCACCAGAGCTCCATGGCTTCAGAGCTCCATAGCACCATAGCTCCATACCTCCAGAGCTCCAGGGCTCCATAGCTCCATACCTCCAGAGCTCCATACCTCCAGAGCTCCATACCTCCAGAGCTCCAGAGCTCCATAGCACCAGAGCTCCATGGCTTCAGAGCTCCATAGCTCCATACCTCCAGAGCTCCAGGGCTCCATAGCTCCATACCTCCAGAGCTCCATACCTCCAGAGCTCCAGAGCTCCATAGCACCAGAGCTCCATGGCTTCAGAGCTCCATAGCACCATAGCTCCATACCTCCAGAGCTCCAGGGCTCCATAGCTCCATACCTCCAGAGCTCCATACCTCCAGAGCTCCATACCTCCAGAGCTCCATAGCTCCATAGCACCAGAGCTCCATAGCTCCATAGCACCAGAGCTCCATAGCACCAGAGCTCCATAGCACCAGAGCTCCATAGCTCCATAGCACCAGAGCTCCATAGCTCCATAGCACCAGAGCTCCATAGCTCCATAGCACCAGAGCTCCATACTTCCAGAGCTCCATAGCTCCATAGCTCCATAGCACCAGAGCTCCATAGCTCCATAGCACCAGAGCTCCATGGCTTCAGAGCTCCATAGCACCATAGCTCCATACCTCCAGAGCTCCAGGGCTCCATAGCTCCATACCTCCAGAGCTCCATACCTCCAGAGCTCCATACCTCCAGAGCTCCATAGCACCAGAGCTCCATAGCTCCATAGCACCAGAGCTCCATAGCACCAGAACTCCATAGCACCAGAGCTCCATAGCTCCATAGCACCAGAGCTCCATAGCTCCATAGCACCAGAGCTCCATACTTCCAGAGCTCCATAGCTCCATAGCTCCATAGCACCAGAGCTCCATAGCTCCATAGCACCAGAGCTCCATAGCTCCATAGCACCAGAGCTCCATACTTCCATAGCTCCATAGCTCCATACCTCCAGAGCTCCATAGCTCCATAGCTCCATACCTCCAGAGCTCCATAGCTCCATAGCTCCAGAGCTCCATAGCTCCATAGCACCAGAGCTCCATAGCTCCATAGCACCAGAGCTCCATACTTCCATAGCTCCAGGGCTCCATAGCTCCAGGGCTCCATACCTCCAGAGCTCCATAGCTCCATACTTCCAGAGCTCCATAGCTCCATACTTCCATAGCTCCATACTTCCATACCTCCATAGCTCCATACTTCCATAGCACCAGAGCTCCATACTTCCATAGCACCAGAGCTCCATACCTCCAGAGCTCCAGAGCTCCAGCCTGGGTGGCTGGTGGCTCCATAGCTCCATACTTCCATAGCTCTAAGTCAGAGAGTTGGCGAAAATTGCACTAAGTGCGAAAGCCCATTCATTTACAACGGCGTGTCCACAAGGCGGCGACATTTCCCCGTTACCGGTGGCTGCGCGGCGGGTGAGTGACAGAGCTTATCCGAGCGGCTGGAACTCTGCGCCGGCGTGCTCGAGCGTGAGGCCTCGGCCCTTTGGCTGCCTGGTACCTAAAACACTTCCATTGATCCAGCCACGGAGGGTGCTGGCTGGTGGCTCCATACCTCCATAGCTCCATAGCACCAGAGCTCCATAGCTCCATAGCACCAGAGCTCCATGGCTTCAGAGCTCCATAGCACCATAGCTCCATACCTCCAGAGCTCCAGGGCTCCATAGCTCCATACCTCCAGAGCTCCATACCTCCAGAGCTCCATACCTCCAGAGCTCCATAGCACCAGAGCTCCATGGCTTCAGAGCTCCATAGCACCATAGCTCCATACCTCCAGAGCTCCAGGGCTCCATAGCTCCATACCTCCAGAGCTCCATACCTCCAGAGCTCCATACCTCCAGAGCTCCATAGCACCAGAGCTCCATGGCTTCAGAGCTCCATAGCACCATAGCTCCATACCTCCAGAGCTCCAGGGCTCCATAGCTCCATACCTCCAGAGCTCCATACCTCCAGAGCTCCATACCTCCAGAGCTCCATAGCACCAGAGCTCCATAGCACCAGAGCTCCATAGCTCCATAGCACCAGAGCTCCATAGCTCCATAGCACCAGAGCTCCATAGCTCCATAGCACCAGAGCTCCATACTTCCAGAGCTCCATAGCTCCATAGCTCCATAGCACCAGAGCTCCATAGCTCCATAGCACCAGAGCTCCATGGCTTCAGAGCTCCATAGCACCATAGCTCCATACCTCCAGAGCTCCAGGGCTCCATAGCTCCATACCTCCAGAGCTCCATACCTCCAGAGCTCCATACCTCCAGAGCTCCATAGCACCAGAGCTCCATAGCTCCATAGCACCAGAGCTCCATAGCACCAGAGCTCCATAGCACCAGAGCTCCATAGCTCCATAGCACCAGAGCTCCATAGCTCCATAGCACCAGAGCTCCATACTTCCAGAGCTCCATAGCTCCATAGCACCAGAGCTCCATAGCTCCATAGCACCAGAGCTCCATAGCTCCATAGCACCAGAGCTCCATACTTCCATAGCTCCATAGCTCCATACCTCCAGAGCTCCATAGCTCCATAGCTCCATACCTCCAGAGCTCCATAGCTCCAGAGCTCCATAGCTCCATAGCTCCATAGCACCAGAGCTCCATAGCTCCATAGCACCAGAGCTCCATACTTCCATAGCTCCAGGGCTCCATAGCTCCAGGGCTCCATACCTCCAGAGCTCCATAGCTCCATACTTCCAGAGCTCCATAGCTCCATACTTCCATAGCTCCATACTTCCATACCTCCATAGCTCCATACTTCCATAGCACCAGAGCTCCATACTTCCATAGCACCAGAGCTCCATACCTCCAGAGCTCCAGAGCTCCATAGCTCCATAGCTCCATACCTCCATACCTCCAGAGCTCCATAGCTCCATAGCTCCATACCTCCAGAGCTCCATAGCTCCAGAGCTCCATAGCTCCATAGCACCAGAGCTCCATAGCTCCATAGCACCAGAGCTCCATACTTCCATAGCTCCAGGGCTCCATAGCTCCAGGGCTCCATAGCTCCATACCTCCAGAGCTCCATAGCTCCATACTTCCAGAGCTCCATAGCTCCATAGCACCAGAGCTCCATAGCTCCATAGCACCAGAGCTCCATAGCTCCATAGCACCAGAGCTCCATAGCTCCATAGCACCAGAGCTCCATAGCTCCATAGCTCCAGGGCTCCATAGCTCCATAGCTCCAGGGCTCCATAGCTCCATAGCTCCAGGGCTCCATAGCTCCATAGCTCCATACCTCCAGAGCTCCATACCTCCAGAGCTCCATACCTCCATAGCACCAGAGCTCCATAGCTCCAGGGCTCCAGGGCTCCATAGCTCCATACCTCCAGAGCTCCAGAGCTCCATACCTCCAGAGCTCCATACCTCCATAGCACCAGAGCTCCATAGCTCCAGGGCTCCAGGGCTCCATAGCTCCATACCTCCAGAGCTCCATAGCTCCATACTTCCAGAGCTCCATAGCTCCATAGCTCCATACTTCCATAGCTCCATAGCTCCATACTTCCATAGCACCTGAGTTCCATACCTCCAGAGTTCCATAGCTCCAGCCTGGGTGGCTGGTGGCTCCATAGCTCCATACTTCCATAGCTCTAAGTCAGAGAGTTGGCGAAAATTGCACTAAGTGCGAAAGCCCATTCATTTACAACGGCGTGTCCGCCAGGCGGCGACATTTCCCCGTTACCGGTGGCTGCGCGGCGGGTGAGTGACAGAGCTTATCCGAGCGGCTGGAACTCTGCGCCGGCGTGGTCGAGCGTGAGGCCTCGGCCCTTTGGCTGCCTGGTACCTAAAACACTTCCATTGATCCAGCCACGGAGGGTGCTGGCTGGTGGCTCCATACCTCCATAGCTCCATAGCACCAGAGCTCCATAGCTCCATAGCACCAGAGCTCCATGGCTTCAGAGCTCCATAGCACCATAGCTCCATACCTCCAGAGCTCCAGGGCTCCATAGCTCCATACCTCCAGAGCTCCATACCTCCAGAGCTCCATACCTCCAGAGCTCCATAGCACCAGAGCTCCATGGCTTCAGAGCTCCATAGCACCATAGCTCCATAGCTCCATACCTCCAGAGCTCCAGGGCTCCATAGCTCCATACCTCCAGAGCTCCATACCTCCAGAGCTCCATACCTCCAGAGCTCCATAGCACCAGAGCTCCATGGCTTCAGAGCTCCATAGCACCATAGCTCCATACCTCCAGAGCTCCAGGGCTCCATAGCTCCATACCTCCAGAGCTCCATACCTCCAGAGCTCCATACCTCCAGAGCTCCAGAGCTCCATAGCACCAGAGCTCCATGGCTTCAGAGCTCCATAGCACCATAGCTCCATACCTCCAGAGCTCCAGGGCTCCATAGCTCCATACCTCCAGAGCTCCATACCTCCAGAGCTCCAGAGCTCCATAGCACCAGAGCTCCATGGCTTCAGAGCTCCATAGCACCATAGCTCCATACCTCCAGAGCTCCAGGGCTCCATAGCTCCATACCTCCAGAGCTCCATACCTCCAGAGCTCCATACCTCCAGAGCTCCATAGCTCCATAGCACCAGAGCTCCATGGCTCCATAGCACCAGAGCTCCATAGCACCAGAGCTCCATAGCACCAGAGCTCCATAGCTCCATAGCACCAGAGCTCCATAGCTCCATAGCACCAGAGCTCCATAGCTCCATAGCACCAGAGCTCCATACTTCCAGAGCTCCATAGCTCCATAGCTCCATAGCACCAGAGCTCCATAGCTCCATAGCACCAGAGCTCCATGGCTTCAGAGCTCCATAGCACCATAGCTCCATACCTCCAGAGCTCCAGGGCTCCATAGCTCCATACCTCCAGAGCTCCATACCTCCAGAGCTCCATACCTCCAGAGCTCCATAGCACCAGAGCTCCATAGCTCCATAGCACCAGAGCTCCATAGCACCAGAGCTCCATAGCACCAGAGCTCCATAGCTCCATAGCACCAGAGCTCCATAGCTCCATAGCACCAGAGCTCCATACTTCCAGAGCTCCATAGCTCCATAGCTCCATAGCACCAGAGCTCCATAGCTCCATAGCACCAGAGCTCCATAGCTCCATAGCACCAGAGCTCCATACTTCCATAGCTCCATAGCTCCATACCTCCAGAGCTCCATAGCTCCATAGCTCCATACCTCCAGAGCTCCATAGCTCCAGAGCTCCATAGCTCCATAGCTCCATAGCACCAGAGCTCCATAGCTCCATAGCACCAGAGCTCCATACTTCCATAGCTCCAGGGCTCCATAGCTCCAGGGCTCCATACCTCCAGAGCTCCATAGCTCCATACTTCCAGAGCTCCATAGCTCCATACTTCCATAGCTCCATACTTCCATACCTCCATAGCTCCATACTTCCATAGCACCAGAGCTCCATACTTCCATAGCACCAGAGCTCCATACCTCCAGAGCTCCAGAGCTCCAGCCTGGGTGGCTGGTGGCTCCATAGCTCCATACTTCCATAGCTCTAAGTCAGAGAGTTGGCGAAAATTGCACTAAGTGCGAAAGCCCATTCATTTACAACGGCGTGTCCGCCAGGCGGCGACATTTCCCCGTTACCGGTGGCTGCGCGGCGGGTGAGTGACAGAGCTTATCCGAGCGGCTGGAACTCTGCGCCGGCGTGGTCGAGCGTGAGGCCTCGGCCCTTTGGCTGCCTGGTACCTAAAACACTTCCATTGATCCAGCCACGGAGGGTGCTGGCTGGTGGCTCCATACCTCAATAGCTCCATAGCACCAGAGCTCCATAGCTCCATAGCACCAGAGCTCCATGGCTTCAGAGCTCCATAGCACCATAGCTCCATACCTCCAGAGCTCCTGGGCTCCATAGCTCCATACCTCCAGAGCTCCATACCTCCAGAGCTCCATACCTCCAGAGCTCCATAGCACCAGAGCTCCATGGCTTCAGAGCTCCATAGCACCATAGCTCCATACCTCCAGAGCTCCAGGGCTCCATAGCTCCATACCTCCAGAGCTCCATACCTCCAGAGCTCCATACCTCCAGAGCTCCATAGCACCAGAGCTCCATGGCTTCAGAGCTCCATAGCACCATAGCTCCATACCTCCAGAGCTCCAGGGCTCCATAGCTCCATACCTCCAGAGCTCCATACCTCCAGAGCTCCATACCTCCAGAGCTCCAGAGCTCCATAGCACCAGAGCTCCATGGCTTCAGAGCTCCATAGCTCCATACCTCCAGAGCTCCAGGGCTCCATAGCTCCATACCTCCAGAGCTCCATACCTCCAGAGCTCCAGAGCTCCATAGCACCAGAGCTCCATGGCTTCAGAGCTCCATAGCACCATAGCTCC
This sequence comes from Syngnathus leptorhynchus, assembly GCF_054491065.1. Classification (NCBI taxonomy): domain Eukaryota; kingdom Metazoa; phylum Chordata; class Actinopteri; order Syngnathiformes; family Syngnathidae; genus Syngnathus; species Syngnathus leptorhynchus. The sequence continues at coordinate 489,734 of NW_028232021.1, forward strand.
ATACCTCCAGAGCTCCAGGGCTCCATAGCTCCATACCTCCAGAGCTCCATACCTCCAGAGCTCCATACCTCCAGAGCTCCATAGCTCCATAGCACCAGAGCTCCATAGCTCCATAGCACCAGAGCTCCATAGCACCAGAGCTCCATAGCACCAGAGCTCCATAGCTCCATAGCACCAGAGCTCCATAGCTCCATAGCACCAGAGCTCCATACTTCCAGAGCTCCATAGCTCCATAGCTCCATAGCACCAGAGCTCCATAGCTCCATAGCACCAGAGCTCCATAGCTCCATAGCACCAGAGCTCCATACTTCCATAGCTCCATAGCTCCATACCTCCAGAGCTCCATAGCTCCATAGCTCCATACCTCCAGAGCTCCATAGCTCCAGAGCTCCATAGCTCCATAGCTCCATAGCACCAGAGCTCCATAGCTCCATAGCACCAGAGCTCCATACTTCCATAGCTCCAGGGCTCCATAGCTCCAGGGCTCCATACCTCCAGAGCTCCATAGCTCCATACTTCCAGAGCTCCATAGCTCCATACTTCCATAGCTCCATACTTCCATACCTCCATAGCTCCATACTTCCATAGCACCAGAGCTCCATACTTCCATAGCACCAGAGCTCCATACCTCCAGAGCTCCAGAGCTCCAGCCTGGGTGGCTGGTGGCTCCATAGCTCCATACTTCCATAGCTCTAAGTCAGAGAGTTGGCGAAAATTGCACTAAGTGCGAAAGCCCATTCATTTACAACGGCGTGTCCACAAGGCGGCGACATTTCCCCGTTACCGGTGGCTGCGCGGCGGGTGAGTGACAGAGCTTATCCGAGCGGCTGGAACTCTGCGCCGGCGTGGTCGAGCGTGAGGCCTCGGCCCTTTGGCTGCCTGGTACCTAAAACACTTCCATTGATCCAGCCACGGAGGGTGCTGGCTGGTGGCTCCATACCTCCATAGCTCCATAGCACCAGAGCTCCATAGCTCCATAGCACCAGAGCTCCATGGCTTCAGAGCTCCATAGCACCATAGCTCCATACCTCCAGAGCTCCAGGGCTCCATAGCTCCATACCTCCAGAGCTCCATACCTCCAGAGCTCCATACCTCCAGAGCTCCATAGCACCAGAGCTCCATGGCTTCAGAGCTCCATAGCACCATAGCTCCATACCTCCAGAGCTCCAGGGCTCCATAGCTCCATACCTCCAGAGCTCCATACCTCCAGAGCTCCATACCTCCAGAGCTCCATAGCACCAGAGCTCCATGGCTTCAGAGCTCCATAGCACCATAGCTCCATACCTCCAGAGCTCCAGGGCTCCATAGCTCCATACCTCCAGAGCTCCATACCTCCAGAGCTCCATACCTCCAGAGCTCCATAGCACCAGAGCTCCATGGCTTCAGAGCTCCATAGCACCATAGCTCCATACCTCCAGAGCTCCAGGGCTCCATAGCTCCATACCTCCAGAGCTCCATACCTCCAGAGCTCCATACCTCCAGAGCTCCAGAGCTCCATAGCACCAGAGCTCCATGGCTTCAGAGCTCCATAGCACCATAGCTCCATACCTCCAGAGCTCCAGGGCTCCATAGCTCCATACCTCCAGAGCTCCATACCTCCAGAGCTCCAGAGCTCCATAGCACCAGAGCTCCATGGCTTCAGAGCTCCATAGCACCATAGCTCCATACCTCCAGAGCTCCAGGGCTCCATAGCACCATACCTCCAGAGCTCCATACCTCCAGAGCTCCAGAGCTCCATAGCACCAGAGCTCCATGGCTTCAGAGCTCCATAGCACCATAGCTCCATACCTCCAGAGCTCCAGGGCTCCAAAGCTCCATACCTCCAGAGCTCCATACCTCCAGAGCTCCATACCTCCAGAGCTCCATACCTCCATAGCACCAGAGCTCCATAGCTCCATAGCACCAGAGCTCCATAGCACCAGAGCTCCATAGCTCCATAGCACCAGAGCTCCATAGCTCCATAGCACCAGAGCTCCATAGCTCCATAGCACCAGAGCTCCATACTTCCAGAGCTCCATAGCTCCATAGCTCCATAGCACCAGAGCTCCATAGCTCCATAGCACCAGAGCTCCATAGCTCCATAGCACCAGAGCTCCATACTTCCATAGCTCCATAGCTCCATACCTCCAGAGCTCCATAGCTCCATACCTCCAGAGCTCCATAGCTCCAGAGCTCCATAGCTCCATAGCACCAGAGCTCCATAGCTCCATAGCACCAGAGCTCCATACTTCCATAGCTCCAGGGCTCCATAGCTCCAGGGCTCCATAGCTCCATACCTCCAGAGCTCCATAGCTCCATACTTCCAGAGCTCCATAGCTCCATAGCTCCATAGCACCAGAGCTCCATAGCTCCATAGCACCAGAGCTCCATAGCTCCATAGCACCAGAGCTCCATAGCTCCATAGCACCAGAGCTCCATAGCTCCATAGCTCCAGGGCTCCATAGCTCCATAGCTCCAGGGCTCCATAGCTCCATAGCTCCAGGGCTCCATAGCTCCATAGCTCCATACCTCCAGAGCTCCATACCTCCAGAGCTCCATACCTCCATAGCACCAGAGCTCCATAGCTCCAGGGCTCCAGGGCTCCATAGCTCCATACCTCCAGAGCTCCATAGCTCCATACTTCCAGAGCTCCATAGCTCCATAGCTCCATACTTCCATAGCTCCATAGCTCCATACTTCCATAGCACCTGAGCTCCATACCTCCAGAGCTCCATAGCTCCAGCCTGGGTGGCTGGTGGCTCCATAGCTCCATACTTCCATAGCTCTAAGTCAGACAGTTGGCGAAAATTGCACTAAGTGCGAAAGCCCATTCATTTACAACGGCGTGTCCGCCAGGCGGCGACATTTCCCCGTTACCGGTGGCTGCGCGGCGGGTGAGTGACAGAGCTTATCCGAGCGGCTGGAACTCTGCGCCGGCGTGGTCGAGCGTGAGGCCTCGGCCCTTTGGCTGCCTGGTACCTAAATCACTTCCATTGATCCAGCCACGGAGGGTGCTGGCTGGTGGCTCCATACCTCCAGAGCTCCATAGCACCAGAGCTCCATAGCTCCATAGCACCAGAGCTCCATGGCTTCAGAGCTCCATAGCACCATAGCTCCATACCTCCAGAGCTCCAGGGCTCCATAGCTCCATACCTCCAGAGCTCCATACCTCCAGAGCTCCATACCTCCAGAGCTCCATAGCACCAGAGCTCCATAGCACCAGAGCTCCATGGCTTCAGAGCTCCATAGCACCATAGCTCCATACCTCCAGAGCTCCAGGGCTCCATAGCTCCATACCTCCAGAGCTCCATACCTCCAGAGCTCCATACCTCCAGAGCTCCATAGCACCAGAGCTCCATGGCTTCAGAGCTCCATAGCACCATAGCTCCATACCTCCAGAGCTCCAGGGCTCCATAGCTCCATACCTCCAGAGCTCCATACCTCCAGAGCTCCATACCTCCAGAGCTCCAGAGCTCCATAGCACCAGAGCTCCATACTTCCAGAGCTCCATAGCTCCATAGCTCCATAGCACCAGAGCTCCATAGCTCCATAGCACCAGAGCTCCATGGCTTCAGAGCTCCATAGCACCATAGCTCCATACCTCCAGAGCTCCAGGGCTCCATAGCTCCATACCTCCAGAGCTCCATACCTCCAGAGCTCCATACCTCCAGAGCTCCATAGCACCAGAGCTCCATAGCTCCATAGCACCAGAGCTCCATAGCACCAGAGCTCCATAGCTCCATAGCACCAGAGCTCCATAGCTCCATAGCACCAGAGCTCCATACTTCCAGAGCTCCATAGCTCCATAGCTCCATAGCACCAGAGCTCCATAGCTCCATAGCACCAGAGCTCCATAGCTCCATAGCACCAGAGCTCCATACTTCCATAGCTCCATAGCTCCATACCTCCAGAGCTCCATAGCTCCATAGCTCCATACCTCCAGAGCTCCATAGCTCCAGAGCTCCATAGCTCCATAGCTCCATAGCACCAGAGCTCCATAGCTCCATAGCACCAGAGCTCCATACTTCCATAGCTCCAGGGCTCCATAGCTCCAGGGCTCCATACCTCCAGAGCTCCATAGCTCCATACTTCCAGAGCTCCATAGCTCCATACTTCCATAGCTCCATACTTCCATACCTCCATAGCTCCATACTTCCATAGCACCAGAGCTCCATACTTCCATAGCACCAGAGCTCCATACCTCCAGAGCTCCAGAGCTCCAGCCTGGGTGGCTGGTGGCTCCATAGCTCCATACTTCCATAGCTCTAAGTCAGAGAGTTGGCGAAAATTGCACTAAGTGCGAAAGCCCATTCATTTACAACGGCGTGTCCACAAGGCGGCGACATTTCCCCGTTACCGGTGGCTGCGCGGCGGGTGAGTGACAGAGCTTATCCGAGCGGCTGGAACTCTGCGCCGGCGTGGTCGAGCGTGAGGCCTCGGCCCTTTGGCTGCCTGGTACCTAAAACACTTCCATTGATCCAGCCACGGAGGGTGCTGGCTGGTGGCTCCATACCTCCATAGCTCCATAGCACCAGAGCTCCATAGCTCCATAGCACCAGAGCTCCATGGCTTCAGAGCTCCATAGCACCATAGCTCCATACCTCCAGAGCTCCAGGGCTCCATAGCTCCATACCTCCAGAGCTCCATACCTCCAGAGCTCCATACCTCCAGAGCTCCATAGCACCAGAGCTCCATGGCTTCAGAGCTCCATAGCACCATAGCTCCATACCTCCAGAGCTCCAGGGCTCCATAGCTCCATACCTCCAGAGCTCCATACCTCCAGAGCTCCATACCTCCAGAGCTCCAGAGCTCCATAGCACCAGAGCTCCATGGCTTCAGAGCTCCATAGCACCATAGCTCCATACCTCCAGAGCTCCAGGGCTCCATAGCTCCATACCTCCAGAGCTCCATACCTCCAGAGCTCCAGAGCTCCATAGCACCAGAGCTCCATGGCTTCAGAGCTCCATAGCACCATAGCTCCATACCTCCAGAGCTCCAGGGCTCCATAGCTCCATACCTCCAGAGCTCCATACCTCCAGAGCTCCAGAGCTCCATAGCACCAGAGCTCCATGGCTTCAGAGCTCCATAGCACCATAGCTCCATACCTCCAGAGCTCCAGGGCTCCAAAGCTCCATACCTCCAGAGCTCCGTACCTCCAGAGCTCCATACCTCCAGAGCTCCATAGCTCCATAGCACCAGAGCTCCATAGCTCCATAGCACCAGAGCTCCATAGCACCAGAGCTCCATAGCACCAGAGCTCCATAGCTCCATAGCACCAGAGCTCCATAGCTCCATAGCACCAGAGCTCCATAGCTCCATAGCACCAGAGCTCCATACTTCCAGAGCTCCATAGCTCCATAGCTCCATAGCACCAGAGCTCCATAGCTCCATAGCACCAGAGCTCCATAGCTCCATAGCACCAGAGCTCCATACTTCCATAGCTCCATAGCTCCATACCTCCAGAGCTCCATAGCTCCATAGCTCCATACCTCCAGAGCTCCATAGCTCCAGAGCTCCATAGCTCCATAGCACCAGAGCTCCATAGCTCCATAGCACCAGAGCTCCATACTTCCATAGCTCCAGGGCTCCATAGCTCCAGGGCTCCATAGCTCCATACCTCCAGAGCTCCATAGCTCCATACTTCCAGAGCTCCATAGCTCCATAGCACCAGAGCTCCATAGCTCCATAGCACCAGAGCTCCATAGCTCCATAGCACCAGAGCTCCATAGCTCCATAGCACCAGAGCTCCATAGCTCCATAGCTCCAGGGCTCCATAGCTCCATAGCTCCAGGGCTCCATAGCTCCATAGCTCCAGGGCTCCATAGCTCCATAGCTCCATACCTCCAGAGCTCCATACCTCCAGAGCTCCATACCTCCATAGCACCAGAGCTCCATAGCTCCAGGGCTCCAGGGCTCCATAGCTCCATACCTCCAGAGCTCCATAGCTCCATACTTCCAGAGCTCCATAGCTCCATAGCTCCATACTTCCATAGCTCCATAGCTCCATACTTCCATAGCACCTGAGCTCCATACCTCCAGAGCTCCATAGCTCCAGCCTGGGTGGCTGGTGGCTCCATAGCTCCATACTTCCATAGCTCTAAGTCAGAGAGTTGGCGAAAATTGCACTAAGTGCGAAAGCCCATTCATTTACAACGGCGTGTCCGCCAGGCGGCGACATTTCCCCGTTACCGGTGGCTGCGCGGCGGGTGAGTGACAGAGCTTATCCGAGCGGCTGGAACTCTGCGCCGGCGTGGTCGAGCGTGAGGCCTCGGCCCTTTGGCTGCCTGGTACCTAAAACACTTCCATTGATCCAGCCACGGAGGGTGCTGGCTGGTGGCTCCATACCTCCATAGCTCCATAGCACCAGAGCTCCATAGCTCCATAGCACCAGAGCTCCATGGCTTCAGAGCTCCATAGCACCATAGCTCCATACCTCCAGAGCTCCAGGGCTCCATAGCTCCATACCTCCAGAGTTCCATACCTCCAGAGCTCCATACCTCCAGAGCTCCATAGCACCAGAGCTCCATGGCTTCAGAGCTCCATAGCACCATAGCTCCATACCTCCAGAGCTCCAGGGCTCCATAGCTCCATACCTCCAGAGCTCCATACCTCCAGAGCTCCATACCTCCAGAGCTCCATAGCACCAGAGCTCCATGGCTTCAGAGCTCCATAGCACCATAGCTCCATACCTCCAGAGCTCCAGGGCTCCATAGCTCCATACCTCCAGAGCTCCATACCTCCAGAGCTCCATACCTCCAGAGCTCCAGAGCTCCATAGCACCAGAGCTCCATGGCTTCAGAGCTCCATAGCTCCATACCTCCAGAGCTCCAGGGCTCCATAGCTCCATACCTCCAGAGCTCCATACCTCCAGAGCTCCAGAGCTCCATAGCACCAGAGCTCCATGGCTTCAGAGCTCCATAGCACCATAGCTCCATACCTCCAGAGCTCCAGGGCTCCATAGCTCCATACCTCCAGAGCTCCATACCTCCAGAGCTCCATACCTCCAGAGCTCCATAGCTCCATAGCACCAGAGCTCCAGAGCTCCATAGCACCAGAGCTCCATAGCACCAGAGCTCCATAGCACCAGAGCTCCATAGCTCCATAGCACCAGAGCTCCATAGCTCCATAGCACCAGAGCTCCATACTTCCAGAGCTCCAGAGCTCCATAGCTCCATAGCTCCATAGCACCAGAGCTCCATAGCTCCATAGCACCAGAGCTCCATAGCTCCATAGCACCAGAGCTCCATACTTCCATAGCTCCATAGCTCCATACCTCCAGAGCTCCATAGCTCCATAGCTCCATACCTCCAGAGCTCCATAGCTCCAGAGCTCCATAGCTCCATAGCTCCATAGCACCAGAGCTCCATAGCTCCATAGCACCAGAGCTCCATACTTCCATAGCTCCAGGGCTCCATAGCTCCAGGGCTCCATACCTCCAGAGCTCCATAGCTCCATACTTCCAGAGCTCCATAGCTCCATACTTCCATAGCTCCATACTTCCATACCTCCATAGCTCCATACTTCCATAGCACCAGAGCTCCATACTTCCATAGCACCAGAGCTCCATACCTCCAGAGCTCCAGAGCTCCAGCCTGGGTGGCTGGTGGCTCCATAGCTCCATACTTCCATAGCTCTAAGTCAGAGAGTTGGCGAAAATTGCACTAAGTGCGAAAGCCCATTCATTTACAACGGCGTGTCCACAAGGCGGCGACATTTCCCCGTTACCGGTGGCTGCGCGGCGGGTGAGTGACAGAGCTTATCCGAGCGGCTGGAACTCTGCGCCGGCGTGGTCGAGCGTGAGGCCTCGGCCCTTTGGCTGCCTGGTACCTAAAACACTTCCATTGATCCAGCCACGGAGGGTGCTGGCTGGTGGCTCCATACCTCCATAGCTCCATAGCACCAGAGCTCCATAGCTCCATAGCACCAGAGCTCCATAGCTTCAGAGCTCCATAGCACCATAGCTCCATACCTCCAGAGCTCCAGGGCTCCAAAGCTCCATACCTCCAGAGCTCCATACCTCCAGAGCTCCATACCTCCAGAGCTCCATAGCTCCATAGCACCAGAGCTCCATAGCTCCATAGCACCAGAGCTCCATAGCACCATAGCTCCATAGCACCAGAGCTCCATAGCTCCATAGCACCAGAGCTCCATAGCTCCATAGCACCAGAGCTCCATAGCTCCATAGCACCAGAGCTCCATACTTCCAGAGCTCCATAGCTCCATAGCTCCATAGCACCAGAGCTCCATAGCTCCATAGCACCAGAGCTCCATAGCTCCATAGCACCAGAGCTCCATACTTCCATAGCTCCATAGCTCCATACCTCCAGAGCTCCATAGCTCCATACCTCCAGAGCTCCATAGCTCCAGAGCTCCATAGCTCCATAGCACCAGAGCTCCATAGCTCCATAGCACCAGAGCTCCATACTTCCATAGCTCCAGGGCTCCATAGCTCCAGGGCTCCATAGCTCCATACCTCCAGAGCTCCATAGCTCCATACCTCCAGAGCTCCATAGCTCCATACTTCCAGAGCTCCATAGCTCCATAGCACCAGAGCTCCATAGCTCCATAGCACCAGAGCTCCATAGCTCCATAGCACCAGAGCTCCATAGCTCCATAGCACCAGAGCTCCATAGCTCCATAGCTCCAGGGCTCCATAGCTCCATAGCTCCAGGGCTCCATAGCTCCATAGCTCCAGGGCTCCATAGCTCCAGGGCTCCAGGGCTCCATAGCTCCATACCTCCAGAGCTCCATAGCTCCATACTTCCAGAGCTCCATAGCTCCATAGCTCCATACTTCCATAGCTCCATAGCTCCATACTTCCATAGCACCAGAGCTCCATACCTCCAGAGCTCCATAGCTCTAGCCTGGGTGGCTGGTGGCTCCATAGCTCCATACTTCCATAGCTCCAGTCAGAGAGTTGGCGAAAATTGCACTAAGTGCGAAAGCCCATTCATTTACAACGGCGTGTCCACAAGGCGGCGACATTTCCCCGTTACCGGTGGCTGCGCGGCGGGTGAGTGACAGAGCTTATCCGAGCGGCTGGAACTCTGCGCCGGCGTGGTCGAGCGTGAGGCCTCGGCCCTTTGGCTGCCTGGTACCTAAAACACTTCCATTGATCCAGCCACGGAGGGTGCTGGCTGGTGGCTCCATACCTCCATAGCTCCATAGCACCAGAGCTCCATAGCTCCATAGCACCAGAGCTCCATGGCTTCAGAGCTCCATAGCACCATAGCTCCATACCTCCAGAGCTCCAGGGCTCCATAGCTCCATACCTCCAGAGCTCCATACCTCCAGAGCTCCATACCTCCAGAGCTCCATAGCACCAGAGCTCCATGGCTTCAGAGCTCCATAGCACCATAGCTCCATACCTCCAGCGCTCCAGGGCTCCATAGCTCCATACCTCCAGAGCTCCATACCTCCAGAGCTCCATACCTCCAGAGCTCCATAGCACCAGAGCTCCATGGCTTCAGAGCTCCATAGCACCATAGCTCCATACCTCCAGAGCTCCAGGGCTCCATAGCTCCATACCTCCAGAGCTCCATACCTCCAGAGCTCCATACCTCCAGAGCTCCAGAGCTCCATAGCACCAGAGCTCCATGGCTTCAGAGCTCCATAGCACCATAGCTCCATACCTCCAGAGCTCCAGGGCTCCATAGCTCCATACCTCCAGAGCTCCATACCTCCAGAGCTCCAGAGCTCCATAGCACCAGAGCTCCATGGCTTCAGAGCTCCATAGCACCATAGCTCCATACCTCCAGAGCTCCAGGGCTCCATAGCTCCATACCTCCAGAGCTCCATACCTCCAGAGCTCCATACCTCCAGAGCTCCAGAGCTCCATAGCACCAGAGCTCCATGGCTTCAGAGCTCCATAGCACCATAGCTCCATACCTCCAGAGCTCCAGGGCTCCATAGCTCCATACCTCCAGAGCTCCATACCTCCAGAGCTCCATACCTCCAGAGCTCCATAGCTCCATAGCACCAGAGCTCCATAGCTCCATAGCACCAGAGCTCCATAGCACCAGAGCTCCATAGCACCAGAGCTCCATAGCTCCATAGCACCAGAGCTCCATAGCTCCATAGCACCAGAGCTCCATAGCTCCATAGCACCAGAGCTCCATACTTCCAGAGCTCCATAGCTCCATAGCTCCATAGCACCAGAGCTCCATAGCTCCATAGCACCAGAGCTCCATAGCTCCATAGCACCAGAGCTCCATACTTCCATAGCTCCATAGCTCCATACCTCCAGAGCTCCATAGCTCCATAGCTGCATACCTCCAGAGCTCCATAGCTCCAGAGCTCCATAGCTCCATAGCACCAGAGCTCCATAGCTCCATAGCACCAGAGCTCCATACTTCCATAGCTCCAGGGCTCCATAGCTCCAGGGCTCCATACCTCCAGAGCTCCATAGCTCCATACTTCCAGAGCTCCATAGCTCCATACTTCCATAGCTCCATACTTCCATACCTCCATAGCTCCATACTTCCATAGCACCAGAGCTCCATACTTCCATAGCACCAGAGCTCCATACCTCCAGAGCTCCAGAGCTCCAGCCTGGGTGGCTGGTGGCTCCATAGCTCCATACTTCCATAGCTCTAAGTCAGAGAGTTGGCGAAAATTGCACTAAGTGCGAAAGCCCATTCATTTACAACGGCGTGTCCACAAGGCGGCGACATTTCCCCGTTACCGGTGGCTGCGCGGCGGGTGAGTGACAGAGCTTATCCGAGCGGCTGGAACTCTGCGCCGGCGTGGTCGAGCGTGAGGCCTCGGCCCTTTGGCTGCCTGGTACCTAAAGCACTTCCATTGATCCAGCCACGGAGGGTGCTGGCTGGTGGCTCCATACCTCCATAGCTCCATAGCACCAGAGCTCCATAGCTCCATAGCACCAGAGCTCCATGGCTTCAGAGCTCCATAGCACCATAGCTCCATACCTCCAGAGCTCCAGGGCTCCATAGCTCCATACCTCCAGAGCTCCATACCTCCAGAGCTCCATAGCACCAGAGCTCCATAGCACCAGAGCTCCATGGCTTCAGAGCTCCATAGCACCATAGCTCCATACCTCCAGAGCTCCAGGGCTCCATAGCTCCATACCTCCAGAGCTCCATACCTCCAGAGCTCCATACCTCCAGAGCTCCATAGCACCAGAGCTCCATGGCTTCAGAGCTCCATAGCACCATAGCTCCATACCTCCAGAGCTCCAGGGCTCCATAGCTCCATACCTCCAGAGCTCCATACCTCCAGAGCTCCATACCTCCAGAGCTCCAGAGCTCCATAGCACCAGAGCTCCATGGCTTCAGAGCTCCATAGCACCATAGCTCCATACCTCCAGAGCTCCAGGGCTCCATAGCTCCATACCTCCAGAGCTCCATACCTCCAGAGCTCCAGAGCTCCATAGCACCAGAGCTCCATGGCTTCAGAGCTCCATAGCACCATAGCTCCATACCTCCAGAGCTCCAGGGCTCCATAGCTCCATACCTCCAGAGCTCCATACCTCCAGAGCTCCATACCTCCAGAGCTCCATAGCTCCATAGCACCAGAGCTCCATAGCTCCATAGCACCAGAGCTCCATAGCACCAGAGCTCCATAGCACCAGAGCTCCATAGCTCCATAGCACCAGAGCTCCATAGCTCCATAGCACCAGAGCTCCATAGCTCCATAGCACCAGAGCTCCATACTTCCAGAGCTCCATAGCTCCATAGCTCCATAGCACCAGAGCTCCATAGCTCCATAGCACCAGAGCTCCATGGCTTCAGAGCTCCATAGCACCATAGCTCCATACCTCCAGAGCTCCAGGGCTCCATAGCTCCATACCTCCAGAGCTCCATACCTCCAGAGCTCCATAGCACCAGAGCTCCATAGCTCCATAGCACCAGAGCTCCATAGCACCAGAGCTCCATAGCACCAGAGCTCCATAGCTCCATAGCACCAGAGCTCCATAGCTCCATAGCACCAGAGCTCCATACTTCCAGAGCTCCATAGCTCCATAGCTCCATAGCACCAGAGCTCCATAGCTCCATAGCACCAGAGCTCCATAGCTCCATAGCACCAGAGCTCCATACTTCCATAGCTCCATAGCTCCATACCTCCAGAGCTCCATAGCTCCATAGCTCCATACCTCCAGAGCTCCATAGCTCCAGAGCTCCATAGCTCCATAGCTCCATAGCACCAGAGCTCCATAGCTCCATAGCACCAGAGCTCCATACTTCCATAGCTCCAGGGCTCCATAGCTCCAGGGCTCCATACCTCCAGAGCTCCATAGCTCCATACTTCCAGAGCTCCATAGCTCCATACTTCCATAGCTCCATACTTCCATACCTCCATAGCTCCATACTTCCATAGCACCAGAGCTCCATACTTCCATAGCACCAGAGATCCATACCTCCAGAGCTCCAGAGCTCCAGCCTGGGTGGCTGGTGGCTCCATAGCTCCATACTTCCATAGCTCTAAGTCAGAGAGTTGGCGAAAATTGCACTAAGTGCGAAAGCCCATTCATTTACAACGGCGTGTCCACAAGGCGGCGACATTTCCCCGTTACCGGTGGCTGCGCGGCGGGTGAGTGACAGAGCTTATCCGAGCGGCTGGAACTCTGCGCCGGCGTGGTCGAGCGTGAGGCCTCGGCCCTTTGGCTGCCTGGTACCTAAAACACTTCCATTGATCCAGCCACGGAGGGTGCTGGCTGGTGGCTCCATACCTCCATAGCTCCATAGCACCAGAGCTCCATAGCTCCATAGCACCAGAGCTCCATGGCTTCAGAGCTCCATAGCACCATAGCTCCATACCTCCAGAGCTCCAGGGCTCCATAGCTCCATACCTCCAGAGCTCCATACCTCCAGAGCTCCATACCTCCAGAGCTCCATAGCACCAGAGCTCCATGGCTTCAGAGCTCCATAGCACCATAGCTCCATACCTCCAGAGCTCCAGGGCTCCATAGCTCCATACCTCCAGAGCTCCATACCTCCAGAGCTCCATACCTCCAGAGCTCCATAGCACCAGAGCTCCATGGCTTCAGAGCTCCATAGCACCATAGCTCCATACCTCCAGAGCTCCAGGGCTCCATAGCTCCATACCTCCAGAGCTCCATACCTCCAGAGCTCCATACCTCCAGAGCTCCATAGCACCAGAGCTCCATGGCTTCAGAGCTCCATAGCACCATAGCTCCATACCTCCAGAGCTCCAGGGCTCCATAGCTCCATACCTCCAGAGCTCCATACCTCCAGAGCTCCATACCTCCAGAGCTCCAGAGCTCCATAGCACCAGAGCTCCATGGCTTCAGAGCTCCATAGCTCCATACCTCCAGAGCTCCAGGGCTCCATAGCTCCATACCTCCAGAGCTCCATACCTCCAGAGCTCCAGAGCTCCATAGCACCAGAGCTCCATGGCTTCAGAGCTCCATAGCACCATAGCTCCATACCTCCAGAGCTCCAGGGCTCCATAGCTCCATACCTCCAGAGCTCCATACCTCCAGAGCTCCATACCTCCAGAGCTCCATAGCTCCATAGCACCAGAGCTCCATAGCTCCATAGCACCAGAGCTCCATAGCACCAGAGCTCCATAGCACCAGAGCTCCATAGCTCCATAGCACCAGAGCTCCATAGCTCCATAGCACCAGAGCTCCATAGCTCCATAGCACCAGAGCTCCATACTTCCAGAGCTCCATAGCTCCATAGCTCCATAGCACCAGAGCTCCATAGCTCCATAGCACCAGAGCTCCATGGCTTCAGAGCTCCATAGCACCATAGCTCCATACCTCCAGAGCTCCAGGGCTCCATAGCTCCATACCTCCAGAGCTCCATACCTCCAGAGCTCCATACCTCCAGAGCTCCATAGCACCAGAGCTCCATAGCTCCATAGCACCAGAGCTCCATAGCACCAGAACTCCATAGCACCAGAGCTCCATAGCTCCATAGCACCAGAGCTCCATAGCTCCATAGCACCAGAGCTCCATACTTCCAGAGCTCCATAGCTCCATAGCTCCATAGCACCAGAGCTCCATAGCTCCATAGCACCAGAGCTCCATAGCTCCATAGCACCAGAGCTCCATACTTCCATAGCTCCATAGCTCCATACCTCCAGAGCTCCATAGCTCCATAGCTCCATACCTCCAGAGCTCCATAGCTCCATAGCTCCAGAGCTCCATAGCTCCATAGCACCAGAGCTCCATAGCTCCATAGCACCAGAGCTCCATACTTCCATAGCTCCAGGGCTCCATAGCTCCAGGGCTCCATACCTCCAGAGCTCCATAGCTCCATACTTCCAGAGCTCCATAGCTCCATACTTCCATAGCTCCATACTTCCATACCTCCATAGCTCCATACTTCCATAGCACCAGAGCTCCATACTTCCATAGCACCAGAGCTCCATACCTCCAGAGCTCCAGAGCTCCAGCCTGGGTGGCTGGTGGCTCCATAGCTCCATACTTCCATAGCTCTAAGTCAGAGAGTTGGCGAAAATTGCACTAAGTGCGAAAGCCCATTCATTTACAACGGCGTGTCCACAAGGCGGCGACATTTCCCCGTTACCGGTGGCTGCGCGGCGGGTGAGTGACAGAGCTTATCCGAGCGGCTGGAACTCTGCGCCGGCGTGCTCGAGCGTGAGGCCTCGGCCCTTTGGCTGCCTGGTACCTAAAACACTTCCATTGATCCAGCCACGGAGGGTGCTGGCTGGTGGCTCCATACCTCCATAGCTCCATAGCACCAGAGCTCCATAGCTCCATAGCACCAGAGCTCCATGGCTTCAGAGCTCCATAGCACCATAGCTCCATACCTCCAGAGCTCCAGGGCTCCATAGCTCCATACCTCCAGAGCTCCATACCTCCAGAGCTCCATACCTCCAGAGCTCCATAGCACCAGAGCTCCATGGCTTCAGAGCTCCATAGCACCATAGCTCCATACCTCCAGAGCTCCAGGGCTCCATAGCTCCATACCTCCAGAGCTCCATACCTCCAGAGCTCCATACCTCCAGAGCTCCATAGCACCAGAGCTCCATGGCTTCAGAGCTCCATAGCACCATAGCTCCATACCTCCAGAGCTCCAGGGCTCCATAGCTCCATACCTCCAGAGCTCCATACCTCCAGAGCTCCATACCTCCAGAGCTCCATAGCACCAGAGCTCCATAGCACCAGAGCTCCATAGCTCCATAGCACCAGAGCTCCATAGCTCCATAGCACCAGAGCTCCATAGCTCCATAGCACCAGAGCTCCATACTTCCAGAGCTCCATAGCTCCATAGCTCCATAGCACCAGAGCTCCATAGCTCCATAGCACCAGAGCTCCATGGCTTCAGAGCTCCATAGCACCATAGCTCCATACCTCCAGAGCTCCAGGGCTCCATAGCTCCATACCTCCAGAGCTCCATACCTCCAGAGCTCCATACCTCCAGAGCTCCATAGCACCAGAGCTCCATAGCTCCATAGCACCAGAGCTCCATAGCACCAGAGCTCCATAGCACCAGAGCTCCATAGCTCCATAGCACCAGAGCTCCATAGCTCCATAGCACCAGAGCTCCATACTTCCAGAGCTCCATAGCTCCATAGCACCAGAGCTCCATAGCTCCATAGCACCAGAGCTCCATAGCTCCATAGCACCAGAGCTCCATACTTCCATAGCTCCATAGCTCCATACCTCCAGAGCTCCATAGCTCCATAGCTCCATACCTCCAGAGCTCCATAGCTCCAGAGCTCCATAGCTCCATAGCTCCATAGCACCAGAGCTCCATAGCTCCATAGCACCAGAGCTCCATACTTCCATAGCTCCAGGGCTCCATAGCTCCAGGGCTCCATACCTCCAGAGCTCCATAGCTCCATACTTCCAGAGCTCCATAGCTCCATACTTCCATAGCTCCATACTTCCATACCTCCATAGCTCCATACTTCCATAGCACCAGAGCTCCATACTTCCATAGCACCAGAGCTCCATACCTCCAGAGCTCCAGAGCTCCATAGCTCCATAGCTCCATACCTCCATACCTCCAGAGCTCCATAGCTCCATAGCTCCATACCTCCAGAGCTCCATAGCTCCAGAGCTCCATAGCTCCATAGCACCAGAGCTCCATAGCTCCATAGCACCAGAGCTCCATACTTCCATAGCTCCAGGGCTCCATAGCTCCAGGGCTCCATAGCTCCATACCTCCAGAGCTCCATAGCTCCATACTTCCAGAGCTCCATAGCTCCATAGCACCAGAGCTCCATAGCTCCATAGCACCAGAGCTCCATAGCTCCATAGCACCAGAGCTCCATAGCTCCATAGCACCAGAGCTCCATAGCTCCATAGCTCCAGGGCTCCATAGCTCCATAGCTCCAGGGCTCCATAGCTCCATAGCTCCAGGGCTCCATAGCTCCATAGCTCCATACCTCCAGAGCTCCATACCTCCAGAGCTCCATACCTCCATAGCACCAGAGCTCCATAGCTCCAGGGCTCCAGGGCTCCATAGCTCCATACCTCCAGAGCTCCAGAGCTCCATACCTCCAGAGCTCCATACCTCCATAGCACCAGAGCTCCATAGCTCCAGGGCTCCAGGGCTCCATAGCTCCATACCTCCAGAGCTCCATAGCTCCATACTTCCAGAGCTCCATAGCTCCATAGCTCCATACTTCCATAGCTCCATAGCTCCATACTTCCATAGCACCTGAGTTCCATACCTCCAGAGTTCCATAGCTCCAGCCTGGGTGGCTGGTGGCTCCATAGCTCCATACTTCCATAGCTCTAAGTCAGAGAGTTGGCGAAAATTGCACTAAGTGCGAAAGCCCATTCATTTACAACGGCGTGTCCGCCAGGCGGCGACATTTCCCCGTTACCGGTGGCTGCGCGGCGGGTGAGTGACAGAGCTTATCCGAGCGGCTGGAACTCTGCGCCGGCGTGGTCGAGCGTGAGGCCTCGGCCCTTTGGCTGCCTGGTACCTAAAACACTTCCATTGATCCAGCCACGGAGGGTGCTGGCTGGTGGCTCCATACCTCCATAGCTCCATAGCACCAGAGCTCCATAGCTCCATAGCACCAGAGCTCCATGGCTTCAGAGCTCCATAGCACCATAGCTCCATACCTCCAGAGCTCCAGGGCTCCATAGCTCCATACCTCCAGAGCTCCATACCTCCAGAGCTCCATACCTCCAGAGCTCCATAGCACCAGAGCTCCATGGCTTCAGAGCTCCATAGCACCATAGCTCCATAGCTCCATACCTCCAGAGCTCCAGGGCTCCATAGCTCCATACCTCCAGAGCTCCATACCTCCAGAGCTCCATACCTCCAGAGCTCCATAGCACCAGAGCTCCATGGCTTCAGAGCTCCATAGCACCATAGCTCCATACCTCCAGAGCTCCAGGGCTCCATAGCTCCATACCTCCAGAGCTCCATACCTCCAGAGCTCCATACCTCCAGAGCTCCAGAGCTCCATAGCACCAGAGCTCCATGGCTTCAGAGCTCCATAGCACCATAGCTCCATACCTCCAGAGCTCCAGGGCTCCATAGCTCCATACCTCCAGAGCTCCATACCTCCAGAGCTCCAGAGCTCCATAGCACCAGAGCTCCATGGCTTCAGAGCTCCATAGCACCATAGCTCCATACCTCCAGAGCTCCAGGGCTCCATAGCTCCATACCTCCAGAGCTCCATACCTCCAGAGCTCCATACCTCCAGAGCTCCATAGCTCCATAGCACCAGAGCTCCATGGCTCCATAGCACCAGAGCTCCATAGCACCAGAGCTCCATAGCACCAGAGCTCCATAGCTCCATAGCACCAGAGCTCCATAGCTCCATAGCACCAGAGCTCCATAGCTCCATAGCACCAGAGCTCCATACTTCCAGAGCTCCATAGCTCCATAGCTCCATAGCACCAGAGCTCCATAGCTCCATAGCACCAGAGCTCCATGGCTTCAGAGCTCCATAGCACCATAGCTCCATACCTCCAGAGCTCCAGGGCTCCATAGCTCCATACCTCCAGAGCTCCATACCTCCAGAGCTCCATACCTCCAGAGCTCCATAGCACCAGAGCTCCATAGCTCCATAGCACCAGAGCTCCATAGCACCAGAGCTCCATAGCACCAGAGCTCCATAGCTCCATAGCACCAGAGCTCCATAGCTCCATAGCACCAGAGCTCCATACTTCCAGAGCTCCATAGCTCCATAGCTCCATAGCACCAGAGCTCCATAGCTCCATAGCACCAGAGCTCCATAGCTCCATAGCACCAGAGCTCCATACTTCCATAGCTCCATAGCTCCATACCTCCAGAGCTCCATAGCTCCATAGCTCCATACCTCCAGAGCTCCATAGCTCCAGAGCTCCATAGCTCCATAGCTCCATAGCACCAGAGCTCCATAGCTCCATAGCACCAGAGCTCCATACTTCCATAGCTCCAGGGCTCCATAGCTCCAGGGCTCCATACCTCCAGAGCTCCATAGCTCCATACTTCCAGAGCTCCATAGCTCCATACTTCCATAGCTCCATACTTCCATACCTCCATAGCTCCATACTTCCATAGCACCAGAGCTCCATACTTCCATAGCACCAGAGCTCCATACCTCCAGAGCTCCAGAGCTCCAGCCTGGGTGGCTGGTGGCTCCATAGCTCCATACTTCCATAGCTCTAAGTCAGAGAGTTGGCGAAAATTGCACTAAGTGCGAAAGCCCATTCATTTACAACGGCGTGTCCGCCAGGCGGCGACATTTCCCCGTTACCGGTGGCTGCGCGGCGGGTGAGTGACAGAGCTTATCCGAGCGGCTGGAACTCTGCGCCGGCGTGGTCGAGCGTGAGGCCTCGGCCCTTTGGCTGCCTGGTACCTAAAACACTTCCATTGATCCAGCCACGGAGGGTGCTGGCTGGTGGCTCCATACCTCAATAGCTCCATAGCACCAGAGCTCCATAGCTCCATAGCACCAGAGCTCCATGGCTTCAGAGCTCCATAGCACCATAGCTCCATACCTCCAGAGCTCCTGGGCTCCATAGCTCCATACCTCCAGAGCTCCATACCTCCAGAGCTCCATACCTCCAGAGCTCCATAGCACCAGAGCTCCATGGCTTCAGAGCTCCATAGCACCATAGCTCCATACCTCCAGAGCTCCAGGGCTCCATAGCTCCATACCTCCAGAGCTCCATACCTCCAGAGCTCCATACCTCCAGAGCTCCATAGCACCAGAGCTCCATGGCTTCAGAGCTCCATAGCACCATAGCTCCATACCTCCAGAGCTCCAGGGCTCCATAGCTCCATACCTCCAGAGCTCCATACCTCCAGAGCTCCATACCTCCAGAGCTCCAGAGCTCCATAGCACCAGAGCTCCATGGCTTCAGAGCTCCATAGCTCCATACCTCCAGAGCTCCAGGGCTCCATAGCTCCATACCTCCAGAGCTCCATACCTCCAGAGCTCCAGAGCTCCATAGCACCAGAGCTCCATGGCTTCAGAGCTCCATAGCACCATAGCTCCATACCTCCAGAGCTCCAGGGCTCCATAGCTCCATACCTCCAGAGCTCCATACCTCCAGAGCTCCATACCTCCAGAGCTCCATAGCTCCATAGCACCAGAGCTCCATAGCTCCATAGCACCAGAGCTCCATAGCACCAGAGCTCCATAGCACCAGAGCTCCATAGCTCCATAGCACCAGAGCTCCATAGCTCCATAGCACCAGAGCTCCATACTTCCAGAGCTCCATAGCTCCATAGCTCCATGGCTTCAGAGCTCCATAGCACCATAGCTCCATACCTCCAGAGCTCCAGGGCTCCATAGCTCCATACCTCCAGAGCTCCATACCTCCAGAGCTCCAGAGCTCCATAGCACCAGAGCTCCATGGCTTCAGAGCTCCATAGCACCATAGCTCCATACCTCCAGAGCTCCAGGGCTCCAAAGCTCCATACCTCCAGAGCTCCGTACCTCCAGAGCTCCATACCTCCAGAGCTCCATAGCTCCATAGCACCAGAGCTCCATAGCTCCATAGCACCAGAGCTCCATAGCACCAGAGCTCCATAGCACCAGAGCTCCATAGCTCCATAGCACCAGAGCTCCATAGCTCCATAGCACCAGAGCTCC
The DNA here is from genome assembly GCF_054491065.1 of Syngnathus leptorhynchus. Lineage (NCBI taxonomy): Eukaryota > Metazoa > Chordata > Actinopteri > Syngnathiformes > Syngnathidae > Syngnathus > Syngnathus leptorhynchus. The sequence continues at coordinate 509,717 of NW_028232021.1, forward strand.
ATAGCTCCATAGCACCAGAGCTCCATACTTCCAGAGCTCCATAGCTCCATAGCTCCATAGCACCAGAGCTCCATAGCTCCATAGCACCAGAGCTCCATAGCTCCATAGCACCAGAGCTCCATACTTCCATAGCTCCATAGCTCCATACCTCCAGAGCTCCATAGCTCCATAGCTCCATACATCCAGAGCTCCATAGCTCCAGAGCTCCATAGCTCCATAGCACCAGAGCTCCATAGCTCCATAGCACCAGAGCTCCATACTTCCATAGCTCCAGGGCTCCATAGCTCCAGGGCTCCATAGCTCCATACCTCCAGAGCTCCATAGCTCCATACTTCCAGAGCTCCATAGCTCCATAGCACCAGAGCTCCATAGCTCCATAGCACCAGAGCTCCATAGCTCCATAGCACCAGAGCTCCATAGCTCCATAGCACCAGAGCTCCATAGCTCCATAGCTCCAGGGCTCCATAGCTCCATAGCTCCAGGGCTCCATAGCTCCATAGCTCCAGGGCTCCATAGCTCCATAGCTCCATACCTCCAGAGCTCCATACCTCCAGAGCTCCATACCTCCATAGCACCAGAGCTCCATAGCTCCAGGGCTCCAGGGCTCCATAGCTCCATACCTCCAGAGCTCCATAGCTCCATACTTCCAGAGCTCCATAGCTCCATAGCTCCATACTTCCATAGCTCCATAGCTCCATACTTCCATAGCACCTGAGCTCCATACCTCCAGAGCTCCATAGCTCCAGCCTGGGTGGCTGGTGGCTCCATAGCTCCATACTTCCATAGCTCTAAGTCAGAGAGTTGGCGAAAATTGCACTAAGTGCGAAAGCCCATTCATTTACAACGGCGTGTCCGCCAGGCGGCGACATTTCCCCGTTACCGGTGGCTGCGCGGCGGGTGAGTGACAGAGCTTATCCGAGCGGCTGGAACTCTGCGCCGGCGTGGTCGAGCGTGAGGCCTCGGCCCTTTGGCTGCCTGGTACCTAAAACACTTCCATTGATCCAGCCACGGAGGGTGCTGGCTGGTGGCTCCATACCTCCATAGCTCCATAGCACCAGAGCTCCATAGCTCCATAGCACCAGAGCTCCATGGCTTCAGAGCTCCATAGCACCATAGCTCCATACCTCCAGAGCTCCAGGGCTCCATAGCTCCATACCTCCAGAGTTCCATACCTCCAGAGCTCCATACCTCCAGAGCTCCATAGCACCAGAGCTCCATGGCTTCAGAGCTCCATAGCACCATAGCTCCATACCTCCAGAGCTCCAGGGCTCCATAGCTCCATACCTCCAGAGCTCCATACCTCCAGAGCTCCATACCTCCAGAGCTCCATAGCACCAGAGCTCCATGGCTTCAGAGCTCCATAGCACCATAGCTCCATACCTCCAGAGCTCCAGGGCTCCATAGCTCCATACCTCCAGAGCTCCATACCTCCAGAGCTCCATACCTCCAGAGCTCCAGAGCTCCATAGCACCAGAGCTCCATGGCTTCAGAGCTCCATAGCTCCATACCTCCAGAGCTCCAGGGCTCCATAGCTCCATACCTCCAGAGCTCCATACCTCCAGAGCTCCAGAGCTCCATAGCACCAGAGCTCCATGGCTTCAGAGCTCCATAGCACCATAGCTCCATACCTCCAGAGCTCCAGGGCTCCATAGCTCCATACCTCCAGAGCTCCATACCTCCAGAGCTCCATACCTCCAGAGCTCCATAGCTCCATAGCACCAGAGCTCCAGAGCTCCATAGCACCAGAGCTCCATAGCACCAGAGCTCCATAGCACCAGAGCTCCATAGCTCCATAGCACCAGAGCTCCATAGCTCCATAGCACCAGAGCTCCATACTTCCAGAGCTCCAGAGCTCCATAGCTCCATAGCTCCATAGCACCAGAGCTCCATAGCTCCATAGCACCAGAGCTCCATAGCTCCATAGCACCAGAGCTCCATACTTCCATAGCTCCATAGCTCCATACCTCCAGAGCTCCATAGCTCCATAGCTCCATACCTCCAGAGCTCCATAGCTCCAGAGCTCCATAGCTCCATAGCTCCATAGCACCAGAGCTCCATAGCTCCATAGCACCAGAGCTCCATACTTCCATAGCTCCAGGGCTCCATAGCTCCAGGGCTCCATACCTCCAGAGCTCCATAGCTCCATACTTCCAGAGCTCCATAGCTCCATACTTCCATAGCTCCATACTTCCATACCTCCATAGCTCCATACTTCCATAGCACCAGAGCTCCATACTTCCATAGCACCAGAGCTCCATACCTCCAGAGCTCCAGAGCTCCAGCCTGGGTGGCTGGTGGCTCCATAGCTCCATACTTCCATAGCTCTAAGTCAGAGAGTTGGCGAAAATTGCACTAAGTGCGAAAGCCCATTCATTTACAACGGCGTGTCCACAAGGCGGCGACATTTCCCCGTTACCGGTGGCTGCGCGGCGGGTGAGTGACAGAGCTTATCCGAGCGGCTGGAACTCTGCGCCGGCGTGGTCGAGCGTGAGGCCTCGGCCCTTTGGCTGCCTGGTACCTAAAACACTTCCATTGATCCAGCCACGGAGGGTGCTGGCTGGTGGCTCCATACCTCCATAGCTCCATAGCACCAGAGCTCCATAGCTCCATAGCACCAGAGCTCCATAGCTTCAGAGCTCCATAGCACCATAGCTCCATACCTCCAGAGCTCCAGGGCTCCAAAGCTCCATACCTCCAGAGCTCCATACCTCCAGAGCTCCATACCTCCAGAGCTCCATAGCTCCATAGCACCAGAGCTCCATAGCTCCATAGCACCAGAGCTCCATAGCACCATAGCTCCATAGCACCAGAGCTCCATAGCTCCATAGCACCAGAGCTCCATAGCTCCATAGCACCAGAGCTCCATAGCTCCATAGCACCAGAGCTCCATACTTCCAGAGCTCCATAGCTCCATAGCTCCATAGCACCAGAGCTCCATAGCTCCATAGCACCAGAGCTCCATAGCTCCATAGCACCAGAGCTCCATACTTCCATAGCTCCATAGCTCCATACCTCCAGAGCTCCATAGCTCCATACCTCCAGAGCTCCATAGCTCCAGAGCTCCATAGCTCCATAGCACCAGAGCTCCATAGCTCCATAGCACCAGAGCTCCATACTTCCATAGCTCCAGGGCTCCATAGCTCCAGGGCTCCATAGCTCCATACCTCCAGAGCTCCATAGCTCCATACCTCCAGAGCTCCATAGCTCCATACTTCCAGAGCTCCATAGCTCCATAGCACCAGAGCTCCATAGCTCCATAGCACCAGAGCTCCATAGCTCCATAGCACCAGAGCTCCATAGCTCCATAGCACCAGAGCTCCATAGCTCCATAGCTCCAGGGCTCCATAGCTCCATAGCTCCAGGGCTCCATAGCTCCATAGCTCCAGGGCTCCATAGCTCCAGGGCTCCAGGGCTCCATAGCTCCATACCTCCAGAGCTCCATAGCTCCATACTTCCAGAGCTCCATAGCTCCATAGCTCCATACTTCCATAGCTCCATAGCTCCATACTTCCATAGCACCAGAGCTCCATACCTCCAGAGCTCCATAGCTCTAGCCTGGGTGGCTGGTGGCTCCATAGCTCCATACTTCCATAGCTCCAGTCAGAGAGTTGGCGAAAATTGCACTAAGTGCGAAAGCCCATTCATTTACAACGGCGTGTCCACAAGGCGGCGACATTTCCCCGTTACCGGTGGCTGCGCGGCGGGTGAGTGACAGAGCTTATCCGAGCGGCTGGAACTCTGCGCCGGCGTGGTCGAGCGTGAGGCCTCGGCCCTTTGGCTGCCTGGTACCTAAAACACTTCCATTGATCCAGCCACGGAGGGTGCTGGCTGGTGGCTCCATACCTCCATAGCTCCATAGCACCAGAGCTCCATAGCTCCATAGCACCAGAGCTCCATGGCTTCAGAGCTCCATAGCACCATAGCTCCATACCTCCAGAGCTCCAGGGCTCCATAGCTCCATACCTCCAGAGCTCCATACCTCCAGAGCTCCATACCTCCAGAGCTCCATAGCACCAGAGCTCCATGGCTTCAGAGCTCCATAGCACCATAGCTCCATACCTCCAGAGCTCCAGGGCTCCATAGCTCCATACCTCCAGAGCTCCATACCTCCAGAGCTCCATACCTCCAGAGCTCCATAGCACCAGAGCTCCATGGCTTCAGAGCTCCATAGCACCATAGCTCCATACCTCCAGAGCTCCAGGGCTCCATAGCTCCATACCTCCAGAGCTCCATACCTCCAGAGCTCCATACCTCCAGAGCTCCAGAGCTCCATAGCACCAGAGCTCCATGGCTTCAGAGCTCCATAGCACCATAGCTCCATACCTCCAGAGCTCCAGGGCTCCATAGCTCCATACCTCCAGAGCTCCATACCTCCAGAGCTCCAGAGCTCCATAGCACCAGAGCTCCATGGCTTCAGAGCTCCATAGCACCATAGCTCCATACCTCCAGAGCTCCAGGGCTCCATAGCTCCATACCTCCAGAGCTCCATACCTCCAGAGCTCCATACCTCCAGAGCTCCAGAGCTCCATAGCACCAGAGCTCCATGGCTTCAGAGCTCCATAGCACCATAGCTCCATACCTCCAGAGCTCCAGGGCTCCATAGCTCCATACCTCCAGAGCTCCATACCTCCAGAGCTCCATACCTCCAGAGCTCCATAGCTCCATAGCACCAGAGCTCCATAGCTCCATAGCACCAGAGCTCCATAGCACCAGAGCTCCATAGCACCAGAGCTCCATAGCTCCATAGCACCAGAGCTCCATAGCTCCATAGCACCAGAGCTCCATAGCTCCATAGCACCAGAGCTCCATACTTCCAGAGCTCCATAGCTCCATAGCTCCATAGCACCAGAGCTCCATAGCTCCATAGCACCAGAGCTCCATAGCTCCATAGCACCAGAGCTCCATACTTCCATAGCTCCATAGCTCCATACCTCCAGAGCTCCATAGCTCCATAGCTGCATACCTCCAGAGCTCCATAGCTCCAGAGCTCCATAGCTCCATAGCACCAGAGCTCCATAGCTCCATAGCACCAGAGCTCCATACTTCCATAGCTCCAGGGCTCCATAGCTCCAGGGCTCCATACCTCCAGAGCTCCATAGCTCCATACTTCCAGAGCTCCATAGCTCCATACTTCCATAGCTCCATACTTCCATACCTCCATAGCTCCATACTTCCATAGCACCAGAGCTCCATACTTCCATAGCACCAGAGCTCCATACCTCCAGAGCTCCAGAGCTCCAGCCTGGGTGGCTGGTGGCTCCATAGCTCCATACTTCCATAGCTCTAAGTCAGAGAGTTGGCGAAAATTGCACTAAGTGCGAAAGCCCATTCATTTACAACGGCGTGTCCACAAGGCGGCGACATTTCCCCGTTACCGGTGGCTGCGCGGCGGGTGAGTGACAGAGCTTATCCGAGCGGCTGGAACTCTGCGCCGGCGTGGTCGAGCGTGAGGCCTCGGCCCTTTGGCTGCCTGGTACCTAAAGCACTTCCATTGATCCAGCCACGGAGGGTGCTGGCTGGTGGCTCCATACCTCCATAGCTCCATAGCACCAGAGCTCCATAGCTCCATAGCACCAGAGCTCCATGGCTTCAGAGCTCCATAGCACCATAGCTCCATACCTCCAGAGCTCCAGGGCTCCATAGCTCCATACCTCCAGAGCTCCATACCTCCAGAGCTCCATAGCACCAGAGCTCCATAGCACCAGAGCTCCATGGCTTCAGAGCTCCATAGCACCATAGCTCCATACCTCCAGAGCTCCAGGGCTCCATAGCTCCATACCTCCAGAGCTCCATACCTCCAGAGCTCCATACCTCCAGAGCTCCATAGCACCAGAGCTCCATGGCTTCAGAGCTCCATAGCACCATAGCTCCATACCTCCAGAGCTCCAGGGCTCCATAGCTCCATACCTCCAGAGCTCCATACCTCCAGAGCTCCATACCTCCAGAGCTCCAGAGCTCCATAGCACCAGAGCTCCATGGCTTCAGAGCTCCATAGCACCATAGCTCCATACCTCCAGAGCTCCAGGGCTCCATAGCTCCATACCTCCAGAGCTCCATACCTCCAGAGCTCCAGAGCTCCATAGCACCAGAGCTCCATGGCTTCAGAGCTCCATAGCACCATAGCTCCATACCTCCAGAGCTCCAGGGCTCCATAGCTCCATACCTCCAGAGCTCCATACCTCCAGAGCTCCATACCTCCAGAGCTCCATAGCTCCATAGCACCAGAGCTCCATAGCTCCATAGCACCAGAGCTCCATAGCACCAGAGCTCCATAGCACCAGAGCTCCATAGCTCCATAGCACCAGAGCTCCATAGCTCCATAGCACCAGAGCTCCATAGCTCCATAGCACCAGAGCTCCATACTTCCAGAGCTCCATAGCTCCATAGCTCCATAGCACCAGAGCTCCATAGCTCCATAGCACCAGAGCTCCATGGCTTCAGAGCTCCATAGCACCATAGCTCCATACCTCCAGAGCTCCAGGGCTCCATAGCTCCATACCTCCAGAGCTCCATACCTCCAGAGCTCCATAGCACCAGAGCTCCATAGCTCCATAGCACCAGAGCTCCATAGCACCAGAGCTCCATAGCACCAGAGCTCCATAGCTCCATAGCACCAGAGCTCCATAGCTCCATAGCACCAGAGCTCCATACTTCCAGAGCTCCATAGCTCCATAGCTCCATAGCACCAGAGCTCCATAGCTCCATAGCACCAGAGCTCCATAGCTCCATAGCACCAGAGCTCCATACTTCCATAGCTCCATAGCTCCATACCTCCAGAGCTCCATAGCTCCATAGCTCCATACCTCCAGAGCTCCATAGCTCCAGAGCTCCATAGCTCCATAGCTCCATAGCACCAGAGCTCCATAGCTCCATAGCACCAGAGCTCCATACTTCCATAGCTCCAGGGCTCCATAGCTCCAGGGCTCCATACCTCCAGAGCTCCATAGCTCCATACTTCCAGAGCTCCATAGCTCCATACTTCCATAGCTCCATACTTCCATACCTCCATAGCTCCATACTTCCATAGCACCAGAGCTCCATACTTCCATAGCACCAGAGATCCATACCTCCAGAGCTCCAGAGCTCCAGCCTGGGTGGCTGGTGGCTCCATAGCTCCATACTTCCATAGCTCTAAGTCAGAGAGTTGGCGAAAATTGCACTAAGTGCGAAAGCCCATTCATTTACAACGGCGTGTCCACAAGGCGGCGACATTTCCCCGTTACCGGTGGCTGCGCGGCGGGTGAGTGACAGAGCTTATCCGAGCGGCTGGAACTCTGCGCCGGCGTGGTCGAGCGTGAGGCCTCGGCCCTTTGGCTGCCTGGTACCTAAAACACTTCCATTGATCCAGCCACGGAGGGTGCTGGCTGGTGGCTCCATACCTCCATAGCTCCATAGCACCAGAGCTCCATAGCTCCATAGCACCAGAGCTCCATGGCTTCAGAGCTCCATAGCACCATAGCTCCATACCTCCAGAGCTCCAGGGCTCCATAGCTCCATACCTCCAGAGCTCCATACCTCCAGAGCTCCATACCTCCAGAGCTCCATAGCACCAGAGCTCCATGGCTTCAGAGCTCCATAGCACCATAGCTCCATACCTCCAGAGCTCCAGGGCTCCATAGCTCCATACCTCCAGAGCTCCATACCTCCAGAGCTCCATACCTCCAGAGCTCCATAGCACCAGAGCTCCATGGCTTCAGAGCTCCATAGCACCATAGCTCCATACCTCCAGAGCTCCAGGGCTCCATAGCTCCATACCTCCAGAGCTCCATACCTCCAGAGCTCCATACCTCCAGAGCTCCATAGCACCAGAGCTCCATGGCTTCAGAGCTCCATAGCACCATAGCTCCATACCTCCAGAGCTCCAGGGCTCCATAGCTCCATACCTCCAGAGCTCCATACCTCCAGAGCTCCATACCTCCAGAGCTCCAGAGCTCCATAGCACCAGAGCTCCATGGCTTCAGAGCTCCATAGCACCATAGCTCCATACCTCAAGAGCTCCAGGGCTCCATAGCTCCATACCTCCAGAGCTCCATACCTCCAGAGCTCCAGAGCTCCATAGCACCAGAGCTCCATGGCTTCAGAGCTCCATAGCACCATAGCTCCATACCTCCAGAGCTCCAGGGCTCCATAGCTCCATACCTCCAGAGCTCCATACCTCCAGAGCTCCAGAGCTCCATACCTCCATAGCTCCATAGCTCCATACTTCCATAGCTCCATAGCTCCAGAGCTCCATAGCTCCATACTTCCATAGCTCCATAGCTCCATACTTCCATAGCTCCATAGCTCCATAGCTCCAGGCACGGAGGGTGCTGGAGCTCCACACTTCCATAGGCACGGAGGGTGCTGGAGCTCCACACTTCCATAGGCACGGAGGGTGCTGGAGCTCCACACTTCCATAGGCACGGAGGGTGCTGGAGCTCCACACTTCCATAGGCAGGGAGGGTGCTGGAGCTCCACACTTCCATAGGCACGGAGGGTGCTGGAGCTCCACACTTCCATAGGCACGGAGGGTGCTGGAGCTCCACACTTCCATAGGCAGGGAGGGTGCTGGAGCTCCACACTTCCATAGGCAGGGAGGGTGCTGGAGCTCCACACTTCCATAGGCAGGGAGGGTGCTGGAGCTCCACACTTCCATAGGCAGGGAGGGTGCTGGAGCTCCACACTTCCATAGGCAGGGAGGGTGCTGGAGCTCCACACTTCCATAGGCAGGGAGGGTGCTGGAGCTCCACACTTCCATAGGCAGGGAGGGTGCTGGAGCTCCACACTTCCATAGGCAGGGAGGGTGCTGGAGCTCCACACTTCCATAGGCAGGGAGGGTGCTGGAGCTCCACACTTCCATAGGCAGGGAGGGTGCTGGAGCTCCACACTTCCATAGGCAGGGAGGGTGCTGGAGCTCCACACTTCCATAGGCAGGGAGGGTGCTGGAGCTCCACACTTCCATAGGCAGGGAGGGTGCTGGAGCTCCACACTTCCATAGGCACGGAGGGTGCTGGAGCTCCACACTTCCATAGGCAGGGAGGGTGCTGGAGCTCCACACTTCCATAGGCAGGGAGGGTGCTGGAGCTCCACACTTCCATAGGCACGGAGGGTGCTGGAGCTCCACACTTCCATAGCTCCAGGCACGGAGGGTGCTGGCACATCCACACTTCCAGCCACGGAGCATGCTGGCACTTCCACCTTGCTTGCTAAGTCGGCGTGATCTTGCCCAAAAAGTCCATCCCGAGCTCCAGCTGGAAGTGTAAAAAGAACCGGGCTGGATAAAAAAAAGAACCGGGCTGGATAAAAAAAGAACCGGGCGACCCGTTAAAATTGCTTAGCCGAGGTCCTGGAAGCCTAACACGGCGTGATCTTGTGCAAAAAGCCGCTCCCGAGCTCCAGCTGGAAGTGTAAAAAGAACCGGGCTGGATAAAAAAAGAACCGGGCTGGATAAAAAAAAGAACCGGGCGGCCCGTTAAAATTGCTTAGCCGAGGTCCTGGAAGCCTAACACGGCGTGATCTTGTGCAAAAAGCCGCTCCCGAGCTCCAGCTGGAAGTGTAAAAAGAACCGGGCTGGATAAAAAAAAGAACCGGGCGGCCCGTTAAAATTGCTTAGCCGAGGTCCTGGAAGCCTAACACGGCGTGATCTTGTGCAAAAAGCCGCTCCCGAGCTCCAGCTGGAAGTGTAAAAAGAACCGGGCTGGATAAAAAAAAGAACCGGGCGGCCCGTTAAAATTGCTTAGCCGAGGTCCTGGAAGCCTAACACGGCGTGATCTTGTGCAAAAAGCCGCTCCCGAGCTCCAGCTGGAAGTGTAAAAAGAACCGGGCTGGATAAAAAAAAGAACCGGGCGGCCCGTTAAAATTGCTTAGCCGAGGTCCTGGAAGCCTAACCCGGCGTGATCTTGTGCAAATAGCCGCTGCCGAGCTCCAGCTGGAAGTGTGAAAAGAACCGGGCTGGATAAAAAAAAGAACCGGGCTGGATCAAAAAAGAACCGGGCGACCCGTTAAAATTGCTTAGCCGAGGTCCTGGAAGCCTAACACGGCGTGATCTTGTGCAAAAAGCCGCTCCCGAGCTCCAGCTGGAAGTGTAAAAAGAACCGGGCTGGATAAAAAAAGAACCGGGCTGGATAAAAAAAAGAACCGGGCGGCCCGTTAAAATTGCTTAGCCGAGGTCCTGGAAGCCTAACACGGCGTGATCTTGTGCAAAAAGCCGCTCCCGAGCTCCAGCTGGAAGTGTAAAAAGAACCGGGCTGGATAAAAAAAAGAACCGGGCGGCCCGTTAAAATTGCTTAGCCGAGGTCCTGGAAGCCTAACCCGGCGTGATCTTGTGCAAATAGCCGCTGCCGAGCTCCAGCTGGAAGTGTGAAAAGAACCGGGCTGGATAAAAAAAAGAACCGGGCTGGATCAAAAAAGAACCGGGCGACCCGTTAAAATTGCTTAGCCGAGGTCCTGGAAGCCTAACACGGCGTGATCTTGTGCAAAAAGCCGCTCCCGAGCTCCAGCTGGAAGTGTAAAAAGAACCGGGCTGGATAAAAAAAGAACCGGGCTGGATCAAAAAAAGAACCGGGCGACCCGTTAAAATTGCTTAGCCGAGGTCCTGGAAGCCTAACCCGGCGTGATCTTGTGCAAAAAGCCGCTCCCGAGCTCCAGCTGGAAGTGTAAAAAGAACCGGGCTGGATAAAAAAAAGAACCGGGCGGCCCGTTTAAATTGCTTAGCCGAGGTCCTGGAAGCCTAACCCGGCGTGATCTTGTGCAAAAAGCCGCTCCCGAGCTCCAGCTGGAAGTGTAAAAAGAACCGGGCTGGATAAAAAAAAAGAACCGGGCTGGATCAAAAAAGAACCGGGCGACCCGTTAAAATTGCTTAGCCGAGGTCCTGGAAGCCTAACCCGGCGTGATCTTGTGCAAATAGCCGCTGCCGAGCTCCAGCTGGAAGTGTGAAAAGAACCGGGCTGGATAAAAAAAAGAACCGGGCTGGATCAAAAAAGAACCGGGCGACCCGTTAAAATTGCTTAGCCGAGGTCCTGGAAGCCTAACACGGCGTGATCTTGTGCAAAAAGCCGCTCCCGAGCTCCAGCTGGAAGTGTAAAAAGAACCGGGCTGGATAAAAAAAGAACCGGGCTGGATCAAAAAAGAACCGGGCGACCCGTTAAAATTGCTTAGCCGAGGTCCTGGAAGCCTAACCCGGCGTGATCTTGTGCAAAAAGCCGCTCCCGAGCTCCAGCTGGAAGTGTAAAAAGAACCGGGCTGGATAAAAAAAAGAACCGGGCGGCCCGTTAAAATTGCTTAGCCGAGGTCCTGGAAGCCTAACCCGGCGTGATCTTGTGCAAAAAGCCGCTCCCGAGCTCCAGCTGGAAGTGTAAAAAGAACCGGGCTGGATAAAAAAAAGAACCGGGCTGGATCAAAAAAGAACCGGGCGACCCGTTAAAATTGCTTAGCCGAGGTCCTGGAAGCCTAACACGGCGTGATCTTGTGCAAAAAGCCGCTCCCGAGCTCCAGCTGGAAGTGTAAAAAGAACCGGGCTGGATAAAAAAAGAACCGGGCTGGATCAAAAAAGAACCGGGCGACCCGTTAAAATTGCTTAGCCGAGGTCCTGGAAGCCTAACACGGCGTGATCTTGTGCAAAAAGCCGCTCCCGAGCTCCAGCTGGAAGTGTAAAAAGAACCAGGCTGGATAAAAAAAAGAACCGGGCTGGATAAAAAAAAAGAACCGGGCGACCCGTTAAAATTGCTTAGCCGAGGTCCTGGAAGCCTAACCCGGCGTGATCTTGTGCAAAAAGCCGCTCCCGAGCTCCAGCTGGAAGTGTAAAAAGAACCAGGCTGGATAAAAAAAAGAACCGGGCTGGATCAAAAAAGAACCGGGCGGCCCGTTAAAATTGCTTAGCCGAGGTCCTGGAAGCCTAACACGGCGTGATCTTGTGCAAAAAGCCGCTCCCGAGCTCCAGCTGGAAGTGTAAAAAGAACCGGGCTGGATAAAAAAAGAACCGGGCTGGATCAAAAAAGAACCGGGCGACCCGTTAAAATTGCTTAGCCGAGGTCCTGGAAGCCTAACACGGCGTGATCTTGCCCGAAAGTCGGCCTCTATACTTCCATTTTAGGTACCAGGCGCTCATAGTGTGTTGGTCCCACTAGTCAGTGTACTGGTCCCACTCGCTAGTGTACTGGTCCCCCTAGTCAGTGTACTCATCCAGTTACCCCCCGTTTTCCAAAACACAATCGGCACGTATAAGGGGGGGACTCCTGAGAGAGATGAGGTATATGCCAGCGCAACACCAATCCGCTCCGCGCTGGTTCCCATGTCGGCTACGGATGAATAAAACCAGCCTGTCCCCCCTGGAGCTCACGAGACACGGAATTTTTTCTAAGTGCCAACGGCTCTTCCGAGCAAACGTGTCCGCTCCGGCTGGTTCCCCCGTCGGCCTCGAATGACGAAAAATGCCGGTCTCCGCCCGGAGCTCATGACAAACGAAAAATTTTCTAAGTGCCAACGGCACTTGCGAGCGAATGTGTCCGCTCGGCGCTGGTTCCCGGGTCGAACCCGGAAGACGAAAAACGCCGGTCTCCGCCCGGAGCTCATGACAAACGAAAAATTTTCTAAGTGCCAACGGCACTTGCGAGCGAATGTGTCCGCTCGGCGCTGGTTCCCGGGTCGAACCCGGAAGACGAAAAACGCCGGTCCTCGCCCGGAGCTCATGACAAACGAAAAATTTTCTAAGTGCCAACGGCACTTGCGAGCGAATGTGTCCGCTCGGCGCTGGTTCCCGGGTCGAACCCGGAAGACGAAAAACGCCGGTCTCCGCCCGGAGCTCATGACAAACGAAAAATTTTCCAAGTGCCAACGGCACTTGCGAGCGAATGTGTCCGCTCGGCGCTGGTTCCCGGGTCGAACCCGGAAGACGAAAAACGCCGGTCCTCGCCCGGAGCTCATGACAAACGAAAAATTTTCTAAGTGCCAACGGCACTTGCGAGCGAATGTGTCCGCTCGGCGCTGGTTCCCGGGTCGGACCCGGAAGACGAAAAACGCCGGTCTCCGCCCGGAGCTCATGACAAACAAAAAATTTTCTAAGTGCCAACGGCACTTGCGAGCGAATGTGTCCGCTCGGCGCTGGTTCCCGGGTCGAACCCGGAAGACGAAAAACGCCGGTCCTCGCCCGGAGCTCATGACAAACGAAAAATTTTCTAAGTGCCAACGGCACTTGCGAGCGAATGTGTCCGCTCGGCGCTGGTTCCCGGGTCGGACCCGGAAGACGAAAAACGCCGGTCCTCGCCTGGAGGTCCCAGCAAAATCGGCGAAAAAACGACTAAGTGTCAACTTTCGAAAAAACGGCTAAGTGTCGACTTTCGAAAAAACGGCTAAGTGTCAACTTTCGAAAAAACGGCTAAGTGTCAACTTTCGAAAAAACGACTAAGTGTCGCCTCTCTGAAAAAACGGCAGAGTGCCCACGGCTCTGCGGGGCTTGTGAGTCCGCCCCGCGCCGGTTCGGCGGTCGGCCTCAAAAAGCGAAAAATCAGCCTCTCTCCCTGGAGCTCACCAAAAATTTGTCGAAATTTTTCTAAGTTCTCCTCGAGGTACCAGGGGGTGAGGTACCCGGGCTAAGATGCAGTACCTTTTTTGGTCTTCAGGTGCGCCAGAGTACAATGAAATGGTCCCAGTAGTCAGTGTACTCATCGACTTTCCCCCCGTTTTCCAAAGCACCTCGTTTACGAGTATGGAGGAGATGGTGCTGGTCTCCCCACGGCGTCGGACACGCCGTCCTCGACAGCACAAGGTCGGATAGAAGACCTGGAAAGCGCCGTGGCACGCGCTGGAGGTGGGCACTGTGGCGAAAAAACGACTAAGTGTCAACTTTCGAAAAAACGACTAAGTGTCAACTTTCGAAAAAACGGCTAAGTGTCAACTTTCGAAAAAACGACTAAGTGTCACCTCTCTGAAAAAATGGCAAAGTGTCGCCTCTCTGAAAATTTTCTAAGTGCCCACGGCTCTGCGGGCTCGTGCATCCGAGCCGCGCCGGTTCTGCAACCGGCCTAGAATGACGAAAAATAACGGTCTCCTCCTGGAGCTCACAGCCAATTGTGGCGAAAAAGTGGCAAAGTGCCCACGGCTCTGCGGGCTCGTGCATCCGACCCGCGCCGGTTCTGCAGCCGGCCTCGAATGACGAAAAATGACGGTCTCCTCCTGGAGCTCACAGCCAACTTGGCAAAAAGTTTCTAAGTGCCCACGGCCCTGCCGAGCTTTGGCGTCCGCCCAGCGCCGGTTCCGCAGTCGGCCTCGAATGACGAAAAATAACGGTCTCCTCCTGGAGCTCACAGCCAACTTGGCAAAAAGTTTCTAAGTGTCCACGGCCCTGCCGAGCTTTGGCGTCCGCCGAGCGCCGGTTCCGCAGTCGGCCTCGAATGACGAAAAATAACGGTCTCCTCCTGGAGCTCACAGCCAACTTGGCAAAAAGTTTCTAAGTGCCCACGGCCCTGCCGAGCTTTGGCGTCCGCCCAGCGCCGGTTCCGCAGTCGGCCTCGAATGACGAAAAATAACGGTCTCCTCCTGGAGCTCACAGCCAACTTGGCAAAAAGTTTCTAAGTGCCCACGGCCCTGCCGAGCTTTGGCGTCCGCCCAGCGCCGGTTCCGCAGTCGGCCTCGAATGACGAAAAATAACGGTCTCCTCCTGGAGCTCACAGCCAACTTGGCAAAAAGTTTCTAAGTGCCCACGGCCCTGCCGAGCTTTGGCGTCCGCCCAGCGCCGGTTCCGCAGTCGGCCTCGAATGACGAAAAATAACGGTCTCCTCCTGGAGCTCACAGCCAACTTGGCAAAAAGTTTCTAAGTGCCCACGGCCCTGCCGAGCTTTGGCGTCCGCCCAGCGCCGGTTCCGCAGTCGGCCTCGAATGACGAAAAATAACGGTCTCCTCCTGGAGCTCACAGCCAACTTGGCAAAAAGTTTCTAAGTGCCCACGGCCCTGCCGAGCTTTGGCGTCCGCCCAGCGCCGGTTCCGCAGTCGGCCTCGAATGACGAAAAATAACGGTCTCCTCCTGGAGCTCACAGCCAACTTGGCAAAAAGTTTCTAAGTGCCCACGGCCCTGCCGAGCTTTGGCGTCCGCCCAGCGCCGGTTCCGCAGTCGGCCTCGAATGACGAAAAATAACGGTCTCCTCCTGGAGCTCACAGCCAACTTGGCAAAAAGTTTCTAAGTGCCCACGGCCCTGCCGAGCTTTGGCGTCCGCCCAGCGCCGGTTCCGCAGTCGGCCTCGAATGACGAAAAATAACGGTCTCCTCCTGGAGCTCACAGCCAACTTGGCAAAAAGTTTCTAAGTGTCACATCTCTGAAAAAACGGCTAAGTGTCGACTTTCGAAAAAACGGCAAAGTGTCACATCTCTGAAAAAACGGCTAAGTGTCGACTTTCGAAAAAACGGCTAAGTGTCAACTTTCGAAAAAACGGCTAAGTGTCGCCTCTCTGAAAAAACGGCAAAGTGTCAACTTTCGAAAAAACGACAGAGTGTCGCCTCTCTGAAAAAACGACTAAGTGTCGACTCTGAGAAAATGGCAAAGTGCCCACGGCTCTGCGGGCTCGTGCATCCGACCCGGGCCGGTTCCCCAGCCGGCCTGAAATAAGGCAAAACCAGCCTCTCCGCCTGGAGCTCAGAGCCAACTTGGCGAATATTTTCTAAGTGCCCACGGCTCTGCGTGGCTACGGCGTCTGCCCAGCGCCGGTTCCTGGGTCGAACCCCGAGGACGAGGAATGCCGGTCTCCGCCTGGAGGTCCCAGCTTAATCGGCGAAAATTTTCTAAGTGCCCACGGCTCTGCCGGGCTCGTGCATCCGACCCGCGCCGGTTCCCCAGCCGGCCTGAAATAAGGCAAAACCAGCCTCTCCCCCTGGAGCTCAGAGCCAATTGTGGCGAAAAAACGACTAAGTGTCAACTTTCGAAAAAACGACTAAGTGTCAACTTTCCAAAAAAACGGCTAAGTGTCGACTTTCGAAAAAACGGCTAAGTGTCAACTTTCGAAAAAACGACTAAGTGTCGCCTCCGAAAAAACGACTAAGTGTCGCCTCTCTGAAAAAACGACTAAGTGCCCACGGCTCTGCGGGGCTTGTGAGTCCGCCCCGCGCCGGTTCGGCGGTCGGCCTCAAAAAGCGAAAAATCAGCCTCTCTCCCTGGAGCTCACCAAAAATTTGTCGAAATTTTTCTAAGTTCTCCTCGAGGTACCAGGGGGTGAGGTACCCGGGCTAAGATGCAGTACCTTTTTTGGTCTTCAGGTGCGCCAGAGTACAATGAAATGGTCCCAGTAGTCAGTGTACTCATCGACTTTCCCCCCGTTTTCCAAAGCACCTCGTTTACGAGTATGGAGGAGATGGTGCTGGTCTCCCCACGGCGTCGGACACGCCGTCCTCGACAGCACAAGGTCGGATAGAAGACCTGAAAAGCGCCGTGGCACGCGCTGGAGGTGTCACTGTGGCGAAAAAGTGACTAAGTGTCAACTTTCGAAAAAACGGCTAAGTGTCAACTTTCGAAAAAACGGCTAAGTGTCAACTTTCGAAAAAACGACAAAGTGTCACCTCTCTGAAAAAACGGCAAAGTGTCAACTTTTGAAAAAAACGACTAAGTGTCAACTTTGGAAAAAACGACTAAGTGTCACCTCTCTGAAAAAATGGCAAAGTGTCAACTGCGAATGTGGTGGTGCATGGAAGGAAGTGGAGGACGGCCGCCTCCTTAAACACAGGCCGAAGAGGAGCGTCAGGGCCGGCTCCTTAAACACGGACCGAGTGTCGCCCTTAACACAGACCAAGCGGAGGACGGCCGCCTCCCTAAATACAGGCCGAACCGGAGCGCCAGGGCCAGGCTCCTTAAACACGGACCGAGTGTCGCCCTTAACACAGACCAAGCGGAGGACGGCCGCCTCCCTAAATACAGGCCGAACCGGAGCGCGAGGGCCGCTCCTTAAACACGGACCGAGTGTCGCCCTTAACACAGACCAAGGGGAGGACGGCCGCCTCCTTAAACACAGGCCGGAGAGGAGCGTCAGGGCCAGGCTCCTTAAACACGGACCGAGTGTCGCCCTTAACACAGACCAAGCGGAGGACGGCCGCCTCCCTAAATACAGGCCGAACCGGAGCGCGAGGGCCAGGCTCCTTAAACACGGACCGAGTGTCGCCCTTAACACAGACCAAGGGGAGGACGGCCGCCTCCTTAAACACAGGCCGGAGAGGAGCGTCAGGGCCAGGCTCCTTAAACACGGACCGAGTGTCGCCCTTAACACAGACCAAGCGGAGGACGGCCGCCTCCCTAAATACAGGCCGAACCGGAGCGCGAGGGCCAGGCTCCTTAAACACGGACCGAGTGTCGCCCTTAACACAGACCAAGGGGAGGACGGCCGCCTCCTTAAACACAGGCCGAACCGGAGCGCGAGTGTTGCTCCTTAAACACGGACCGAGTGGAGGACGGCCGCCTCCTTAAACACAGGCCGAACAAAATGACACAAAGTGTCAACTGCGAATGTTGTCCATCCAAGGAAGGAGCGTGATGCCCGGCCGGCTCCTTAAACACAGGCCGAGAGTCGCCCCGGACGGTCCGCCTCGCGGCGCCCGTCTGCTCGGATAAAATGACACAAAGTGTCAACTGCGAATGTTGTCCATCCAAGGAAGGAGCGTGATGCCCGGCCGGCTCCTTAAACACAGGCCGAGAGTCGCCCCGGACGGTCCGCCTCGCGGCGCCCGCCCGCTCGGATAAAATGACACAAAGTGTCAACTACGAATGTTGTCCATCCAAGGAAGGAGCGTGATGCCCGGCCGGCTCCTTAAACACAGGCCGAGAGTCGCCCCGGACGGTCCGCCTCGCGGCGCCCGTCTGCTCGGATAAAATGACACAAAGTGTCAACTGCGAATGTTGTCCATCCAAGGAAGGAGCGTGATGCCCGGCCGGCTCCTTAAACACAGGCCGAGAGTCGCCCCGGACGGTCCGCCTCGCGGCGCCCGCCCGCTCGGATAAAATGACACAAAGTGTCAACTGCGAATGTTGTCCATCCAAGGAAGGAGCGTGATGCCCGGCCGGCTCCTTAAACAAAGGCCGAGAGTCGCCCCGGACGGTCCGCCTCGCGGCGCCCGCCCGCTCGGAAAAAATGACACAAAGTGTCAACTACGAATGTTGTCCATCCAAGGAAGGAGCGTGATGCCCGGCCGGCTCCTTAAACACAGGCCGAGAGTCGCCCCGGACGGTCCGCCTCGCGGCGCCCGTCTGCTCGGATAAAATGACACAAAGTGTCAACTGCGAATGTTGTCCATCCAAGGAAGGAGCGTGATGCCCGGCCGGCTCCTTAAACACAGGCCGAGAGTCGCCCCGGACGGTCCGCCTCGCGGCGCCCGCCCGCTCGGATAAAATGACACAAAGTGTCAACTACGAATGTTGTCCATCCAAGGAAGGAGCGTGATGCCCGGCCGGCTCCTTAAACACAGGCCGAGAGTCGCCCCGGACGGTCCGCCTCGCGGCGCCCGTCCGCTCGGATAAAATGACACAAAGTGTCAACTGCGAATGTTGTCCATCCAAGGAAGGAGCGTGATGCCCGGCCGGCTCCTTAAACACAGGCCGAGAGTCGCCCCGGACGGTCCGCCTCGCGGCGCCCGCCCGCTCGGATAAAATGACACAAAGTGTCAACTACGAATGTTGTCCATCCAAGGAAGGAGCGTGATGCCCGGCCGGCTCCTTAAACACAGGCCGAGAGTCGCCCCGGACGGTCCGCCTCGCGGCGCCCGTCCGCTCGGATAAAATGACACAAAGTGTCAACTGCGAATGTTGTCCATCCAAGGAAGGAGCGTGATGCCCGGCCGGCTCCTTAAACACAGGCCGAGAGTCGCCCCGGACGGTCCGCCTCGCGGCGCCCGCCCGCTCGGATAAAATGACACAAAGTGTCAACTATGAATGTTGTCCATCCAAGGAGGGAGCGTGAGGCCCGGCCGGCTCCGAAAACACAGGCCGAGAGTCGCCCCGGACGGTCCGCCTCGCGGCGCCCGTCTGCTCGGATAAAATGACACAAAGTGTCAACTGCGAATGTTGTCCATCCAAGGAAGGAGCGTGATGCCCGGCCGGCTCCTTAAACACAGGCCGAGAGTCGCCCCGGACGGTCCGCCTCGCGGCGCCCGCCCGCTCGGATAAAATGACACAAAGTGTCAACTACGAATGTTGTCCATCCAAGGAGGGAGCGTGAGGCCCGGCCGGCTCCTTAAACAAAGGCCGAGAGTCGCCCCGGACGGTCCGCCTCTCGAGGCGCCCGCCCGCTCGGATAAAATGAAACAAAGTGTCAACTACGAATGTTGGCGCTCCCCGCGCCGCCCCGCAGGCCCCGGCGCGACCGTACTGCGGCGAGACCGAGACGACCCGGAAAAAGCATCCATCCCACCTAGCCACGATCCACGGAGGCCGAGCGAGCGGCTGAGTGTCGGGCGCCGCGCGTGCGAGCGTCCGCCGGCCGCGCCGGTCCTTCTGCGAATGACGTTTCTCAAACCCTCCGGCTTGATAGCGGCGGCACCACGGGAAGCCGTCCACACACACCGTCCGACCTCTATCCGAAAAGCCTTCCCGACCAACCGCGGTCGCGGGGGCGTCTGTCGCTCCGCATCGGGGGGGCGTATGGCTTCCGCGCTACGCGCTGCGGGCTCGGGGGGGCCGCAACGGCTGAGTCTGACTCGGCCGGGGCGCAGCTTCCCTCCCGGCAGTCAGCAATAGTGCCGATCGCGCCTGCCACCAGCCCCCTCCCCGACGGGTTCGTCGGCGCCGGCTGGCCACCGTCCGCCTTCGTTCCCCGAGGGTTCCCAACCAGCGCCGATCCAACTCCGCATCCTGGCCGCACGCAGTGCGTGCCTCGCGCGGGTAAGTCGCCGGCGCAGCGCCGCAGCTCCCGACCCCCGCGTACGGGAATAGTTGAGGGCCTCAGCGGGCCGCACCGACCGAGTCCGACTCGGGCCGGGGCGCAGATTCCCGCCTGGGTGACCGAACGTTCTCTGCTCGGGCCGGAGGGCCGACGCCCGTCCCCCCCCGTCGTCCCCCACGGACCGCCTCCGAGGCCACTTCGCACGGCTCATCCTCGGCCCCCTACCAATGCTTAATCGATGGGGCCGCCCGGCCGGATTCGCGCCCCCCTGTCCACCGCCAGTCTCCCCAGACTAACCCGAGTTACCGCCCAGCTCGCCTAACCTTGCACTCGCTCTGCCAAACGGTCGTGTAGTCGGCGGGCCGTCCTACGGGTCGCCCTCCGGCCCCAAACGCGCGGCGGGATAGCGGCAAGGCGGCGGCGGCGGCCAGCGGCGTCGGGGCGCTCGCACCGGAGAAGAGGCGTCTTACGAGGCCGGGCGCAGCTCCCTCTCGTTTACTTGCTGAGTAGCGGCGCTCGAAGGTTCCGCGGCGAGCGCGGCTCAACCCACCGAACGTCCCCCTGCAGCGGGCTCCATCGAAGGGCCGTCCCGCCGGATTCGCACCACCCTGTCCACCGCAAAGTCGTCCAACCGACTGCACGAGTTACCGCCCGGTTCGCCTAACCTTGCATCGCCCCGCCAAACGAGCGAGTTGCCGGCCGTCCTACGGGTCGCGCACCGGCCCCACACGTGCGGAGGGCTAGCGGCAAGGCGGCGGTCAGCGGCGTCGGGGTCAAACTCAGCACCGGACAGGGGGTGTCTTACGAGGCCGGGCGCAGCTCCTCTCGTTTAGGGGTCCGCGAGGGTCGCGTTCGAGGTTCCGCGTCCTCGGCTTCGGCTGCGCCGGGTCCAGCCCGATCCATCTCACCCCGCGGCAGCCTCAGACCACCTAGAGCCCCCGCGAACCGCGGCCGGCGTCCGGAAAACAGTCGCGCGAGCCCCCGCTCCGGCGGGCCGGCGAGCGAGAGGCGCTACCCAGCCACCCTCTCTCCTACCTGGTTGATCCTGCCAGTAGCATATGCTTGTCTCAAAGATTAAGCCATGCAAGTCTAAGTGCACACGGCCCGTACAGCGAAACTGCGAATGGCTCATTAAATCAGTTATGGTTCCTTTGATCGCTCCTCAGTTACTTGGATAACTGTGGCAATTCTAGAGCTAATACATGCAAACGGGCGCCGACCTCCGGGGACGCGCGCATTTATCAGACCCAAAACCCACGCGGTGCCCGGGCGCGCGGGCCCAGGGGTCGCGCCGGCGTTCACGCGCCGCGCCGCGGCCCTCCGCGCGTCCGGCCCGGCCTCCCTTGGTGATCCTCGATAACTTCCAGCCGATCGCCGGCCCTCCGCGGCGGCGACGTCTCATTCGAATGTCTGCCCTATCACCTCCGACAGGGAGGCAGCCTATCAGGTCTAAATGACTTGCATACGACCTGATTCTGGGTCAGGGTCTCGTAAGTAGCAGAGCAGCTACATCGCTGCGATCTATTGAGAGTCAGCCCTCGATCCAACCTTTTGTCGGCCGGTGTCACCTCCGGGGGCCGGTCGGCATCCCCCCTCCGGGGTGGGCCGCTACCAGGGGCGTCATCGGACTTTGAAGAAATTACGCCGCGGCGGAAGACAGCGGGCGCGCCCGGGGATGAGGCAGCATCCCTGGGCCGCGGAGGGGAGGAGGCAGCCTCCCCGGGGCGGAACTTAGTCTCCGTAGAATGACGGCGGGCGTGCGTAAAGGGCGCGTCCGGGGATGA
Source organism: Syngnathus leptorhynchus (assembly GCF_054491065.1). Taxonomy (NCBI): domain Eukaryota; kingdom Metazoa; phylum Chordata; class Actinopteri; order Syngnathiformes; family Syngnathidae; genus Syngnathus; species Syngnathus leptorhynchus. The sequence goes on from NW_028232021.1 coordinate 531,324, forward strand.
GGCAGCATCCCCGGGCCGCGGAGGGGAGGAGGCAGCCTCCCCGGGGCGGAACTTAGTCTCCGTAGAATGACGGCGGGCGTGCGTAAAGGGCGCGCCCGGGGATAGCCCATTCATTTACAACGGCGTGTCCGCCAGGCGGCGACATTTCCCCGTTACCGGTGGCTGCGCGGCGGGTGAGTGACAGAGCTTATCCGAGCGGCTGGAACTCTGCGCCGGCGTGGTCGAGCGTGAGGCCTCGGCCCTTTGGCTGCCTGGTACCTAAACACTTCCATTGATCCAGCCACGGAGGGTGCTGGCTGGTGGCTCCATACCTCCAGAGCTCCATACTTCCATAGCTGCAGAGCTCCATAGCTCCATACCTCCATACCTCCAGATCTCCATACTTCCATAGCTCTATACTTCCATAGCTCCATAGCACCAGAGCTCCCCGGGGCGGAACGGAGCTCATACCTCCAGAGCTCCATAGCACCAGAGCTCCATAGCTCCATAGCACCAGAGCTCCATAGCTCCATAGCACCAGAGCTCCATACCTCCAGAGCTCCAGAGCTCCATAGCACCAGAGCTCCATAGCTCCATAGCACCAGAGCTCCATAGCTCCATAGCACCAGAGCTCCATAGCTCCATAGCTCCATAGCACCAGAGCTCCATAGCTCCATAGCACCAGAGCTCCATAGCTCCATAGCACCAGAGCTCCATACTTCCATAGCTCCAGGGCTCCATAGCTCCATACCTCCATAGCTCCATAGCTCCATACTTCCAGAGCTCCATAGCTCCATACTTCCATAGCTCCATAGCTCCATACTTCCATAGCACCAGAGCTCCATACTTCCATAGCACCAGAGCTCCAGAGCTCCAGAGCTCCAGCCTGGGTGGCTGGTGGCTCCATAGCTCCATACTTCCATAGCTCTAAGTCAGAGAGTTGGCGAAAATTGCACTAAGTGCGAAAGCCCATTCATTTACAACGGCGTGTCCGCCAGGCGGCGACATTTCCCCGTTACCGGTGGCTGCGCGGCGGGTGAGTGACAGAGCTTATCCGAGCGGCTGGAACTCTGCGCCGGCGTGGTCGAGCGTGAGGCCTCGGCCCTTTGGCTGCCTGGTACCTAAAACACTTCCATTGATCCAGCCACGGAGGGTGCTGGCTGGTGGCTCCATACCTCCATAGCTCCATAGCACCAGAGCTCCATAGCACCATAGCACCAGAGCTCCATGGCTTCAGAGCTCCATAGCACCATAGCTCCATACCTCCAGAGCTCCAGGGCTCCATAGCTCCATACCTCCAGAGCTCCATACCTTCAGAGCTCCATACCTCCAGAGCTCCATAGCACCAGAGCTCCATGGCTTCAGAGCTCCATAGCACCATAGCTCCATACCTCCAGAGCTCCAGGGCTCCATAGCTCCATACCTCCAGAGCTCCATACCTCCAGAGCTCCAGAGCTCCATAGCACCAGAGCTCCATGGCTTCAGAGCTCCATAGCACCATAGCTCCATACCTCCAGAGCTCCAGGGCTCCATAGCTCCATACCTCCAGAGCTCCATACCTCCAGAGCTCCAGAGCTCCATAGCACCAGAGCTCCATGGCTTCAGAGCTCCATAGCACCATAGCTCCATACCTCCAGAGCTCCAGGGCTCCATAGCTCCATACCTCCAGAGCTCCATACCTCCAGAGCTCCAGAGCTCCATAGCACCAGAGCTCCATGGCTTCAGAGCTCCATAGCACCATAGCTCCATACCTCCAGAGCTCCAGGGCTCCAAAGCTCCATACCTCCAGAGCTCCATACCTCCAGAGCTCCATACCTCCATAGCACCAGAGCTCCATAGCTCCATAGCACCAGAGCTCCATAGCACCAGAGCTCCATAGCACCAGAGCTCCATAGCTCCATAGCACCAGAGCTCCATAGCTCCATAGCACCAGAGCTCCATAGCTCCATAGCACCAGAGCTCCATACTTCCAGAGCTCCATAGCTCCATAGCTCCATAGCACCAGAGCTCCATAGCTCCATAGCACCAGAGCTCCATAGCTCCATAGCACCAGAGCTCCATACTTCCATAGCTCCATAGCTCCATACCTCCAGAGCTCCATAGCTCCATAGCTCCATACCTCCAGAGCTCCATAGCTCCAGAGCTCCATAGCTCCATAGCACCAGAGCTCCATAGCTCCATAGCACCAGAGCTCCATACTTCCATAGCTCCAGGGCTCCATAGCTCCAGGGCTCCATAGCTCCATACCTCCAGAGCTCCATAGCTCCATACTTCCAGAGCTCCATAGCTCCATAGCACCAGAGCTCCATAGCTCCATAGCACCAGAGCTCCATAGCTCCATAGCACCAGAGCTCCATAGCTCCATAGCACCAGAGCTCCATAGCTCCATAGCTCCAGGGCTCCATAGCTCCATAGCTCCAGGGCTCCATAACTCCATAGCTCCAGGGCTCCATAGCTCCATAGCTCCATACCTCCAGAGCTCCATACCTCCAGAGCTCCATACCTCCATAGCACCAGAGCTCCATAGCTCCAGGGCTCCAGGGCTCCATAGCTCCATACCTCCAGAGCTCCATAGCTCCATAGCTCCATAGCTCCATACTTCCATAGCTCCATAGCTCCATACTTCCATAGCACCTGAGCTCCATACCTCCAGAGCTCCATAGCTCCAGCCTGGGTGGCTGGTGGCTCCATAGCTCCATACTTCCATAGCTCTAAGTCAGAGAGTTGGCGAAAATTGCACTAAGTGCGAAAGCCCATTCATTTACAACGGCGTGTCCGCCAGGCGGCGACATTTCCCCGTTACCGGTGGCTGCGCGGCGGGTGAGTGACAGAGCTTATCCGAGCGGCTGGAACTCTGCGCCGGCGTGGTCGAGCGTGAGGCCTCGGCCCTTTGGTTGCCTGGTACCTAAAACACTTCCATTGATCCAGCCACGGAGGGTGCTGGCTGGTGGCTCCATACCTCCATAGCTCCATAGCACCAAAGCTCCATAGCTCCATAGCACCAGAGCTCCATGGCTTCAGAGCTCCATAGCACCATAGCTCCATACCTCCAGAGCTCCAGGGCTCCATAGCTCCATACCTCCAGAACTCCATACCTCCAGAGCTCCATACCTCCAGAGCTCCATAGCACCAGAGCTCCATGGCTTCAGAGCTCCATAGCACCATAGCTCCATACCTCCAGAGCTCCAGGGCTCCATAGCTCCATACCTCCAGAGCTCCATACCTCCAGAGCTCCATACCTCCAGAGCTCCATAGCACCAGAGCTCCATGGCTTCAGAGCTCCATAGCACCATAGCTCCATACCTCCAGAGCTCCTGGGCTCCATAGCTCCATACCTCCAGAGCTCCATACCTCCAGAGCTCCATACCTCCAGAGCTCCAGAGCTCCATAGCACCAGAGCTCCATGGCTTCAGAGCTCCATAGCTCCATACCTCCAGAGCTCCAGGGCTCCATAGCTCCATACCTCCAGAGCTCCATACCTCCAGAGCTCCAGAGCTCCATAGCACCAGAGCTCCATGGCTTCAGAGCTCCATAGCACCATAGCTCCATACCTCCAGAGCTCCAGGGCTCCATAGCTCCATACCTCCAGAGCTCCATACCTCCAGAGCTCCATACCTCCAGAGCTCCATAGCTCCATAGCACCAGAGCTCCATAGCTCCATAGCACCAGAGCTCCATAGCACCAGAGCTCCATAGCACCATAGCTCCATAGCTCCATAGCACCAGAGCTCCATAGCTCCATAGCACCAGAGCTCCATAGCTCCATAGCACCAGAGCTCCATACTTCCAGAGCTCCATAGCTCCATAGCTCCATAGCACCAGAGCTCCATAGCTCCATAGCACCAGAGCTCCATAGCTCCATAGCACCAGAGCTCCATACTTCCATAGCTCCATAGCTCCATACCTCCAGAGCTCCATAGCTCCATAGCTGCATACCTCCAGAGCTCCATAGTTCCAGAGCTCCATAGCTCCATAGCTCCATAGCACCAGAGCTCCATAGCTCCATAGCACCAGAGCTCCATACTTCCATAGCTCCAGGGCTCCATAGCTCCAGGGCTCCATACCTCCAGAGCTCCATAGCTCCATACTTCCAGAGCTCCATAGCTCCATACTTCCATAGCTCCATACTTCCATACCTCCATAGCTCCATACTTCCATAGCACCAGAGCTCCATACTTCCATAGCACCAGAGCTCCATACCTCCAGAGCTCCAGAGCTCCAGCCTGGGTGGCTGGTGGCTCCATAGCTCCATACTTCCATAGCTCTAAGTCAGAGAGTTGGCGAAAATTGCACTAAGTGCGAAAGCCCATTCATTTACAACGGCGTGTCCACAAGGCGGCGACATTTCCCCGTTACCGGTGGCTGCGCGGCGGGTGAGTGACAGAGCTTATCCGAGCGGCTGGAACTCTGCGCCGGCGTGGTCGAGCGTGAGGCCTCGGCCCTTTGGCTGCCTGGTACCTAAAACACTTCCATTGATCCAGCCACGGAGGGTGCTGGCTGGTGGCTCCATACCTCCATAGCTCCATAGCACCAGAGCTCCATAGCTCCATAGCACCAGAGCTCCATGGCTTCAGAGCTCCATAGCACCATAGCTCCATAGCTCCATACCTCCAGAGCTCCAGGGCTCCATAGCTCCATACCTCCAGAGCTCCATACCTCCAGAGCTCCATACCTCCAGAGCTCCATAGCACCAGAGCTCCATGGCTTCAGAGCTCCATAGCACCATAGCTCCATACCTCCAGAGCTCCAGGGCTCCATAGCTCCATACCTCCAGAGCTCCATACCTCCAGAGCTCCATACCTCCAGAGCTCCATAGCACCAGAGCTCCATGGCTTCAGAGCTCCATAGCACCATAGCTCCATACCTCCAGAGCTCCAGGGCTCCATAGCTCCATACCTCCAGAGCTCCATACCTCCAGAGCTCCATACCTCCAGAGCTCCAGAGCTCCATAGCACCAGAGCTCCATGGCTTCAGAGCTCCATAGCACCATAGCTCCATACCTCCAGAGCTCCAGGGCTCCATAGCTCCATACCTCCAGAGCTCCATACCTCCAGAGCTCCATACCTCCAGAGCTCCAGAGCTCCATAGCACCAGAGCTCCATGGCTTCAGAGCTCCATAGCACCAAAGCTTCAGAGCTCCATAGCACCATAGCTCCATACCTCCAGAGCTCCAGGGCTCCAAAGCTCCATACCTCCAGAGCTCCATACCTCCAGAGCTCCATACCTCCAGAGCTCCATAGCTCCATAGCACCAGAGCTCCATAGCTCCATAGCACCAGAGCTCCATAGCACCAGAGCTCCATAGCTCCATAGCACCAGAGCTCCATAGCTCCATAGCACCAGAGCTCCATAGCTCCATAGCACCAGAGCTCCATACTTCCAGAGCTCCATAGCTCCATAGCTCCATAGCACCAGAGCTCCATAGCTCCATAGCACCAGAGCTCCATAGCTCCATAGCTCCATAGCACCAGAGCTCCATACTTCCATAGCTCCATAGCTCCATACCTCCAGAGCTCCATAGCTCCATAGCTCCATACCTCCAGAGCTCCATAGCTCCAGAGCTCCATAGCTCCATAGCACCAGAGCTCCATAGCTCCATAGCACCAGAGCTCCATACTTCCATAGCTCCAGGGCTCCATAGCTCCAGGGCTCCATAGCTCCATACCTCCAGAGCTCCATAGCTCCATACTTCCAGAGCTCCATAGCTCCATAGCACCAGAGCTCCATAGCTCCATAGCACCAGAGCTCCATAGCTCCATAGCACCAGAGCTCCATAGCACCAGAGCTCCATACTTCCATAGCTCCATAGCTCCATAGCTCCATAGCACCAGAGCTCCATAGCTCCATAGCACCAGAGCTCCATAGCTCCATAGCACCAGAGCTCCATACTTCCATAGCTCCATAGCTCCATACCTCCAGAGCTCCATAGCTCCATAGAACCATACCTCCAGAGCTCCATAGCTCCAGAGCTCCATAGCTCCATAGCTCCATAGCACCAGAGCTCCATAGCTCCATAGCACCAGAGCTCCATACTTCCATAGCTCCAGGGCTCCATAGCTCCAGGGCTCCATACCTCCAGAGCTCCATAGCTCCATACTTCCAGAGCTCCATAGCTCCATACTTCCATAGCTCCATACTTCCATACCTCCATAGCTCCATACTTCCATAGCACCAGAGCTCCATACTTCCATAGCACCAGAGCTCCATACCTCCAGAGCTCCAGAGCTCCAGCCTGGGTGGCTGGTGGCTCCATAGCTCCATACTTCCATAGCTCTAAGTCAGAGAGTTGGCGAAAATTGCACTAAGTGCGAAAGCCCATTCATTTACAACGGCGTGTCCACAAGGCGGCGACATTTCCCCGTTACCGGTGGCTGCGCGGCGGGTGAGTGACAGAGCTTATCCGAGCGGCTGGAACTCTGCGCCGGCGTGGTCGAGCGTGAGGCCTCGGCCCTTTGGCTGCCTGGTACCTAAAACACTTCCATTGATCCAGCCACGGAGGGTGCTGGCTGGTGGCTCCATACCTCCATAGCTCCATAGCACCAAAGCTCCATAGCTCCATAGCACCAGAGCTCCATGGCTTCAGAGCTCCATAGCACCATAGCTCCATACCTCCAGAGCTCCAGGGCTCCATAGCTCCATACCTCCAGAGCTCCATACCTCCAGAGCTCCATACCTCCAGAGCTCCATAGCACCAGAGCTCCATGGCTTCAGAGCTCCATAGCACCATAGCTCCATACCTCCAGAGCTCCAGGGCTCCATAGCTCCATACCTCCAGAGCTCCATACCTCCAGAGCTCCATACCTCCAGAGCTCCAGAGCTCCATAGCACCAGAGCTCCATGGCTTCAGAGCTCCATAGCACCATAGCTCCATACCTCCAGAGCTCCAGGGCTCCATAGCTCCATACTTCCAGAGCTCCATACCTCCAGAGCTCCAGAGCTCCATAGCACCAGAGCTCCATGGCTTCAGAGCTCCATAGCACCATAGCTCCATACCTCCAGAGCTCCAGGGCTCCATAGCTCCATACCTCCAGAGCTCCATACCTCCAGAGCTCCATACCTCCAGAGCTCCATAGCTCCATAGCACCAGAGCTCCATAGCTCCATAGCACCAGAGCTCCATAGCACCAGAGCTCCATAGCACCAGAGCTCCATAGCTCCATAGCACCAGAGCTCCATAGCTCCATAGCACCAGAGCTCCATAGCTCCATAGCACCAGAGCTCCATACTTCCAGAGCTCCATAGCTCCATAGCTCCATAGCACCAGAGCTCCATAGCTCCATAGCACCAGAGCTCCATGGCTTCAGAGCTCCATAGCACCATAGCTCCATACCTCCAGAGCTCCAGGGCTCCATAGCTCCATACCTCCAGAGCTCCATACCTCCAGAGCTCCATACCTCCAGAGCTCCATAGCACCAGAGCTCCATAGCTCCATAGCACCAGAGCTCCATAGCACCAGAGCTCCATAGCACCAGAGCTCCATAGCTCCATAGCACCAGAGCTCCATAGCTCCATAGCACCAGAGCTCCATACTTCCAGAGCTCCATAGCTCCATAGCTCCATAGCACCAGAGCTCCATAGCTCCATAGCACCAGAGCTCCATAGCTCCATAGCACCAGAGCTCCATACTTCCATAGCTCCATAGCTCCATACCTCCAGAGCTCCATAGCTCCATAGCTCCATACCTCCAGAGCTCCATAGCTCCAGAGCTCCATAGCTCCATAGCTCCATAGCACCAGAGCTCCATAGCTCCATAGCACCAGAGCTCCATACTTCCATAGCTCCAGGGCTCCATAGCTCCAGGGCTCCATACCTCCAGAGCTCCATAGCTCCATACTTCCAGAGCTCCATAGCTCCATACTTCCATAGCTCCATACTTCCATACCTCCATAGCTCCATACTTCCATAGCACCAGAGCTCCATACTTCCATAGCACCAGAGCTCCATACCTCCAGAGCTCCAGAGCTCCAGCCTGGGTGGCTGGTGGCTCCATAGCTCCATACTTCCATAGCTCTAAGTCAGAGAGTTGGCGAAAATTGCACTAAGTGCGAAAGCCCATTCATTTACAACGGCGTGTCCACAAGGCGGCGACATTTCCCCGTTACCGGTGGCTGCGCGGCGGGTGAGTGACAGAGCTTATCCGAGCGGCTGGAACTCTGCGCCGGCGTGGTCGAGCGTGAGGCCTCGGCCCTTTGGCTGCCTGGTACCTAAAACACTTCCATTGATCCAGCCACGGAGGGTGCTGGATGGTGGCTCCATACCTCCATAGCTCCATAGCACCAGAGCTCCATAGCTCCATAGCACCAGAGCTCCATGGCTTCAGAGCTCCATAGCACCATAGCTCCATACCTCCAGAGCTCCAGGGCTCCATAGCTCCATACTTCCAGAGCTCCATACCTCCAGAGCTCCATACCTCCAGAGTTCCATAGCACCAGAGCTCCATGGTTTCAGAGCTCCATAGCACCATAGCTCCATACCTCCAGAGCTCCAGGGCTCCATAGCTCCATACCTCCAGAGCTCCATACCTCCAGAGCTCCATACCTCCAGAGCTCCAGAGCTCCATAGCACCAGAGCTCCATGGCTTCAGAGCTCCATAGCACCATAGCTCCATACCTCCAGAGCTCCAGGGCTCCATAGCTCCATACCTCCAGAGCTCCATACCTCCAGAGCTCCAGAGCTCCATAGCACCAGAGCTCCATGGCTTCAGAGCTCCATAGCACCATAGCTCCATACCTCCAGAGCTCCAGGGCTCCATAGCTCCATACCTCCAGAGCTCCATACCTCCAGAGCTCCATACCTCCAGAGCTCCATAGCTCCATAGCACCAGAGCTCCATAGCTCCATAGCACCAGAGCTCCATAGCACCAGAGCTCCATAGCACCAGAGCTCCATAGCTCCATAGCACCAGAGCTCCATAGCTCCATAGCACCAGAGCTCCATAGCTCCATAGCACCAGAGCTCCATACTTCCAGAGCTCCATAGCTCCATAGCTCCATAGCACCAGAGCTCCATAGCTCCATAGCACCAGAGCTCCATGGCTTCAGAGCTCCATAGCACCATAGCTCCATACCTCCAGAGCTCCAGGGCTCCATAGCTACATACCTCCAGAGCTCCATACCTCCAGAGCTCCATACCTCCAGAGCTCCATAGCACCAGAGCTCCATAGCTCCATAGCACCAGAGCTCCATAGCACCAGAGCTCCATAGCACCAGAGCTCCATAGCTCCATAGCACCAGATCTCCATAGCTCCATAGCACCAGAGCTCCATACTTCCAGAGCTCCATAGCTCCATAGCTCCATAGCACCAGAGCTCCATAGCTCCATAGCACCAGAGCTCCATAGCTCCATAGCACCAGAGCTCCATACTTCCATAGCTCCATAGCTCCATACCTCCAGAGCTCCATAGCTCCATAGCTCCATACCTCCAGAGCTCCATAGCTCCAGAGCTCCATAGCTCCATAGCTCCATAGCACCAGAGCTCCATAGCTCCATAGCACCAGAGCTCCATAGCTCCATAGCACCAGAGCTCCATACTTCCATAGCTCCAGGGCTCCATAGCTCCAGGGCTCCATACCTCCAGAGCTCCATAGCTCCATACTTCCAGAGCTCCATAGCTCCATACTTCCATAGCTCCATACTTCCATACCTCCATAGCTCCATAGCTCGGCCCTTTGGCTGCCTGGTACCTAAAACACTTCCATTGATCCAGCCACGGAGGGTGCTGGCTGGTGGCTCCATACCTCCATAGCTCCATAGCACCAGAGCTCCATAGCTCCATAGCACCAGAGCTCCATGGCTTCAGAGCTCCATAGCACCATAGCTCCATACCTCCAGAGCTCCAGGGCTCCATAGCTCCATACCTCCAGAGCTCCATACCTCCAGAGCTCCATACCTCCAGAGCTCCATAGCACCAGAGCTCCATGGCTTCAGAGCTCCATAGCACCATAGCTCCATACCTCCAGAGCTCCAGGGCTCCATAGCTCCATACCTCCAGAGCTCCATACCTCCAGAGCTCCATACCTCCAGAGCTCCATAGCACCAGAGCTCCATGGCTTCAGAGCTCCATAGCACCATAGCTCCATACCTCCAGAGCTCCAGGGCTCCATAGCTCCATACCTCCAGAGCTCCATACCTCCAGAGCTCCATACCTCCAGAGCTCCAGAGCTCCATAGCACCAGAGCTCCATGGCTTCAGAGCTCCATAGCTCCATACCTCCAGAGCTCCAGGGCTCCATAGCTCCATACCTCCAGAGCTCCATACCTCCAGAGTTCCAGAGCTCCATAGCACCAGAGCTCCATGGCTTCAGAGCTCCATAGCACCATAGCTCCATACCTCCAGAGCTCCAGGGCTCCATAGCTCCATACCTCCAGAGCTCCATACCTCCAGAGCTCCATACCTCCAGAGCTCCATAGCTCCATAGCACCAGAGCTCCATAGCTCCATAGCACCAGAGCTCCATAGCACCAGAGCTCCATAGCACCAGAGCTCCATAGCTCCATAGCACCAGAGCTCCATAGCTCCATAGCACCAGAGCTCCATAGCTCCATAGCACCAGAGCTCCATACTTCCAGAGCTCCAGAGCTCCATAGCTCCATAGCACCAGAGCTCCATAGCTCCATAGCACCAGAGCTCCATAGCTCCATAGCACCAGAGCTCCATACTTCCATAGCTCCATAGCTCCATACCTCCAGAGCTCCATAGCTCCATAGCTGCATACCTCCAGAGCTCCATAGCTCCAGAGCTCCATAGCTCCATAGCACCAGAGCTCCATAGCTCCATAGCACCAGAGCTCCATACTTCCATAGCTCCAGGGCTCCATAGCTCCAGGGCTCCATACCTCCAGAGCTCCATAGCTCCATACTTCCAGAGCTCCATAGCTCCATACTTCCATAGCTCCATACTTCCATACCTCCATAGCTCCATACTTCCATAGCACCAGAGCTCCATACTTCCATAGCACCAGAGCTCCATACCTCCAGAGCTCCAGAGCTCCAGCCTGGGTGGCTGGTGGCTCCATAGCTCCATACTTCCATAGCTCTAAGTCAGAGAGTTGGCGAAAATTGCACTAAGTGCGAAAGCCCATTCATTTACAACGGCGTGTCCACAAGGCGGCGACATTTCCCCGTTACCGGTGGCTGCGCGGCGGGTGAGTGACATAGCTTATCCGAGCGGCTGGAACTCTGCGCCGGCGTGGTCGAGCGTGAGGCCTCGGCCCTTTGGCTGCCTGGTACCTAAAACACTTCCATTGATCCAGCCACGGAGGGTGCTGGCTGGTGGCTCCATACCTCCATAGCTCCATAGCACCAGAGCTCCATAGCTCCATAGCACCGGAGCTCCATGGCTTCAGAGCTCCATAGCACCATAGCTCCATACCTCCAGAGCTCCAGGGCTCCATAGCTCCATACCTCCAGAGCTCCATACCTCCAGAGCTCCATACCTCCAGAGCTCCATAGCACCAGAGCTCCATGGCTTCAGAGCTCCATAGCACCATAGCTCCATACCTCCAGAGCTCCAGGGCTCCATAGCTCCATACCTCCAGAGCTCCATACCTCCAGAGCTCCATACCTCCAGAGCTCCATAGCACCAGAGCTCCATGGCTTCAGAGCTCCATAGCACCATAGCTCCATACCTCCAGAGCTCCAGGGCTCCATAGCTCCATACCTCCAGAGCTCCATACCTCCAGAGCTCCATACCTCCAGAGCTCCATAGCACCAGAGCTCCATGGCTTCAGAGCTCCATAGCACCATAGCTCCATACCTCCAGAGCTCCAGGGCTCCATAGCTCCATACCTCCAGAGCTCCATACCTCCAGAGCTCCAGAGCTCCATAGCACCAGAGCTCCATGGCTTCAGAGCTCCATAGCACCATAGCTCCATACCTCCAGAGCTCCAGGGCTCCATAGCTCCATACCTCCAGAGCTCCATACCTCCAGAGCTCCAGAGCTCCATAGCACCAGAGCTCCATGGCTTCAGAGCTCCATAGCACCATAGCTCCATACCTCCAGAGCTCCAGGGCTCCATAGCTCCATACCTCCAGAGCTCCATACCTCCAGAGCTCCAGAGCTCCATAGCACCAGAGCTCCATGGCTTCAGAGCTCCATAGCACCATAGCTCCATACCTCCAGAGCTCCAGGGCTCCAAAGCTCCATACCTCCAGAGCTCCATACCTCCAGAGCTCCATACCTCCAGAGCTCCATAGCTCCATAGCACCAGAGCTCCATAGCTCCATAGCACCAGAGCTCCATAGCACCAGAGCTCCATAGCTCCATAGCACCAGAGCTCCATAGCTCCATAGCACCAGAGCTCCATAGCTCCATAGCACCAGAGCTCCATACTTCCATAGCTCCATAGCTCCATAGCTCCATAGCACCAGAGCTCCATAGCTCCATAGCACCAGAGCTCCATAGCTCCATAGCACCAGAGCTCCATACTTCCATAGCTCCATAGCTCCATACCTCCAGAGCTCCATAGCTCCATAGCTCCATACCTCCAGAGCTCCATAGCTCCAGAGCTCCATAGCTCCATAGCACCAGAGCTCCATAGCTCCATAGCACCAGAGCTCCATACTTCCATAGCTCCAGGGCTCCATAGCTCCAGGGCTCCATAGCTCCATACCTCCAGAGCTCCATAGCTCCATACTTCCAGAGCTCCATAGCTCCATAGCACCAGAGCTCCATAGCTCCATAGCACCAGAGCTCCATAGCTCCATAGCACCAGAGCTCCATAGCTCCATAGCACCAGAGCTCCATAGCTCCATAGCTCCAGGGCTCCATAGCTCCATAGCTCCAGGGCTCCATAGCTCCATAGCTCCAGGGCTCCATAGCTCCATAGCTCCATACCTCCAGAGCTCCATACCTCCAGAGCTCCATACCTCCATAGCACCAGAGCTCCATAGCTCCAGGGCTCCAGGGCTCCATAGCTCCATACCTCCAGAGCTCCATAGCTCCATACTTCCAGAGCTCCATAGCTCCATAGCTCCATACTTCCATAGCTCCATAGCTCCATACTTCCATAGCACCTGAGCTCCATACCTCCAGAGCTCCATAGCTCCAGCCTGGGTGGCTGGTGGCTCCATAGCTCCATACTTCCATAGCTCTAAGTCAGAGAGTTGGCGAAAATTGCACTAAGTGCGAAAGCCCATTCATTTACAACGGCGTGTCCGCCAGGCGGCGACATTTCCCCGTTACCGGTGGCTGCGCGGCGGGTGAGTGACAGAGCTTATCCGAGCGGCTGGAACTCTGCGCCGGCGTGGTCGAGCGTGAGGCCTCGGCCCTTTGGCTGCCTGGTACCTAAAACACTTCCATTGATCCAGCCACGGAGGGTGCTGGCTGGTGGCTCCATACCTCCATAGCTCCATAGCACCAGAGCTCCATAGCTCCATAGCACCAGAGCTCCATGGCTTCAGAGCTCCATAGCACCATAGCTCCATACCTCCAGAGCTCCAGGGCTCCATAGCTGCATACCTCCAGAGCTCCATACCTCCAGAGCTCCATACCTCCAGAGCTCCATAGCACCAGAGCTCCATAGCACCAGAGCTCCATGGCTTCAGAGCTCCATAGCACCATAGCTCCATACCTCCAGAGCTCCAGGGCTCCATAGCTCCATACCTCCAGAGCTCCATACCTCCAGAGCTCCATACCTCCAGAGCTCCATAGCACCAGAGTTCCATGGCTTCAGAGCTCCATAGCACCATAGCTCCATACCTCCAGAGCTCCAGGGCTCCATAGCTCCATACCTCCAGAGCTCCATACCTCCAGAGCTCCATACCTCCAGAGCTCCAGAGCTCCATAGCACCAGAGCTCCATGGCTTCAGAGCTCCATAGCACCATAGCACCATAGCTCCATACCTCCAGAGCTCCAGGGCTCCATAGCTCCATACCTCCAGAGCTCCATACCTCCAGAGCTCCAGAGCTCCATAGCACCAGAGCTCCATGGCTTCAGAGCTCCATAGCACCATAGCTCCATACCTCCAGAGCTCCAGGGCTCCATAGCTCCATACCTCCAGAGCTCCATACCTCCAGAGCTCCATACCTCCAGAGCTCCATACCTCCAGAGCTCCATAGCTCCATAGCACCAGAGCTCCATAGCACCAGAGCTCCATAGCACCAGAGCTCCATAGCTCCATAGCACCAGAGCTCCATAGCTCCATAGCACCAGAGCTCCATAGCTCCATAGCACCAGAGCTCCATACTTCCAGAGCTCCATAGCTCCATAGCACCAGAGCTCCATAGCTCCATAGCACCAGAGCTCCATGGCTTCAGAGCTCCATAGCACCATAGCTCCATACCTCCAGAGCTCCAGGGCTCCATAGCTCCATACCTCCAGAGCTCCATACCTCCAGAGCTCCATAGCACCAGAGCTCCATAGCTCCATAGCACCAGAGCTCCATAGCACCAGAGCTCCATAGCACCAGAGCTCCATAGCTCCATAGCACCAGAGCTCCATAGCTCCATAGCACCAGAGCTCCATACTTCCAGAGCTCCATAGCTCCATAGCTCCATAGCTCCATAGCACCAGAGCTCCATAGCTCCATAGCACCAGAGCTCCATAGCTCCATAGCACCAGAGCTCCATACTTCCATAGCTCCATAGCTCCATACCTCCAGAGCTCCATAGCTCCATAGCTCCATACCTCCAGAGCTCCATAGCTCCAGAGCTCCATAGTTCCATAGCTCCATAGCACCAGAGCTCCATAGCTCCATAGCACCAGAGCTCCATACTTCCATAGCTCCAGGGCTCCATAGCTCCATACTTCCAGAGCTCCATAGCTCCATACTTCCATAACTCCATACTTCCATACCTCCATAGCTCCATACTTCCATAGCACCAGAGCTCCATACTTCCATAGCACCAGAGCTCCATACCTCCAGAGCTCCAGAGCTCCAGCCTGGGTGGCTGGTGGCTCCATAGCTCCATACTTCCATAGCTCTAAGTCAGAGAGTTGGCGAAAATTGCACTAAGTGCGAAAGCCCATTCATTTACAACGGCGTGTCCGCCAGGCGGCGACATTTCCCCGTTACCGGTGGCTGCGCGGCGGGTGAGTGACAGAGCTTATCCGAGCGGCTGGAACTCTGCGCCGGCGTGGTCGAGCGTGAGGCCTCGGCCCTTTGGCTGCCTGGTACCTAAAACACTTCCATTGATCCAGCCACGGAGGGTGCTGGCTGGTGGCTCCATACCTCCATAGCTCCATAGCACCAGAGCTCCATAGCACCATAGCACCAGAGCTCCATGGCTTCAGAGCTCCATAGCACCATAGCTCCATACCTCCAGAGCTCCAGGGCTCCATAGCTCCATACCTCCAGAGCTCCATACCTTCAGAGCTCCATACCTCCAGAGCTCCATAGCACCAGAGCTCCATGGCTTCAGAGCTCCATAGCACCATAGCTCCATACCTCCAGAGCTCCAGGGCTCCATAGCTCCATACCTCCAGAGCTCCATACCTCCAGAGCTCCAGAGCTCCATAGCACCAGAGCTCCATGGCTTCAGAGCTCCATAGCACCATAGCTCCATACCTCCAGAGCTCCAGGGCTCCATAGCTCCATACCTCCAGAGCTCCATACCTCCAGAGCTCCAGAGCTCCATACCTCCATAGCTCCATAGCTCCATACTTCCATAGCTCCAGAGCTCCATAGCTCCATACTTCCATAGCTCCATAGCTCCATACTTCCATAGCTCCATAGCTCCATAGCTCCAGGCACGGAGGGTGCTGGAGCTCCACACTTCCATAGGCACGGAGGGTGCTGGAGCTCCACACTTCCATAGGCACGGAGGGTGCTGGAGCTCCACACTTCCATAGGCACGGAGGGTGCTGGAGCTCCACACTTCCATAGGCACGGAGGGTGCTGGAGCTCCACACTTCCATAGGCAGGGAGGGTGCTGGAGCTCCACACTTCCATAGGCACGGAGGGTGCTGGAGCTCCACACTTCCATAGGCACGGAGGGTGCTGGAGCTCCACACTTCCATAGGCAGGGAGGGTGCTGGAGCTCCACACTTCCATAGGCAGGGAGGGTGCTGGAGCTCCACACTTCCATAGGCAGGGAGGGTGCTGGAGCTCCACACTTCCATAGGCAGGGAGGGTGCTGGAGCTCCACACTTCCATAGGCAGGGAGGGTGCTGGAGCTCCACACTTCCATAGGCAGGGAGGGTGCTGGAGCTCCACACTTCCATAGGCAGGGAGGGTGCTGGAGCTCCACACTTCCATAGGCAGGGAGGGTGCTGGAGCTCCACACTTCCATAGGCAGGGAGGGTGCTGGAGCTCCACACTTCCATAGGCAGGGAGGGTGCTGGAGCTCCACACTTCCATAGGCACGGAGGGTGCTGGAGCTCCACACTTCCATAGGCAGGGAGGGTGCTGGAGCTCCACACTTCCATAGGCAGGGAGGGTGCTGGAGCTCCACACTTCCATAGGCAGGGAGGGTGCTGGAGCTCCACACTTCCATAGGCAGGGAGGGTGCTGGAGCTCCACACTTCCATAGGCAGGGAGGGTGCTGGAGCTCCACACTTCCATAGGCACGGAGGGTGCTGGAGCTCCACACTTCCATAGGCAGGGAGGGTGCTGGAGCTCCACACTTCCATAGGCAGGGAGGGTGCTGGAGCTCCACACTTCCATAGGCAGGGAGGGTGCTGGAGCTCCACACTTCCATAGGCAGGGAGGGTGCTGGAGCTCCACACTTCCATAGGCAGGGAGGGTGCTGGAGCTCCACACTTCCATAGGCACGGAGGGTGCTGGAGCTCCACACTTCCATAGGCAGGGAGGGTGCTGGAGCTCCACACTTCCATAGGCAGGGAGGGTGCTGGAGCTCCACACTTCCATAGGCACGGAGGGTGCTGGAGCTCCACACTTCCATAGCTCCAGGCACGGAGGGTGCTGGCACATCCACACTTCCAGCCACGGAGCATGCTGGCACTTCCACCTTGCTTGCTAAGTCGGCGTGATCTTGCCCAAAAAGTCCATCCCGAGCTCCAGCTGGAAGTGTAAAAAGAACCGGGCTGGATAAAAAAAAGAACCGGGCTGGATAAAAAAAGAACCGGGCGACCCGTTAAAATTGCTTAGCCGAGGTCCTGGAAGCCTAACACGGCGTGATCTTGTGCAAAAAGCCGCTCCCGAGCTCCAGCTGGAAGTGTAAAAAGAACCGGGCTGGATAAAAAAAGAACCGGGCTGGATAAAAAAAAGAACCGGGCGGCCCGTTAAAATTGCTTAGCCGAGGTCCTGGAAGCCTAACACGGCGTGATCTTGTGCAAAAAGCCGCTCCCGAGCTCCAGCTGGAAGTGTAAAAAGAACCGGGCTGGATAAAAAAAAGAACCGGGCGGCCCGTTAAAATTGCTTAGCCGAGGTCCTGGAAGCCTAACACGGCGTGATCTTGTGCAAAAAGCCGCTCCCGAGCTCCAGCTGGAAGTGTAAAAAGAACCGGGCTGGATAAAAAAAAGAACCGGGCGGCCCGTTAAAATTGCTTAGCCGAGGTCCTGGAAGCCTAACACGGCGTGATCTTGTGCAAAAAGCCGCTCCCGAGCTCCAGCTGGAAGTGTAAAAAGAACCGGGCTGGATAAAAAAAAGAACCGGGCGGCCCGTTAAAATTGCTTAGCCGAGGTCCTGGAAGCCTAACCCGGCGTGATCTTGTGCAAATAGCCGCTGCCGAGCTCCAGCTGGAAGTGTGAAAAGAACCGGGCTGGATAAAAAAAAGAACCGGGCTGGATCAAAAAAGAACCGGGCGACCCGTTAAAATTGCTTAGCCGAGGTCCTGGAAGCCTAACACGGCGTGATCTTGTGCAAAAAGCCGCTCCCGAGCTCCAGCTGGAAGTGTAAAAAGAACCGGGCTGGATAAAAAAAGAACCGGGCTGGATAAAAAAAAGAACCGGGCGGCCCGTTAAAATTGCTTAGCCGAGGTCCTGGAAGCCTAACACGGCGTGATCTTGTGCAAAAAGCCGCTCCCGAGCTCCAGCTGGAAGTGTAAAAAGAACCGGGCTGGATAAAAAAAAGAACCGGGCGGCCCGTTAAAATTGCTTAGCCGAGGTCCTGGAAGCCTAACCCGGCGTGATCTTGTGCAAATAGCCGCTGCCGAGCTCCAGCTGGAAGTGTGAAAAGAACCGGGCTGGATAAAAAAAAGAACCGGGCTGGATCAAAAAAGAACCGGGCGACCCGTTAAAATTGCTTAGCCGAGGTCCTGGAAGCCTAACACGGCGTGATCTTGTGCAAAAAGCCGCTCCCGAGCTCCAGCTGGAAGTGTAAAAAGAACCGGGCTGGATAAAAAAAGAACCGGGCTGGATCAAAAAAAGAACCGGGCGACCCGTTAAAATTGCTTAGCCGAGGTCCTGGAAGCCTAACCCGGCGTGATCTTGTGCAAAAAGCCGCTCCCGAGCTCCAGCTGGAAGTGTAAAAAGAACCGGGCTGGATAAAAAAAAGAACCGGGCGGCCCGTTAAAATTGCTTAGCCGAGGTCCTGGAAGCCTAACCCGGCGTGATCTTGTGCAAAAAGCCGCTCCCGAGCTCCAGCTGGAAGTGTAAAAAGAACCGGGCTGGATAAAAAAAAAGAACCGGGCTGGATCAAAAAAGAACCGGGCGACCCGTTAAAATTGCTTAGCCGAGGTCCTGGAAGCCTAACCCGGCGTGATCTTGTGCAAATAGCCGCTGCCGAGCTCCAGCTGGAAGTGTGAAAAGAACCGGGCTGGATAAAAAAAAGAACCGGGCTGGATCAAAAAAGAACCGGGCGACCCGTTAAAATTGCTTAGCCGAGGTCCTGGAAGCCTAACACGGCGTGATCTTGTGCAAAAAGCCGCTCCCGAGCTCCAGCTGGAAGTGTAAAAAGAACCGGGCTGGATAAAAAAAGAACCGGGCTGGATCAAAAAAGAACCGGGCGACCCGTTAAAATTGCTTAGCCGAGGTCCTGGAAGCCTAACCCGGCGTGATCTTGTGCAAAAAGCCGCTCCCGAGCTCCAGCTGGAAGTGTAAAAAGAACCGGGCTGGATAAAAAAAAGAACCGGGCGGCCCGTTAAAATTGCTTAGCCGAGGTCCTGGAAGCCTAACCCGGCGTGATCTTGTGCAAAAAGCCGCTCCCGAGCTCCAGCTGGAAGTGTAAAAAGAACCGGGCTGGATAAAAAAAAGAACCGGGCTGGATCAAAAAAGAACCGGGCGACCCGTTAAAATTGCTTAGCCGAGGTCCTGGAAGCCTAACACGGCGTGATCTTGTGCAAAAAGCCGCTCCCGAGCTCCAGCTGGAAGTGTAAAAAGAACCGGGCTGGATAAAAAAAGAACCGGGCTGGATCAAAAAAGAACCGGGCGACCCGTTAAAATTGCTTAGCCGAGGTCCTGGAAGCCTAACACGGCGTGATCTTGTGCAAAAAGCCGCTCCCGAGCTCCAGCTGGAAGTGTAAAAAGAACCAGGCTGGATAAAAAAAAGAACCGGGCTGGATAAAAAAAAAGAACCGGGCGACCCGTTAAAATTGCTTAGCCGAGGTCCTTGAAGCCTAACCCGGCGTGATCTTGTGCAAAAAGCCGCTCCCGAGCTCCAGCTGGAAGTGTAAAAAGAACCAGGCTGGATAAAAAAAAGAACCGGGCTGGATCAAAAAAGAACCGGGCGGCCCGTTAAAATTGCTTAGCCGAGGTCCTGGAAGCCTAACACGGCGTGATCTTGTGCAAAAAGCCGCTCCCGAGCTCCAGCTGGAAGTGTAAAAAGAACCGGGCTGGATAAAAAAAGAACCGGGCTGGATCAAAAAAGAACCGGGCGACCCGTTAAAATTGCTTAGCCGAGGTCCTGGAAGCCTAACACGGCGTGATCTTGCCCGAAAGTCGGCCTCTATACTTCCATTTTAGGTACCAGGCGCTCATAGTGTGTTGGTCCCACTAGTCAGTGTACTGGTCCCACTCGCTAGTGTACTGGTCCCCCTAGTCAGTGTACTCATCCAGTTACCCCCCGTTTTCCAAAACACAATCGGCACGTATAAGGGGGGGACTCCTGAGAGAGATGAGGTATATGCCAGCGCAACACCAATCCGCTCCGCGCTGGTTCCCATGTCGGCTACGGATGAATAAAACCAGCCTGTCCCCCCTGGAGCTCACGAGACACGGAATTTTTTCTAAGTGCCAACGGCTCTTCCGAGCAAACGTGTCCGCTCCGGCTGGTTCCCCCGTCGGCCTCGAATGACGAAAAATGCCGGTCTCCGCCCGGAGCTCATGACAAACGAAAAATTTTCTAAGTGCCAACGGCACTTGCGAGCGAATGTGTCCGCTCGGCGCTGGTTCCCGGGTCGAACCCGGAAGACGAAAAACGCCGGTCCTCGCCCGGAGCTCATGACAAACGAAAAATTTTCTAAGTGCCAACGGCACTTGCGAGCGAATGTGTCCGCTCGGCGCTGGTTCCCGGGTCGAACCCGGAAGACGAAAAACGCCGGTCCTCGCCCGGAGCTCATGACAAACGAAAAATTTTCTAAGTGCCAACGGCACTTGCGAGCGAATGTGTCCGCTCGGCGCTGGTTCCCGGGTCGAACCCGGAAGACGAAAAACGCCGGTCTCCGCCCGGAGCTCATGACAAACGAAAAATTTTCCAAGTGCCAACGGCACTTGCGAGCGAATGTGTCCGCTCGGCGCTGGTTCCCGGGTCGAACCCGGAAGACGAAAAACGCCGGTCCTCGCCCGGAGCTCATGACAAACGAAAAATTTTCTAAGTGCCAACGGCACTTGCGAGCGAATGTGTCCGCTCGGCGCTGGTTCCCGGGTCGGACCCGGAAGACGAAAAACGCCGGTCTCCGCCCGGAGCTCATGACAAACGAAAAATTTTCTAAGTGCCAACGGCACTTGCGAGCGAATGTGTCCGCTCGGCGCTGGTTCCCGGGTCGAACCCGGAAGACGAAAAACGCCGGTCCTCGCCCGGAGCTCATGACAAACGAAAAATTTTCTAAGTGCCAACGGCACTTGCGAGCGAATGTGTCCGCTCGGCGCTGGTTCCCGGGTCGGACCCGGAAGACGAAAAACGCCGGTCCTCGCCTGGAGGTCCCAGCAAAATCGGCGAAAAAACGACTAAGTGTCAACTTTCGAAAAAACGGCTAAGTGTCGACTTTCGAAAAAACGGCTAAGTGTCAACTTTCGAAAAAACGGCTAAGTGTCAACTTTCGAAAAAACGACTAAGTGTCGCCTCTCTGAAAAAACGGCAGAGTGCCCACGGCTCTGCGGGGCTTGTGAGTCCGCCCCGCGCCGGTTCGGCGGTCGGCCTCAAAAAGCGAAAAATCAGCCTCTCTCCCTGGAGCTCACCAAAAATTTGTCGAAATTTTTCTAAGTTCTCCTCGAGGTACCAGGGGGTGAGGTACCCGGGCTAAGATGCAGTACCTTTTTTGGTCTTCAGGTGCGCCAGAGTACAATGAAATGGTCCCAGTAGTCAGTGTACTCATCGACTTTCCCCCCGTTTTCCAAAGCACCTCGTTTACGAGTATGGAGGAGATGGTGCTGGTCTCCCCACGGCGTCGGACACGCCGTCCTCGACAGCACAAGGTCGGATAGAAGACCTGGAAAGCGCCGTGGCACGCGCTGGAGGTGGGCACTGTGGCGAAAAAACGACTAAGTGTCAACTTTCGAAAAAACGACTAAGTGTCAACTTTCGAAAAAACGGCTAAGTGTCAACTTTCGAAAAAACGACTAAGTGTCACCTCTCTGAAAAAATGGCAAAGTGTCGCCTCTCTGAAAATTTTCTAAGTGCCCACGGCTCTGCGGGCTCGTGCATCCGAGCCGCGCCGGTTCTGCAACCGGCCTAGAATGACGAAAAATAACGGTCTCCTCCTGGAGCTCACAGCCAATTGTGGCGAAAAAGTGGCAAAGTGCCCACGGCTCTGCGGGCTCGTGCATCCGACCCGCGCCGGTTCTGCAGCCGGCCTCGAATGACGAAAAATGACGGTCTCCTCCTGGAGCTCACAGCCAACTTGGCAAAAAGTTTCTAAGTGCCCACGGCCCTGCCGAGCTTTGGCGTCCGCCCAGCGCCGGTTCCGCAGTCGGCCTCGAATGACGAAAAATAACGGTCTCCTCCTGGAGCTCACAGCCAACTTGGCAAAAAGTTTCTAAGTGCCCACGGCCCTGCCGAGCTTTGGCGTCCGCCCAGCGCCGGTTCCGCAGTCGGCCTCGAATGACGAAAAATAACGGTCTCCTCCTGGAGCTCACAGCCAACTTGGCAAAAAGTTTCTAAGTGCCCACGGCCCTGCCGAGCTTTGGCGTCCGCCCAGCGCCGGTTCCGCAGTCGGCCTCGAATGACGAAAAATAACGGTCTCCTCCTGGAGCTCACAGCCAACTTGGCAAAAAGTTTCTAAGTGCCCACGGCCCTGCCGAGCTTTGGCGTCCGCCCAGCGCCGGTTCCGCAGTCGGCCTCGAATGACGAAAAATAACGGTCTCCTCCTGGAGCTCACAGCCAACTTGGCAAAAAGTTTCTAAGTGCCCACGGCCCTGCCGAGCTTTGGCGTCCGCCCAGCGCCGGTTCCGCAGTCGGCCTCGAATGACGAAAAATAACGGTCTCCTCCTGGAGCTCACAGCCAACTTGGCAAAAAGTTTCTAAGTGCCCACGGCCCTGCCGAGCTTTGGCGTCCGCCCAGCGCCGGTTCCGCAGTCGGCCTCGAATGACGAAAAATAACGGTCTCCTCCTGGAGCTCACAGCCAACTTGGCAAAAAGTTTCTAAGTGCCCACGGCCCTGCCGAGCTTTGGCGTCCGCCCAGCGCCGGTTCCGCAGTCGGCCTCGAATGACGAAAAATAACGGTCTCCTCCTGGAGCTCACAGCCAACTTGGCAAAAAGTTTCTAAGTGCCCACGGCCCTGCCGAGCTTTGGCGTCCGCCCAGCGCCGGTTCCGCAGTCGGCCTCGAATGACGAAAAATAACGGTCTCCTCCTGGAGCTCACAGCCAACTTGGCAAAAAGTTTCTAAGTGTCACATCTCTGAAAAAACGGCTAAGTGTCGACTTTCGAAAAAACGGCAAAGTGTCACATCTCTGAAAAAACGGCTAAGTGTCGACTTTCGAAAAAACGGCTAAGTGTCAACTTTCGAAAAAACGGCTAAGTGTCGCCTCTCTGAAAAAACGGCAAAGTGTCAACTTTCGAAAAAACGACAGAGTGTCGCCTCTCTGAAAAAACGACTAAGTGTCGACTCTGAGAAAATGGCAAAGTGCCCACGGCTCTGCGGGCTCGTGCATCCGACCCGCGCCGGTTCCCCAGCCGGCCTGAAATAAGGCAAAACCAGCCTCTCCGCCTGGAGCTCAGAGCCAACTTGGCGAATATTTTCTAAGTGCCCACGGCTCTGCGTGGCTACGGCGTCTGCCCAGCGCCGGTTCCTGGGTCGAACCCCGAGGACGAGGAATGCCGGTCTCCGCCTGGAGGTCCCAGCTTAATCGGCGAAAATTTTCTAAGTGCCCACGGCTCTGCCGGGCTCGTGCATCCGACCCGCGCCGGTTCCCCAGCCGGCCTGAAATAAGGCAAAACCAGCCTCTCCCCCTGGAGCTCAGAGCCAATTGTGGCGAAAAAACGACTAAGTGTCAACTTTCGAAAAAACGACTAAGTGTCAACTTTCCAAAAAAACGGCTAAGTGTCGACTTTCGAAAAAACGGCTAAGTGTCAACTTTCGAAAAAACGACTAAGTGTCGCCTCCGAAAAAACGACTAAGTGTCGCCTCTCTGAAAAAACGACTAAGTGCCCACGGCTCTGCGGGGCTTGTGAGTCCGCCCCGCGCCGGTTCGGCGGTCGGCCTCAAAAAGCGAAAAATCAGCCTCTCTCCCTGGAGCTCACCAAAAATTTGTCGAAATTTTTCTAAGTTCTCCTCGAGGTACCAGGGGGTGAGGTACCCGGGCTAAGATGCAGTACCTTTTTTGGTCTTCAGGTGCGCCAGAGTACAATGAAATGGTCCCAGTAGTCAGTGTACTCATCGACTTTCCCCCCGTTTTCCAAAGCACCTCGTTTACGAGTATGGAGGAGATGGTGCTGGTCTCCCCACGGCGTCGGACACGCCGTCCTCGACAGCACAAGGTCGGATAGAAGACCTGAAAAGCGCCGTGGCACGCGCTGGAGGTGTCACTGTGGCGAAAAAGTGACTAAGTGTCAACTTTCGAAAAAACGGCTAAGTGTCAACTTTCGAAAAAACGGCTAAGTGTCAACTTTCGAAAAAACGACAAAGTGTCACCTCTCTGAAAAAACGGCAAAGTGTCAACTTTTGAAAAAAACGACTAAGTGTCAACTTTCGAAAAAACGACTAAGTGTCACCTCTCTGAAAAAATGGCAAAGTGTCAACTGCGAATGTGGTGGTGCATGGAAGGAAGTGGAGGACGGCCGCCTCCTTAAACACAGGCCGAAGAGGAGCGTCAGGGCCGGCTCCTTAAACACGGACCGAGTGTCGCCCTTAACACAGACCAAGCGGAGGACGGCCGCCTCCCTAAATACAGGCCGAACCGGAGCGCGAGGGCCGCTCCTTAAACACGGACCGAGTGTCGCCCTTAACACAGACCAAGCGGAGGACGGCCGCCTCCCTAAATACAGGCCGAACCGGAGCGCGAGGGCCGCTCCTTAAACACGGACCGAGTGTCGCCCTTAACACAGACCAAGGGGAGGACGGCCGCCTCCTTAAACACAGGCCGGAGAGGAGCGTCAGGGCCAGGCTCCTTAAACACGGACCGAGTGTCGCCCTTAACACAGACCAAGCGGAGGACGGCCGCCTCCCTAAATACAGGCCGAACCGGAGCGCGAGGGCCAGGCTCCTTAAACA
Source organism: Syngnathus leptorhynchus (assembly GCF_054491065.1). Classification (NCBI taxonomy): domain Eukaryota; kingdom Metazoa; phylum Chordata; class Actinopteri; order Syngnathiformes; family Syngnathidae; genus Syngnathus; species Syngnathus leptorhynchus. The sequence continues at coordinate 556,005 of NW_028232021.1, forward strand.
CGGACCGAGTGTCGCCCTTAACACAGACCAAGGGGAGGACGGCCGCCTCCTTAAACACAGGCCGGAGAGGAGCGTCAGGGCCAGGCTCCTTAAACACGGACCGAGTGTCGCCCTTAACACAGACCAAGCGGAGGACGGCCGCCTCCCTAAATACAGGCCGAACCGGAGCGCGAGGGCCAGGCTCCTTAAACACGGACCGAGTGTCGCCCTTAACACAGACCAAGGGGAGGACGGCCGCCTCCTTAAACACAGGCCGAACCGGAGCGCGAGTGTTGCTCCTTAAACACGGACCGAGTGGAGGACGGCCGCCTCCTTAAACACAGGCCGAACAAAATGACACAAAGTGTCAACTGCGAATGTTGTCCATCCAAGGAAGGAGCGTGATGCCCGGCCGGCTCCTTAAACACAGGCCGAGAGTCGCCCCGGACGGTCCGCCTCGCGGCGCCCGCCCGCTCGGATAAAATGACACAAAGTGTCAACTACGAATGTTGTCCATCCAAGGAAGGAGCGTGATGCCCGGCCGGCTCCTTAAACAAAGGCCGAGAGTCGCCCCGGACGGTCCGCCTCTCGAGGCGCCCGCCCGCTCGGATAAAATGAAACAAAGTGTCAACTACGAATGTTGGCGCTCCCCGCGCCGCCCCGCAGGCCCCGGCGCGACCGTACTGCGGCGAGACCGAGACGACCCGGAAAAAGCATCCATCCCACCTAGCCACGATCCACGGAGGCCGAGCGAGAGGCTGAGTGTCGGGCGCCGCGCGTGCGAGCGTCCGCCGGCCGCGCCGGTCCTTCTGCGAATGACGTTTCTCAAACCCTCCGGCTTGATAGCGGCGGCACCACGGGAAGCCGTCCACACACACCGTCCGACCTCTATCCGAAAAGCCTTCCCGACCAACCGCGGTCGCGGGGGCGTCTGTCGCTCCGCATCGGGGGGGCGTATGGCTTCCGCGCTACGCGCTGCGGGCTCGGGGGGGCCGCAACGGCTGAGTCTGACTCGGCCGGGGCGCAGCTTCCCTCCCGGCAGTCAGCAATAGTGCCGATCGCGCCTGCCACCAGCCCCCTCCCCGACGGGTTCGTCGGCGCCGGCTGGCCACCGTCCGCCTTCGTTCCCCGAGGGTTCCCAACCAGCGCCGATCCAACTCCGCATCCTGGCCGCACGCAGTGCGTGCCTCGCGCGGGTAAGTCGCCGGCGCAGCGCCGCAGCTCCCGACCCCCGCGTACGGGAATAGTTGAGGGCCTCAGCGGGCCGCACCGACCGAGTCCGACTCGGGCCGGGGCGCAGATTCCCGCCTGGGTGACCGAACGTTCTCTGCTCGGGCCGGAGGGCCGACGCCCGTCCCCCCCCGTCGTCCCCCCCGGACCGCCTCCGAGGCCACTTCGCACGGCTCATCCTCGGCCCCCTACCAATGCTTAATCGATGGGGCCGCCCGGCCGGATTCGCGCCCCCCTGTCCACCGCCAGTCTCCCCAGACTAACCCGAGTTACCGCCCAGCTCGCCTAACCTTGCACTCGCTCTGCCAAACGGTCGTGTAGTCGGCGGGCCGTCCTACGGGTCGCCCTCCGGCCCCAAACGCGCGGCGGGATAGCGGCAAGGCGGCGGCGGCGGCCAGCGGCGTCGGGGCGCTCGCACCGGAGAAGAGGCGTCTTACGAGGCCGGGCGCAGCTCCCTCTCGTTTACTTGCTGAGTAGCGGCGCTCGAAGGTTCCGCGGCGAGCGCGGCTCAACCCACCGAACGTCCCCCTGCAGCGGGCTCCATCGAAGGGCCGTCCCGCCGGATTCGCACCACCCTGTCCACCGCAAAGTCGTCCAACCGACTGCACGAGTTACCGCCCGGTTCGCCTAACCTTGCATCGCCCCGCCAAACGAGCGAGTTGCCGGCCGTCCTACGGGTCGCGCACCGGCCCCACACGTGCGGAGGGCTAGCGGCAAGGCGGCGGCGGCGGTCAGCGGCGTCGGGGTCAAACTCAGCACCGGACAGGGGGTGTCTTACGAGGCCGGGCGCAGCTCCTCTCGTTTAGGGGTCCGCGAGGGTCGCGTTCGAGGTTCCGCGTCCTCGGCTTCGGCTGCGCCGGGTCCAGCCCGATCCATCTCACCCCGCGGCAGCCTCAGACCACCTAGAGCCCCCGCGAACCGCGGCCGGCGTCCGGAAAACAGTCGCGCGAGCCCCCGCTCCGGCGGGCCGGCGAGCGAGAGGCGCTACCCAGCCACCCTCTCTCCTACCTGGTTGATCCTGCCAGTAGCATATGCTTGTCTCAAAGATTAAGCCATGCAAGTCTAAGTGCACACGGCCCGTACAGCGAAACTGCGAATGGCTCATTAAATCAGTTATGGTTCCTTTGATCGCTCCTCAGTTACTTGGATAACTGTGGCAATTCTAGAGCTAATACATGCAAACGGGCGCCGACCTCCGGGGACGCGCGCATTTATCAGACCCAAAACCCACGCGGTGCCCGGGCGCGCGGGCCCAGGGGTCGCGCCGGCGTTCACGCGCCGCGCCGCGGCCCTCCGCGCGTCCGGCCCGGCCTCCCTTGGTGATCCTCGATAACTTCCAGCCGATCGCCGGCCCTCCGCGGCGGCGACGTCTCATTCGAATGTCTGCCCTATCACCTCCGACAGGGAGGCAGCCTATCAGGTCTAAATGACTTGCATACGACCTGATTCTGGGTCAGGGTCTCGTAAGTAGCAGAGCAGCTACATCGCTGCGATCTATTGAGAGTCAGCCCTCGATCCAACCTTTTGTCGGCCGGTGTCACCTCCGGGGGCCGGTCGGCATCACCCCTCCGGGGTGGGCCGCTACCAGGGGCGTCATCGGACTTTGAAGAAATTACGCCGCGGCGGAAGACAGCGGGCGCGCCCGGGGATGAGGCAGCATCCCTGGGCCGCGGAGGGGAGGAGGCAGCCTCCCCGGGGCGGAACTTAGTCTCCGTAGAATGACGGCGGGCGTGCGTAAAGGGCGCGTCCGGGGATGAGGCAGCATCCCCGGGCCGCGGAGGGGAGGAGGCAGCCTCCCCGGGGCGGAACTTAGTCTCCGTAGAATGACGGCGGGCGTGCGTAAAGGGCGCGCCCGGGGATAGCCCATTCATTTACAACGGCGTGTCCGCCAGGCGGCGACATTTCCCCGTTACCGGTGGCTGCGCGGCGGGTGAGTGACAGAGCTTATCCGAGCGGCTGGAACTCTGCGCCGGCGTGGTCGAGCGTGAGGCCTCGGCCCTTTGGCTGCCTGGTACCTAAACACTTCCATTGATCCAGCCACGGAGGGTGCTGGCTGGTGGCTCCATACCTCCAGAGCTCCATACTTCCATAGCTGCAGAGCTCCATAGCTCCATACCTCCATACCTCCAGAGCTCCATACTTCCATAGCTCTATACTTCCATAGCTCCATAGCACCAGAGCTCCATACCTCCAGAGCTCCATAGCACCAGAGCTCCATAGCTCCATAGCACCAGAGCTCCATAGCTCCATAGCACCAGAGCTCCATACCTCCAGAGCTCCAGAGCTCCATAGCACCAGAGCTCCATACCTCCAGAGCTCCAGAGCTCCATAGCACCAGAGCTCCATAGCTCCATAGCACCAGAGCTCCATAGCTCCATAGCACCAGAGCTCCATAGCTCCATAGCACCAGAGCTCCATAGCTCCATAGCTCCATAGCACCAGAGCTCCATAGCTCCATAGCACCAGAGCTCCATAGCTCCATAGCACCAGAGCTCCATACTTCCATAGCTCCAGGGCTCCATAGCTCCAGGGCTCCATAGCTCCATACTTCCATAGCTCCATAGCTCCATACTTCCAGAGCTCCATAGCTCCATACTTCCATAGCTCCATAGCTCCATACTTCCATAGCACCAGAGCTCCATACTTCCATAGCACCAGAGCTCCAGAGCTCCAGAGCTCCAGCCTGGGTGGCTGGTGGCTCCATAGCTCCATACTTCCATAGCTCTAAGTCAGAGAGTTGGCGAAAATTGCACTAAGTGCGAAAGCCCATTCATTTACAACGGCGTGTCCACAAGGCGGCGACATTTCCCCGTTACCGGTGGCTGCGCGGCGGGTGAGTGACAGAGCTTATCCGAGCGGCTGGAACTCTGCGCCGGCGTGGTCGAGCGTGAGGCCTCGGCCCTTTGGCTGCCTGGTACCTAAAACACTTCCATTGATCCAGCCACGGAGGGTGCTGGCTGGTGGCTCCATACCTCCATAGCTCCATAGCACCAGAGCTCCATAGCTCCATAGCACCAGAGCTCCATGGCTTCAGAGCTCCATAGCACCATAGCTCCATACCTCCAGAGCTCCAGGGCTCCATAGCTCCATACCTCCAGAGCTCCATACCTCCAGAGCTCCATACCTCCAGAGCTCCATAGCACCAGAGCTCCATGGCTTCAGAGCTCCATAGCACCATAGCTCCATACCTCCAGAGCTCCAGGGCTCCATAGCTCCATACCTCCAGAGCTCCATACCTCCAGAGCTCCATACCTCCAGAGCTCCATAGCACCAGAGCTCCATGGCTTCAGAGCTCCATAGCACCATAGCTCCATACCTCCAGAGCTCCAGGGCTCCATAGCTCCATACCTCCAGAGCTCCATACCTCCAGAGCTCCATACCTCCAGAGCTCCAGAGCTCCATAGCACCAGAGCTCCATGGCTTCAGAGCTCCATAGCACCATAGCTCCATACCTCCAGAGCTCCAGGGCTCCATAGCTCCATACCTCCAGAGCTCCATACCTCCAGAGCTCCAGAGCTCCATAGCACCAGAGCTCCATGGCTTCAGAGCTCCATAGCACCATAGCTCCATACCTCCAGAGCTCCAGGGCTCCATAGCTCCATACCTCCAGAGCTCCATACCTCCAGAGCTCCAGAGCTCCATAGCACCAGAGCTCCATGGCTTCAGAGCTCCATAGCACCATAGCTCCATACCTCCAGAGCTCCAGGGCTCCAAAGCTCCATACCTCCAGAGCTCCATACCTCCAGAGCTCCATACCTCCAGAGCTCCATAGCTCCATAGCACCAGAGCTCCATAGCTCCATAGCACCAGAGCTCCATAGCACCAGAGCTCCATAGCACCAGAGCTCCATAGCTCCATAGCACCAGAGCTCCATAGCTCCATAGCACCAGAGCTCCATAGCTCCATAGCACCAGAGCTCCATACTTCCAGAGCTCCATAGCTCCATAGCTCCATAGCACCAGAGCTCCATAGCTCCATAGCACCAGAGCTCCAAAGCTCCATACCACCAGAGCTCCATACTTCCATAGCTCCATAGCTCCATACCTCAAGAGCTCCATAGCTCCATAGCTCCATACCTCCAGAGCTCCATAGCTCCAGAGCTCCATAGCTCCATAGCACCAGAGCTCCATAGCTCCATAGCACCAGAGCTCCATACTTCCATAGCTCCAGGGCTCCATAGCTCCAGGGCTCCATAGCTCCATACCTCCAGAGCTCCATAGCTCCATACTTCCAGAGCTCCATAGCTCCATAGCACCAGAGCTCCATAGCTCCATAGCACCAGAGCTCCATAGCTCCATAGCACCAGAGCTCCATAGCTCCATAGCACCAGAGCTCCATAGCTCCATAGCTCCAGGGCTCCATAGCTCCATAGCTCCAGGGCTCCATAGCTCCATAGCTCCAGGGCTCCATAGCTCCATAGCTCCATACCTCCAGAGCTCCATACCTCCAGAGCTCCATACCTCCATAGCACCAGAGCTCCATAGCTCCAGGGCTCCAGGGCTCCATAGCTCCATACCTCCAGAGCTCCATAGCTCCATACTTCCAGAGTTCCATAGCTCCATAGCTCCATACTTCCATAGCTCCATAGCTCCATACTTCCATAGCACCTGAGCTCCATACCTCCAGAGCTCCATAGCTCCAGCCTGGGTGGCTGGTGGCTCCATAGCTCCATACTTCCATAGCTCTAAGTCAGAGAGTTGGCGAAAATTGCACTAAGTGCGAAAGCCCATTCATTTACAACGGCGTGTCCGCCAGGCGGCGACATTTCCCCGTTACCGGTGGCTGCGCGGCGGGTGAGTGACAGAGCTTATCCGAGCGGCTGGAACTCTGCGCCGGCGTGGTCGAGCGTGAGGCCTCGGCCCTTTGGCTGCCTGGTACCTAAAACACTTCCATTGATCCAGCCACGGAGGGTGCTGGCTGGTGGCTCCATACCTCCATAGCTCCATAGCACCAGAGCTCCATAGCTCCATAGCACCAGAGCTCCATGGCTTCAGAGCTCCATAGCACCATAGCTCCATACCTCCAGAGCTCCAGGGCTCCATAGCTCCATACCTCCAGAGCTCCATACCTCCAGAGCTCCATACCTCCAGAGCTCCATAGCACCAGAGCTCCATGGCTTCAGAGCTCCATAGCACCATAGTTCCATACCTCCAGAGCTCCAGGGCTCCATAGCTCCATACCTCCAGAGCTCCATACCTCCAGAGCTCCATACCTCCAGAGCTCCATAGCACCAGAGCTCCATGGCTTCAGAGCTCCATAGCACCATAGCTCCATACCTCCAGAGCTCCAGGGCTCCATAGCTCCATACCTCCAGAGCTCCATACCTCCAGAGCTCCATACCTCCAGAGCTCCAGAGCTCCATAGCACCAGAGCTCCATGGCTTCAGAGCTCCATAGCTCCATACCTCCAGAGCTCCAGGGCTCCATAGCTCCATACCTCCAGAGCTCCATACCTCCAGAGCTCCATAGCACCAGAGCTCCATGGCTTCAGAGCTCCATAGCACCATAGCTCCATACCTCCAGAGCTCCAGGGCTCCATAGCTCCATACCTCCAGAGCTCCATACCTCCAGAGCTCCATACCTCCAGAGCTCCATAGCACCAGAGCTCCATGGCTTCAGAGCTCCATAGCACCATAGCTCCATACCTCCAGAGCTCCAGGGCTCCATAGCTCCATACCTCCAGAGCTCCATACCTCCAGAGCTCCATACCTCCAGAGCTCCATAGCACCAGAGCTCCATGGCTTCAGAGCTCCATAGCACCATAGCTCCATACCTCCAGAGCTCCAGGGCTCCATAGCCCCATACCTCCAGAGCTCCATACCTCCAGAGCTCCATACCTCCAGAGCTCCATAGCACCAGAGCTCCATGGCTTCAGAGCTCCATAGCACCATAGCTCCATACCTCCAGAGCTCCAGGGCTCCATAGCTCCATACCTCCAGAGCTCCATACCTCCAGAGCTCCATACCTCCAGAGCTCCAGAGCTCCATAGCACCAGAGCTCCATGGCTTCAGAGCTCCATAGCACCATAGCTCCATACCTCCAGAGCTCCAGGGCTCCATAGCTCCATACCTCCAGAGCTCCATACCTCCAGAGCTCCAGAGCTCCATAGCACCAGAGCTCCATGGCTTCAGAGCTCCATAGCACCATAGCTCCATACCTCCAGAGCTCCAGGGCTCCATAGCTCCATACCTCCAGAGCTCCATACCTCCAGAGCTCCAGAGCTCCATAGCACCAGAGCTCCATGGCTTCAGAGCTCCATAGCACCATAGCTCCATACCTCCAGAGCTCCAGGGCTCCAAAGCTCCATACCTCCAGAGCTCCATACCTCCAGAGCTCCATACCTCCAGAGCTCCATAGCTCCATAGCACCAGAGCTCCATAGCTCCATAGCACCAGAGCTCCATAGCACCAGAGCTCCATAGCACCAGAGCTCCATAGCTCCATAGCACCAGAGCTCCATAGCTCCATAGCACCAGAGCTCCATAGCTCCATAGCACCAGAGCTCCATACTTCCAGAGCTCCATAGCTCCATAGCACCAGAGCTCCATAGCTCCATAGCACCAGAGCTCCATAGCTCCATAGCACCAGAGCTCCATACTTCCATAGCTCCATAGCTCCATACCTCCAGAGCTCCATAGCTCCATAGCTCCATACCTCCAGAGCTCCATAGCTCCAGAGCTCCATAGCTCCATAGCACCAGAGCTCCATAGCTCCATAGCACCAGAGCTCCATACTTCCATAGCTCCAGGGCTCCATAGCTCCAGGGCTCCATAGCTCCATACCTCCAGAGCTCCATAGCTCCATACTTCCAGAGCTCCATAGCTCCATAGCACCAGAGCTCCATAGCTCCATAGCACCAGAGCTCCATAGCTCCATAGCACCAGAGCTCCATAGCTCCATAGCACCAGAGCTCCATAGCTCCATAGCTCCAGGGCTCCATAGCTCCAGGGCTCCATAGCTCCATAGCTCCAGGGCTCCATAGCTCCATACCTCCAGAGCTCCATACCTCCAGAGCTCCATACCTCCATATCACCAGAGCTCCATAGCTCCAGGGCTCCATAGCTCCATACCTCCAGAGCTCCATAGCTCCATACTTCCAGAGCTCCATAGCTCCATAGCTCCATACTTCCATAGCTCCATAGCTCCATACTTCCATAGCACCTGAGCTCCATACCTCCAGAGCTCCATAGCTCCAGCCTGGGTGGCTGGTGGCTCCATAGCTCCATACTTCCATAGCTCTAAGTCAGAGAGTTGGCGAAAATTGCACTAAGTGCGAAAGCCCATTCATTTACAACGGCGTGTCCGCCAGGCGGCGACATTTCCCCGTTACCGGTGGCTGCGCGGCGGGTGAGTGACAGAGCTTATCCGAGCGGCTGGAACTCTGCGCCGGCGTGGTCGAGCGTGAGGCCTCGGCCCTTTGGCTGCCTGGTACCTAAAACACTTCCATTGATCCAGCCACGGAGGGTGCTGGCTGGTGGCTCCATACCTCCATAGCTCCATAGCACCAGAGCTCCATAGCTCCATAGCACCAGAGCTCCATGGCTTCAGAGCTCCATAGCACCATAGCTCCATACCTCCAGAGCTCCAGGGCTCCATAGCTCCATACCTCCAGAACTCCATACCTCCAGAGCTCCATACCTCCAGAGCTCCATAGCACCAGAGCTCCATGGCTTCAGAGCTCCATAGCACCATAGCTCCATACCTCCAGAGCTCCAGGGCTCCATAGCTCCATACCTCCAGAGCTCCATACCTCCAGAGCTCCATACCTCCAGAGCTCCATAGCACCAGAGCTCCATGGCTTCAGAGCTCCATAGCACCATAGCTCCATACCTCCAGAGCTCCAGGGCTCCATAGCTCCATACCTCCAGAGCTCCATACCTCCAGAGCTCCATACCTCCAGAGCTCCAGAGCTCCATAGCACCAGAGCTCCATGGCTTCAGAGCTCCATAGCACCATAGCTCCATACCTCCAGAGCTCCAGGGCTCCATAGCTCCATACCTCCAGAGATCCATACCTCCAGAGCTCCAGAGCTCCATAGCACCAGAGCTCCATGGCTTCAGAGCTCCATAGCACCATAGCTCCATACCTCCAGAGCTCCAGGGCTCCATAGCTCCATACCTCCAGAGCTCCATACCTCCAGAGCTCCATACCTCCAGAGCTCCATAGCTCCATAGCACCAGAGCTCCATAGCTCCATAGCACCAGAGCTCCATAGCACCAGAGCTCCATAGCACCAGAGCTCCATAGCTCCATAGCACCAGAGCTCCATAGCTCCATAGCACCAGAGCTCCATAGCTCCATAGCACCAGAGCTCCATACTTCCATAGCTCCATAGCTCCTTAGCTCCATAGCACCAGAGCTCCATAGCTCCATAGCACCAGAGCTCCATGGCTTCAGAGCTCCATAGCACCATAGCTCCATACCTCCAGAGCTCCAGGGCTCCATAGCTCCATACCTCCAGAGCTCCATACCTCCAGAGCTCCATACCTCCAGAGCTCCATAGCACCAGAGCTCCATAGCTCCATAGCACCAGAGCTCCATAGCACCAGAGCTCCATAGCACCGGAGCTCCATAGCTCCATAGCACCAGAGCTCCATAGCTCCATAGCACCAGAGCTCCATACTTCCAGAGCTCCATAGCTCCATAGCACCAGAGCTCCATAGCTCCATAGCACCAGAGCTCCATAGCTCCATAGCACCAGAGCTCCATACTTCCATAGCTCCATAGCTCCATACCTCCAGAGCTCCATAGCTCCATAGCTCCATACCTCCAGAGCTCCATAGCTCCAGAGCTCCATAGCTCCATAGCTCCATAGCACCAGAGCTCCATAGCTCCATAGCACCAGAGCTCCATACTTCCATAGCTCCAGGGCTCCATAGCTCCAGGGCTCCATACCTCCAGAGCTCCATAGCTCCATACTTCCAGAGCTCCATAGCTCCATACTTCCATAGCTCCATACTTCCATACCTCCATAGCTCCATACTTCCATAGCACCAGAGCTCCATACTTCCATAGCACCAGAGCTCCATACCTCCAGAGCTCCAGAGCTCCAGCCTGGGTGGCTGGTGGCTCCATAGCTCCATACTTCCATAGCTCTAAGTCAGAGAGTTGGCGAAAATTGCACTAAGTGCGAAAGCCCATTCATTTACAACGGCGTGTCCACAAGGCGGCGACATTTCCCCGTTACCGGTGGCTGCGCGGCGGGTGAGTGACAGAGCTTATCCGAGCGGCTGGAACTCTGCGCCGGCGTGGTCGAGCGTGAGGCCTCGGCCCTTTGGCTGCCTGGTACCTAAAACACTTCCATTGATCCAGCCACGGAGGGTGCTGGCTGGTGGCTCCATACCTCCATAGCTCCATAGCACCAGAGCTCCATAGCTCCATAGCACCAGAGCTCCATGGCTTCAGAGCTCCATAGCACCATAGCTCCATACCTCCAGAGCTCCAGGGCTCCATAGCTCCATACCTCCAGAGCTCCATACCTCCAGAGCTCCATACCTCCAGAGCTCCATAGCACCAGAGCTCCATGGCTTCAGAGCTCCATAGCACCATAGCTCCATACCTCCAGAGCTCCAGGGCTCCATAGCTCCATACCTCCAGAGCTCCATACCTCCAGAGCTCCATACCTCCAGAGCTCCAGAGCTCCATAGCACCAGAGCTCCATGGCTTCAGAGCTCCATAGCACCATAGCTCCATACCTCCAGAGCTCCAGGGCTCCATAGCTCCATACCTCCAGAGCTCCATACCTCCAGAGCTCCAGAGCTCCATAGCACCAGAGCTCCATGGCTTCAGAGCTCCATAGCTCCATAGCTCCATACCTCCAGAGCTCCAGGGCTCCATAGCTCCATACCTCCAGAGCTCCATACCTCCAGAGCTCCAGAGCTCCATAGCACCAGAGCTCCATGGCTTCAGAGCTCCATAGCACCATAGCTCCATACCTCCAGAGTTCCATACCTCCAGAGCTCCATAGCTCCATAGCACCAGAGCTCCATAGCTCCATAGCACCAGAGCTCCATAGCACCAGAGCTCCATAGCACCAGAGCTCCATAGCTCCATAGCACCAGAGCTCCATAGCTCCATAGCACCAGAGCTCCATACTTCCAGAGCTCCATAGCTCCATAGCTCCATAGCACCAGAGCTCCATAGCTCCATAGCACCAGAGCTCCATAGCTCCATAGCACCAGAGCTCCATACTTCCATAGCTCCATAGCTCCATACCTCCAGAGCTCCATAGCTCCATAGCTCCATACCTCCAGAGCTCCATAGCTCCAGAGCTCCATAGCTCCATAGCTCCATAGCACCAGAGCTCCATAGCTCCATAGCACCAGAGCTCCATACTTCCATAGCTCCAGGGCTCCATAGCTCCAGGGCTCCATACCTCCAGAGCTCCATAGCTCCATACTTCCAGAGCTCCATAGCTCCATACTTCCATAGCTCCATACTTCCATACCTCCATAGCTCCATACTTCCATAGCACCAGAGCTCCATACTTCCATAGCACCAGAGCTCCATACCTCCAGAGCTCCAGAGCTCCAGCCTGGGTGGCTGGTGGCTCCATAGCTCCATACTTCCATAGCTCTAAGTCAGAGAGTTGGCGAAAATTGCACTAAGTGCGAAAGCCCATTCATTTACAACGGCGTGTCCACAAGGCGGCGACATTTCCCCGTTACCGGTGGCTGCGCGGCGGGTGAGTGACAGAGCTTATCCGAGCGGCTGGAACTCTGCGCCGGCGTGGTCGAGCGTGAGGCCTCGGCCCTTTGGCTGCCTGGTACCTAAAACACTTCCATTGATCCAGCCACGGAGGGTGCTGGCTGGTGGCTCCATACCTCCATAGCTCCATAGCACCAGAGCTCCATAGCTCCATAGCACCAGAGCTCCATGGCTTCAGAGCTCCATAGCACCATAGCTCCATACCTCCAGAGCTCCAGGGCTCCATAGCTCCATACCTCCAGAGCTCCATACCTCCAGAGCTCCATACCTCCAGAGCTCCATAGCACCAGAGCTCCATGGCTTCAGAGCTCCATAGCACCATAGCTCCATACCTCCAGAGCTCCAGGGCTCCATAGCTCCATACCTCCAGAGCTCCATACCTCCAGAGCTCCATACCTCCAGAGCTCCATAGCACCAGAGCTCCATGGCTTCAGAGCTCCATAGCACCATAGCTCCATACCTCCAGAGCTCCAGGGCTGCATAGCTCCATACCTCCAGAGCTCCATACCTCCAGAGCTCCATACCTCCAGAGCTCCATAGCACCAGAGCTCCATGGCTTCAGAGCTCCATAGCACCATAGCTCCATACCTCCAGAGCTCCAGGGCTCCATAGCTCCATACCTCCAGAGCTCCATACCTCCAGAGCTCCATACCTCCAGAGCTCCAGAGCTCCATAGCACCAGAGCTCCATGGCTTCAGAGCTCCATAGCACCATAGCTCCATACCTCCAGAGCTCCAGGGCTCCATAGCTCCATACCTCAAGAGCTCCATACCTCCAGAGCTCCAGAGCTCCATAGCACCAGAGCTCCATGGCTTCAGAGCTCCATAGCACCATAGCTCCATACCTCCAGAGCTCCAGGGCTCCATAGCTCCATACCTCCAGAGCTCCATACCTCCAGAGCTCCAGAGCTCCATAGCACCAGAGCTCCATGGCTTCAGAGCTCCATAGCACCATAGCTCCATACCTCCAGAGCTCCAGGGCTCCAAAGCTCCATACCTCCAGAGCTCCATACCTCCAGAGCTCCATACCTCCAGAGCTCCATAGCTCCATAGCACCAGAGCTCCATAGCTCCATAGCACCAGAGCTCCATAGCACCAGAGCTCCATAGCACCAGAGCTCCATAGCTCCATAGCACCAGAGCTCCATAGCTCCATAGCACCAGAGCTCCATAGCTCCATAGCACCAGAGCTCCATACTTCCAGAGCTCCATAGCTCCATAGCTCCATAGCACCAGAGCTCCATAGCTCCATAGCACCAGAGCTCCATAGCTCCATAGCACCAGAGCTCCATACTTCCATAGCTCCATAGCTCCATACCTCCAGAGCTCCATAGCTCCATAGCTCCATACCTCCAGAGCTCCATAGCTCCAGAGCTCCATAGCTCCATAGCACCAGAGCTCCATACTTCCATAGCTCCAGGGCTCCATAGCTCCAGGGCTCCATAGCTCCATACCTCCAGAGCTCCATAGCTCCATACTTCCAGAGCTCCATAGCTCCATAGCACCAGAGCTCCATAGCTCCATAGCACCAGAGCTCCATAGCTCCATAGCACCAGAGCTCCATAGCTCCATAGCACCAGAGCTCCATAGCTCCATAGCTCCAGGGCTCCATAGCTCCATAGCTCCAGGGCTCCATAGCTCCATAGCTCCAGGGCTCCATAGCTCCATAGCTCCATACCTCCAGAGCTCCATACCTCCAGAGCTTCATACCTCCATAGCACCAGAGCTCCATAGCTCCAGGGCTCCAGGGCTCCATAGCTCCATACCTCCAGAGCTCCATAGCTCCATACTTCCAGAGCTCCATAGCTCCATAGCTCCATACTTCCATAGCTCCATAGCTCCATACTTCCATAGCACCTGAGCTCCATACCTCCAGAGCTCCATAGCTCCAGCCTGGGTGACTGGTGGCTCCATAGCTCCATACTTCCATAGCTCTAAGTCAGAGAGTTGGCGAAAATTGCACTAAGTGCGAAAGCCCATTCATTTACAACGGCGTGTCCGCCAGGCGGCGACATTTCCCCGTTACCGGTGGCTGCGCGGCGGGTGAGTGACAGAGCTTATCCGAGCGGCTGGAACTCTGCGCCGGCGTGGTCGAGCGTGAGGCCTCGGCCCTTTGGCTGCCTGGTACCTAAAACACTTCCATTGATCCAGCCACGGAGGGTGCTGGCTGGTGGCTCCATACCTCCATAGCTCCATAGCACCAGAGCTCCATAGCTCCATAGCACCAGAGCTCCATGGCTTCAGAGCTCCATAGCACCATAGCTCCATACCTCCAGAGCTCCAGGGCTCCATAGCTCCATACCTCCAGAGCTCCATACCTCCAGAGCTCCATACCTCCAGAGCTCCATAGCACCAGAGCTCCATGGCTTCAGAGCTCCATAGCACCATAGCTCCATACCTCCAGAGCTCCAGGGCTCCATAGCTCCAGGGCTCCAGAGCTCCATACCTCCAGAGCTCCATACCTCCAGAGCTCCATAGCACCAGAGCTCCATGGCTTCAGAGCTCCATAGCACCATAGCTCCATACCTCCAGAGCTCCAGGGCTCCATAGCTCCATACCTCCAGAGCTCCATACCTCCAGAGCTCCATACCTCCAGAGCTCCAGAGCTCCATAGCACCAGAGCTCCATGGCTTCAGAGCTCCATAGCACCATAGTTCCATACCTCCAGAGCTCCAGGGCTCCATAGCTCCATACCTCCAGAGCTCCATACCTCCAGAGCTCCAGAGCTCCATAGCACCAGAGCTCCATGGCTTCAGAGCTCCATAGCACCATAGCTCCATACCTCCAGAGCTCCAGGGCTCCATAGCTCCATACCTCCAGAGCTCCATACCTCCAGAGCTCCATACCTCCAGAGCTCCATAGCTCCATAGCACCAGAGCTCCATAGCTCCATAGCACCAGAGCTCCATAGCACCAGAGCTCCATAGCACCAGAGCTCCATAGCTCCATAGCACCAGAGCTCCATAGCTCCATAGCACCAGAGCTCCATAGCTCCATAGCACCAGAGCTCCATACTTCCAGAGCTCCATAGCTCCATAGCTCCATAGCACCAGAGCTCCATAGCTCCATAGCACCAGAGCTCCATGGCTTCAGAGCTCCATAGCACCATAGCTCCATACCTCCAGAGCTCCAGGGCTCCATAGCTCCATACCTCCAGAGCTCCATACCTCCAGAGCTCCATACCTCCAGAGCTCCATAGCACCAGAGCTCCATAGCTCCATAGCACCAGAGCTCCATAGCACCAGAGCTCCATAGCACCAGAGCTCCATAGCTCCATAGCACCAGAGCTCCATAGCTCCATAGCACCAGAGCTCCATACTTCCAGAGCTCCATAGCTCCATAGCTCCATAGCACCAGAGCTCCATAGCTCCATAGCACCAGAGCTCCATAGCTCCATAGCACCAGAGCTCCATACTTCCATAGCTCCATAGCTCCATACCTCCAGAGCTCCATAGCTCCATAGCTCCATACCTCCAGAGCTCCATAGCTCCAGAGCTCCATAGCTCCATAGCTCCATAGCACCAGAGCTCCATAGCTCCATAGCACCAGAGCTCCATACTTCCATAGCTCCAGGGCTCCATAGCTCCAGGGCTCCATACCTCCAGAGCTCCATAGCTCCATACTTCCAGAGCTCCATAGCTCCATACTTCCATAGCTCCATACTTCCATACCTCCATAGCTCCATACTTCCATAGCACCAGAGCTCCATACTTCCATAGCACCAGAGCTCCATACCTCCAGAGCTCCAGAGCTCCAGCCTGGGTGGCTGGTGGCTCCATAGCTCCATACTTCCATAGCTCTAAGTCAGAGAGTTGGCGAAAATTGCACTAAGTGCGAAAGCCCATTCATTTACAACGGCGTGTCCACAAGGCGGCGACATTTCCCCGTTACCGGTGGCTGCGCGGCGGGTGAGTGACAGAGCTTATCCGAGCGGCTGGAACTCTGCGCCGGCGTGGTCGAGCGTGAGGCCTCGGCCCTTTGGCTGCCTGGTACCTAAAACACTTCCATTGATCCAGCCACGGAGGGTGCTGGCTGGTGGCTCCATACCTCCATAGCTCCATAGCACCAGAGCTCCATAGCTCCATAGCACCAGAGCTCCATGGCTTCAGAGCTCCATAGCACCATAGCTCCATACCTCCAGAGCTCCAGGGCTCCAAAGCTCCATACCTCCAGAGCTCCATACCTCCAGAGCTCCATACCTCCAGAGCTCCATAGCTCCATAGCACCAGAGCTCCATAGCTCCATAGCACCAGAGCTCCATAGCACCATAGCTCCATAGCACCAGAGCTCCATAGCTCCATAGCACCAGAGCTCCATAGCTCCATAGCACCAGAGCTCCATAGCTCCATAGCACCAGAGCTCCATACTTCCAGAGCTCCATAGCTCCATAGCTCCATAGCACCAGAGCTCCATAGCTCCATAGCACCAGAGCTCCATAGCTCCATAGCACCAGAGCTCCATACTTCCATAGCTCCATAGCTCCATACCTCCAGAGCTCCATAGCTCCATACCTCCAGAGCTCCATAGCTCCAGAGCTCCATAGCTCCATAGCACCAGAGCTCCATAGCTCCATAGCACCAGAGCTCCATAGCTCCATAGCTCCAGGGCTCCATAGCTCCATAGCTCCAGGGCTCCATAGCTCCATAGCTCCAGGGCTCCATAGCTCCAGGGCTCCAGGGCTCCATAGCTCCATACCTCCAGAGCTCCATAGCTCCATACTTCCAGAGCTCCATAGCTCCATAGCTCCATACTTCCATAGCTCCATAGCTCCATACTTCCATAGCACCAGAGCTCCATACCTCCAGAGCTCCATAGCTCCAGCCTGGGTGGCTGGTGGCTCCATAGCTCCATACTTCCATAGCTCCAGTCAGAGAGTTGGCGAAAATTGCACTAAGTGCGAAAGCCCATTCATTTACAACGGCGTGTCCACAAGGCGGCGACATTTCCCCGTTACCGGTGGCTGCGCGGCGGGTGAGTGACAGAGCTTATCCGAGCGGCTGGAACTCTGCGCCGGCGTGGTCGAGCGTGAGGCCTCGGCCCTTTGGCTGCCTGGTACCTAAAACACTTCCATTGATCCAGCCACGGAGGGTGCTGGCTGGTGGCTCCATAGCTCCATAGCTCCATAGCACCAGAGCTCCATAGCTCCATAGCACCAGAGCTCCATGGCTTCAGAGCTCCATAGCACCATAGCTCCATACCTCCAGAGCTCCAGGGCCATAGCTCCATACCTCCAGAGCTCCATACCTCCAGAGCTCCATACCTCCAGAGCTCCATAGCACCAGAGCTCCATGGCTTCAGAGCTCCATAGCACCATAGCTCCATACCTCCAGAGCTCCAGGGCTCCATAGCTCCATACCTCCAGAGCTCCATACCTCCAGAGCTCCATACCTCCAGAGCTCCATAGCACCAGAGCTCCATGGCTTCAGAGCTCCATAGCACCATAGCTCCATACCTCCAGAGCTCCAGGGCTCCATAGCTCCATACCTCCAGAGCTCCATACCTCCAGAGCTCCATACCTCCAGAGCTCCAGAGCTCCATAGCACCAGAGCTCCATGGCTTCAGAGCTCCATAGCACCATAGCTCCATACCTCCAGAGCTCCAGGGCTCCATAGCTCCATACCTCCAGAGCTCCATACCTCCAGAGCTCCAGAGCTCCATAGCACCAGAGCTCCATGGCTTCAGAGCTCCATAGCACCATAGCTCCATACCTCCAGAGCTCCAGGGCTCCATAGCTCCATACCTCCAGAGCTCCATACCTCCAGAGCTCCATACCTCCAGAGCTCCATAGCTCCATAGCACCAGAGCTCCATAGCTCCATAGCACCAGAGCTCCATAGCACCAGAGCTCCATAGCACCAGAGCTCCATAGCTCCATAGCACCAGAGCTCCATAGCTCCATAGCACCAGAGCTCCATAGCTCCATAGCACCAGAGCTCCATACTTCCAGAGCTCCATAGCTCCATAGCTCCATAGCACCAGAGCTCCATAGCTCCATAGCACCAGAGCTCCATGGCTTCAGAGCTCCATAGCACCATAGCTCCATACCTCCAGAGCTCCAGGGCTCCATAGCTCCATACCTCCAGAGCTCCATACCTCCAGAGCTCCATACCTCCAGAGCTCCATAGCACCAGAGCTCCATAGCTCCATAGCACCAGAGCTCCATAGCACCAGAGCTCCATAGCACCAGAGCTCCATAGCTCCATAGCACCAGAGCTCCATAGCTCCATAGCACCAGAGCTCCATACTTCCAGAGCTCCATAGCTCCATAGCTCCATAGCACCAGAGCTCCATAGCTCCATAGCACCAGAGCTCCATAGCTCCATAGCACCAGAGCTCCATACTTCCATAGCTCCATAGCTCCATACCTCCAGAGCTCCATAGCTCCATAGCTCCATACCTCCAGAGCTCCATAGCTCCAGAGCTCCATAGCTCCATAGCTCCATAGCACCAGAGCTCCATAGCTCCATAGCACCAGAGCTCCATACTTCCATAGCTCCAGGGCTCCATAGCTCTAGGGCTCCATACCTCCAGAGCTCCATAGCTCCATACTTCCAGAGCTCCATAGCTCCATACTTCCATAGCTCCATACTTCCATACCTCCATAGCTCCATACTTCCATAGCACCAGAGCTCCATACTTCCATAGCACCAGAGCTCCATACCTCCAGAGCTCCAGAGCTCCAGCCTGGGTGGCTGGTGGCTCCATAGCTCCATACTTCCATAGCTCTAAGTCAGAGAGTTGGCGAAAATTGCACTAAGTGCGAAAGCCCATTCATTTACAACGGCGTGTCCGCCAGGCGGCGACATTTCCCCGTTACCGGTGGCTGCGCGGCGGGTGAGTGACAGAGCTTATCCGAGCGGCTGGAACTCTGCGCCGGCGTGGTCGAGCGTGAGGCCTCGGCCCTTTGGCTGCCTGGTACCTAAAACACTTCCATTGATCCAGCCACGGAGGGTGCTGGCTGGTGGCTCCATACCTCCATAGCTCCATAGCACCAGAGCTCCATAGCTCCATAGCACCAGAGCTCCATGGCTTCAGAGCTCCATAGCACCATAGCTCCATACCTCCAGAGCTCCAGGGCTCCATAGCTCCATACCTCCAGAGCTCCATACCTCCAGAGCTCCATACCTCCAGAGCTCCATAGCACCAGAGCTCCATGGCTTCAGAGCTCCATAGCACCATAGCTCCATACCTCCAGAGCTCCAGGGCTCCAAAGCTCCATACCTCCAGAGCTCCATACCTCCAGAGCTCCATACCTCCAGAGCTCCATAGCTCCATAGCACCAGAGCTCCATAGCTCCATAGCACCAGAGCTCCATAGCACCAGAGCTCCATAGCACCAGAGCTCCATAGCTCCATAGCACCAGAGCTCCATAGCTCCAGAGCTCCATAGCTCCATAGCACCAGAGCTCCATAGCTCCATAGCACCAGAGCTCCATACTTCCATAGCTCCAGGGCTCCATAGCTCCAGGGCTCCATAGCTCCATACCTCCAGAGCTCCATAGCTCCATACCTCCAGAGCTCCATAGCTCCATACATCCAGAGCTCCATAGCTCCATAGCACCAGAGCTCCATAGCTCCATAGCACCAGAGCTCCATAGCTCCATAGCACCAGAGCTCCATAGCTCCATAGCACCAGAGCTCCATAGCTCCATAGCTCCAGGGCTCCATAGCTCCATAGCTCCAGGGCTCCATAGCTCCAGGGCTCCAGGGCTCCATAGCTCCATACCTCCAGAGCTCCATAGCTCCATACTTCCAGAGCTCCATAGCTCCATAGCTCCATACTTCCATAGCTCCATAGCTCCATACTTCCATAGCACCAGAGCTCCATACCTCCAGAGCTCCATAGCTCCAGCCTGGGTGGCTGGTGGCTCCATAGCTCCATACTTCCATAGCTCCAGTCAGAGAGTTGGCGAAAATTGCACTAAGTGCGAAAGCCCATTCATTTACAACGGCGTGTCCACAAGGCGGCGACATTTCCCCGTTACCGGTGGCTGCGCGGCGGGTGAGTGACAGAGCTTATCCGAGCGGCTGGAACTCTGCGCCGGCGTGGTCGAGCGTGAGGCCTCGGCCCTTTGGCTGCCTGGTACCTAAAACACTTCCATTGATCCAGCCACGGAGGGTGCTGGCTGGTGGCTCCATACCTCCATAGCTCCATAGCACCAGAGCTCCATAGCTCCATAGCACCAGAGCTCCATGGCTTCAGAGCTCCATAGCACCATAGCTCCATACCTCCAGAGCTCCAGGGCTCCATAGCTCCATACCTCCAGAGCTCCATACCTCCAGAGCTCCAGAGCTCCATAGCACCAGAGCTCCATGGCTTCAGAGCTCCATAGCACCATAGCTCCATACCTCCAGAGCTCCAGGGCTCCATAGCTCCATACCTCCAGAGCTCCATACCTCCAGAGCTCCATACCTCCAGAGCTCCATAGCACCAGAGCTCCATGGCTTCAGAGCTCCATAGCACCATAGCTCCATACCTCCAGAGCTCCAGGGCTCCATAGCTCCATACCTCCAGAGCTCCATACCTCCAGAGCTCCATACCTCCAGAGCTCCAGAGCTCCATAGCACCAGAGCTCCATGGCTTCAGAGCTCCATAGCACCATAGCTCCATACCTCCAGAGCTCCAGGGCTCCAAAGCTCCATACCTCCAGAGCTCCATACCTCCAGAGCTCCAGAGCTCCATAGCACCAGAGCTCCATGGCTTCAGAGCTCCATAGCACCATAGCTCCATACCTCCAGAGCTCCAGGGCTCCAAAGCTCCATACCTCCAGAGCTCCATACCTCCAGAGCTCCATACCTCCAGAGCTCCATAGCTCCATAGCACCAGAGCTCCATAGCTCCATAGCACCAGAGCTCCATAGCACCAGAGCTCCATAGCACCAGAGCTCCATAGCTCCATAGCACCAGAGCTCCATAGCTCCATAGCACCAGAGCTCCATAGCTCCATAGCACCAGAGCTCCATACTTCCAGAGCTCCATAGCTCCATAGCTCCATAGCACCAGAGCTCCATAGCTCCATAGCACCAGAGCTCCATGGCTTCAGAGCTCCATAGCACCATAGCTCCATACCTCCAGAGCTCCAGGGCTCCATAGCTCCATACCTCCAGAGCTCCATACCTCCAGAGCTCCATACCTCCAGAGCTCCATAGCACCAGAGCTCCATAGCTCCATAGCACCAGAGCTCCATAGCACCAGAGCTCCATAGCACCAGAGCTCCATAGCTCCATAGCACCAGAGCTCCATAGCTCCATAGCACCAGAGCTCCATACTTCCAGAGCTCCATAGCTCCATAGCACCAGAGCTCCATAGCTCCATAGCACCAGAGCTCCATAGCTCCATAGCACCAGAGCTCCATACTTCCATAGCTCCATAGCTCCATACCTCCAGAGCTCCATAGCTCCATAGCTCCATACCTCCAGAGCTCCATAGCTCCAGAGCTCCATAGCTCCATAGCTCCATAGCACCAGAGCTCCATAGCTCCATAGCACCAGAGCTCCATACTTCCATAGCTCCAGGGCTCCATAGCTCCAGGGCTCCATACCTCCAGAGCTCCATAGCTCCATACTTCCAGAGCTCCATAGCTCCATACTTCCATAGCTCCATACTTCCATACCTCCATAGCTCCATACTTCCATAGCACCAGAGCTCCATACTTCCATAGCACCAGAGCTCCATACCTCCAGAGCTCCAGAGCTCCAGCCTGGGTGGCTGGTGGCTCCATAGCTCCATACTTCCATAGCTCTAAGTCAGAGAGTTGGCGAAAATTGCACTAAGTGCGAAAGCCCATTCATTTACAACGGCGTGTCCACAAGGCGGCGACATTTCCCCGTTACCGGTGGCTGCGCGGCGGGTGAGTGACAGAGCTTATCCGAGCGGCTGGAACTCTGCGCCGGCGTGGTCGAGCGTGAGGCCTCGGCCCTTTGGCTGCCTGGTACCTAAAACACTTCCATTGATCCAGCCACGGAGGGTGCTGGCTGGTGGCTCCATACCTCCATAGCTCCATAGCACCAGAGCTCCATAGCTCCATAGCACCAGAGCTCCATGGCTTCAGAGCTCCATAGCACCATAGCTCCATACCTCCAGAGCTCCAGGGCTCCATAGCTCCATACCTCCAGAGCTCCATACCTCCAGAGCTCCATACCTCCAGAGCTCCATAGCACCAGAGCTCCATGGCTTCAGAGCTCCATAGCACCATAGCTCCATACCTCCAGAGCTCCAGGGCTCCATAGCTCCATACCTCCAGAGCTCCATACCTCCAGAGCTCCATACCTCCAGAGCTCCATAGCACCAGAGCTCCATGGCTTCAGAGCTCCATAGCACCATAGCTCCATACCTCCAGAGCTCCAGGGCTCCATAGCTCCATACCTCCAGAGCTCCATACCTCCAGAGCTCCATACCTCCAGAGCTCCATAGCACCAGAGCTCCATGGCTTCAGAGCTCCATAGCACCATAGCTCCATACCTCCAGAGCTCCAGGGCTCCATAGCTCCATACCTCCAGAGCTCCATACCTCCAGAGCTCCATACCTCCAGAGCTCCAGAGCTCCATAGCACCAGAGCTCCATGGCTTCAGAGCTCCATAGCACCATAGCTCCATACCTCCAGAGCTCCAGGGCTCCATAGCTCCATACCTCCAGAGCTCCATACCTCCAGAGCTCCAGAGCTCCATAGCACCAGAGCTCCATGGCTTCAGAGCTCCATAGCACCATAGCTCCATACCTCCAGAGCTCCAGGGCTCCATAGCTCCATACCTCCAGAGCTCCATACCTCCAGAGCTCCAGAGCTCCATAGAGCCAGAGCTCCATGGCTTCAGAGCTCCATAGCACCATAGCTCCATACCTCCAGAGCTCCAGGGCTCCAAAGCTCCATACCTCCAGAGCTCCATACCTCCAGAGCTCCATACCTCCAGAGCTCCATAGCTCCATAGCACCAGAGCTCCATAGCTCCATAGCACCAGAGCTCCATAGCACCAGAGCTCCATAGCTCCATAGCACCAGAGCTCCATAGCTCCATAGCACCAGAGCTCCATAGCTCCATAGCACCAGAGCTCCATACTTCCAGAGCTCCATAGCTCCATAGCTCCATAGCACCAGAGCTCCATAGCTCCATAGCACCAGAGCTCCATAGCTCCATAGCACCAGAGCTCCATACTTCCATAGCTCCATAGCTCCATACCTCCAGAGCTCCATAGCTCCATAGCTCCATACCTCCAGAGCTCCATAGCTCCAGAGCTCCATAGCTCCATAGCACCAGAGCTCCATAGCTCCATAGCACCAGAGCTCCATACTTCCATAGCTCCAGGGCTCCATAGCTCCAGGGCTCCTTAGCTCCATACCTCCAGAGCTCCATAGCTCCATACTTCCAGAGCTCCATAGCTCCATAGCACCAGAGCTCCATAGCTCCATAGCACCAGAGCTCCATAGCTCCATAGCACCAGAGCTCCATAGCTCCATAGCACCAGAGCTCCATACTTCCATAGCTCCATAGCTCCATACCTCCAGAGCTCCATAGCTCCATAGCTCCATACCTCCAGAGCTCCATAGCTCCAGAGCTCCATAGCTCCATAGCACCAGAGCTCCATAGCTCCATAGCACCAGAGCTCCATACTTCCATAGCTCCAGGGCTCCATAGCTCCAGGGCTCCATAGCTCCATACCTCCAGAGCTCCATAGCTCCATACTTCCAGAGCTCCATAGCTCCATAGCACCAGAGCTCCATAGCTCCATAGCACCAGAGCTCCATAGCTCCATAACACCAGAGCTCCATAGCTCCATAGCACCAGAGCTCCATAGCTCCATAGCTCCAGGGCTCCATAGCTCCATAGCTCCAGGGCTCCATAGCTCCATAGCTCCAGGGCTCCATAGCTCCATAGCACCAGAGCTCCATAGCTCCATAGCACCAGAGCTCCATACCTCCATAGCACCAGAGCTCCATAGCTCCATAGCACCAGAGCTCCATACCTCCAGAGCTCCATAGCTCCATACTTCCAGAGCTCCATAGCTCCATAGCTCCATACTTCCATAGCTCCATAGCTCCATACTTCCATAGCACCTGAGCTCCATACCTCCAGAGCTCCAGAGCTCCAGCCTGGGTGGCTGGTGGCTCCATAGCTCCATACTTCCATAGCTCTAAGTCAGAGAGTTGGCGAAAATTGCACTAAGTGCGAAAGCCCATTCATTTACAACGGCGTGTCCACAAGGCGGCGACATTTCCCCGTTACCGGTGGCTGCGCGGCGGGTGAGTGACAGAGCTTATCCGAGCGGCTGGAACTCTGCGCCGGCGTGGTCGAGCGTGAGGCCTCGGCCCTTTGGCTGCCTGGTACCTAAAACACTTCCATTGATCCAGCCACGGAGGGTGCTGGCTGGTGGCTCCATACCTCCATAGCTCCATAGCACCAGAGCTCCATAGCTCCATAGCACCAGAGCTCCATGGCTTCAGAGCTCCATAGCACCATAGCTCCATACCTCCAGAGCTCCAGGGCTCCATAGCTCCATACCTCCAGAGCTCCATACCTCCAGAGCTCCATACCTCCAGAGCTCCATAGCACCAGAGCTCCATGGCTTCAGAGCTCCATAGCACCATAGCTCCATACCTCCAGAGCTCCAGGGCTCCATAGCTCCATACCTCCAGAGCTCCATACCTCCAGAGCTCCATACCTCCAGAGCTCCATAGCACCAGAGCTCCATGGCTTCAGAGCTCCATAGCACCATAGCTCCATACCTCCAGAGCTCCATACCTCCAGAGCTCCAGGGCTCCATAGCTCCATACCTCCAGAGCTCCATACCTCCAGAGCTCCATACCTCCAGAGCTCCAGAGCTCCATAGCACCAGAGCTCCATGGCTTCAGAGCTCCATAGCACCATAGCTCCATACCTCCAGAGCTCCAGGGCTCCATAGCTCCATACCTCCAGAGCTCCATACCTCCAGAGCTCCAGAGCTCCATAGCACCAGAGCTCCATGGCTTCAGAGCTCCATAGCACCATAGCTCCATACCTCCAGAGCTCCAGGGCTCCATAGCTCCATACCTCCAGAGCTCCATACCTCCAGAGCTCCAGAGCTCCATAGCACCAGAGCTCCATGGCTTCAGAGCTCCATAGCACCATAGCTCCATACCTCCAGAGCTCCAGGGCTCCAAAGCTCCATACCTCCAGAGCTCCATACCTCCAGAGCTCCATACCTCCAGAGCTCCATAGCTCCATAGCACCAGAGCTCCATAGCTCCATAGCACCAGAGCTCCATAGCACCAGAGCTCCATAGCACCAGAGCTCCATAGCTCCATAGCACCAGAGCTCCATAGCTCCATAGCACCAGAGCTCCATAGCTCCATAGCACCAGAGCTCCATACTTCCAGAGCTCCATAGCTCCATAGCTCCATAACACCAGAGCTCCATAGCTCCATAGCACCAGAGCTCCATAGCTCCATAGCACCAGAGCTCCATACTTCCATAGCTCCATAGCTCCATACCTCCAGAGCTCCATAGCTCCATAGCTCCATACCTCCAGAGCTCCATAGCTCCAGAGCTCCATAGCTCCATAGCACCAGAGCTCCATAGCTCCATAGCACCAGAGCTCCATACTTCCATAGCTCCAGGGCTCCATAGCTCCAGGGCTCCATAGCTCCAGGGCTCCATAGCTCCAGGGCTCCATAGCTCCATACCTCCAGAGCTCCATAGCTCCATACTTCCAGAGCTCCATAGCTCCATAGCACCAGAGCTCCATAGCTCCATAACACCAGAGCTCCATAGCTCCATAGCACCAGAGCTCCATAGCTCCATAGCTCCAGGGCTCCATAGCTCCATAGCTCCAGGGCTCCATAGCTCCATAGCTCCAGGGCTCCATAGCTCCATAGCACCAGAGCTCCATAGCTCCATAGCACCAGAGCTCCATACCTCCATAGCACCAGAGCTCCATAGCTCCATAGCACCAGAGCTCCATACCTCCAGAGCTCCATAGCTCCATACTTCCAGAGCTCCATAGCTCCATAGCTCCATACTTCCATAGCTCCATAGCTCCATACTTCCATAGCACCTGAGCTCCATACCTCCAGAGCTCCAGAGCTCCAGCCTGGGTGGCTGGTGGCTCCATAGCTCCATACTTCCATAGCTCTAAGTCAGAGAGTTGGCGAAAATTGCACTAAGTGCGAAAGCCCATTCATTTACAACGGCGTGTCCACAAGGCGGCGACATTTCCCCGTTACCGGTGGCTGCGCGGCGGGTGAGTGACAGAGCTTATCCGAGCGGCTGGAACTCTGCGCCGGCGTGGTCGAGCGTGAGGCCTCGGCCCTTTGGCTGCCTGGTACCTAAAACACTTCCATTGATCCAGCCACGGAGGGTGCTGGCTGGTGGCTCCATACCTCCATAGCTCCATAGCACCAGAGCTCCATAGCTCCATAGCACCAGAGCTCCATGGCTTCAGAGCTCCATAGCACCATAGCTCCATACCTCCAGAGCTCCAGGGCTCCATAGCTCCATACCTCCAGAGCTCCATACCTCCAGAGCTCCATACCTCCAGAGCTCCATAGCACCAGAGCTCCATGGCTTCAGAGCTCCATAGCACCATAGCTCCATACCTCCAGAGCTCCAGGGCTCCATAGCTCCATACCTCCAGAGCTCCATACCTCCAGAGCTCCATACCTCCAGAGCTCCATAGCACCAGAGCTCCATGGCTTCAGAGCTCCATAGCACCATAGCTCCATACCTCCAGAGCTCCATACCTCCAGAGCTCCAGGGCTCCATAGCTCCATACCTCCAGAGCTCCATACCTCCAGAGCTCCATACCTCCAGAGCTCCAGAGCTCCATAGCACCAGAGCTCCATGGCTTCAGAGCTCCATAGCACCATAGCTCCATACCTCCAGAGCTCCAGGGCTCCATAGCTCCATACCTCCAGAGCTCCATACCTCCAGAGCTCCAGAGCTCCATAGCACCAGAGCTCCATGGCTTCAGAGCTCCATAGCACCATAGCTCCATACCTCCAGAGCTCCAGGGCTCCATAGCTCCATACCTCCAGAGCTCCATACCTCCAGAGCTCCAGAGCTCCATAGCACCAGAGCTCCATGGCTTCAGAGCTCCATAGCACCATAGCTCCATACCTCCAGAGCTCCAGGGCTCCAAAGCTCCATACCTCCAGAGCTCCATACCTCCAGAGCTCCATACCTCCAGAGCTCCATAGCTCCATAGCACCAGAGCTCCATAGCTCCATAGCACCAGAGCTCCATAGCACCAGAGCTCCATAGCACCAGAGCTCCATAGCTCCATAGCACCAGAGCTCCATAGCTCCATAGCACCAGAGCTCCATAGCTCCATAGCACCAGAGCTCCATACTTCCAGAGCTCCATAGCTCCATAGCTCCATAACACCAGAGCTCCATAGCTCCATAGCACCAGAGCTCCATAGCTCCATAGCACCAGAGCTCCATACTTCCATAGCTCCATAGCTCCATACCTCCAGAGCTCCATAGCTCCATAGCTCCATACCTCCAGAGCTCCATAGCTCCAGAGCTCCATAGCTCCATAGCACCAGAGCTCCATAGCTCCATAGCACCAGAGCTCCATACTTCCATAGCTCCAGGGCTCCATAGCTCCAGGGCTCCATAGCTCCATACCTCCAGAGCTCCATAGCTCCATACTTCCAGAGCTCCATAGCTCCATAGCACCAGAGCTCCATAGCTCCATAGCACCAGAGCTCCATAGCTCCATAACACCAGAGCTCCATAGCTCCATAGCACCAGAGCTCCATAGCTCCATAGCTCCAGGGCTCCATAGCTCCATAGCTCCAGGGCTCCATAGCTCCATAGCTCCAGGGCTCCATAGCTCCATAGCTCCATACCTCCAGAGCTCCATACCTCCAGAGCTCCATACCTCCATAGCACCAGAGCTCCATAGCTCCAGGGCTCCAGGGCTCCATAGCTCCATACCTCCAGAGCTCCATAGCTCCATACTTCCAGAGCTCCATGGCTCCATAGCTCCATACTTCCATAGCTCCATAGCTCCATACTTCCATAGCACCTGAGCTCCATACCTCCAGAGCTCCAGAGCTCCAGCCTGGGTGGCTGGTGGCTCCATAGCTCCATACTTCCATAGCTCTAAGTCAGAGAGTTGGCGAAAATTGCACTAAGTGCGAAAGCCCATTCATTTACAACGGCGTGTCCACAAGGCGGCGACATTTCCCCGTTACCGGTGGCTGCGCGGCGGGTGAGTGACAGAGCTTATCCGAGCGGCTGGAACTCTGCGCCGGCGTGGTCGAGCGTGAGGCCTCGGCCCTTTGGCTGCCTGGTACCTAAAACACTTCCATTGATCCAGCCACGGAGGGTGCTGGCTGGTGGCTCCATACCTCCATAGCTCCATAGCACCAGAGCTCCATAGCTCCATAGCACCAGAGCTCCATGGCTTCAGAGCTCCATAGCACCATAGCTCCATACCTCCAGAGCTCCAGGGCTCCATAGCTCCATACCTCCAGAGCTCCATACCTCCAGAGCTCCATACCTCCAGAGCTCCATAGCACCAGAGCTCCATGGCTTCAGAGCTCCATAGCACCATAGCTCCATACCTCCAGAGCTCCAGGGCTCCATAGCTCCATACCTCCAGAGCTCCATACCTCCAGAGCTCCATACCTCCAGAGCTCCATAGCACCAGAGCTCCATGGCTTCAGAACTCCATAGCACCATAGCTCCATACCTCCAGAGCTCCAGGGCTCCATAGCTCCATACCTCCAGAGCTCCATACCTCCAGAGCTCCATACCTCCAGAGCTCCATAGCACCAGAGCTCCATGGCTTCAGAGCTCCATAGCACCATAGCTCCATACCTCCAGAGCTCCAGGGCTCCATAGCTCCATACCTCCAGAGCTCCATATCTCCAGAGCTCCATACCTCCAGAGCTCCAGAGCTCCATAGCACCAGAGCTCCATGGCTTCAGAGCTCCATAGCACCATAGCTCCATACCTCCAGAGCTCCAGGGCTCCATAGCTCCATACCTCCAGAGCTCCATACCTCCAGAGCTCCAGAGCTCCATAGCACCAGAGCTCCATGGCTTCAGAGCTCCATAGCACCATAGCTCCATACCTCCAGAGCTCCAGGGCTCCATAGCTCCATACCTCCAGAGCTCCATACCTCCAGAGCTCCAGAGCTCCATAGCACCAGAGCTCCATGGCTTCAGAGCTCCATAGCACCATAGCTCCATACCTCCAGAGCTCCAGGGCTCCAAAGCTCCATACCTCCAGAGCTCCATACCTCCAGAGCTCCATACCTCCAGAGCTCCATAGCTCCATAGCACCAGAGCTCCATAGCTCCATAGCACCAGAGCTCCATAGCACCAGAGCTCCATAGCTCCATAGCACCAGAGCTCCATAGCTCCATAGCACCAGAGCTCCATAGCTCCATAGCACCAGAGCTCCATACTTCCAGAGCTCCATAGCTCCATAGCTCCATAGCACCAGAGCTCCATAGCTCCATAGCACCAGAGCTCCATAGCTCCATAGCACCAGAGCTCCATACTTCCATAGCTCCATAGCTCCATACCTCCAGAGCTCCATAGCTCCATAGCTCCATACCTCCAGAGCTCCATAGCTCCAGAGCTCCATAGCTCCATAGCACCAGAGCTCCATAGCTCCATAGCACCAGAGCTCCATACTTCCATAGCTCCAGGGCTCCATAGCTCCAGGGCTCCTTAGCTCCATACCTCCAGAGCTCCATAGCTCCATAGCACCAGAGCTCCATAGCTCCATAGCACCAGAGCTCCATAGCTCCATAGCACCAGAGCTCCATAGCTCCATAGCACCAGAGCTCCATAGCTCCATAGCACCAGAGCTCCATACTTCCATAGCTCCATAGCTCCATACCTCCAGAGCTCCATAGCTCCATAGCTCCATACCTCCAGAGCTCCATAGCTCCAGAGCTCCATAGCTCCATAGCACCAGAGCTCCATAGCTCCATAGCACCAGAGCTCCATACTTCCATAGCTCCAGGGCTCCATAGCTCCATACCTCCAGAGCTCCATAGCTCCATACTTCCAGAGCTCCATAGCTCCATAGCACCAGAGCTCCATAGCTCCATAGCACCAGAGCTCCATAGCTCCATAACACCAGAGCTCCATAGCTCCATAGCACCAGAGCTCCATAGCTCCATAGCTCCAGGGCTCCATAGCTCCATAGCTCCAGGGCTCCATAGCTCCATAGCTCCAGGGCTCCATAGCTCCATAGCACCAGAGCTCCATAGCTCCATAGCACCAGAGCTCCATACCTCCATAGCACCAGAGCTCCATAGCTCCATAGCACCAGAGCTCCATACCTCCAGAGCTCCATAGCTCCATACTTCCAGAGCTCCATAGCTCCATAGCTCCATACTTCCATAGCTCCATAGCTCCATACTTCCATAGCACCTGAGCTCCATACCTCCAGAGCTCCAGAGCTCCAGCCTGGGTGGCTGGTGGCTCCATAGCTCCATACTTCCATAGCTCTAAGTCAGAGAGTTGGCGAAAATTGCACTAAGTGCGAAAGCCCATTCATTTACAACGGCGTGTCCACAAGGCGGCGACATTTCCCCGTTACCGGTGGCTGCGCGGCGGGTGAGTGACAGAGCTTATCCGAGCGGCTGGAACTCTGCGCCGGCGTGGTCGAGCGTGAGGCCTCGGCCCTTTGGCTGCCTGGTACCTAAAACACTTCCATTGATCCAGCCACGGAGGGTGCTGGCTGGTGGCTCCATACCTCCATAGCTCCATAGCACCAGAGCTCCATAGCTCCATAGCACCAGAGCTCCATGGCTTCAGAGCTCCATAGCACCATAGCTCCATACCTCCAGAGCTCCAGGGCTCCATAGCTCCATACCTCCAGAGCTCCATACCTCCAGAGCTCCATACCTCCAGAGCTCCATAGCACCAGAGCTCCATGGCTTCAGAGCTCCATAGCACCATAGCTCCATACCTCCAGAGCTCCAGGGCTCCATAGCTCCATACCTCCAGAGCTCCATACCTCCAGAGCTCCATACCTCCAGAGCTCCATAGCACCAGAGCTCCATGGCTTCAGAGCTCCATAGCACCATAGCTCCATACCTCCAGAGCTCCATACCTCCAGAGCTCCAGGGCTCCATAGCTCCATACCTCCAGAGCTCCATACCTCCAGAGCTCCATACCTCCAGAGCTCCAGAGCTCCATAGCACCAGAGCTCCATGGCTTCAGAGCTCCATAGCACCATAGCTCCATACCTCCAGAGCTCCAGGGCTCCATAGCTCCATACCTCCAGAGCTCCATACCTCCAGAGCTCCAGAGCTCCATAGCACCAGAGCTCCATGGCTTCAGAGCTCCATAGCACCATAGCTCCATACCTCCAGAGCTCCAGGGCTCCATAGCTCCATACCTCCAGAGCTCCATACCTCCAGAGCTCCAGAGCTCCATAGCACCAGAGCTCCATGGCTTCAGAGCTCCATAGCACCATAGCTCCATACCTCCAGAGCTCCAGGGCTCCAAAGCTCCATACCTCCAGAGCTCCATACCTCCAGAGCTCCATACCTCCAGAGCTCCATAGCTCCATAGCACCAGAGCTCCATAGCTCCATAGCACCAGAGCTCCATAGCACCAGAGCTCCATAGCACCAGAGCTCCATAGCTCCCTAGCACCAGAGCTCCATAGCTCCATAGCACCAGAGCTCCATAGCTCCATAGCACCAGAGCTCCATACTTCCAGAGCTCCATAGCTCTATAGCTCCATAACACCAGAGCTCCATAGCTCCATAGCACCAGAGCTCCATAGCTCCATAGCACCAGAGCTCCATACTTCCATAGCTCCATAGCTCCATACCTCCATAGCTCCATAGCTCCATAGCTCCATACCTCCAGAGCTCCATAGCTCCAGAGCTCCATAGCTCCATAGCACCAGAGCTCCATAGCTCCATAGCACCAGAGCTCCATACTTCCATAGCTCCAGGGCTCCATAGCTCCAGGGCTCCATAGCTCCATACCTCCAGAGCTCCATAGCTCCATACTTCCAGAGCTCCATAGCTCCATAGCACCAGAGCTCCATAGCTCCATAGCACCAGAGCTCCATAGCTCCATAACACCAGAGCTCCATAGCTCCATAGCACCAGAGCTCCATAGCTTCAAAGCTCCAGGGCTCCATAGCTCCATAGCTCCAGGGCTCCATAGCTCCATAGCTCCAGGGCTCCATAGCTCCATAGCTCCATACCTCCAGAGCTCCATACCTCCAGAGCTCCATACCTCCATAGCACCAGAGCTCCATAGCTCCAGGGCTCCATAGCTCCATACCTCCAGAGCTCCATAGCTCCATACTTCCAGAGCTCCATAGCTCCATAGCTCCATACTTCCATAGCTCCATAGCTCCATACTTCCATAGCACCTGAGCTCCATACCTCCAGAGCTCCAGAGCTCCAGCCTGGGTGGCTGGTGGCTCCATAGCTCCATACTTCCATAGCTCTAAGTCAGAGAGTTGGCGAAAATTGCACTAAGTGCGAAAGCCCATTCATTTACAACGGCGTGTCCACAAGGCGGCGACATTTCCCCGTTACCGGTGGCTGCGCGGCGGGTGAGTGACAGAGCTTATCCGAGCGGCTGGAACTCTGCGCCGGCGTGGTCGAGCGTGAGGCCTCGGCCCTTTGGCTGCCTGGTACCTAAAACACTTCCATTGATCCAGCCACGGAGGGTGCTGGCTGGTGGCTCCATACCTCCATAGCTCCATAGCACCAGAGCTCCATAGCTCCATAGCACCAGAGCTCCATGGCTTCAGAGCTCCATAGCACCATAGCTCCATACCTCCAGAGCTCCAGGGCTCCATAGCTCCATACCTCCAGAGCTCCATACCTCCAGAGCTCCATACCTCCAGAGCTCCATAGCACCAGAGCTCCATGGCTTCAGAGCTCCATAGCACCATAGCTCCATACCTCCAGAGCTCCAGGGCTCCATAGCTCCATACCTCCAGAGCTCCATACCTCCAGAGCTCCATACCTCCAGAGCTCCATAGCACCAGAGCTCCATGGCTTCAGAGCTCCATAGCACCATAGCTCCATACCTCCAGAGCTCCAGGGCTCCATAGCTCCATACCTCCAGAGCTCCATACCTCCAGAGCTCCATACCTCCAGAGCTCCAGAGCTCCATAGCACCAGAGCTCCATGGCTTCAGAGCTCCATAGCACCATAGCTCCATACCTCCAGAGCTCCAGGGCTCCATAGCTCCATACCTCCAGAGCTCCATACCTCCAGAGCTCCAGAGCTCCATAGCACCAGAGCTCCATGGCTTCAGAGCTCCATAGCACCATAGCTCCATACCTCCAGAGCTCCAGGGCTCCATAGCTCCATACCTCCAGAGCTCCATACCTCCAGAGCTCCATACCTCCAGAGCTCCATAGCTCCATAGCACCAGAGCTCCATAGCTCCATAGCACCAGAGCTCCATAGCACCAGAGCTCCATAGCACCAGAGCTCCATAGCTCCATAGCACCAGAGCTCCATAGCTCCATAGCACCAGAGCTCCATAGCTCCATAGCACCAGAGCTCCATACTTCCAGAGCTCCATAGCTCCATAGCTCCATAGCACCAGAGCTCCATAGCTCCATAGCACCAGAACTCCATGGCTTCAGAGCTCCATAGCACCATAGCTCCATACCTCCAGAGCTCCAGGGCTCCATAGCTCCATACCTCCAGAGCTCCATACCTCCAGAGCTCCATACCTCCAGAGCTCCATAGCACCAGAGCTCCATAGCTCCATAGCACCAGAGCTCCATAGAACCAGAGCTCCATAGCACCAGAGCTCCATAGCTCCATAGCACCAGAACTCCATAGCTCCATAGCACCAGAGCTCCATACTTCCAGAGCTCCATAGCTCCATAGCTCCATAGCACCAGAGCTCCATAGCTCCATAGCACCAGAGCTCCATAGCTCCATAGCACCAGAGCTCCATACTTCCATAGCTCCATAGCTCCATACCTCCAGAGCTCCATAGCTCCATAGCTCCATACCTCCAGAGCTCCATAGCTCCAGAGCTCCATAGCTCCATAGCTCCATAGCACCAGAGCTCCATAGCTCCATAGCACCAGAGCTCCATACTTCCATAGCTCCAGGGCTCCATAGCTCCAGGGCTCCATACCTCCAGAGCTCCAGAGCTCCATACTTCCATAGCACCAGAGCTCCATACCTCCAGAGCTCCAGAGCTCCAGCCTGGGTGGCTGGTGGCTCCATAGCTCCATACTTCCATAGCTCTAAGTCAGAGAGTTGGCGAAAATTGCACTAAGTGCGAAAGCCCATTCATTTACAACGGCGTGTCCACAAGGCGGCGACATTTCCCCGTTACCGGTGGCTGCGCGGCGGGTGAGTGACAGAGCTTATCCGAGCGGCTGGAACTCTGCGCCGGCGTGGTCGAGCGTGAGGCCTCGGCCCTTTGGCTGCCTGGTACCTAAAACACTTCCATTGATCCAGCCACGGAGCGTGCTGGCTGGTGGCTCCATACCTCCATAGCTCCATAGCACCAGAGCTCCATAGCTCCATAGCACCAGAGCTTCATGGCTTCAGAGCTCCATAGCACCATAGCTCCATACCTCCAGAGCTCCAGGGCTCCATAGCTCCATACCTCCAGAGCTCCATACCTCCAGAGCTCCATACCTCCAGAGCTCCATAGCACCAGAGCTCCATGGCTTCAGAGCTCCATAGCACCATAGCTCCATACCTCCAGAGCTCCAGGGCTCCATAGCTCCATACCTCCAGAGCTCCATACCTCCAGAGCTCCATACCTCCAGAGCTCCATAGCACCAGAGCTCCATGGCTTCAGAGCTCCATAGCACCATAGCTCCATACCTCCAGAGCTCCAGGGCTCCATAGCTCCATACCTCCAGAGCTCCATACCTCCAGAGCTCCATACCTCCAGAGCTCCATAGCACCAGAGCTCCATGGCTTCAGAGCTCCATAGCACCATAGCTCCATACCTCCAGAGCTCCAGGGCTCCATAGCTCCATACCTCCAGAGCTCCATACCTCCAGAGCTCCATACCTCCAGAGCTCCAGAGCTCCATAGCACCAGAGCTCCATGGCTTCAGAGCTCCATAGCACCATAGCTCCATACCTCCAGAGCTCCAGGGCTCCATAGCTCCATACCTCCAGAGCTCCATACCTCCAGAGCTCCAGAGCTCCATAGCACCAGAGCTCCATGGCTTCAGAGCTCCATAGCACCATAGCTCCATACCTCCAGAGCTCCAGGGCTCCATAGCTCCATACCTCCAGAGCTCCATACCTCCAGAGCTCCAGAGCTCCATAGCACCAGAGCTCCATGGCTTCAGAGCTCCATAGCACCATAGCTCCATACCTCCAGAGCTCCAGGGCTCCAAAGCTCCATACCTCCAGAGCTCCATACCTCCAGAGCTCCATACCTCCAGAGCTCCATAGCTCCATAGCACCAGAGCTCCATAGCTCCATAGCACCAGAGCTCCATAGCACCAGAGCTCCATAGCACCAGAGCTCCATAGCTCCATAGCACCAGAGCTCCATAGCTCCATAGCACCAGAGCTCCATAGCTCCATAGCACCAGAGCTCCATACTTCCAGAGCTCCATAGCTCCATAGCTCCATAGCACCAGAGCTCCATAGCTCCATAGCACCAGAGCTCCATAGCTCCATAGCACCAGAGCTCCATACTTCCATAGCTCCATAGCTCCATACCTCCAGAGCTCCATAGCTCCATAGCTCCATACCTCCAGAGCTCCATAGCTCCAGAGCTCCATAGCTCCATAGCACCAGAGCTCCATAGCTCCATAGCACCAGAGCTCCATACTTCCATAGCTCCAGGGCTCCATAGCTCCAGGGCTCCATAGCTCCATACCTCCAGAGCTCCATAGCTCC
The DNA here is from genome assembly GCF_054491065.1 of Syngnathus leptorhynchus. Classification (NCBI taxonomy): domain Eukaryota; kingdom Metazoa; phylum Chordata; class Actinopteri; order Syngnathiformes; family Syngnathidae; genus Syngnathus; species Syngnathus leptorhynchus. Next base: position 591,730 of record NW_028232021.1, read on the forward strand.
ATACTTCCAGAGCTCCATAGCTCCATAGCACCAGAGCTCCATAGCTCCATAGCACCAGAGCTCCATAGCTCCATAGCACCAGAGCTCCATAGCTCCATAGCACCAGAGCTCCATAGCTCCATAGCTCCAGGGCTCCATAGCTCCATAGCTCCAGGGCTCCATAGCTCCATAGCTCCAGGGCTCCATAGCTCCATAGCTCCATACCTCCAGAGCTCCATACCTCCAGAGCTCCATACCTCCATAGCACCAGAGCTCCATAGCTCCAGGGCTCCAGGGCTCCATAGCTCCATACCTCCAGAGCTCCATAGCTCCATACTTCCAGAGCTCCATAGCTCCATAGCTCCATACTTCCATAGCTCCATAGCTCCATACTTCCATAGCACCTGAGCTCCATACCTCCAGAGCTCCATAGCTCCAGCCTGGGTGGCTGGTGGCTCCATAGCTCCATACTTCCATAGCTCTAAGTCAGAGAGTTGGCGAAAATTGCACTAAGTGCGAAAGCCCATTCATTTACAACGGCGTGTCCGCCAGGCGGCGACATTTCCCCGTTACAGGTGGCTGCGCGGCGGGTGAGTGACAGAGCTTATCCGAGCGGCTGGAACTCTGCGCCGGCGTGGTCGAGCGTGAGGCCTCGGCCCTTTGGCTGCCTGGTACCTAAAACACTTCCATTGATCCAGCCACGGAGGGTGCTGGCTGGTGGCTCCATACCTCCATAGCTCCATAGCACCAGAGCTCCATAGCTCCATAGCACCAGAGCTCCATGGCTTCAGAGCTCCATAGCACCATAGCTCCATACCTCCAGAGCTCCAGGGCTCCAAAGCTCCATACCTCCAGAGCTCCATACCTCCAGAGCTCCATACCTCCAGAGCTCCATAGCTCCATAGCACCAGAGCTCCATAGCTCCATAGCACCAGAGCTCCATAGCACCATAGCTCCATAGCACCAGAGCTCCATAGCTCCATAGCACCAGAGCTCCATAGCTCCATAGCACCAGAGCTCCATAGCTCCATAGCACCAGAGCTCCATACTTCCAGAGCTCCATAGCTCCATAGCTCCATAGCACCAGAGCTCCATAGCTCCATAGCACCAGAGCTCCATAGCTCCATAGCACCAGAGCTCCATACTTCCATAGCTCCATAGCTCCATACCTCCAGAGCTCCAGAGCTCCATAGCTCCATACCTCCAGAGCTCCATAGCTCCAGAGCTCCATAGCTCCATAGCACCAGAGCTCCATAGCTCCATAGCACCAGAGCTCCATACTTCCATAGCTCCAGGGCTCCATAGCTCCAGGGCTCCATAGCTCCATACCTCCAGAGCTCCATAGCTCCATACCTCCAGAGCTCCATAGCTCCATACTTCCAGAGCTCCATAGCTCCATAGCACCAGAGCTCCATAGCTCCATAGCACCAGAGCTCCATAGCTCCATAGCACCAGAGCTCCATAGCTCCATAGCACCAGAGCTCCATAGCTCCATAGCTCCAGGGCTCCATAGCTCCATAGCTCCAGGGCTCCATAGCTCCATAGCTCCAGGGCTCCATAGCTCCAGGGCTCCAGGGCTCCATAGCTCCATACCTCCAGAGCTCCATAGCTCCATACTTCCAGAGCTCCATAGCTCCATAGCTCCATACTTCCATAGCTCCATAGCTCCATACTTCCATAGCACCAGAGCTCCATACCTCCAGAGCTCCATAGCTCCAGCCTGGGTGGCTGGTGGCTCCATAGCTCCATACTTCCATAGCTCCAGTCAGAGAGTTGGCGAAAATTGCACTAAGTGCGAAAGCCCATTCATTTACAACGGCGTGTCCACAAGGCGGCGACATTTCCCCGTTACCGGTGGCTGCGCGGCGGGTGAGTGACAGAGCTTATCCGAGCGGCTGGAACTCTGCGCCGGCGTGGTCGAGCGTGAGGCCTCGGCCCTTTGGCTGCCTGGTACCTAAAACACTTCCATTGATCCAGCCACGGAGGGTGCTGGCTGGTGGCTCCATACCTCCATAGCTCCATAGCACCAGAGCTCCATAGCTCCATAGCACCAGAGCTCCATGGCTTCAGAGCTCCATAGCACCATAGCTCCATACCTCCAGAGCTCCAGGGCTCCATAGCTCCATACCTCCAGAGCTCCATACCTCCAGAGCTCCATACCTCCAGAGCTCCATAGCACCAGAGCTCCATGGCTTCAGAGCTCCATAGCACCATAGCTCCATACCTCCAGAGCTCCAGGGCTCCATAGCTCCATACCTCCAGAGCTCCATACCTCCAGAGCTCCATACCTCCAGAGCTCCATAGCACCAGAGCTCCATGGCTTCAGAGCTCCATAGCACCATAGCTCCATACCTCCAGAGCTCCATACCTCCAGAGCTCCAGGGCTCCATAGCTCCATACCTCCAGAGCTCCATACCTCCAGAGCTCCATACCTCCAGAGCTCCAGAGCTCCATAGCACCAGAGCTCCATGGCTTCAGAGCTCCATAGCACCATAGCTCCATACCTCCAGAGCTCCAGGGCTCCATAGCTCCATACCTCCAGAGCTCCATACCTCCAGAGCTCCAGAGCTCCATAGCACCAGAGCTCCATGGCTTCAGAGCTCCATAGCACCATAGCTCCATACCTCCAGAGCTCCAGGGCTCCATAGCTCCATACCTCCAGAGCTCCATACCTCCAGAGCTCCAGAGCTCCATAGCACCAGAGCTCCATGGCTTCAGAGCTCCATAGCACCATAGCTCCATACCTCCAGAGCTCCAGGGCTCCAAAGCTCCATACCTCCAGAGCTCCATACCTCCAGAGCTCCATACCTCCAGAGCTCCATAGCTCCATAGCACCAGAGCTCCATAGCTCCATAGCACCAGAGCTCCATAGCACCAGAGCTCCATAGCACCAGAGCTCCATAGCTCCATAGCACCAGAGCTCCATAGCTCCATAGCACCAGAGCTCCATAGCTCCATAGCACCAGAGCTCCATACTTCCAGAGCTCCATAGCTCTATAGCTCCATAACACCAGAGCTCCATAGCTCCATAGCACCAGAGCTCCATAGCTCCATAGCACCAGAGCTCCATACTTCCATAGCTCCATAGCTCCATACCTCCAGAGCTCCATAGCTCCATAGCTCCATACCTCCAGAGCTCCATAGCTCCAGAGCTCCATAGCTCCATAGCACCAGAGCTCCATAGCTCCATAGCACCAGAGCTCCATACTTCCATAGCTCCAGGGCTCCATAGCTCCAGGGCTCCATAGCTCCATACCTCCAGAGCTCCATAGCTCCATACTTCCAGAGCTCCATAGCTCCATAGCACCAGAGCTCCATAGCTCCATAGCACCAGAGCTCCATAGCTCCATAACACCAGAGCTCCATAGCTCCATAGCACCAGAGCTCCATAGCTTCATAGCTCCAGGGCTCCATAGCTCCATAGCTCCAGGGCTCCATAGCTCCATAGCTCCAGGGCTCCATAGCTCCATAGCTCCATACCTCCAGAGCTCCATACCTCCAGAGCTCCATACCTCCATAGCACCAGAGCTCCATAGCTCCAGGGCTCCAGGGCTCCATAGCTCCATACCTCCAGAGCTCCATAGCTCCATACTTCCAGAGCTCCATAGCTCCATAGCTCCATACTTCCATAGCTCCATAGCTCCATACTTCCATAGCACCTGAGCTCCATACCTCCAGAGCTCCAGAGCTCCAGCCTGGGTGGCTGGTGGCTCCATAGCTCCATACTTCCATAGCTCTAAGTCAGAGAGTTGGCGAAAATTGCACTAAGTGCGAAAGCCCATTCATTTACAACGGCGTGTCCACAAGGCGGCGACATTTCCCCGTTACCGGTGGCTGCGCGGCGGGTGAGTGACAGAGCTTATCCGAGCGGCTGGAACTCTGCGCCGGCGTGGTCGAGCGTGAGGCCTCGGCCCTTTGGCTGCCTGGTACCTAAAACACTTCCATTGATCCAGCCACGGAGGGTGCTGGCTGGTGGCTCCATACCTCCATAGCTCCATAGCACCAGAGCTCCATAGCTCCATAGCACCAGAGCTCCATGGCTTCAGAGCTCCATAGCACCATAGCTCCATACCTCCAGAGCTCCAGGGCTCCATAGCTCCATACCTCCAGAGCTCCATACCTCCAGAGCTCCATACCTCCAGAGCTCCATAGCACCAGAGCTCCATGGCTTCAGAGCTCCATAGCACCATAGCTCCATACCTCCAGAGCTCCAGGGCTCCATAGCTCCATACCTCCAGAGCTCCATACCTCCAGAGCTCCATACCTCCAGAGCTCCATAGCACCAGAGCTCCATGGCTTCAGAGCTCCATAGCACCATAGCTCCATACCTCCAGAGCTCCAGGGCTCCATAGCTCCATACCTCCAGAGCTCCATACCTCCAGAGCTCCATACCTCCAGAGCTCCATAGCACCAGAGCTCCATGGCTTCAGAGCTCCATAGCACCATAGCTCCATACCTCCAGAGCTCCAGGGCTCCATAGCTCCATACCTCCAGAGCTCCATACCTCCAGAGCTCCAGAGCTCCATAGCACCAGAGCTCCATGGCTTCAGAGCTCCATAGCACCATAGCTCCATACCTCCAGAGCTCCAGGGCTCCATAGCTCCATACCTCCAGAGCTCCATACCTCCAGAGCTCCAGAGCTCCATAGCACCAGAGCTCCATGGCTTCAGAGCTCCATAGCACCATAGCTCCATACCTCCAGAGCTCCAGGGCTCCAAAGCTCCATACCTCCAGAGCTCCATACCTCCAGAGCTCCATACCTCCAGAGCTCCATAGCTCCATAGCACCAGAGCTCCATAGCTCCATAGCACCAGAGCTCCATAGCACCAGAGCTCCATAGCACCAGAGCTCCATAGCTCCATAGCACCAGAGCTCCATAGCTCCATAGCACCAGAGCTCCATAGCTCCATAGCACCAGAGCTCCATACTTCCAGAGCTCCATAGCTCCATAGCTCCATAGCACCAGAGCTCCATAGCTCCATAGCACCAGAGCTCCAAAGCTCCATACCACCAGAGCTCCATACTTCCATAGCTCCATAGCTCCATACCTCAAGAGCTCCATAGCTCCATAGCTCCATACCTCCAGAGCTCCATAGCTCCAGAGCTCCATAGCTCCATAGCACCAGAGCTCCATAGCTCCATAGCACCAGAGCTCCATACTTCCATAGCTCCAGGGCTCCATAGCTCCAGGGCTCCATAGCTCCATACCTCCAGAGCTCCATAGCTCCATACTTCCAGAGCTCCATAGCTCCATAGCACCAGAGCTCCATAGCTCCATAGCACCAGAGCTCCATAGCTCCATAGCACCAGAGCTCCATAGCTCCATAGCACCAGAGCTCCATAGCTCCATAGCTCCAGGGCTCCATAGCTCCATAGCTCCAGGGCTCCATAGCTCCATAGCTCCAGGGCTCCATAGCTCCATAGCTCCATACCTCCAGAGCTCCATACCTCCAGAGCTCCATACCTCCATAGCACCAGAGCTCCATAGCTCCAGGGCTCCAGGGCTCCATAGCTCCATACCTCCAGAGCTCCATAGCTCCATACTTCCAGAGTTCCATAGCTCCATAGCTCCATACTTCCATAGCTCCATAGCTCCATACTTCCATAGCACCTGAGCTCCATACCTCCAGAGCTCCATAGCTCCAGCCTGGGTGGCTGGTGGCTCCATAGCTCCATACTTCCATAGCTCTAAGTCAGAGAGTTGGCGAAAATTGCACTAAGTGCGAAAGCCCATTCATTTACAACGGCGTGTCCGCCAGGCGGCGACATTTCCCCGTTACCGGTGGCTGCGCGGCGGGTGAGTGACAGAGCTTATCCGAGCGGCTGGAACTCTGCGCCGGCGTGGTCGAGCGTGAGGCCTCGGCCCTTTGGCTGCCTGGTACCTAAAACACTTCCATTGATCCAGCCACGGAGGGTGCTGGCTGGTGGCTCCATACCTCCATAGCTCCATAGCACCAGAGCTCCATAGCTCCATAGCACCAGAGCTCCATGGCTTCAGAGCTCCATAGCACCATAGCTCCATACCTCCAGAGCTCCAGGGCTCCATAGCTCCATACCTCCAGAGCTCCATACCTCCAGAGCTCCATACCTCCAGAGCTCCATAGCACCAGAGCTCCATGGCTTCAGAGCTCCATAGCACCATAGTTCCATACCTCCAGAGCTCCAGGGCTCCATAGCTCCATACCTCCAGAGCTCCATACCTCCAGAGCTCCATACCTCCAGAGCTCCATAGCACCAGAGCTCCATGGCTTCAGAGCTCCATAGCACCATAGCTCCATACCTCCAGAGCTCCAGGGCTCCATAGCTCCATACCTCCAGAGCTCCATACCTCCAGAGCTCCATACCTCCAGAGCTCCAGAGCTCCATAGCACCAGAGCTCCATGGCTTCAGAGCTCCATAGCTCCATACCTCCAGAGCTCCAGGGCTCCATAGCTCCATACCTCCAGAGCTCCATACCTCCAGAGCTCCATAGCACCAGAGCTCCATGGCTTCAGAGCTCCATAGCACCATAGCTCCATACCTCCAGAGCTCCAGGGCTCCATAGCTCCATACCTCCAGAGCTCCATACCTCCAGAGCTCCATACCTCCAGAGCTCCATAGCACCAGAGCTCCATGGCTTCAGAGCTCCATAGCACCATAGCTCCATACCTCCAGAGCTCCAGGGCTCCATAGCTCCATACCTCCAGAGCTCCATACCTCCAGAGCTCCATACCTCCAGAGCTCCATAGCACCAGAGCTCCATGGCTTCAGAGCTCCATAGCACCATAGCTCCATACCTCCAGAGCTCCAGGGCTCCATAGCCCCATACCTCCAGAGCTCCATACCTCCAGAGCTCCATACCTCCAGAGCTCCATAGCACCAGAGCTCCATGGCTTCAGAGCTCCATAGCACCATAGCTCCATACCTCCAGAGCTCCAGGGCTCCATAGCTCCATACCTCCAGAGCTCCATACCTCCAGAGCTCCATACCTCCAGAGCTCCAGAGCTCCATAGCACCAGAGCTCCATGGCTTCAGAGCTCCATAGCACCATAGCTCCATACCTCCAGAGCTCCAGGGCTCCATAGCTCCATACCTCCAGAGCTCCATACCTCCAGAGCTCCAGAGCTCCATAGCACCAGAGCTCCATGGCTTCAGAGCTCCATAGCACCATAGCTCCATACCTCCAGAGCTCCAGGGCTCCATAGCTCCATACCTCCAGAGCTCCATACCTCCAGAGCTCCAGAGCTCCATAGCACCAGAGCTCCATGGCTTCAGAGCTCCATAACACCATAGCTCCATACCTCCAGAGCTCCAGGGCTCCAAAGCTCCATACCTCCAGAGCTCCATACCTCCAGAGCTCCATACCTCCAGAGCTCCATAGCTCCATAGCACCAGAGCTCCATAGCACCAGAGCTCCATAGCACCAGAGCTCCATAGCACCAGAGCTCCATAGCTCCATAGCACCAGAGCTCCATAGCTCCATAGCACCAGAGCTCCATAGCTCCATAGCACCAGAGCTCCATACTTCCAGAGCTCCATAGCTCCATAGCACCAGAGCTCCATAGCTCCATAGCACCAGAGCTCCATAGCTCCATAGCACCAGAGCTCCATACTTCCATAGCTCCATAGCTCCATACCTCCAGAGCTCCATAGCTCCATAGCTCCATACCTCCAGAGCTCCATAGCTCCAGAGCTCCATAGCTCCATAGCACCAGAGCTCCATAGCTCCATAGCACCAGAGCTCCATACTTCCATAGCTCCAGGGCTCCATAGCTCCAGGGCTCCATAGCTCCATACCTCCAGAGCTCCATAGCTCCATACTTCCAGAGCTCCATAGCTCCATAGCACCAGAGCTCCATAGCTCCATAGCACCAGAGCTCCATAGCTCCATAGCACCAGAGCTCCATAGCTCCATAGCACCAGAGCTCCATAGCTCCATAGCTCCAGGGCTCCATAGCTCCAGGGCTCCATAGCTCCATAGCTCCAGGGCTCCATAGCTCCATACCTCCAGAGCTCCATACCTCCAGAGCTCCATACCTCCATATCACCAGAGCTCCATAGCTCCAGGGCTCCATAGCTCCATACCTCCAGAGCTCCATAGCTCCATACTTCCAGAGCTCCATAGCTCCATAGCTCCATACTTCCATAGCTCCATAGCTCCATACTTCCATAGCACCTGAGCTCCATACCTCCAGAGCTCCATAGCTCCAGCCTGGGTGGCTGGTGGCTCCATAGCTCCATACTTCCATAGCTCTAAGTCAGAGAGTTGGCGAAAATTGCACTAAGTGCGAAAGCCCATTCATTTACAACGGCGTGTCCGCCAGGCGGCGACATTTCCCCGTTACCGGTGGCTGCGCGGCGGGTGAGTGACAGAGCTTATCCGAGCGGCTGGAACTCTGCGCCGGCGTGGTCGAGCGTGAGGCCTCGGCCCTTTGGCTGCCTGGTACCTAAAACACTTCCATTGATCCAGCCACGGAGGGTGCTGGCTGGTGGCTCCATACCTCCATAGCTCCATAGCACCAGAGCTCCATAGCTCCATAGCACCAGAGCTCCATGGCTTCAGAGCTCCATAGCACCATAGCTCCATACCTCCAGAGCTCCAGGGCTCCATAGCTCCATACCTCCAGAACTCCATACCTCCAGAGCTCCATACCTCCAGAGCTCCATAGCACCAGAGCTCCATGGCTTCAGAGCTCCATAGCACCATAGCTCCATACCTCCAGAGCTCCAGGGCTCCATAGCTCCATACCTCCAGAGCTCCATACCTCCAGAGCTCCATACCTCCAGAGCTCCATAGCACCAGAGCTCCATGGCTTCAGAGCTCCATAGCACCATAGCTCCATACCTCCAGAGCTCCAGGGCTCCATAGCTCCATACCTCCAGAGCTCCATACCTCCAGAGCTCCATACCTCCAGAGCTCCAGAGCTCCATAGCACCAGAGCTCCATGGCTTCAGAGCTCCATAGCACCATAGCTCCATACCTCCAGAGCTCCAGGGCTCCATAGCTCCATACCTCCAGAGCTCCATACCTCCAGAGCTCCAGAGCTCCATAGCACCAGAGCTCCATGGCTTCAGAGCTCCATAGCACCATAGCTCCATACCTCCAGAGCTCCAGGGCTCCATAGCTCCATACCTCCAGAGCTCCATACCTCCAGAGCTCCATACCTCCAGAGCTCCATAGCTCCATAGCACCAGAGCTCCATAGCTCCATAGCACCAGAGCTCCATAGCACCAGAGCTCCATAGCACCAGAGCTCCATAGCTCCATAGCACCAGAGCTCCATAGCTCCATAGCACCAGAGCTCCATAGCTCCATAGCACCAGAGCTCCATACTTCCATAGCTCCATAGCTCCTTAGCTCCATAGCACCAGAGCTCCATAGCTCCATAGCACCAGAGCTCCATGGCTTCAGAGCTCCATAGCACCATAGCTCCATACCTCCAGAGCTCCAGGGCTCCATAGCTCCATACCTCCAGAGCTCCATACCTCCAGAGCTCCATACCTCCAGAGCTCCATAGCACCAGAGCTCCATAGCTCCATAGCACCAGAGCTCCATAGCACCAGAGCTCCATAGCACCGGAGCTCCATAGCTCCATAGCACCAGAGCTCCATAGCTCCATAGCACCAGAGCTCCATACTTCCAGAGCTCCATAGCTCCATAGCACCAGAGCTCCATAGCTCCATAGCACCAGAGCTCCATAGCTCCATAGCACCAGAGCTCCATACTTCCATAGCTCCATAGCTCCATACCTCCAGAGCTCCATAGCTCCATAGCTCCATACCTCCAGAGCTCCATAGCTCCAGAGCTCCATAGCTCCATAGCTCCATAGCACCAGAGCTCCATAGCTCCATAGCACCAGAGCTCCATACTTCCATAGCTCCAGGGCTCCATAGCTCCAGGGCTCCATACCTCCAGAGCTCCATAGCTCCATACTTCCAGAGCTCCATAGCTCCATACTTCCATAGCTCCATACTTCCATACCTCCATAGCTCCATACTTCCATAGCACCAGAGCTCCATACTTCCATAGCACCAGAGCTCCATACCTCCAGAGCTCCAGAGCTCCAGCCTGGGTGGCTGGTGGCTCCATAGCTCCATACTTCCATAGCTCTAAGTCAGAGAGTTGGCGAAAATTGCACTAAGTGCGAAAGCCCATTCATTTACAACGGCGTGTCCACAAGGCGGCGACATTTCCCCGTTACCGGTGGCTGCGCGGCGGGTGAGTGACAGAGCTTATCCGAGCGGCTGGAACTCTGCGCCGGCGTGGTCGAGCGTGAGGCCTCGGCCCTTTGGCTGCCTGGTACCTAAAACACTTCCATTGATCCAGCCACGGAGGGTGCTGGCTGGTGGCTCCATACCTCCATAGCTCCATAGCACCAGAGCTCCATAGCTCCATAGCACCAGAGCTCCATGGCTTCAGAGCTCCATAGCACCATAGCTCCATACCTCCAGAGCTCCAGGGCTCCATAGCTCCATACCTCCAGAGCTCCATACCTCCAGAGCTCCATACCTCCAGAGCTCCATAGCACCAGAGCTCCATGGCTTCAGAGCTCCATAGCACCATAGCTCCATACCTCCAGAGCTCCAGGGCTCCATAGCTCCATACCTCCAGAGCTCCATACCTCCAGAGCTCCATACCTCCAGAGCTCCATAGCACCAGAGCTCCATGGCTTCAGAGCTCCATAGCACCATAGCTCCATACCTCCAGAGCTCCAGGGCTCCATAGCTCCATACCTCCAGAGCTCCATACCTCCAGAGCTCCATACCTCCAGAGCTCCATAGCACCAGAGCTCCATGGCTTCAGAGCTCCATAGCACCATAGCTCCATACCTCCAGAGCTCCAGGGCTCCATAGCTCCATACCTCCAGAGCTCCATACCTCCAGAGCTCCATACCTCCAGAGCTCCAGAGCTCCATAGCACCAGAGCTCCATGGCTTCAGAGCTCCATAGCACCATAGCTCCATACCTCCAGAGCTCCAGGGCTCCATAGCTCCATACCTCCAGAGCTCCATACCTCCAGAGCTCCAGAGCTCCAGAGCTCCATAGCACCAGAGCTCCATGGCTTCAGAGCTCCATAGCACCATAGCTCCATACCTCCAGAGCTCCAGGGCTCCATAGCTCCATACCTCCAGAGCTCCATACCTCCAGAGCTCCATACCTCCAGAGCTCCATAGCACCAGAGCTCCATGGCTTCAGAGCTCCATAGCACCATAGCTCCATACCTCCAGAGCTCCGGGGCTCCATAGCTCCATACCTCCAGAGCTCCATACCTCCAGAGCTCCATACCTCCAGAGCTCCAGAGCTCCATAGCACCAGAGCTCCATGGCTTCAGAGCTCCATAGCACCATAGCTCCATACCTCCAGAGCTCCAGGGCTCCATAGCTCCATACCTCCAGAGCTCCATACCTCCAGAGCTCCAGAGCTCCATAGCACCAGAGCTCCATGGCTTCAGAGCTCCATAGCACCATAGCTCCATACCTCCAGAGCTCCAGGGCTCCATAGCTCCATACCTCCAGAGCTCCATACCTCCAGAGCTCCATACCTTCAGAGCTCCATAGCTCCATAGCACCAGAGCTCCATAGCTCCATAGCACCAGAGCTCCATAGCACCAGAGCTCCATAGCACCAGAGCTCCATAGCTCCATAGCACCAGAGCTCCATAGCTCCATAGCACCAGAGCTCCATAGCTCCATAGCACCAGAGCTCCATACTTCCAGAGCTCCATAGCTCCATAGCTCCATAGCACCAGAGCTCCATAGCTCCATATCACCAGAGCTCCATGGCTTCAGAGCTCCATAGCACCATAGCTCCATACCTCCAGAGCTCCAGGGCTCCATAGCTCCATACCTCCAGAGCTCCATACCTCCAGAGCTCCATACCTCCAGAGCTCCATAGCACCAGAGCTCCATAGCTCCATAGCACCAGAGCTCCATAGCACCAGAGCTCCATAGCACCAGAGCTCCATAGCTCCATAGCACCAGAGCTCCATAGCTCCATAGCACCAGAGCTCCATACTTCCAGAGCTCCATAGCTCCATAGCTCCATAGCACCAGAGCTCCATAGCTCCATAGCACCAGAGCTCCATAGCTCCATAGCACCAGAGCTCCATACTTCCATAGCTCCATAGCTCCATACCTCCAGAGCTCCATAGCTCCATAGCTCCATACCTCCAGAGCTCCATAGCTCCAGAGCTCCATAGCTCCATAGCTCCATAGCACCAGAGCTCCATAGCTCCATAGCACCAGAGCTCCATACTTCCATAGCTCCAGGGCTCCATAGCTCCAGGGCTCCATACCTCCAGAGCTCCATAGCTCCATACTTCCAGAGCTCCATAGCTCCATACTTCCATAGCTCCATACTTCCATACCTCCATAGCTCCATACTTCCATAGCACCAGAGCTCCATACTTCCATAGCACCAGAGCTCCATACCTCCAGAGCTCCAGAGCTCCAGCCTGGGTGGCTGGTGGCTCCATAGCTCCATACTTCCATAGCTCTAAGTCAGAGAGTTGGCGAAAATTGCACTAAGTGCGAAAGCCCATTCATTTACAACGGCGTGTCCACAAGGCGGCGACATTTCCCCGTTACCGGTGGCTGCGCGGCGGGTGAGTGACAGAGCTTATCCGAGCGGCTGGAACTCTGCGCCGGCGTGGTCGAGCGTGAGGCCTCGGCCCTTTGGCTGCCTGGTACCTAAAACACTTCCATTGATCCAGCCACGGAGGGTGCTGGCTGGTGGCTCCATACCTCCATAGCTCCATAGCACCAGAGCTCCATAGCTCCATAGCACCAGAGCTCCATGGCTTCAGAGCTCCATAGCACCATAGCTCCATACCTCCAGAGCTCCAGGGCTCCATAGCTCCATACCTCCAGAGCTCCATACCTCCAGAGCTCCATACCTCCAGAGCTCCATAGCACCAGAGCTCCATGGCTTCAGAGCTCCATAGCACCATAGCTCCATACCTCCAGAGCTCCAGGGCTCCATAGCTCCATACCTCCAGAGCTCCATACCTCCAGAGCTCCATACCTCCAGAGCTCCAGAGCTCCATAGCACCAGAGCTCCATGGCTTCAGAGCTCCATAGCACCATAGCTCCATACCTCCAGAGCTCCAGGGCTCCATAGCTCCATACCTCCAGAGCTCCATACCTCCAGAGCTCCAGAGCTCCATAGCACCAGAGCTCCATGGCTTCAGAGCTCCATAGCACCATAGCTCCATACCTCCAGAGCTCCAGGGCTCCATAGCTCCATACCTCCAGAGCTCCATACCTCCAGAGCTCCAGAGCTCCATAGCACCAGAGCTCCATGGCTTCAGAGCTCCATAGCACCATAGCTCCATACCTCCAGAGCTCCAGGGCTCCAAAGCTCCATACCTCCAGAGCTCCATACCTCCAGAGCTCCATACCTCCAGAGCTCCATAGCTCCATAGCACCAGAGCTCCATAGCTCCATAGCACCAGAGCTCCATAGCACCAGAGCTCCATAGCACCAGAGCTCCATAGCTCCATAGCACCAGAGCTCCATAGCTCCATAGCACCAGAGCTCCATAGCTCCATAGCACCAGAGCTCCATACTTCCAGAGCTCCATAGCTCCATAGCTCCATAGCACCAGAGCTCCATAGCTCCATAGCACCAGAGCTCCATAGCTCCATAGCACCAGAGCTCCATACTTCCATAGCTCCATAGCTCCATACCTCCAGAGCTCCATAGCTCCATAGCTCCATACCTCCAGAGCTCCATAGCTCCAGAGCTCCATAGCTCCATAGCACCAGAGCTCCATAGCTCCATAGCACCAGAGCTCCATACTTCCATAGCTCCAGGGCTCCATAGCTCCAGGGCTCCATAGCTCCATACCTCCAGAGCTCCATAGCTCCATACTTCCAGAGCTCCATAGCTCCATAGCACCAGAGCTCCATAGCTCCATAGCACCAGAGCTCCATAGCTCCATAGCACCAGAGCTCCATAGCTCCATAGCACCAGAGCTCCATAGCTCCATAGCTCCAGGGCTCCATAGCTCCATAGCTCCAGGGCTCCATAGCTCCATAGCTCCAGGGCTCCATAGCTCCATAGCTCCATACCTCCAGAGCTCCATACCTCCAGAGCTCCATACCTCCATAGCACCAGAGCTCCATAGCTCCAGGGCTCCAGGGCTCCATAGCTCCATACCTCCAGAGCTCCATAGCTCCATACTTCCAGAGCTCCATAGCTCCATAGCTCCATACTTCCATAGCTCCATAGCTCCATACTTCCATAGCACCTGAGCTCCATACCTCCAGAGCTCCATAGCTCCAGCCTGGGTGGCTGGTGGCTCCATAGCTCCATACTTCCATAGCTCTAAGTCAGAGAGTTGGCGAAAATTGCACTAAGTGCGAAAGCCCATTCATTTACAACGGCGTGTCCGCCAGGCGGCGACATTTCCCCGTTACCGGTGGCTGCGCGGCGGGTGAGTGACAGAGCTTATCCGAGCGGCTGGAACTCTGCGCCGGCGTGGTCGAGCGTGAGGCCTCGGCCCTTTGGCTGCCTGGTACCTAAAACACTTCCATTGATCCAGCCACGGAGGGTGCTGGCTGGTGGCTCCATACCTCCATAGCTCCATAGCACCAGAGCTCCATAGCTCCATAGCACCAGAGCTCCATGGCTTCAGAGCTCCATAGCACCATAGCTCCATACCTCCAGAGCTCCAGGGCTCCATAGCTCCATACCTCCAGAGCTCCATACCTCCAGAGCTCCATACCTCCAGAGCTCCATAGCACCAGAGCTCCATGGCTTCAGAGCTCCATAGCACCATAGCTCCATACCTCCAGAGCTCCAGGGCTCCATAGCTCCATACCTCCAGAGCTCCATACCTCCAGAGCTCCATACCTCCAGAGCTCCATAGCACCAGAGCTCCATGGCTTCAGAGCTCCATAGCACCATAGCTCCATACCTCCAGAGCTCCATAGCTCCATACCTCCAGAGCTCCATACCTCCAGAGCTCCATACCTCCAGAGCTCCAGAGCTCCATAGCACCAGAGCTCCATGGCTTCAGAGCTCCATAGCTCCATACCTCCAGAGCTCCAGGGCTCCATAGCTCCATACCTCCAGAGCTCCATACCTCCAGAGCTCCAGAGCTCCATAGCACCAGAGCTCCATGGCTTCAGAGCTCCATAGCACCATAGCTCCATACCTCCAGAGCTCCAGGGCTCCATAGCTCCATACCTCCAGAGCTCCATACCTCCAGAGCTCCATACCTCCAGAGCTCCATAGCTCCATAGCACCAGAGCTCCATAGCTCCATAGCACCAGAGCTCCATAGCACCAGAGCTCCATAGCACCAGAGCTCCATAGCTCCATAGCACCAGAGCTCCATAGCTCCATAGCACCAGAGCTCCATAGTTCCATAGCACCAGAGCTCCATACTTCCAGAGCTCCATAGCTCCATAGCTCCATAGCACCAGAGCTCCATAGCTCCATAGCACCAGAGCTCCATAGCTCCATAGCACCAGAGCTCCATACTTCCATAGCTCCATAGCTCCATACCTCCAGAGCTCCATAGCTCCATAGCTGCATACCTCCAGAGCTCCATAGCTCCATAGCTCCATAGCTCCATAGCTCCATAGCACCAGAGCTCCATAGCTCCATAGCACCAGAGCTCCATACTTCCATAGCTCCAGGGCTCCATAGCTCCAGGGCTCCATACCTCCAGAGCTCCATAGCTCCATACTTCCAGAGCTCCATAGCTCCATACTTCCATAGCTCCATACTTCCATACCTCCATAGCTCCATACTTCCATAGCACCAGAGCTCCATACTTCCATAGCACCAGAGCTCCATACCTCCAGAGCTCCAGAGCTCCAGCCTGGGTGGCTGGTGGCTCCATAGCTCCATACTTCCATAGCTCTAAGTCAGAGAGTTGGCGAAAATTGCACTAAGTGCGAAAGCCCATTCATTTACAACGGCGTGTCCACAAGGCGGCGACATTTCCCCGTTACCGGTGGCTGCGCGGCGGGTGAGTGACAGAGCTTATCCGAGCGGCTGGAACTCTGCGCCGGCGTGGTCGAACGTGAGGCCTCGGCCCTTTGGCTGCCTGGTACCTAAAACACTTCCATTGATCCAGCCACGGAGGGTGCTGGCTGGTGGCTCCATACCTCCATAGCTCCATAGCACCAGAGCTCCATAGCTCCATAGCACCAGAGCTCCATGGCTTCAGAGCTCCATAGCACCATAGCTCCATACCTCCAGAGCTCCAGGGCTCCATAGCTCCATACCTCCAGAGCTCCATACCTCCAGAGCTCCATACCTCCAGAGCTCCATAGCACCAGAGCTCCATGGCTTCAGAGCTCCATAGCACCATAGCTCCATACCTCCAGAGCTCCAGGGCTCCATAGCTCCATAGCTCCATACCTCCAGAGCTCCATACCTCCAGAGCTCCATACCTCCAGAGCTCCATAGCACCAGAGCTCCATGGCTTCAGAGCTCCATAGCACCATAGCTCCATACCTCCAGAGCTCCAGGGCTCCATAGCTCCATACCTCCAGAGCTCCATACCTCCAGAGCTCCATACCTCCAGAGCTCCATAGCACCAGAGCTCCATGGCTTCAGAGCTCCATAGCACCATAGCTCCATACCTCCAGAGCTCCAGGGCTCCATAGCTCCATACCTCCAGAGCTCCATACCTCCAGAGCTCCAGAGCTCCATAGCACCAGAGCTCCATGGCTTCAGAGCTCCATAGCACCATAGCTCCATACCTCCAGAGCTCCAGGGCTCCATAGCTCCATACCTCCAGAGCTCCATACCTCCAGAGCTCCAGAGCTCCATAGCACCAGAGCTCCATGGCTTCAGAGCTCCATAGCACATTAGCTCCATACCTCCAGAGCTCCAGGGCTCCATAGCTCCATACCTCCAGAGCTCCATACCTCCAGAGCTCCAGAGCTCCATAGCACCAGAGCTCCATGGCTTCAGAGCTCCATAGCACCATAGCTCCATACCTCCAGAGCTCCAGGGCTCCAAAGCTCCATACCTCCAGAGCTCCATACCTCCAGAGCTCCATACCTCCAGAGCTCCATAGCTCCATAGCACCAGAGCTCCATAGCTCCATAGCACCAGAGCTCCATAGCACCAGAGCTCCATAGCTCCATAGCACCAGAGCTCCATAGCTCCATAGCACCAGAGCTCCATAGCTCCATAGCACCAGAGCTCCATACTTCCAGAGCTCCATAGCTCCATAGCTCCATAGCACCAGAGCTCCATAGCTCCATAGCACCAGAGCTCCATAGCTCCATAGCACCAGAGCTCCATACTTCCATAGCTCCATAGCTCCATACCTCCAGAGCTCCATAGCTCCATAGCTCCATACCTCCAGAGCTCCATAGCTCCAGAGCTCCATAGCTCCATAGCACCAGAGCTCCATAGCTCCATAGCACCAGAGCTCCATACTTCCATAGCTCCAGGGCTCCATAGCTCCAGGGCTCCATAGCTCCATACCTCCAGAGCTCCATAGCTCCATACTTCCAGAGCTCCATAGCTCCATAGCACCAGAGCTCCATAGCTCCATAGCACCAGAGCTCCATAGCTCCATAGCACCAGAGCTCCATAGCTCCATAGCACCAGAGCTCCATAGCTCCATAGCTCCAGGGCTCCATAGCTCCATAGCTCCAGGGCTCCATAGCTCCATAGCTCCAGGGCTCCATAGCTCCATAGCTCCATACCTCCAGAGCTCCATACCTCCAGAGCTCCATACCTCCATAGCACCAGAGCTCCATAGCTCCAGGGCTCCAGGGCTCCATAGCTCCATACCTCCAGAGCTCCATAGCTCCATACTTCCAGAGCTCCATAGCTCCATAGCTCCATACTTCCATAGCTCCATAGCTCCATACTTCCATAGCACCTGAGCTCCATACCTCCAGAGCTCCATAGCTCCAGCCTGGGTGGCTGGTGGCTCCATAGCTCCATACTTCCATAGCTCTAAGTCAGAGAGTTGGCGAAAATTGCACTAAGTGCGAAAGCCCATTCATTTACAACGGCGTGTCCGCCAGGCGGCGACATTTCCCCGTTACCGGTGGCTGCGCGGCGGGTGAGTGACAGAGCTTATCCGAGCGGCTGGAACTCTGCGCCGGCGTGGTCGAGCGTGAGGCCTCGGCCCTTTGGCTGCCTGGTACCTAAAACACTTCCATTGATCCAGCCACGGAGGGTGCTGGCTGGTGGCTCCATACCTCCAGAGCTCCATAGCACCAGAGCTCCATAGCTCCATAGCACCAGAGCTCCATGGCTTCAGAGCTCCATAGCACCATAGCTCCATACCTCCAGAGCTCCAGGGCTCCATAGCTCCATACCTCCAGAGCTCCATACCTCCAGAGCTCCATACCTCCAGAGCTCCATAGCACCAGAGCTCCATGGCTTCAGAGCTCCATAGCACCATAGCTCCATACCTCCAGAGCTCCAGGGCTCCATAGCTCCATACCTCCAGAGCTCCATACCTCCAGAGCTCCATACCTCCAGAGCTCCATAGCACCAGAGCTCCATGGCTTCAGAGCTCCATAGCACCATAGCTCCATACCTCCAGAGCTCCAGGGCTCCATAGCTCCATACCTCCAGAGCTCCATACCTCCAGAGCTCCATACCTCCAGAGCTCCATAGCACCAGAGCTCCATGGCTTCAGAGCTCCATAGCTCCATACCTCCAGAGCTCCAGGGCTCCATAGCTCCATACCTCCAGAGCTCCATACCTCCAGAGCTCCAGAGCTCCATAGCACCAGAGCTCCATGGCTTCAGAGCTCCATAGCACCATAGCTCCATACCTCCAGAGCTCCAGGGCTCCATAGCTCCATACCTCCAGAGCTCCATACCTCCAGAGCTCCATACCTCCAGAGCTCCATAGCTCCATAGCACCAGAGCTCCATAGCTCCATAGCACCAGAGCTCCATAGCACCAGAGCTCCATAGCACCAGAGCTCCATAGCTCCATAGCACCAGAGCTCCATAGCTCCATAGCACCAGAGCTCCATAGCTCCATAGCACCAGAGCTCCATACTTCCAGAGCTCCATAGCTCCATAGCTCCATAGCACCAGAGCTCCATAGCTCCATAGCACCAGAGCTCCATAGCTCCATAGCACCAGAGCTCCATACTTCCATAGCTCCATAGCTCCATACCTCCAGAGCTCCATAGCTCCATAGCTGCATACCTCCAGAGCTCCATAGCTCCAGAGCTCCATAGCTCCATAGCTCCATAGCACCAGAGCTCCATAGCTCCATAGCACCAGAGCTCCATACTTCCATAGCTCCAGGGCTCCATAGCTCCAGGGCTCCATACCTCCAGAGCTCCATAGCTCCATACTTCCAGAGCTCCATAGCTCCATACTTCCATAGCTCCATACTTCCATACCTCCATAGCTCCATACTTCCATAGCACCAGAGCTCCATACTTCCATAGCACCAGAGCTCCATACCTCCAGAGCTCCAGAGCTCCAGCCTGGGTGGCTGGTGGCTCCATAGCTCCATACTTCCATAGCTCTAAGTCAGAGAGTTGGCGAAAATTGCACTAAGTGCGAAAGCCCATTCATTTACAACGGCGTGTCCACAAGGCGGCGACATTTCCCCGTTACCGGTGGCTGCGCGGCGGGTGAGTGACAGAGCTTATCCGAGCGGCTGGAACTCTGCGCCGGCGTGGTCGAG